>NC_141704.1:38780717-39980717 GCF_971803275.1 Cyanistes caeruleus | reverse complement strand
TAGCATCTATTTGTGACAGAGACAGAAGACTGAGACTTAGGCCTTGCAAATTTCCTCACTCTCCGAGAAGATGCTAATCAAATATTAGCGACTCTACCCGCTAGATGGGCAAGAGAGCAAGACTGGGATGAGGAATCCATGTTACCTAGGCAGGGCCCAGATGAATTGCAGGGAGAATGTAATAAGTGGCTGTCCTAACACTGCACCGAGCCAAAGCCAAAGGTGATGAACCTAGTCCTTGGGACATTTCTGCTACCTCCCCTAAACAGAGATCTGTTGGAAAAGAGCATGTGGGGATAGGAAAATTAGTTTTCACACATCTATATCATGCAATACCTGTGGAAATCCCCTTCCTGCAAGTGCTCCCACAAAGCATTTTGTAACTGCAAGAACTAAGCCCTGACACTTAAGACTCTGAGTAGTGCCAGGTCTTAATAATTTTGGCCTGACCCAGAAGTTGTGCTCCATGAGACCAATGAACTAATCCAATCAAGAAACAAGACTGTTAGAGGAGTTATCAACCAAACTGAGAAAAAGCACCTATCTATATCAAGGGTGCCCTAGCAACTTACTTCATGTTTAGGAGTGGCAGGACAAGAGAAAAAGGCCTCAAGATGCCTCAAGAATCCTTCAGATGGAATATTAAGAAACATTTATTCACTGAAAGCATTGTTAAGTGCTGGAACAGGCTGCCCAATGAAGTGACTATCTCTGGAGGTCTCTAAAAAATGTGTAGACATGGTGCTTAGGGATATAGTTTTGTGGTGGACATGTCAAATTGACAGTGTTAGGTTAATGGTCAGACTTCATAATATAAAGGGTATTTTCCAGCCTAAATGTTTCTATGAATACAAGTACAGAAGAGTTTTTGCCAAGTTCTGGTTTTAATTGCATCTGTGTAAATCTGTTATTCACAAGCTCTGCCTGCAATCAGGTCATGATTGGCCTGTGGGAATTCATTATTTATTACTGTGAAGCCTGGTACAAGTTCTTCTGGTGCCTCTGTAGTACCCAAGGGACAATATTTTTTTCATGGAGTCTGATAGAGACTTGGCTCCTATCACCATTTTAATGAGTAATCTTTTCCCATATGAGGTTACTCTTGGAGCAGCTAACAACAGAAAGTATGTTAACTGTGCTGAATGCCTTTATGAATGGAGACAGTGAAAAGGATCTGTGATACCACTTCTGTTCTCTGAACAGCATTGTCCTTTACAAAGGAGGAAGGTCAGAGGCAAAATGCAAGTTACAGATCAGGTTTGCAAGTTGCCACAATATCTGGAATTTTTCAAAGATGAGGTCTTCTTTCAGGCACCTCTAGCTAAGGAATTATCTTGTTTACTTTCAATACTCCAGATGTCACCGAAGTAATTTTGATGTTTAGTCTCTAACTTGAAAGACGTACAGTGTGCCAACAAAACATTTGAAGTAAACACAGTCTGCTTCAAAAATAGACATGGATCAATAGCGCCAGAGATCATTAAGAAGACGATTTCTTTATTATGTTAGGAAAAGCATGGTAGTTTCATTAGTAATAAAAGAAAGACCCCCTTAGAGTTTAAAGCTTAATGTATTAGTGTTTATATTACTCCTAAGGAATTGATATTTAGGTCTTTTTCTTGGCTTTGTCATAGTTGCTAGGTAACAGAGATGCCTGTGACATGAAAATCTTTAGGGATCAAGATGGAAGAAAATTTTATCCAACAAAGTATGTGTGAATGATTGTTTTTTTCTCAGCCCCACTCTAAGAAAAAGATCTGGAAGAACACACTTTAAACAGTTTTTGGAAGAATGCTGTCAAGGTCATGGAGGATTCTTCTTGGTCCCCTCTATTAAAATTTAAACATCAGTGGAAGCCATTGGAAGAATCAAATTATTTTCCCATATTCCTTGAAAGCAGCTGAAAGCAGCACAAAGGCAAATGACTACCCCACTTGTCCCTCTGTTGTAAGGGCTGGGCTCATGGTCCCCTGTTGTTCTTCCAGATGTCTTTCCCACCTCAAGGGCTTTGTCCCACTTGCCCACAGTGGTTCCTGAAGCTCCTCCTCTCCTTTGACCATGGAGAAGAGAACACCGAGGTCAGGTGGCATGGCTGCACATCTGCTCCCTGGTTGGTACCCAGCTGACAGTTTAGCTTTCAGATTTACAGGTGAGGCAGGCAGCAGGAGGAGGTTCTTTTTCCAGTGTGCTCTGGTGACCTGTCAGTCACCCATCTAAGATGATGAAACAGTGCTAGAAGCACGTTTTAATATCATCAAGCACAAGCCATTAGCCTTAACTAGACAAGAGGAACAGCCTTCAGGGACCCATTGTTGCCTTTAAAGGAGACAGAGGAAATGAAAATGTAACATGTCTCTGTGGGGCCTGTAGAGTTCTGAGTTCATTTCTTTTAGTGCCTTAGGAAAGAAAAACAAAGATGGATTTCAGCTTTTAGTGCTTTGCTACCAAGACTAATGGCTTCTAGTGCTCATAACAACTATATTATTCTTGTAACAATAAGAATTATTATCTAATAGTTTTTGCATTGTTCCCCCTTGTGCTTGAAGCTCTGGTGTATCTGTCCCATGCTTGGTTGGAACAAGGATAATATATGGTTTACTTGACAAATTTCAAATTTCAGCTGACAAAGAGTAAATGTCTTTCTCAGGCACAGGGTAAACACAGCATTTGGAGGGCTACCTCTACTTCTGTTTATTCTGAAATATGTTGTTTCTGCCCCTTGTTCACATGGTTTTCAAGGGTTTTCACAAAGTAAGACAAACTAATTTTGGCAGACATTTCACCACTTAATTTGCAAAGAGACATCAGCAAAATTATCAGACTAAGGCCATCTCTAAACTGTTTCTTGAAAATACTGAAATGTGGATTCCATCGTGTCCTTGTAACAGGTTACAAAAGTCATGCATATCACTTTTGTTCCACAGAAATAGCAGTGCAACTCTGAGAATTACACTACAGTTATAAAGATTATTCTAATTCAGGTAAAAAGAATTGGATCATTATTATTTTATAACATCATGTATGTCAGGATTCATGCTCATTTACAAGTAAACAAAAGAAATGGGGCAGGGGGGACTGAAGACAAATATTTTATTTTTGTATTTATATAAATTTTGCAAAGAACCTTGGCTAAATATATGCACTTCATAAAGTGCTAAGGTACATTAAGTCAGGTATTTCACTTCCTCAGCTGTGTTTTACATGCCTGGTTCCCAGAGGGAAATCCCAAACCCAGGATTAGGTATTTTCCTCTCCTAAGCAACTGACATTCATTAAGATGAATCCCAGCTCTGATTAGGCAGTGACATAAATGCAACCACTTAAAAACTGCACAGAAAAGTTTCTCAACTCCTTCTCTTTTCAGAAGCTGAGATCCTACTTCAGAGCTAACAACAAGCAGTCAGAAGCCCCCATTTTTTCTCCTACAGGTCTTATTTCAAAAACTGTGCTGGTTATGTTCAGGACAGAGTTAATTTTTGCAGTAGCCAGGAGGGGGTATGGAGAGGATCTGGATGTTATTCTATACCATCTCAAGTCTTTTCTGGGGATGAGGAAAAGGCTCTTTTCCAGGTTTGGTATTGCCTACCATTAGGGACGTTCCATGTGATCACCTCTTTGTCTTACCCTCTGTCTAATGACAGAGTACTGTTGCTCTTACTGTTCATTTCCAGTAAGTTGGTATTATCTCAACCCATGATCTTTACCTTTTCTGCCTCCAATTCTCCTCTCCATCGAGAGGGAGGGGAGAGAGTGAGTGGCACATGGTTTGGAGAGTCTCAGTGGGAGCACCAAGTTGGGGAATACCATTCCTAAGCCAAAACAAGAGCTTGGGAAAATATTACACTTTTTGTCTACCTCTCTGCAGGAATGTGCAATGAAGATCACTCATCCTGCAGGCTCTGACCTAGGAAGTGGGAAGTTGGGATACCGGTCTCTTCTACTCTGCCACAGCTGAAACCTTACTACTCTTCTTACCTCCTTTTTCTCCTTCAGACCCTCAAAAGTTTCGCTGAAAACACAAAAACTGCTGTGTGCTTGTGGTTTACAGGAAGTCCAGTCAAGACACTGCTGGAGAGATATCTCCAAGGTTGGATGGTGCAGGTGTCTGGGGAATTACGTGGATGTAGGGCTGTCTCTGCCAAGGTTGCTGGGGGCAGCCCTGTGGGTACCAAAATACCTTCAGAGTTCAAAATCCAAGGGCTTTGCCCAGCAATTTTAAATGTTAACCCAAGTCACTTTGGTCAAGTTGACCTCCTGACAGCAGGATGGCAATTTGGGATTTAATAAACTTCTGACTACATTCTAACCAGTCACAGGGTAACCACTGGATCTGGATAAAATAAGTACTCCTGGGGTCTTGGGAGGATTTGAATAAATTTAAATAGGTTGTCATAAAAATTGAAGGCAAGAAACTAGGAATATATTTTTATTATTTCCAAATAAAGCTAAAAATACACAAAATTGTTCCAATTTATAAAATATTATTGCAGGGCTTTAATTTCTTCCTAGATTAACATAAGAGGAGACTCAGTTTAAAATTTCCTGTGCACTTTAAGATTTCTGTTTTATACTTTACCATTGGAAAAGATGGAACAGACTATTTCTATTTGATTTATAATACATTTTTATGCATGTATAGCCCAACCAGATAGATGGATAAATATAGAGTGAATCACACGTGCACAAGTCACTACTTTTTTCCAGTCATAAATATATATTCCCTTTGGGACCATTATTTACTTTCATATAAAGATAGTCCGCAAACAAAATTTTGGTTTATGTTTGAAAATACAAATTTTCTATAGATAATCAGAATGACATGGAGTGAAATCCTGAATGTTTTAACAAACTGCATAGAGCCATTCAATCTTATTCTCTCTCCACTGTACACCACAAATGTTATCAAATGAAGGTGGCTGAAATCATAACTTGAGTTCTTTATGCTTGGCTTGTGGAGAATGATTGTTCAAAGTGGAAAGTCAAAGACGTTTGGCTTTTGGCGGAATCAAGAACATGGAAAGGACTTTGCTTGTTACGTCTATTATGATATTGGGAAACACATACGACCTCCACGACTGCATCTGGTGATTCAACAAAAGTTGAAATGAACAATAAAGATGTCATTTTGCATAATCTACATCTGCAAGTAATTTCACATTTAAAGGCCTGGGGTTTTCTTTAAGTATGGAGTAGAATGTATAGTCCTGTAAAATGAGTCAAGGGATGACTTATACAATACATTTCTCTTGTTTCAGTGATGATTTCCCATTTATATCTGCAATATACTTGAGTAATACAGCAACTTTAATCCTTTAATTTTATAAATATGTACACTTATCTATGTATCTGCCCAGATATAAAAATATATTTTTCTATCTAGAAGTGTCTCTCTGTTCACAGATAGATAGCTGCAGCATTTACAGGATGGTATGCAAACATGTCTATCTTGAGGCAGGCCTGAACCATACACATTTTCTCAAACATTCAGAGTAAATATCAAAAGCCTTATAGTCTGGAATCTATGAGAATACTCAGTATTTTAAGCTTATGAGAAGTAGTGGTGACACCATGTCACCAAAACTTTTACTTACTTTTTTTTTACTTTACTTTTCATTTGAAATTATTTATCAAAAACATCTATCCCTTTTTAACAATAGCTGTAACAAGGAGGTTTTATTGTTATTAAAAATTGTTCACATTATCTAGTGCAAATACAAACAGTGATGCTAATCACAGACTGGTCTGCTTGTATCTTGCCCTCATCTTTGCAGGGGACTGGGGATTTCTTACTTAATGAAGCTGTTAAACAATTCTATATTTGTCAGTGTTATAGGAGACCGATGATGCTGGCTGATGGCACCATTCTAAGGGCTGTTGAACCAAGCTATTCAGACCTCCATTCGTGGTGGTTGCTAGCAAAAATGTAATGTTTCAGCTTCTTTTTGTAAGAATTAGTAAACTTTCTGCAATCTTTTTCCTTGGTCTAAATCTTGTTTTCCAGTTTTTGCACTTTCATTCAATACTTGTCCTCAATTTTCTTCCAGACCATTGAGAACAACAGTAATAAATTTGCTTTAATGTTTGTTCTTAAAGTCTTAAGCCTCTTTTTCTTGTGCCTTGAGGAGTCCCAGTGTAGGCTAGGCTGCCATGCTTGAGATAAACAGGGACCTGAGGAAAAAAAAGTAATTTTATAGAAGGCAGTGTTGTTTGAAGTAGCACAGGGGTGAGCATCAAACTGTCCAATATGCTGAGCAATGTTCATTCCACAAGAGCTCCCTTAGGCTCACATAGTTCCTGCATTGTGGATTAGTGAAGCATAGCAGATGTGGTGGGTGCTCCACTCTAACCTGTGCTAGTATTTTACCATGATTTGAAGGACTAGCTTATTTCCTGAATTGATTGGGAAAGGCTTCTGTTATGACTTGAAATGTTTTTGTGCAGCCATAAGCTACCCTCCTCCTCAGCTCTGTGTGCAGCTCTCTTCCTTCGTATGTTCTCTGCAACATACAAAGGACATGAAACTGTTGGAGTCCAGAGGAGGGCCACAAAGGTGATCAGAGGGCTGCAGCACCTCCCCTGTGATGACAGACCAAGGAAGTCAGGGCTGGAGAAGAGAAGGTTGAGTGGAGACCTCATGGCAACCTTCTGAGTCTGAAGGGGGCCCACAGGGAAGCCTGAGAGGGCTCTCATCAGGAACTGCAGTGATGGGACAAGGAGTAATGGGTACAAACTGAAGGAGGGGAAATTGAGGCTTCATAACTGGAAAAAAATTCTTTACTATGAGGGTGCTAGATACTGGAACAGGCTGCCCAGGAAGGTAGTGGATAACCCAGCCCTGGCAATGTTCAAGGCTAGGCTGGATCAGGCCTTGAGCAACTTGGTCTAGTGGAAGGTATCTCTGCCCATGGCAAGGGGACTCTGATTTGATGATCTCCAAGGTCCCTTCCAAATTTTAACATTCTATAATTCTGTGACCTAGGTGGAGGAGATTTTCCTCTTAGACAAAATGCTTCTGCTATTGTTCTTCTGTGATTAGTGACAAACCTGTCAATCTGACTTCTTAAGTACCTAGTAACAACAGATCAGCATTCATATGTGATACTGGGCAAAATAAAATTCAGCGAGAAACCAGAGTTTTCATGTTCCTAAGTGGGAAATTATTTTAAGCATTCTGGAAAGTACTTTTACCTTTATCTTTTCATTTGCTCTGACTGATTTTGTCACTTTCATTCTCCTATGGTGACCAGAGGCAAAAGCAGGTGACAGAAGATTCTCATGTCAGGCAGAGCAGGTTCTACTGATCACAGAAGAGAGACTTAATTAAAGCCCTATCACTAGAACGGTGCTGCTATTTGTCACATAGGAGAGCTTCTTCAACACAGAAAGATTTGTGCAGTCCATTTGTGAAAGTTCAGGGACAAACATTCAACTGTGCATCTTCAGGCAATTTTCACAACAAGTGTTGATGTCAATTGAAATATGAATGTACCAATCAATAAACTAACAAATTCAAGTCTTGTTGCCAACAGAGAGAAGTTCCTGGCTTGAAGAGAGAGAAAATTTATAAATTGCAGATTATCTGATCCTGGAATTATTTTTATAACTTGTCTGTGATGTTTTAACTCAGGTTTTCATTTTCTGATGAAAAATGAGATAGTTCCCACTCTCTGAAGTGTGAATTTCAAATTAATTCTTGAATTTAAGTAATCCTGCAACTAGTTTTAAATCCTCTTTGAATTTTATAGGTTTATAACAGTAATGCATTTGACATCTGTTTTGAACAGCAAGTTCAGAACCTGGAATAGTTAAAAGTTTCTGCTTTTGGAGTGGTGGAATACTTGCTCAGTTTATAAAACTTTCATATTAAGCCTGTTTAATACATTGTTCTAGTTACCATGACTACATCTAATAAATGTTTGTATACCTCAGCAGTGTCTACATCCAATTAAAATCCCCTTATTGACGTTTGCTTCCTCCTTCATTTGGCACAATAAACTGAAGTCAGGAACAATTATGATTTTAAAGGAAACAGATAACCCATGTTCACACTTTCAAACCTGTTTTTTCAAAATCCCAGGTGGTTAGAGTAGCACATACACAGTTAGAGCATCCACAATTATTTCTGTCATTTATGGAGCAGCTGGTAGGAGGGCTGAAGCCTGATTTGTGCCCACAAATGCATGCTCAGGCGAGATTCAATTTGTAGTATTAATTGCGTTACAGATTCCTATCAACCTGGAGCTCAAAAGGTTTTATAAGTCCTACTTCATGGGTAATTATTTTCCCTGGAAATATCACAGGTAATGGATAAAACTGAGACTGACTTTAAGGAAATCTTTGCAAGAAGGGCAGCGAAAGGCTAGAGGAAGGCTGCCCACAGGAATGTGGGCTCTTCATCTCTGGTGCTTTTCAGGAGTTTGCTAAACAGTCATGGCTGACCATGATCTGGTGGTGGCAACACACCACCACAACAGGAAGGAATATACATGGACCACCAAATCCTCTTCTAAGCAGCATTTTAATGACTTCTTTTTTGGTTTTTAAACTTAAGAGACTATGTATGCATTGGATGTTGTTAGTTTAATAATCCTGTACATTCACATGTGCCTGTATCCATGTACATATGTGTATACACATATAAAAATTGACAGTAGAAATACAGCCTGTATTTTTAAGAACACTAGCTACGTATGCATTTTCACACAAACCTCTGCAGACCAGTAGGTCCCAGAACAGGACTTCTAAATATCCGCCTGACATGTGTGTGTGTATTAATTTTGCTCAAATTGTGGTTGTGGCCTCCACTGGGGTTTGCAAGATGACTCAGGGAAGGGAGGATTGCAAAACACAGAGTGCAGCTGTCAGCAGCAGCTCAGGTCCTCCAGGGTGGAGGCATGAGCATAACTAACCAGCTGCTGCACACATTTTAGCTGGTTCTTCCTCTCCTGCCCAGAAGGAACTGAACATCTGCTGGCTCAGGCAATGGCACAAAGATAAAAGTGTGTCACGTTTTCTAGGGTTTTGAAAGGTACTGATGTTATCTGTCTCTTGAAATGCAAGACTTCTAATGTTATATGCACTGGATATATTTATTAGCACTGGACTCCAAGCCTCCCTCCACGAGTGTAGGATGGTTTTGACAACTAGACTAGGTTGTGAGTAAGGAATGCCCAAAAAGGAGCACCTCCTTTGAGCAACACCAGTAAACCTTTGGGTATCTGGAATGCCATGAGAGTAAGCCTCTGTGGAACAAGACAAATCTTCCATTAAGTGCATTTTGCTGAAGTGGGTTGATGTCGATTTATAGTGCACATTTTGATGGGAAGAAATCAACATTTTAAATTAAGAGTTGGTTTTGCTCTAAGTTTCCAGGTACTGCAGTGCCACTTGCAGATAAATTAACCTTTGGGCCACTACTTCTTGTTCTTTAGTCAAAACCAAATACTTCCGAAAGTTTGGAAAACTCTACTTTAGGAAACAAAAAGAGCAGGCAGAATTCTGCTTTCAGAATTTCTACTTTCAGAAATCTTTACTAGTCTTAAAAGATACTTATATTTTAGATTTAATCTTCTGTTTAAAAAATTTACAGTAAAAGAAACAATAACATTTAGCACACTCACTAGCCACCATATCTGTGGCCACTGTGTCTGTTTAAGAATAAGTTTTGGACTTTTCTTATGCAGAGCTCTTCCAGCTGCCAAGTAAACAGAAGTGGCAATGCAACATAGAATTTTTTCAAACAATGTCTAGCATTTATTCATGTAACTGAACTGTAACACTGGACAGAAATATAAATATATTTGTAAAATTCAAAATTTACTTAGTGCCATTGTTCTAAATATTTGTTCCCATCTCTAAATCCTTCCTCACAAATCCTTCTGTTTCCTGTGCTCTATTCTCAGCCAAGACACCACTTACAAAAGTGAAGCTTGGCCTCTCTGGTGCACATCAAATCACACACCTTTCCATTCACCTCTCCCTGATCCCTGTTATGTCTGGCTCACTGCCCAGAGCCTGCTCTTTCCCAGAGCTCGGTTTTCCAATACCTCCCACCTACCTCAGCTGGTTTTTGGCAGAAGGAGGACAGTGGGAACTGGCAGCTGGCAAATAGCAGCTCCCAGCAGATGCACAGTGGAGGGAAGGAAGGAAATTCTGTAGCAAATGGTGCAGATGGAGCCTGACCTTATTGTGTTCACGTGGCCCTGCCATTCAATGAAAAAAAGTCCTTTCTTTAGTCCTGAGCAGCTCTTTCTGCGGCTGCTGCAGACTCAAGGCTAGTCAACATCTCATTGCATAATTGAACACTAAAATTTGCTTTCTTAAATATAAGAATTGCCACAAGTTTAGTCTGTCATGAGGAAAAATAGCTTCTGCATGTATGTATGAAGAAGTCACCCTTAGAAACAGAAAAATAATGTGAAATTGCGAAGTGTTACTTTAACAAGTTGTTAGGTAGGAAAGCATTTCAGATGAAAATGCCTGAACATCTCTTCTTTTGTTTTTTTGGGTTTTTTTAATTAACATAGCTACCTAATTGCTACAGATGCTGACAAGCAAGGCACACAAGACTATATGCAACAAATTGTACTAGCAAGCAAAAAACATCCAAAATCTATCTTTAAAAAACATGTTGCATCTTCATAAAGTTCCCTCTAGGACAATTTATTAAATTATATTTTCTATCCAGTCTCAGCCTACTACATCCTGTTTACTCAGTTTTGTAGTGTGTGATTTATTTCCAGTCTTGTATTTGTTTTCTTTTCTATTTCTTTTTTTTTTTTCCAAATTATTTCAATGACTTTCAAAGGCTGATAGAGAAGTTCATTCCAAGACTGAAGTTAATGAAAGCAGCAGATCCTGATTCCTTACAGAATTAGAAAGCTGTGTCCATGGAAACAAAAAGAGAAGTAAAACCTGAGATTCCGTTTTTCTTCTCTGTTGTATGAAGTGATGAGAAATAATCAGTTTAGTGATATCTGAGGACAAATATTTTGTTGTAGCAATTCCAAGACATGAGGTGCCAGGAAACTAGCATCAGACAAGCTCCAAATGATGACACACACTGAAAAGTAACACCTGCCATTTCCCCAACTAATGTGTCTTGGCGTGCAGCTTTCCAGCAAGTAACCCTAAGCCATCTATCAGTAGGTTTGTAGCTACTGCTTCAGCACAAAACCCAAAACTGGTTTCGGTATTGGCTCATGGAAATATGTGGTGATAGCTCTTTAAGCCACAAGTTAATGCATTACCACAACTTGCTAATGCTGATATTGTCCCAAGCTTGGTTTGGGACTTTATCTCTCTTGCACAGCTACTTACATGTAATTTATTTTCGAGATCTAGAAGGTGCCAGCACATTTTGTGATGATGTGTCAGCAAGCCTGACCTGGGGTGGCTTTTTTCACCAACTGTGTTTTTACGTTCACAGATTTTTTCATTTTCTATTGAGAGCTATGGGTGGATACTAGATTCTTCTCTCCAGAGAACATTATATTTATAGTACATATTTTTTAATTTTTTGTTTAAAAAACACCATTTTAACTGGATAACTCCTCTCACTCTCTTCCCTCCAATATGACTCTCAAAAGCCTTGTAACGTGTCTCTTATTCTTTATTTGGAAACATCAGCCTCCCATACTTTTACTTTTCCCTAGAGAGCACAAACCTTCTGTCCCTACTCTTTTTTAGCAGGTTGGTTTTTCTTATTGCTTTTGGAGCAGTCTACTGAACCATCTCTGTTGCCACAGATAGAAGTCAGCCTCCTTGTCTTTAAACCCATGAAAGTTTATATCTATTTGGCAAAGTTGGAGGACAGATTTAACAGATGAAGTCACAGCTACAAAAGATTAGTCACACAGAGGTAAAATACATCCCCCACCTCCCCCACATATACCCATGCATACAGGTCATGAACAGAGCAGTTACTAAAAATTAAGCCTCATCACCTACTCCAGGTACAGTTTTGCTCTCAAAATTTTCAGTTCTTCCAAGTTGGGATGTCAGACCCTTCCTTCATTCTTTCCCAAAAACAGAGGCCATGTATCTAGCTCTAATCTATGAATGCCACTCCAGCAATTTTCCAAAGCCTGACTGACTCTACCTCAGAATAATTTGAAGAACTTGATGATGAAGTAGAAGTCCAGAAAATGGTCAGCACAAGAAGAGTGGTTAAGTCTTCTCTGGTTTAAAAATCAATTTTTTAGCTTGATCTAACTTAGTTGGAAAAATGCCTGTACTTCATCCTAGTCTGAAAAAATTCCTAAAGCTGAATCTAGAACTGGCAAGACTACAGGGTGTCTTCTAAGAACACCAAAAAAATCCCTGTTCATGCCTCATCAGTGATTAATTTCCTTCGCATAGACTTCAACATATGTCTTCCCCCCAAAAAAAAAGACAAATACTTGCAGTAAGAATGTATTCTGCTAAAAATGCCCCATAATCATATATTTTCAACTGCTTAAGAGTTCATCTTTTAGATACCTTTGGGATATCTTCTACATGAAGTCCTTTAATTGAAATTGAATTAATTGAAATTACCCCAACACTTCTTCACATTATTTGAATATATTTCATTTCTACCCTTAGAGGGTCATTAGCTTAATTGCTGTGTCAGAGATGTTCAGAGGGCTAAACAACACACCTCCCATCCTGGAATGAGCACTCTGTGTTAGGGTACTGCAGGGCTCCCCTCAGGCTAATTAAATTGATTCAGGAGCACAACAGTGTGCTAATAGCTGTGCTGCTGGTGGGGTCCCCAGGTAAGTCACAGAGCTGTGCTCTCTAGACAAATCTGCAGTATAATTTTTCACTCACACTCCAAGGAAAACTTTTTACAAGTCCAAGATTATGAAGTCCTTGGCTTTCCTTTAAAATCTTTCTGACAATTCCTCCAATTAGTCATGTATGTCCATATTTAATAGCTATAATTAATTCATAATTTATCCTATGTTTTAACTGTTATCTATATGACCAGTTCAGCTTTTCCTGGATAGGATGGTTACTCCAGTCAATACTTTCCTCATTCTTCCATAAAAGGAGCTCACATGGTAAAAGAAAGATTAACTTCTGGAGAGTGTTGAAACATTCCTCTTGTGAAAAAGCAGCTAAAGTATTTAAACTTGTTTCTTTGCCCAGGAACAACAAGAAGTCTTTCTGGTACTAGAGCTTTATTTCTCCTACTTTGGTTTTTTTCTGGTTTCTTCTGGTAACAACTCAATTTCTGTCTTTCCTTTTTCCTATGGAGGAAAAAAAATCCTATATCTTCTCCTTTATTTTCCCTTATATGGTGAAAACTGCTGTAATGTTTTAGCAATGTATTTACAAAGAAAGACACTGCCACCTTTTTCAACCTTGATAGCCTCTTTCAGATGTTTCCTGTTTTCCTATAATAAAAATGACTTGATGTGTTTTTGGTTCCTGTGCAGTCTTGTTTTCTGTTAGCACCACCTGGTTTACAGCTACGCCACCATGTCTCTCCTAAAGTGACAGTCTGCTTAGGCTGACTGGTGGTCCTGAAGTACAAACAGACCACACACACAGAGTACCAAAGGCTAAATACACTACAGACTTGACTGTGACTACTCAGGAAAGTACACTCAGAGCCCATGCGCTACCTTAATCCATAGACGTGATTTCATTGTATTATTATTGCTTTTTTCCATTTTTCTATCTTTAATGTCATTCCAGAAAGGTTTCAGTGCTATCTTTTATACTTTAATATTTGGTTCCTGAGTTGTGATTACAACAATCTGAAAATCAACTTTCAAATTTAATATTGTTGATCATTTTCAGCAAAGGTACCAAGAACATAGAACACGGAGTAAAAGCAAGGAAGACAAGTATTCTTTGTCTTCATTTCTGCCTTTTTTCTTTTTTAAAATCTTGTTAGCTTTTTTAAATTCATCACAAATTATTAATTCTTTTCTCTCCCAGTTGCTTGATATAGGTCTTCTCTAACTTCTTTTCTTGTCCCAGCCAATTTTGCTACTTTTAGAATGCTCTTTCATCTATGTTTTCCCACCCTTGAACAAAATTATTAACAGTATTAAATCAGAGATTTGCTTAGGCATGATTATCTGCTGTAGTCTTGGTTTATTGGGATACTCTTGATCAAAGTCAATATTTTAACTTTCCTGATGACTTCACTAATATCCCATTATCTAGCTAACTGTTTAGCAACAACTCATCATGATGGTAGTTATTTCCTAGTTTCATAAGGTATTTTATGTTGGTTCTCTCTGTCTTTCAGTTTTCAGTCTGACTTTTTTTATATTTTCTTTTCCACTTAGAAAAACTTTGTTGGGATGAAGCTGTTTCTTTGGCAGACAAAGAGCAAAACAGTACAGTACAAAAAGTGATGTGCTTTGGTTAATCAAAAGTCAACAAAGCCCAATTTACCAACCATCATAATGCATAGCAAAAGTTCTTTAAGAATAGAAGAAGCATATGCAGTTAATTCAGTGATCTTTCCCAAGGTATCTAGCCTGTTTCTGGCAGTCAGCATATGGATTTCCTGAGCCAGAGGTTCCATCCAGTAGACAAGTGTCCTCTTGCAAGGGTTTGTCTGACTCCTTTTAGAATGCTTGTAAGCATTTGGCTTCCAGAGTATCCTGTGGCAATGTGTTCCACTATGCATGCAAAATTCCTTTGTGTCTGTGTGTGTGTGTGTGAGTATATGGTTTAAACCCAGTCATTTAATTGTGTATGGTCTCATTTCCAAATTACTACACATATTGAATTCTAGTTCCAAGTTTTTCTTCCCTTCACCATATATGATATTTGATCATCTTCCATAAGCGCCAGCTCCTTTTTAAACTCACATCATCATCCATTTCACCTTCCTTTACCTGGGAGGAGGTGAATAACCATTTCCAAAAGGTATCCAGGAACACCTCAAGTGAGCTCACAGAGTATTTGATTTGGGAACCAATGCTCAGGCTCCAAACACCATCTCTCAGCTGTAAGACATGTAGTGATGCTCTGCATCACTCTCCAGCCACCTGTGTGGCTCACATTTAGACTTCTTACGAGCTCCTTAATGTCTCAAAAGTGTGGGGTTGCTTTTCAGCTTACCCTGTCATTAGAAACTTGCAGCTTTAAATTTTGAATCGGAATCTTTAGTAAAAATTTTTAAAGGAAGAACGCAACATGGTGAGGTCCTTCAGATCCGAGACACTGGAGCATAACTAAGCTTTTGGGACACACGAGTAAGCAGCCAAGCAAGCTCTTGCCTAGTACACAGCCACCTCTCCACTGCCACATTGCTTAAGGAAAACGTGCAATTACTCCAGCAAGCAGTTTTACATGATATGTAGGCAGACTGTCTGTGCTACGCTTTAACAGCCTCCAGCTATAAATAACATTATTAGGAAAGCACATTGCCTTAGAAGGAGAGAACAGAGATAATCACCTTTCTGACTGTCTAGAAACATATTTAGATTTCATGTTTAAGTATTAAAAATAGACTCAACAAATGCATTCAGTTTTTGACGCTGGGTTAAGCTTCTTACCCAAATGATACAATTGACACAATAATGCCAAGAGTTTATTGCAAGTTTTAAAACCCATTAAAATACTAGTCAAAAATCTGAAACCTTAAAAGGCTTTTTAATTAAAAGGTGAAAAATAGGGTCATGATACATTTGTCCTAAGAGGTAAAACACAGGCGGCTGACTCAGCTGCTCCCCTGCTGCGTACATGTACCACCCTCCTGATGGACACCACAGCCCTGAACCTCAGACAGCTTAACTGCCACAGATTTCAGCCTGGGTTTCCATCTGATATTGAGAATGGTTTATGTAAAATGTCAGCCTGCAAATTCTGTCTGACTTTCAGGGAGACATTCTGCACGAGTCCCTCCCACATCACGGATATTATGGGCTAAAGCTGTGTCCCTGCTATGTCCAAGGATCAGATGGTGGGGCAATTTGGTATGTGCTGTACTGTCCTCTTTCTGAAGCAAAATAGAAAAGCACTGGCTTCAGCCTAACTCTTACATCTTCCATACTCTCCTTCTATTCTTCCTTCTTAACATGGTAGAAAGTAAAGGCCTCCTCAGGGGAGGCCTGTGGCTCTGCTTTTGCCTTTGTGCCACTGTGCCATTTCACCCCTATTCAAACACCGTTGGCCTGTGGACATGCTGGCCTGCTGGAAAGGCCAAGTGTCCCTGGAAAGCCTGACAGCCATTTGGTCATCAAGCATTTCTCCAGGAAGCTGTGTAACCACACAGCATGCAGCTCCCCATGGATAGCCGCGGTATCATTCATTCTGACCCTAGAAACTGGATATAGCTTTGTGGTGAGCTAAATGAGCAAGTGTTCACTGAATCCTGATTAACCTAGCAGCTCTCCTCTCTTGCAGTGTGTGGATGTTGATGACACAGCCTTCAGTATTGTTGGGATGCACAGAAATCTTTTGGCATATACCACTGAGGCCATTACAGCCCTTTATGTTTGTTTCTTTTTGTTTGGTCCATCAAAGCTCCATGTAGCCTCAGAAACAGCAGCACTGCTTCAAAGCCTGCCAGCCTGACCTGTGGCCAGCTGAAACCAGCAGCAGGTGGTCAGGTGGAATTTGGCCAGGCAGATATGCATATCTGTGGTAAAACTTCATTGGCCAGAGTTATTGCACTAGTGAACTACCTATCAAACTAGGCCAACTAGGTTGGACTTCCACTTTCTGTTTGTAGAAATGTAAAATAAACAAATTCACACACTGAACCACATCATCTTAGGAAATAACAAGCCAAGGACATAACTGGCCTCCAGCCCATACAGGATATTCATTCACACAGGATACCTGTATTGAACACTCCTTGCTGTAAATTTTGTTTTGGTTATTTTCTTGACAGAAGGTTAATCCCACACCCAGGCACTCCCCATATGTTCTCAGCAAAGTTGTAAAACAAGCTCTCTGAGTCAGGAGTTACACAGTGAGGGTAAATACACCTGATAACACGGCCTCCCCAAGTAATACAAGGATATCTGTTGTGGGCATGCATTGGCATGGCATGCATGCTCTTGTATGAGTGCCAAATCCAGGAGAGATCTCCCGTGTGGGAAAAATAACTTTTATCATTTATAAGAAGTATAAACAAGGCAAAACAGTCTTTATTTTTGTCTTCATAATTTGATTCCTCTGAAATCAAATATTTGCACTTTCTGTTGATTATCATGCACTTGCATCTGCAAGTTCACCTAGCCAGAACAACAAACTCTTGATCTTCATGCCTTTCCAAACTATAGTAGCTGATTTATTATGGCATTTTATCTCAATTATTTCAAGGACAGAATGGCCACAAATAGAGACATGACTAAACAGAAACACTGAAGACAAAAGCCACGTTTATGTTAAATATGCTATTTCACATATTTACAATACTGAATAGTTGAGAATACAAGTAACATCCAAGTTAAAAACAAACAGCTTCATTACAAGCTGGGCAGTAAACAGACAGCTGGCTTTTAAAGGATATTCTACTTCCTGCTTCTTTCCACATACGTAATGTTTATTTTAAATTTCTGTGGGCTTCTGCAAACTGGACAGCTCTACTAACTTCTGATTAGATTGTTTAACTTTCTGGTGAGTGAGTGGTACAAACCTCTCTTTGTGACAAAACCCAGAAGTTAAACATATTGCAGACTCCTGCCATAGAGATTTGGCACTTTAATTTGTACCGTAGTGGTCCAAGGTCCTGGTGTGATGGTGAAGAAAGAATCATCATCCTCGCTTACACACAACATTTGGCCAGTGGGTAATATTTGCTAAGTTGAATTTTTGCTCATCTGATTCTCAGAACATCTACTTTCCAATTATTAAACAAGGCAACTAGAAGTTTCATAGCAAGACCTTTCTTTAGTTAAACCAGTTTCTCTCAAGATGATGAGATCATTTTGACAAAACACAGTACTGTTAAAGCAAGGTGGGATACACGGTGGTTTTTAGCACTAGCATTTCTAATAGTAATTCTAAATTAGTTTTAGTTGTTATTCATTTCTATGAATATTTCTGATCTAATCTCCTTTCTCACTTGGGGCATGATCCAAGACTCACCAAAATAGATGGGGACCATTACATCAATTTCAGTGGGAGCTAAAGTGATCCCTAAAAATCAATTAGAAGATCATTGTTTAGTTATGTGTCTTCATCTTCTGGGATGAATTTTACAGCTATTTTGTTGAAGCCATCAAGAAAGTGGAGATTTGTTTCCTGTAATTCATAGCCCCATCAGGCAATGTGATAGAATGCATTGTGAGTGCTAATGTGAGCACCAATATCTAGACAAATATCTCATTTATTCAATGTCATCAGGGTTCTTGAAAATAACACCCCATAAATTCTTAATGATAAGTACCAAAAATAAGTGTCACTGAGACACACTGGATCAGAGCAGAAAGCAAATATGGTATTGTATTCTGAGATGTTTAGAGCAGTGTTTGATTATTATACCTGAAGAGAGTACTCTCCTTTAAAGGTGACATTTACATAAATACATAAAATGAAGTCATCCAAATAGAGTAGATGTGGGGAAGCCAGTGCAGGGAAAAGGTTGTCTCGCTCTTTTGTACTGCCTTCCAGTGTAGGGACTCAAATAGATTCCAACATCTGGATAATCCACCTTTGTCTAGAACCAAATACCCACACTTCTCATGTTTTTCATTTAATCAGCCATAGTATCAAAATAATATTTTGAAGAAATATTTTTATGTATGTGGGGGGAAAAGGAAGAAATCAAGTAAGGCACAGCATGTGTTTATCATGCCAGTTTACTGAGATATCTTTACTTGATAACTGTCTTTCAGGATGAATGAAAGATGGGTAAATTATTGGAGGCATGTCACTGGGAAATTATTAATTCAACAAAGAGATAATGGGTAGTGTTGAAAGAGGAACTTCTGGCTAGGGGACGACTAACAAAGGAGTTTCTAAAAGATCAGTCAGGCCCTTCTAAAAGGGCCTATCTTCTTCAATACTGTCATCAGAGAATTTGGCACAGAAATAGAAATGAGCTATTGAAAGCTAGTGACAATACTTATTTGAATGTATTTGTCATTACACACTATTTTAAAGGAAGAGCTGGACAGCTTTGAGGGCTAGAGTATTAGAAATGGCATAATATGCAACATTATTATTGCAAAGCATTGAAAAAGCATATTGAAAAAGCATTTCAATTACTAATGAAATTTTTTTTTTTAACACATCACTTGGAAATAAATGAGACAGAGAAATAACTGAGAGCACCAGTTGCTCACAGGATGATTATGATCCATCAAAGTGATCTGACTATGAAGAAGGCAAACACAATCCCCATAAATCTTTTTTTTCCAAGAGAGATAAGAAACCATTAACAGTCTTTGTACTTGTGAAACCTCCTCTGTATATAGTTCTGACTGCTTGTGCTCAAGAACGCTGAATGCAAGCTGAAAGAAATATAGTGAACAAAGTAATGACAAACAACTGAAAGCACTCAACTTTTCTAACAAAACAAGTACTGTAAGGTGACATGTTTGCTGCATCTCACAGGTTAAGCAGAGGAAAAATTGTTAGAGGTAGACAATGTCAGGATGATTATGACCAAGTATAAACCAGACATGGGTTAATAAAGCCTAGAAATCAGGAAAAAATTTGAAACCATGAGAATGTTATGACCTGGAACAGCTTCTTTCCTATAAGTGTGGAGCCATACTTTTGCAGTGGAGTTTCCAGAGTCTGTAAAGAAGAGACTATAATGTAGCCACCTGAGGTAGCAGAGATTTGCACTTCCTTGCTAAAGTTTTATATACATTGATTTCATTCTTCCCTTCACTTAAAATTTCCTGGTTTGATTTTGATGAGTAATTAGGTGAATCTGGGTCATTCATGGGCCCAGCTATAGTTCTACCATCAGCCATTGAGTCTGATGATTGGTTATAGCAAATTCAAGAACAGATTAGCAATCAGACTGTGAGCCTGAGAGGTGGGATGGATGTAATCTTCACCGAAATATTTTCATTTGCTGCAGCACCATACAGTATGAACTGAATTGAAAAGATAGAACAAATTCTTTTTTCATATTTACCTTCATACATTACATGGACTGATGCACAAGTATTTTCAAAGGACAGAAACAGGGTAATTCATACTCTCAACTTATTCCTGCTAACAGGTGAACCTACGATTCTTTTCTGTGAATATTAAAAATGTTCTAGAAAGGTAGAAACAGTAGTGACAATGGTGTTTTTTAAATAAACTCTTCTTGGTATCACCAATACTTCTGTTCAGTTCTATAGTTTTAGACTCCCAGTTATAGCTGGAGTTCTCTGTGGTTTACCTGTAAAAGAAAAAAATCTCACAGGTTGTTAGAAGGATTCTGATACCAGCAATAATTTTTGTATGGTTCATGTTCATAAGCCATCTTCTCTTTTGCTGACCTTCATGTCATGTGCCATTCATAGTGCTGTGTGAAGTACTGTTACCTTTGCTTTACCCAATGACTATATGAGTTACTGAAAAAAAGTAGAGAAATACTGTGAAGAGATCACAAACAGGATCTCCCTGTCCAGGAATAGCATTTCAGCCACTGAATAAACCTTCACTTTCATCCTAGAAAACTTCAGCTGAGGCTACCAGGGGTTCCTGCATGTAAATGCCAATGAGATTCACGCCTGGAATAGAAAGCACACAGTGAAGCCACATAAATTTCTCGCCTGTGCAGCTGAAATGACAAACAAAAAGCCATCAATGCTTCCAACAACATAGAAGAGATGTAGCTACAGAAGGACTCTTGGCACTGAAGCCTGTTAATTTTGGCTTTCTGAATAAAGGCTTGTGCTGTCATACAAAAAAAGGTATTCTGTTTCTGTTGTAAAAAGGGCCATATAACAAAGGACCCAGGCAAATACACAAGAGAGCCTAAAGAAGGAAACCTCTGAGGCACTATGTGTTTCAGATCTTTATCAACAATTTAACTTGTCTGTGGCAAGGAACTGTTGTTTATAGACCTCATGTTCCTCTCTGATGAGTGATTTGGGCTGTGTTGATTTAGAGTGAATGACTATGTTTTTTAGGTATCTTCTTTGCCAACTTGCCCTGTAGAAATCACCAATAAGTATTTCTAGTGAGATACTCTCTGTTGCTTCTCAAGCTTTGGCTTATGCCCTCTTTTCAGGCTTAAGCACCTATTAGAAATACAGGATAAGGTTATACTTAAGCTGCTTTTAGGGATATGAGTCTGTAAGATGTCTGAATGTCCAGAACCAGCTGCTAGAGTTACACACCTCTGACAAGGAATCTAAACAGCCCACTTCCTGAGCCAGTAATTTAAAGTTAACAATTAAGAAACAGCAAAATTATTGTTGTGTTTGAAATCACCTTTTCATTGGGCTGTGCCTGTGAAACATCTGCAGGGAAAATTCTTACAATATCCTTGAGGTTCAAATTCACAGATTCTCACAGGACAGGGTGAATATGCACTTTTTCCTTACACAAAGAAGGAAATTGTCTTTTCTATTACTGCCTAGTGGTTCTAGTGTCTTTTTTTTCCCTTTGCCTGAAGAGGATTAGAGCCATATCTCTCCTGCAAAGTGGTATTACAAGGGCAAGCATATTATCTATTAGGCTGGACCTAAGAAGACCCTTCTCCTCCTCTACTAACTATGAAGCAAGAAGTAAAGACTGGTGAGAAATGGAAGGAATGTCTCTATGGCCCTAGGAGTCAGCCTGTCCCTTATAGGAGAGCTTTGCAAAGTGACCATTATGAAGTTATTGCAGTCCTGGTCCTTGCCTAGCAGTGGCATCACTGACAGAACAGAAGGATCTTTTTGTGAGTGGGGATTAAAATTTCTAATGCTGAGACAGGTTCCATAACTTCTAGAGAGGAAATGTAAGCCATTACAGAAAAACTGGACTCCTAAATCTCTAGATTTTCAGAAGAAAGGGGCTAATACTGTTTTCTGAAAGCCTTTATGCTACCAGAGTATATTTAGAAGCATGAGAATCTCATGAGGAGCTTAGATTGTAGAACAGTTACTGCTGGTCTCAGATGAGACTTGTGAGGCCATTTTCTCAAATGAGATATCTGTGAGAAAGCACAAGCATTTAACTCTAATCACCAGGAAAATTTCAGGTTAAAGAGGTAAGCACATACCAACAGCATTTTTTCTATCAACAGGACTTTCTATCATGATTTTAAGTTAACCTCCTCAGAGGAACTTTGTTCCTTTTTTAGGGTTAAAATCTTCTCTGGCACAAAGATTTTGATCCAGGCAATGCATTAGCTTTAATGTCCAATATCAAAAAATAAGCATAAATTGCCAGCTTTGTCCACAGAAAAAGTGCAAACACAAAAGGTCTCTGGAGGGTGTTCCTCTGGATATGCACTGTGTCAGATTTTGGACCCTGCTGACTTCAGAGGCGTGTAACTGATCCCAAATCTTCACCACATGAATCTAAATGGCTTTGCTTTATATGCATTATCATGAGTCAACTCACCTCAGGTGATTTAAATATTGAAGGTGTAAGTGGAGCTAAAGTGGTAAATGACGTGTAGCACTTCATTGTTACCTACACAAAAAGCTTCTGGGACCATTGGTACTGTGGAGGTATTGATTTCTCCTGGATGCTGTGGTGATATTCATTGTGAATGCACAAACCTGACAAGAGGGCATGAAGAAATCACACTTAGAGGAACTTCCATTTCACCCTGCTCCCACCAAACTTTTGAGAAAAACGGAGAAACCAGCTTTGAGAAACATCTTTGGCCTACTTGGCACCTTGTTATCTGCCAGCTGCCAGTAGAGATCTAAGGTGATTTCACCATCACCTTCTTTATAGCCTCATTTCCTGAGGAACTTGAGCTTCTCTAGTCATCCTGTCCTTCCATTTGTTTTTCAGTTTGCCTGTCATTTGTCTCCTACCCTAGTACCTTTTAAATCTGACAACTGCTCACAATCACATTGGGCAAAAATGGAGAATTTCCAAAGAAATATGAGTTCCTACAAATGAAAGCCAACAGGTGGGTAGAGGAAAGCAACTCAAACAAATTGGAGAAAGGAGATCCAGAGATAAATTTCAGTACGAGAGCCCCAAAACCCGGCTGGACAATCACCTTGCATATGTCTGCTTTCTGATCAGCATGCAGATGGGTCACAGCTTCTCCAGCACTGTGCTACCTCAGCCCATAGTTACAGGACAAGGACCTGAAATGAGGTGAAGAAAAAATAGGGACATGGAGGAAATGGATTAATGTGAGGATGTGTTGCAGACATGAGGGAACTGGGGAAGTCTTACAGACTTTTGACAGAAACTGTGATTAACATGGGAAGGTCAGATGAAACTCCATAGGAAGTTGGGCTTCCTTGTTCTGCTTTTCATGAAACAGGATATGGGACATATTTAGAACTGAACCAGCTCAAAGTGCAGTGGCAAAACTTTCAGAGTACAGCCAAGCTATCATTACTATCTTCATTCCAGATTAGGCCAAATTTGACAACAGATGTTGTCAAAACAACAAAACCCTAGCTGTGCCTGTGCAGTAACCATACTTGAAGTGAAAGGGACATGCAGCTAAGCTTCCAATAAAGGCCCTTGCTGAGAAGCTCCCCTGCTAAAAATTGAGTATCTGAGTTTAAACTAAGGAAACATCAGCTGCACCAGGTACTGAATGTGGGTTACTTTCCAGCATAAATTATACCCTTGCCATAGTTGAAACAGGCTCCTGTCAAAGACCAACAGATGTCTCAGGAGTCACATACCTCAGCTCCCTGTTTGCCTCTAGCATCTGATCCACTAATCATTCATGCTGCATATACACTTACTCCCTCCCAGGCTCCTTTCTGAAGCAAAATGACTAGTTTCTTGGAGAGGAAGTCTGGACACAGTTAACAGAATAGCTTGCTCCAGGCTCCACTCCAGACAGACAAAATGGACTTGAACTCCAGCAAGTTTAACTCCCTCAGTCCATGACAGTCGTCTGATCTTACTCCAACAGGCCTTGTGTCCTCAAATTCCCTACTCACTGTCCTGGGACAGCACAGGCAGGCAATACGTGCTTTGAATTAGTAAATCACAGCTGCTGAATAATTAGCTTGCAGAGTAATATGGGGCCAGCAGAGACCTGGGCCAAATACTACCCCAGATCTGGCCATGCTGACCTAAAGAGAGTAGTTACCTCTGAGCCATGTGGACAGGAGCTGTTATGCACCACCTGGTCTGGGTCAGAGATTAGCCTTGGGGCAGCTGCTCTGGTAGCACAGTCATGGCCCTTGAGAAAGCCAGGGCAGAGGCCGGAGCTCTCAACAGAAGGACTTTGCTTCCAGGCTTACAGCTGGAATTTGAACTATTCACACTGATAGGTGCCACCCCTCACCATCAGCTCTCACCCGGGAGACTCCCGTGGCCCCTCCAGCCTTTTTCCTCAGAGGCTGGTTAAAATATTCTCTCAAAATAGATAATGAGGTAATAATTTTATTTTCCTAGTTGCTTAAGGAGAGTGTTAGAAGAGTTAATCCAGGGATCAAAGGTCTTTGTTAGCAGAGTCTTTTGAATCCCATGTGTGCTGGTCACAGAAATAACAGTGAAAGTGTACAGACCTGGAAATGACAGCCAGGCTGAAAACCAAATCTGCCACAACCTTCTAATGACATTTAGTGTCTTTTAAATGCTTGGGTCAAGTTTGATTTTGGTGGTTTATGTGGTCTTTTGTGAGATTTAGCCAGCTGTATCTTTTCATGCAAGTAAAACTTTCAAAAAGGACCTTAAACTCTAGTGACGGAATACAGTTATTTGTATGTCAACTGCAGCTTCTATTTATAGGATGATGAAAATATCCCCCAATCAGTAACTCTCTAAGAGATGGCATTTCATAAAAATAGATTATAGAAAACAAACAAAGATGCAGGCATGTTTTAGGTTAATCAAAACACTCATATTCCAAACTCTCCTCATAACCCATATATTTAAGACATTGATAAATTCAGATAGTAAACCCATTCAGACACAAACACAGCAACTTTACACAGGATAAGGAACTTGGCAATTCAGGGAAAAGGAATATTAATATATCCTACAGTGAATGAACACAATAATAAATGGAGGCTTTTAATGACTCAAAATTAAATTAACTGTTTTCTGTGATACCCAGTAGAGTTTGCATGAAGGCACTTAGCAGAGGTGAATGCGCTTTTAAAGGGTGTTAATTTAAGACCTGATTTGTTTGAAGATTGACTTGAAAGAATTTCAAAGGATGTCGCTTAATTAAAAATATTCCAAACTTTGCATTCCTGGCAAAACCTTTTGACCTCTCACAATATTTAATGCTCCAAGGTGAGGAGTTGACTGACCGCTCCTCGCCTCCCTAAAGGCACTCAGGATCCTTCCCCCCATGCCACAACCATCATTAATTGTTGATGGGTGCTCGTTACATTGACCGAAAGCAGTACCCAGAGAAGCAGCAGATCAGGAAGTGGCAGGCGCCCAGCTGCAGCACCGGGGGTACTTTTCCCAGCTATGTGTCAGACACGGCTCATCCTTCCAAAAAGACCCAAGAACAGAGTGTACACTGGAAGGTCTGCTGACTGCAGCCATCGCACAGTCTGGCATTCCCACCGACAGAAGGATCAAATGGAGCTATCCAGAGCAGGCTGGCGAGGAAGCATTAGCGAGACTCCTCCGAGGCCCACTGCCTCCCGTGACGAATGGCCTGCTGTCACCCGTTCTGAGGGGGCCTCTCGCCATGCCGGCTGTTTGCATTCAGGCAACACTTGGCTTTTATAGGCCTGTGGAGCCAAAGATTGCTAGACTTCTGAACCCCAGGCTAACTTCTGTCTGGCTACAGCCTCATTTTCTGGAGCCAAAATCTTTTTTAACAACTACACAATAACAAGTAATTAGGGTAAAGTCTGCTAATCTTCTCCTTTGGGCCTGGAGGTTGTGTATTCAGAACCCGCTGAAGGTAGAATTACTGCCATCAAAGCCTGAGGTTACTTTGTGAAAGGGGTTGAACTCTAGGTCAAGGAAATGTTAACTGGACAAAGAGAGATCAGGCAGATAGTGTTGAAATTAAAACTGTCCTACTGAGATAATGCAGAATTGACTGCTTTTGCTCTCAAAACTTGCTGAATGAACAACGTGAAGGGAAGGCTAGAGCAGTTCTTTCAAAAGGTGAAAACACAGCAAATAAAGGATTTATTGACTTGCTTTCATTTGGGAATTTATTTGTAGTCTTTTTATTCAGTAAGACAAAGTAAAATATCTTATTTTTATATGTCACATTGTGTTTGAGCCATCTTGTTTCTAAATCAGTTTGATTCACTAAATTGAATGAGTTACTTCTTATATATCTTCTCTCTCTCCTCTAAAAGCCCTCATACAAAAAATAATTAGAAATTGAAAGGTTTCTGCTCTTGACTTAAGAGACCTGGGGACAAAGAGAACTTGCTGGGCGATAGGAAGGATAAACAAGTACAGATTCACACATATGAGGAGGAAACATGCTCTGGAAGAGTGTCCATGAAGTGCCCTGGATATGGCACAAGGGTGGATTTTGTGTCTCTGGTACTTGCATTTAACATATACTAGGGAGGGAATCCAGTTTTTGAAGGGATTAAAGCCCAATTAAAATCTTCAAACGTTCAAAATAAAATCACAGTTTTTGCCTGGAAATTCGTCACAGAGCAGGACAGCCCTCATTCCACCACATGGAGTCATTCCAAAATTAAATCCACTCACTGCTGTCAAGGGTAACAAATACCTTGCCAGTATCAAAGCTGACAGCTCCAACAGGACCGGCAGCACTTCGTTCTCTCCCGGTGCTGTGAGAAGGCTTTTGCCTGCTGCTTCCAGTGGATTTTAAGTCCATATGTGGGAGCGGAAGAGCAGAAATGTTGAAGCCAGCTATTTCCTATGCCAGGTTCTACTGGGCTCTGTCACAACACCCCTGCCACCTCCCTAGCTTTTGGGAAATGGATGGAAATACTTCAGCTGACACAGGCAAGGGTCATCTGTGGAAATGTGATGGCAATTACCACAGCAGTGGAATTACATCACAGTTCACTTCTCAGGACAAGATGTATTTAATGGTGTTGCAATTTCCAGCTGGATTAAGCCAAGCACAATAAAGTGGATATGGCTTTCTTCTTCCAAGCTGACCTATCAGAAGAATTCTCTTGTGGGACTTCTTCAAGCCTGAAGGCTCCCAGAGTAGCTGGGATCAGAGTAGCTACTATCATGGGAAGAAAAAAGTGTTTTGCAGAAGACCAATGGTAGCAAAAATAATTTTCAGCTGTGATATGGGACACTTCAAGGCGTGGGGAAAGACATCTCCAGCCCCACATTTTCCTCCCAAGGAGGCAGTATCCTGGAGCTCTCCCCTGAGCTATGGGCAGAAGGAGACTTTCCAGCCTCTCCAGGAAAAAGGCAATAGCCAGTGTTGTTTAGTGCCCATTTTATTGGCATTTCCCAGGGGTTTTAGAAACACCAGGCTGTCATTACCTTCCTAAAAACATAAACTTTCTCCATACATGAGCTATAAGACATAGGCTCATCAATATTAGTTTTCTTTCACGATATGTACATTTTGCATGTATTTTCCTTTAATTATATCACAACAAAATTAATTAGTGGTAATGACTAATCATGGCACAAAGCTTTTTTTCTTTGAAGTATTCTTCTGACATGGAGACAGAAAATGACAAATGCATTTTTATG
The DNA here is from genome assembly GCF_971803275.1 of Cyanistes caeruleus. Classification (NCBI taxonomy): domain Eukaryota; kingdom Metazoa; phylum Chordata; class Aves; order Passeriformes; family Paridae; genus Cyanistes; species Cyanistes caeruleus. The sequence continues at coordinate 39,953,036 of NC_141704.1, read as the reverse complement.
TTAATTATGGCCATGTGAATTGAACCAGATAGATGGTACAACATTAATGCTAAAATGCACCAAAGTGAAGCCTGACATTTTTTCTGAAACTTAGCACAGGAGCAGTGTCCCTGGTACAAAAGCACTGGGATATATATCTTCAAGATTCAGATTATAAATAAATATTCTCTGCTGCACTAGGAACAGCACCAAAACTAGTTAAATGTTGCCTGGTTTAAATGCTTCACAGATTAAACTAACCAGTGTAACTGTACCACGAAGCAATCCTATATTTGTGTGAATATAAAAAATTGCTCTTTGGTCAGATGTTTCTCAGACTAAAATGTGAGTCTGTCTCCTAATTCAAATACCTCCATCCACACTCTTTTCTGTTTCAACTCTGCAAAATGAAATTTTGTGGCCACTATTGAAAGCTGCCCATCAAAATACCAAATAATAGTGCTCCAATGAGGACAGCTTTTGGTTTTAGAATAAAATATATAGGAATACTGTGGCTATTTCACAAAATTCTGTTCAAAATGGGAAGAAAAAGTAGTCAGAAAATGACGCTGCAGAATAAAAACCTGGCCATGTTCTCTGAGGAACTTGTAGGTTTGCACATGGATGTTACCCTTTTGGACAGCTGGCAAGCTGGTTTGGGGATCTTGCAGGCTTGTTTCCTTTAGGAAAGAAACCAAGTGTGTTAGTCAGGTGCATACTCTGGTAGCATTCCTTTTTAATTCTAAAAGATTTTTTCATAAACCAAACAGCACCAGACATCAGGAAGCACTTTCCTTTCCCAGATACCCCCAGCCTGTCTTTCCAATTAATTCTATGCTCAGACACTGGGGCCATGATTGGATTTTATAGTTAAGTCAATCACAGCTCGAGCTAATGCCAAAAGATTCAGTTCTGTCCATCTTTCTATTGTCATTAATTACATCCTCCTATTCCTGACATTGTACCGTGTCTGATGCTTTTCTGGCCTCATGGTTTGCTACATCACAGCTAGATCACCAGAAGAAATATTGATACATTTCACAGAGCTTTGCAGACAAGCAAGTGATTATAGAAATGGAAGTGCTTATAGCACATAAATGAAAACAAAGAAGGAGAAAGGGAATAGACTGTCTTTTCAGAGGCAGCTGGTCATCTGATTGCCTGGCCTAGCCTCAGACTGTGCACTCCACCCTGACTGTCTGCTCCATCTCAGTGTGATGACCATGACTGTTTCCCTTATAGGCTGGTGAGGGGTTTTTTTCTGTACAAATAGCTTTCCCGTCATACTCTTGTTTTTGCATGCACAGACCATGTATTCTAGTACTGCTCAAGCTTTGTCATGCACTTCTTGCCTTAGGCCATAACCCACATCTGCTTCCTACCATCACTGTATGAAAGAGCATTTATTAAATTATCTGGTACTGAGCCTGAAAGAAACAAACCCATTGTCCTTATCCAAGTCTGTGATTATCAACAGATTAAAGATTTGCCTGACAAGAATTGAGACTTCTATGTAGACACACAAGACACCAAACCAACTAGAAGCTTCCTGAGAGAATGAATCAGTCTTCATCCTCACTTTAAGTAGAAGGTGCAAGGAATAGAATCATCTGACATTCACTTTGGAATAATACAGGTTCATTTCTATGTTTCTTGACTAACAGTAACTCACATTTACAGGAATACATTAGAAAGCCTATTTTTCTTTTTTTCTCTAAAGTAATGGCACTCACATGCACAGCTCCTGGGCCTGATTCATCACTGCATTACTTCAGCTTTATTTCAGGAACTCCATTTATAGTGCAGCAACTACATGAACCGTGAGTCCTGCCTGTGACACTCTCAAAAGCGTAAGTGTAGGATGGTCTTTTAAGTGGCTCATGATATAGAACTCAATTGCCCCAGTTCCTTGTTTGATTCTCCTCTGTGGAACCAACTCACTAGGGTGTGAGGGCTCTGCACCTCCCAAAAAACCTGCTTCTTCTTCCCTTACGCTGAGCCACCAGAACAAAAGAGCATTTGGCTCCTCAGTTAATTCAGAACTCTCTAGTAACGTGAGAAATTGCCTGGCCCAAGAATCCCTAGATTCTTCAATCATTAGAGGATACTATCAATTCTTATGCAGCCAATGGTGTGCTGTGTGTTTTCACATCCAAAAGAATGCCTCAGCATCTTATTTTGCCAATGGTTAAGCATTTGAGTATCCTTACTAACCAGGATTAGCTGACTAAACTCTGCAGTAAGACTCAGCAATCCAAGGATGTAGAGTGGTAATTATGGAATATAACAACATGCACATAATTTAAGTCACGTTGCCTACATTAAATGGCTGTGCAGGACTCAGGGAAAAAGGAAATTTTCTTTTGACCTCAGATAATTACTATATTAACTAACATCACCATAGTATCCCATAGCTGTAACCAGCTCACATTAACCAAAGCACTGTGTAAAGATACCAGTTTGATTAAATCCCTGCCGAAGGAAGCTTACATACACTTTGAAACACACACAAATGAAAAGGAAACCTGTTAATTTTATTTCACCATAATTGGAAGAGTCTTTTAAAACCTTAATACTGTAATAACAAACACTACTTGGTTGTGATCTCTGCTACTCCTGTCTAAAGCCATTGGAATGTCATTCATTTAGACCTCAACAGAGAGGCTGAAATATTATTGCTGGCATAAAGTAAAAACACTATTAGAAGATTATTATTGAGGTTGCAATGTCAAGCACTCTGAATCTTACAGAAGAATGTATATACCTAGCTGCCACTTGGGACACTTCAACCCATACAAAATTTAGCTGACCATGAACCCCAGAAACTACATTTTCTCATCTCTGGCCTTTCCAGCAACATCACCAAGGTGCTCTGCTTTCTGTTGGTTGATGTGTGTTTTCTTCTCTGCCCAACACCAAAATTGTTCTTAGTTGACTGGCCCCATTAATATTTTGTTCAGGGAAAACAGGGATGTAAAGAGGATTTATACTGCACAGTGCAGGGATGCTTGAGGCAGATGTGATTGGTACTGCTCAGGTACAGAAATACAGTATAGGTCTCCAATCAAACTTACCAGTTTTGGGGCAGACTTACTGCACAATCCTCCACCTCACGGACACAGCATTATAAACCCTGTTCTCAGAGTGCACAGTCCCTGCTTGGCAGGCCTGGCAACTCAGCACCAAGGGCAGGCTCAGCTAAATTTTACAACTGCTAACTTATAAAGAAAGTTGCTCATAAAGATTCAGTTGTTTGGCATGTTCAAACCACCATCTTCCAACAGCTCAGATCTTGGGCAAGAGGAGCTATTCAGGGGAGCAGCACCAGGCACATTCTCAGCACACACCCTGCCAGATTTTGAGTTCCTTCCTCCAGGCATAGAAAGCTGAGGATGTTCAAGGAAACAGTAACAGATTTTGTTACACAGACAAAAAACAAGGGATTTTCTTCAGAAAAAAAGGGCCAAGTCTTTTAGAATGACATATTCAGAGGGATATTAACTTCTTTTCATCTTTTTAGACCAGCCTGAGGCATTTATATTCAAGTCCAAACAAAGTCTAGCAAAGCTTTAAACATGTGAGAAGTTTCTTTTAAGAAGAATTGGTCCACATTTATAATAGGCATTGTCTACTCTCTGCTCTAACAATTGCAATTTGTAAGTATAAAAAATATTTTCTTCATATACAGTAGCCTACAAAATATCACTGAATCAAAAAAACCTAAGTGAAGGATTGTAAAGGTGTGTGAAAACCTAATTTGTTGTTCCTGATTTGTATTCAAGAAATCAGACACATTTAGTTTTTATTTATAACAAAAACATCCTGTACAGAATCCAAGTGTTACTCAATTCCTAATGCTTAAATAGAGTACCAGCTCAATGCTGGGCTGAATTTCAGTCTAGGTGAGAGGTGCTGTGCTATGTTTCTCTACAAAGAGCCAGGCTGGCCTAGAAACCTCTCAAACAAATTCATTTGGTAGAAATACTGACAGAGAAAATAAAATTTAGACCACTGATAACACAGGAAATCCTAATCAATCAAGCAATAGCTGAAGTCTCAGTGGTCAGGATTTTTTATTTTTTTAATGTTAGTAGGTGTCCAGGACTCTAAAATTATCTTTTTTTATAAATCAGGAAAAAAGTCCTCTCTCACCACAATGAGACACCTTGACTTTCTAGCTCTATGTCTAGTTCAGAATACTATAACATTACTATATGCAGGGAAAAAAGGAACAAAAAAACCCACTTATACCATTAATGGTCTCCAAATAGAGACAGATAATGTCTTCAAGGGGTTCAAGAGTTTTACAAACACCAGTCTCAGGTAAAGCCGAACTGGTAGTCTCTACTGTTACACTGATTCATGTCATTTGGGTGTCCAACATACCTACTGAACAACAACGTGTTTTCACAAATACTGAATACTAGTGCTTCCAGTCTGGTTTTGGTAGGATGCCATTTCCCATCAAAGGCAAAAACTGCCACCTTCAAACTATAAAGAACTTTTGCCTTGCTTAAACTGTCAGCCAGCAACGTCTTTCAGATGGCTTCACTTGCAGATGGGAATTCATTTTCTACAGAGCTGAGGTCAGCAAGAAAAATAGAGATGAAAAAACAGACTTCTGTAATGCCCCAAAACATGGTTTTAACAAAAAAACAGAAAATTTCATTAAAATAAAAGTCTGGAAGCTAAGCAAGGACATTGCCCTTTTGGGAAAGTGGAAGATCTTGGGAGAACTTTGCAAAACACTTGTGTCTTTAGCAAAATGAGCAAAGTGCTTCACAATGGTCTCCACATTATGGTAACCAGACCTCCCATGTAGCATCATTTGGTGTGCTGGTGTCTACAGTGCTGGAACAGCTTAGGGATGGGAGAGCGCCAGCATTTTTGTGTGCTTCCTGCGTCCTGGGGATCGCAGCTGCGAAGGAGAGCGGGGCGCACTTCCTGTTGCAATTCTAAAACACAGTCCTGAATGCAACTTCTGTCATTAAGAAATATTTCTTAAGCAGACTCCATACCCCCCTTTTCCATCTGATAATCATCTCCTTGTGTTTGTGGTAAGTGAACATCCTTCATCTTTGCCTTATGAGGAAAAGCTATGGCTGCGAGCACTTCAAAATTCCCTCAGTGCTTGCAGATCCCTACGATAACAAACAACAGAAAGCATCTAACATGGTTTTCTCCTTTCCTTACAGAGACAAGCACTTCACTCAAGAGAGGGCAGCTCCCGTACCAGCCTTCTGTCTGGACTATCTGCTAAGTTACAGCATATGTTTATCTCTCAGATTTGGCAATGAAGAAAGGAAACGTATGATGCTGCACTCTCCATTTCTGGCTCTTGCAGAGGCAGGAAAGGGCAGAGTTTGTATAACCCAAGTCATCACACACCGTGAGAAAACACTAGTAGGTAGCCTTTATTCCCTTTGGCTATGAGGTGTTTGGAGCAAACTCAGAGACCTTTCTTGAATGCAGCAGCTCACTGAAGTCCCAGCGTCCCATTTGTGCTGCTACACAATGAAGGGGGCTGGCCCCATGCTTGTGCTCTGGGGTAGCTGAGCAATGCTGAGCACGCACACCTAAGGTCTAGGGGGGCACCGAACTGAGCTTAGCAATTTGTTCCACCATCTCCACTCAGGCAAAGCTTTCGGTGATTTATTGCAGTGTGGAGAGAGGGCTTAAGCTGTAGCTTTGTTTAAACATTCACATACAATTGTTTTTCCTGGAGCTCTGAATAAAATGTCATCATGCTTCTCAACAGGGAAAAATTTTTGGATAAGCTTTTCAGAGAAGCTGAAGAAATGTTATCCAGACATGATTGTTAAACCTGGCTTCAGTTTTGATAGCAGAGCTGCCTTTGTTGGACACATTTTCCGTCTCACCCCACTTTCCTCACCACTCCCCTCTCTCTTCAAATGGGGAGTCAGTGTCCTCTGACACTGGATAGGCCCAAAGGAAATGCTGCTTCCTCATGCCTGCCCTCTCTGTTAGCAGCAGGTGCACAAAGAACCAGGGGAAACCATGGGGAGCCAAATCTACACAGAGACAGGGCGCGGAGATGAGAAACAATGTCATCTGCTAGGAAGTGGCAAGAGGACAGCAGTAGCGTTTTCTTACTTTTTCCTCTTATATATACCTTTCCTATAGCTCTCTGTAGCTGACTGAATCCATGACACTCATTCTGTTTTTCACTGTGAAAACAAAGAGGAGCAGACAGGCCTAAAGTTGGCAGAAAGATGGTTTGATTTAGGAAATATGTGAAAAACAGCAAAAGAATAACAGAGAAAAGAGAGAGGGTAAGAATACAAAGGAAATGTTGGAACTATGTAACTTAGAAAAAGACCTGTGGAAAATTAGAAGACATAGGAGGAACATCAGCATTAAAAAAAACACAAGAAAGAATATGGGGAAATGGAAAATTATGGCCACTCCAGCAAAAAACAGAGAGAGTTAAGACATTTTAAAGGAAGGCATAGAGCAGTTTGAAAGGGTGTGAATGGGAAAGAGGAAATGCAAGAAGAGGAACCAGCACAATGAGTTACATGATGCTATTGCACAGAAAATGAAAAGCAAAGTGTACACACAAACACAAATGGAAACCTTGGCCTTACCAGAGCAAACGGGACAGGATGCCACAGGACGCAATTTCATCCTTTGTATTAAAGGTAGATGGGTCATGTGAGAAAGTTCTGATCACTCCTAAGAGTAGAGGTTTCCTTCCTAGTATCTCCATAACTTCTGAAGGATTTCTTTACCTCACATTACTACATTATAATATGAAGAAGCAGGTTGTGATTTCGTTAGCTGCAAAGGGTGAACATTTCTCCTCTTTCCTCCTGTACACAGCAGGCCTGCCCTTACAGGCACAAAGGATTTATTCTTCCCTTCACAAATTACTTTACCAGCTGAGGAACTGTAATAGCTGCCAAACCCCTCAGAAGCCGGAGACCTCTGCCCCATCCCAGCACTGAAACGAGGCAGGGGACAGAGGGAGTGAATTATTTTGAAACAAGTGCTGGGGAGGGGATAGATGGAATAACCAGGACACACACTGCAGAAGCAAGCAGAACCCAGCCTGAGAAAAGCTGGCAAGTGCTGATGCAGGATGATGAGCCATTCCCTGCACCATGCTGGGAGAGAGTTATTTGGGAACCTCTGTGGGGAGGGTGAACATTGCTGGTATGAGCCCTCATCACTTTTCCTCCAAACCCATCGTAATTCAGAGCCAGCCCACGACTGAACACTCCCAGCAAAATCAGATGTTGAACCAGGTTTTGGGCTGGCTCCGCTTGTAATTTGGGGTTGCCTGTGACCAAAGTTGTTGTCACACAGTCTGGTTCAAGTTCAGCCAAGGGTCTGAAACAGCCCTGGTTCAGGCCTTGCTCAAGGAAAAATCTGGAACAAGTTTTCAGCCTGACTCTGCTCTGTACGTCTGTGTGTGTACATCTGAGCAAAGCTGCTCTTCTCTGCTTGCTTGTCACAAAAAATGATGAATTGCAGAAGTACCCATTTGGTGTTAGTCATTCGGTGCAGCAGGAAGGAAGCAGGAAGCCCTTGTGAGCATTAACTTTTCAAAGCAGTTTGCAAAAAAAGCTAAAGCTCTCCTCCCTTGGGCTACACAGCCACATACTGCTCTTTACCTCCTCACCTTAAGGGGCACCTACTCCCAACTAACATTCTCAGCTCCTTCAGCCGGAAATATTTGCCCGGTGCAAACAGCTGAGGTATTTGGTGTCAGCCCTTTCTCTGTGCAAGGAGGATTGACAGGGGGGAGGGAAGAGGAGCCTTCCACTTGCCAAACGGGAGAGGCCTGATTGCACTCAACAGGTTCAGTTCACGCTGTGACCCTGCCCGGCTTCCTGCTATTCAGATGTGTTACTTCCCCTTTGTGGTAATGGCCTGTGGCAGCCGGCCAGAAAACACTATTAATTTCAGAAGTGGCCTGACAACAAACCCATAGCGAAACGAGAGGAAGTGGCGGGGAGGCCATCTGTTAACTTCAGCAGAACAGTAGGGACACAGCTATGTAGGTTCTACAAGGAAAGCAGATTAATAATCCACAAAGAGGAAACTGGCTAAAATTATCCGTAGACCATATTAAAAAAAAAAAAAAAAAAAAAAAAACACAAAAGAAAAAAAAAAAACACAAACAAGGGAGTCACTTGAGCTGCAGCTGGACAGGAAATTGCTAGAGCTGCTTGCAAATCTCCACTTTGAACAGAACAGCACAGGGAATGCCAAGAGCGGAAACCGTTCAAAACTGGATTAGCACAAGCCAAGTTTAACTGCAACCCACTTCTACTTTCACAGTTTATGCACTCAATCTAGGCCACTACTGCATGAGACACTGACTCACTTTTTTCCCATGTTTTGTTTGCATTTCATTTCACACACTTGCAGTTTCTAAAATTACTTCAAGTGTGCTTTGGCTGCCAGGAGTTCTGCAGTACCTCAGCCGACAGCCCCAGCCCCTCACTGTGGTACTGCACAGATTTTGGCACCACTCTGCCTTGGGCCAGTTATCATCAGGAAGGATGTTAATGAATATAGGTTGCAGCAGGAAGTTTTGCAACTGCTATAAGCCCCCTTTTTCCTTCTGCAGAGACAGAACTGCTTGAAGGGTCCAAAGAGGAAATGAGCTGACTGAGGGGAGACTTTTCCTCCTTGCCTTCATTAAGTTGCAAGGTGGATGAATGGCAGCAGAAAAATCATTTACAGACTGCAGACTGTTGATGAATCTCTGTGAAATTAGTTCCTGCCAGACAGCTAAGCAGAACATGAACCCATCTCTTGGCATCTGTAATAGAGTGACCAAAATTCATAAACAAAGCCAGAAAACAGAAGCTCCTTACTCTTAATAATAAAAGAAAAAATAATAATGAGAAAAAAACACTATGGCCCAGAATCAGGTGCATCCCTACTACAGCAAAGAGATGCTGGAATACTTTGTAATTAACTTAAAGGCCTTCAAAAGCATTTCCTTCACCAAAGCAAGATGAGAATCTAGCACATTCACTGTTTATTCATTCAGGCACCAGTGGACCAAAGGGGAAATTAAGGTTTTATTGTCTTAGGGGATGTACAAAAGCTATTAAGAGTAATTATTGCCTTTAAACATAACCATATGGGTATGTGCAATTAACCACAAACACACAGAGGGGAAAGGGGGAATAAACCAGCCAGCTTCTCCATAGCCAAAAATAGTTATTTATTTATTAATAATTTAAGGTTTTACATTCTTATAATAAATTCCATCTTAAAACTTTTACACTGTGGATTAAACTCTCCCTTATTGGCAACCATGTGCAGATTCACTGTGCGTACACACAGGTACAAATGCTCGCACATACTTCCAGTTTTATACAAAAAAAAAAAAACAAAAACGCAAAATATTGCATTTGAGGTGAAGCTCCCTGAAGAATTTGTACAGAGGTAATGCACTGTTTAGCACATCTGAAAGTTTTAAAAAGTGATCAAAAAATCTTTCGCATTCAAAGACAAACCTCCTCCCAGATGATCTATTTACAAAAGGTAAGGCAAAAAATTAATTTAATTTAAAAATATATATATATATGTATATATATATATCATATGGAAACTACATCAAAAGCATGAGGAAAAAAAATCACCACAAGGAAAAGAAAGATATATGAAAGAAGAGACTCTACTTGCTTACAAAACATGATCTGCAAACTTCTCACCATTGCCATTTCTCCCTCATGGAAAGCTTGCTTCAATAAAATTCAGCATGCTGCAAATATATTCTTTGCAATTAAAACAAACAAACAAAGCAGAATTTATGAAAAGAACAAAAACACAAGTGTCCCTTGGATTGATTTCTTGAGTACATGTGAATTAAGAAAAAAAAAAAATGCAAATAAATTTAAGGTTAAATATTTACATTGATCAAGTAGAACACTATCAAGCTCCTAGCAAACAAGTACTCCAAGTACACTAAGCTGAAATCTCTTTCTTTGGCTCCTCTAAATTAAAACAAACAAACAAAAATAACCAGTCTTCACTGAAGACAAAGATGCGTGTCACAGATCTGAGAGCAGAGGGCAGAAGGACAGTCCCAGCCTCTAGAGAACACGTGCCCAGCCTGTCCAGCCTCACCCTACCTCACAGGGAGTCCTCGGACCCCGGCTACTGGCCAAGCAGGGATGAACGCAGTGCCCACCTGCTGCCTGGTCACCACGGTCCTGCCCAGAGAGCTCGCCACGTCCCCTCCCTTTGCAATAGCCCATTCCATACTGTGTAACCTTTCGTTGCCTGCACTGGCAGCTGCTTTTTAGTAGCAGAGGCCAGAAAAAGAGAAAGCTGCATTTCTTTTATCACTGCCAAAGAGAAACCATTGAGGAGTGATCCCATGAAATGGACAGGAGAAGGGGGGTGGTGGGAGCTCACGTGGACTGCAAGGAATCCACCTGGAAGACGTTCTGGTTGGAAGGGGTGGTGAAGTACAGCTGCTGGTTCGGCACTCGATTGTCACAGGGGCTGCTCAGTCCCAGAGTCCGCTCAAAGTCCAGCAGCTGACCCATGAAGTTGAAGTTGGGTGAAATGTTAGACTTCTTCATCTTGACAATATCATAGGCATCATTCATGGACAAGTTCAGCTTCTGCATGAGGTAGGCCACCGTCACTGTGACCGAGCGACTGATCCCTGCTAAGCAATGCACCAGGACGCCGCAGTTCTTCCCCCGTGCTTCATCTGTACGAAGAAGCAGAGAAGGACACATAAGACAGAGGGTTGGTAACTGATCTCTCACACAAATGAGATTAGCATCAAGTAGGAAGAAAGTACGATTCTGATCCCAGTGGCCAGCAGCGCAACTCAAGAGTTAACTTTGGCGGCTTAAAACCAGGACATGAGAAGAATCCACTCCCCCTACTACCCAAGTCCAAGAGCTGAGAAAACTAAGAATGAGACAAAGGACGCAGGACACGCTGCATGACACTTGTTTTAAAAGTCAGTTCTAAAAGACAGGCTTTTGCCTGGAGATTTGCCTTTAAATTCTTACAGTCCCCTTGCCCCAGCATGGAAATCCTGCAATATGTCACTGAAAGGCTTTATACAGACCAGCAGACTGCAAAGGTCTATTAAATTATTCTCCAACTGTTGTGCAGCTAACAATGGAGGTATTCAGGCATTTTAAAAGAATGAGGGAAGTCACAGGGGACAGCCCATTAGGAGGAACAGGATGTCAACATTGGTTGAAAATGGGTTCCTTTGTAATAGGAAATGCATTACAATGCCTGGAGATTAGTTTCTTTGTGGCTTCTAGCCCACATTTCTTCCTGCTAGGCTCAGATTACCTACATTCTCCACTATTACTGGTATCATTCAACCGGATTACAGCACAGCTTCCCAACAGATAATGCAATGCCCGCCCCACCGCACCCCGATGGGACAAATTTGAGTCCTCCCCAAAACGAAGGAGACTGCAGATTTTAAAGAACTCCTTGGGCCCAAGGGTACAGATTTCCAGAGCTGACGGATAATGTCTGAGGGCCGGCTGACCGAGGCACCGAGCCCGAAATGTATATCATTATTACCACGAGATTTAATTTAAACTTTGGCTATATATTTGCCTGGGACACCGCTTATTCATAACTTCCATTTAAAAGCTGAAGTTAGACTCACAGATAGTTTCTTTTTATTGTACTACTCAGTAACCTCAAGAACAAAAACAAACAAACAAACAAAAAAAACCAACCAAAAAAAACCCAAAAAAAACCAACCCCAAAACGAACATCAACAAAAAAAAAAAAGGTAAAATAAACCATGGACCCCAGGCTTATTTGCCCCCCACCCCCACCCGCTAGGAAGTGATTTAAGAAGATCCCACAACATGAGCAGAGCTCAGTTCCCAGCTCCAACAGAGACTCAATGACTCAAGGAGAAATTCCACAGCCAGACAAACCAGGTATGTCTGTGCAGCCCTGCAAAGGTCGCTTACAATTCACTGGGACTTCTCAATAACCCCCCCAAACAGTCCCCGACAGCCCCTCAACTTAAGCCGGCTTTAAAATCAGAGAAGGGGGCATGACCCAGAGACGGCCATAAATGCTGCTTCCGCTTCTCGCCCGAAATTCACGAATTCTGCAAAAGATATTGAATTCTGCCTCTTGAGATGTAGCTGTTAACAAGTAACCGGGTCTTACCTATAAAGGAGATGGCCTCAGGAAAGAACTGAGACAGATTTTGGCTCCAGTGGTCAGAGATCGGGATCTGTTTGTACTTGAATTCGCCGGCGTTTTCAAAGAGATTAGGCAGGTTAGGGGTAACATTCAAGATGTATTTAATGCCGAACTCTTCTAAAACGTCCAAATTAGTGGAGTCCTTGGCACAGCCTAAGTAGAGGTAGGGTAGAATCTCCACCGGAAAGGAAGGCTGGTTGTTGGAGAGAGGGCTGCCATCGGAGTCGGTGGCACTATTGGGGTCTCTGTCAATGTCAGATTCAATGTCGGATGATGAATCGGAGCTGATTCGGAGGCCCCCCAAGCCCAGGACCGGCAAAGGAGGAGAGCTGCTGCTACACGAACTGTCTAGGTTAGTTTCACAGTGCAAGGCGAACTCAGCCTGGAACTTGCTAAAACCACCTGGAGAGAAAAGCAAAGAGGAGAAAATGCAACCTGATATAAGATGGCATGTCGACTTACTTCCCTGGTACAGCCCTGTCTGCAAAGGAGCGTCTGTTTTGCACCCTCTCGAGCTCCGGGAAAAAGAAGGGAAAAAAATGTCACACTCTCAACGCAGACAGACTAACTTAAAGGAAAGGTTAAGAAAATCGTCCGCTGCGGTGGAGGGCTCAGCATATTCAAGATTAAAGCTCTGTACCGCTTTGCCCTGCGGGGACCGCTGGAGAGGTGTCTCGCCGGCAATTCCTTCTGCCAGGTTCATGCCGGAATCCCCGTTAGCCCTGTCCTCCCCACGCTGCTACAGTGATTTCGGACATCAAGGTTTCTTTAAACAATGCGAGGATAGGGAGAAAGGGGAGGGGAAAGGTGTGGAGTAGGGGGAAAAGCCCCCTACCCGGGTCGGTGCTCTCCTGGCGCATCAATCCACTGCCCGGGGAACGCTGCAGACCGCATCCCCCCCTCCTTCTAAGCCGGGCAGAGATCCACGAGGCTCGGCTCCCCGTTCCCCGCAGCCCCAGGCAGAGATCTCTTCCCCCAACCCTGGGCGGCCCTTCTCACCTTCCAGATAAAATGCCTTGCAGCCTTCATCTTTGAGGCGCTTGAGGAGCAGCCCCAGCACAGACTCGCCGCCCGTGTTCTCGTTCCAGTCGCGGCTATGCTCGTCGTACAGCACTACGGTGTCGGTGCCGCACCGGCGGGCGAAGCGCTCCCGGTCCTCCTCGCTGCTGGCGACGAGGGACCGCAGGGGCAGGTTGCCCTTCTGCAGCCGCCGCAGCATGATGCCGGGGATGGCCACATTGATGGCCGACTCGATGTGGGACGACTCGTACAACTCCTGAGGCCGACAGTCCATCAGCAGTAGCCGGTCGTTGCCCATCTCCAGCTGCTCGTTCAGCCACGCCACGGATTTACTAATCGCCATTTCCGACGCGAAAGGGACGGGTCTGAACGTATCTAGCATGGGGAAGGACGGGGGGAGCGCAGAGTGCTCTGGAAGCGCCCCTCTCTCTCACAGAGGCATGCGGCTGGCTCGGCGGGCGGGCTGCACCCCTCTAACTCCGCACAACTTATCTCCCTCCGCCCCAGGAAAATGAATCACGCAGCCCCCCCCGCGCCGCTTCCCCCGCGCCGGGCGGCGGTGGAGTCACGGGGAGGGAGAGCAGCCCCGCTCCCGGCGTGTGTGTGAGTGTGAGCGCCTGTGTGTGCCTGCGTGCGCGCAGCCAGCCTGCCCCGTCTCCTTTTTTTTTCTGTCAATGAATCCCTGAATGAACCTGCCTAATCGCCGCCGCAGCCCGAGCCCTTGGGCTTTTCCTCCGCCACGAGTGAATGAAATCCAATTAACGTGCCGCCGAGCGGGGCTCCCCGGCTCAGCATGGAAGCGCTGCTGCGGCGGCCGCGGTGCCCCTCGCTCGCCCCGCGTTCCCCTCCTCGGCCGCGCTGCCCCGCGCAGCCGGCGCCGCTCAATGGGTACAACCGCGGGCCGCTCAATGGGTACATTCTCCGGCGCAGCCAATGGGGGAGCGCGGAAGGGGCTGTTGCCGCGGCGACGGGCCGGCTGGAACAGGTTGTGTTGATGAATCGTTAATGAGTTTGTCATTCACAAAAACGGAAAGGAATTTCCGCTCCGGATAAGCCGAGTGCAAACAAGCGGCAGCCGCGGCGCGGCGGGCGGGGGCGGCGGGGGCAGGTGAGGGGGCGCGGCCCGGCGCTCCCCCCTTCCCATCCCCAGCACCAGCGCGGGGCGGCCGTCGCAGCCGGCGGAACGAACGGCACTTTTTCTTTTCTCTCCCTCCCTCCCTCCATATTTTCGTTCCCTAAGTCATGCCCCGCGGGGGCCGGCCGTGTTCCCCCCCCCCAGCTCCCCCGAGCTGATCGTGGCCCGGCTTTTCATTAGGGCGTTCTGGGAATCCCATTTTTAGGGAGGCGGGTAGGCGCTGTCCTCGGCTGATCCCTACGGGGGTGAAGAGTAAACCCCGAGCTAATCTCTTCCTACGCGGCCCGGCTTTATTCGCTGCACGCAGCGCAGCCGGGGAGCCGGCCCCGCCGCCGGAGCGGCCCGCAGGCGCTCCCGCTGCAGCCCGGGCGAGCCACCCCAGCAGCGTGAGCAGGGAAAGTGGCCCGGCCGGCTCCTCCGGGTAGCCCGCGATTGAACCGCGCTGCGGCCCGAGTCCGCCGGCAGCAGCGAGCCCGCAGCCTCTGCCGGGGCGCGGCGGGGTGTGCGCGGCCCCTCGCACCTGGCCGTGCCCGCCACGGCCACCGCGGCCACCGCACCGCCTCCTCCTGCCTGGAGTGGGGCCCCGCCGCCGCCGCCCTGCGCTTCCCCCCGCTCCGACGGGGCGGAAGGGCGCTGCAGTCCCCGCCGCACCGGGGGGCGGAGGGGAGGGCCGGGCTGCGGTGCCCGTCGGAGCGGCGCCGGGGTGGCAGGGGCCGGGGGGCGCCGCGGGGCCGGAGGCTGAGCCGGGAGCCGTGGTTCCAAGGTGAGGGTTAGCAAATGGGTAAGGGAAAAGCGAGGAGCGACAATAAATCAGGAGAAGCCTGGCCTAAATGCTAATCCTGCCACCGACATCTGCTTGGAAGTAAAATTGTTCAGGAGAGGCTAATCTCTCTTCCACCGCTACTGCGCATCAGGGCTCACCGTTTTTAACCCCAGCTGAAGGAGGTTCTTTAGGTAGCGAGCGGCTGGAGAGTGTGACCCTGGGAACAGATAGTGGCATGGGCAGTCCTGTGTATTCCACACAGAAAATATCCGTGATGTTAATTAAAGTTGACACATCAGTGGTTGCAGTTTAAAGCAAGGCTGACACCCAGATGGCATTAACGACATCCTCCCCAGCAGGGATTTTGAGAGGATCCCTTCTTGCTACCTTTTCCAGAGGCTTGAAAGAGGGACTGAAGTGTTACACAAACCTTGCCCCGCCCCTAACCGGGAGATTTCCTTGAACTGACACACACCCTGCCGCATGGCTCAGCGCAACTTGTCCAGACCACCTTTGCCCACCGTGGCCCTGTCCTCTCTTGTTAAAGACTTTCCAGGCTGTTCTTACCAGGTGCTTCACTCGCTGTTCGGCTCTCTATGTTCAGAGTATGCTGTTTAAATGTCCAGAGCAGTGTCAGATACAACTAGAAAGCAGGAGCCTTTGGTATTATTTATTTAAGTATTATTTTGGGTGGGATACCTGCCTAGTAGTATAACAATACTATTCCAATAAATAATTATAGCATGTAAAGATATTTTTATCATAAGTACTCTCAATTTTGATGGAAATACTATGAACGTTAAAGGGTAAATGTATGAAGGCAGTAAGATGAAGCATACTCCAGAGTGTTGTAATTCCAAAGTGGAGCTGGAGACACACTTGTAATGGTGGTAGCTATAGCCTGCTCATTGCATGGCAGCAGTCTGAGGGTGGCATTTGGTCAGCTGAGACACAGGCAGGAGATTTTGCACTGCAGCAGCGTTAAACCAGTCAAATACAAACAGCACCCTTTGAATTTGTCATAGTACCTCCATCAGCACACACCAGCTGAAGAACTCTGAAGGAGAATGAGAACTATGTGCCACCTTGTCCTTCTGTTAGCATGCATATATGCTCTCCCTTTCCCTCTTTCTGTCTGAACTGCTCTGTCCTGTCTGTCACTGAGGGATGCTGGAGCAGATTCATTTAACCATGCTACCATCTGATGCTTTGTCAGAGACCAGATGTACAGCCCAAGCTCCACCAGGAGATCATTCATCCTTCAGCTTCCAGAAGTTTTTGTAATACCTGAGCAGCAAGAAGAGCCTATTTCTGTCAACCGTGATGCCTTCATTCACCCAGCCTCTGGCAGTTTGATTTTCAACTCTGAAATGTTTATTTTTGGATGGGGAGAGACATGTCTTTATTTTTTTGTTAGTTTGGCTTTGGTTTTTTACTTTCTTGTCTGCAAGTAAGACTTCTTCTGTCCGGCTCAAAGCTTATTAATAACAAATAGCCTATTTTTCTGTCTTTTGGACCATTTTGCTCATTTGTAGCATGTGTAGAGGGCCCAGTAGATCTCCATGAGTGCTTATGACCTGAGCTTGTCTTGGCCAGACATTTAGACACAGAGAACAATAGCATTGCATGATGACAATTAAAATTTAGTGTTGCTTTGTCCAATTCCTTCATATCTCTCCCTGTAATAGAAGCCCTGGCCCTGAATTAGACAGACAGGTTATCTACATAGTGTAATGGGAGAGAGAAGAACCAAAAAGGCAGGTATCTATGACATTTTGAAACCAGGCCAACCGGGTCACTCTGAGACACTTCACAGTCTGGAATACTAAGGCAGTGATGTAGAGGCATTCTCAGAAGTACTGATGAAGTTTCTTCTTGCATTACACATCAGAGATGAGAATGCTATTTTTTTTATACAAGTGCTTTCTTTCTGTAAAGATACTGCTTCATGCCTCTCGTCTACTTAGTTGAAACAGAATTTGATAGGAATCTGTCTTTCTGTGGAAAGATGGGGCATAAAATATATAGGAAAGGGTTTTCTGCTTCTTTGGTCACTCCTTTCCCATGTTGCATCAATCAATATTTATGAGAGCAGGGACTCCAGCCTTCATTTTCCACATCCCACTGATCATCTGAATCAAAATGGCAGAGACATCTTCTGTATCTGCACTGTGTGATTTCAGGCAAGCAAAGAACATTCTGGGATTGCCTGCTGGAGAAGGCCAAGGAGTATAACACATGCTGGCATCAGGATTTTGGGTGAGATGCCAACTCAACTCAACTCTGGATGTGCAAGAGCTTGGAAAATGTAGTGAAGACAGGTTTCTCCACTGACAAGTCATACTTATGCATGAATTTTGAGGATCATGACTATCAGCTTTGACTGAACCAGCAAATGCCTGTGATTGAGCTAAAAAGTCATTCAGCTTTAGATGCTGGAAGTTAGAGGTTCACATTTTACCTACTTATTTCCTCTCATTTATCACTTTCAGAAGGTCTTCTGAGGGTGCACTCTGGAACTGCTTAGCTCCCATTGCTGTCTCTAAATTGTGCCTGGTGGAACCAGCCTGTACTTTTACATGCTTACCTTGCAGTCTGTGACTTTCACCTTCAGGTTTATTTCTAAGTCCTTTATACAGTTCCTTTTAGTTCCAGTAAAAGTGAAAAATCAGTGTATGTCTGTGTTGGTTTCTGTGAATGATCTATTTGAAAATAGAAATACACAAATCATTCTAGACCAAATTGCCCATGAAGTACCACTAGTGTAAGACTGGTTAGTGCAAGGTGTCTTAAAGGGAGAACAAAAGTGTCCTATAAGGCATTTTATTTCTTTTATGTAAAGTACAAACAATTTATGGAAATGACATTTAACTGGTTATTCAATGTCCAATTATTCACATCTAAAATAATTCCTGAAGCTGGAGAAATAAAACACTTGAATGACTCCATTTAGGAAATCCTTTTGACTCAAGTGCTTTCCTTGAAACAGCAAGTAGCTGGATGACTTCAAGCACATATTTAATTGTGCCTTGTAATAAAGTAATGTAATTAGCAATTACTTAGGAATGATGCTTTAAAATACTTAACAGCTACGACAGACTTTATTTACCACAGACAGCATTTATTTAAAGAGTTTTGTTTTCTTTTGACTCCTTGTGGTATAAACAAGGTTCCCTCCTGAATGCAGCTCGTGAGTTCTCCAAATTGTTCCTTAGGGTGTGCAAAGGTGAGCAGTTTCGTTTGACAGCAGATCACTACTGGCTGTCAGATTCTCTTCTCAGAGGATAAAACTAAGCTTGTAGGAGGGTAGTGCAAGGCACACATTTAGCAGCACTCACGGTGTATTGGCCAAGCACAGAGGCAAGTGCTGTAGTATTTTCTTTTATTCTTTTTTTCCTTCCCACCACATGCTGCCATTGCTAGGGACACTTTTGGTGGCACTGACCTGTGTGTCATTTCATAGTGGTTTTGGCAACAGAAACATAGCACAGGTGGGCAGCTGTCTCTTAAAAATAATAAACATGAAGGGAACAGAAGGCTATGTGTCTGCACACTTTTCTTATAATTACATGTTAATTTGATAGCTTTCAGATAAAAAATGGACTGTATAATAGCGGCAAAAACCAGAAGCAGACTAAATTATAGAAGTGGCACTGTGTGTGTGATTTCTTGAAAATAGAGATACACCATTAAATTTGGTGGCAGTGATTAAATTAATAAATTTGTTTACTGGTTGGAATGTAAATTAATATGGTTCTGTTACCTTAGCTAAGGAATAGAGCAATTTCTATCTAAAACTCCTGATCCATGGTTCAGAAATATCATGCTAGTTGTATACAGACTTATATTATTTCTTTGTCCATACCAAAGAGTTCAGTAGGGTCCAGAGAGCTTTTTCATGTTGTGCAGGCTGGTGTTTCTCTCTGCTGTTCAGTGGCAGCCTGTGTCACACTATACTGGGCACATGCATCACACCAGATGAGGCTGCTGAGAAAATGCCATAATCTCTTTATAATGCTGCCCATTTTGGTTGAAGGGCTAACTAGGGACTAACATGTGGGCTTACCTGGGGAGGCATTAGTGCTGTCACTAAAGTATGTTCCTTCAATAGCACTGTCCCATTTTTGTCCCATTCACTCATCCTACAAGAAAGCAAACCTGACAGCCTTAAGGAAGCGTGGAGAGCAGCTCTCTCTTCCCAGAGCTAAAGATTTCTTTTCCTCTGTGTTTGCAAGATCCCCTGCTACCAAATCTCTCCATTCTGGCCATGGGAATAAATCCTGACCCTGGGATGACTGAAGACTTGCTCTAGACCATGGAAAGAGTAAACAATGGCTGTGTTTGCACAGGGCAGGGTAAATCAACTGTGCAGAGAGCAGAGCAGGGACAGCAAATTATATAAGAAAAAGATCTTCATCCTGGGACAGGAATATTCAGGAAAAGAAATGCTATGCAGCTATCTTATGTTCTGTTTCCAAAGAGAGGCAATTAGTAGTTCAACCAAGTAATGAACAATTTAATTTCCCCTGTCTTCTATATGGCCACTGAAATGTGTCCTGGGGACCCCATGGAGCTGAGCACACAGTTTGGCTCCAGGACATCACAGGGGATGACACATGGACAGCTCTGCATCCTGGAACTTCCATTTAGCACTTCTGCTTTACTTTTCACAGATGGAAAGTCCCTCATAGGAACTTCTCCTAGACCAGGCAGGACCTGCACCAAACCAGATACATACACTGACAGAGGTAATAATTTCCTTGTTACTGAGCCTGAAGCTTTCCCTTGTGACCTGCTGCTGTCAAAAAAGGCTGGTAAAAGCTTGTTGAGGGGGAAGTACCAAACTGATGGCCAGACCTAGGTGCTAAAATGTCCTACACTGTTTAAAAAACCAAAGGGCTCAAGTCCCATGCTGAATTTGAAGCACCCCTGGTGCTGTCTTCCAGGAGATGAAATGTGATATAAGTCACACAAACCTTTCTGGTTTAGGAATAAGTGGGGAAAGGGTGATGTCCTAAATGTGGAGCAGTATTATAAATGTCTGGGGCAATATTGGGTTGTGTACATTACTAGAAAAGTATATATTGAGTGAACAGAGTCCTTTTGAAAGGCATGCATCTCAAGGTAAGCCATAAATGGGTGTAGTTCTTTGATTAAGAGTTTTGCAATATAAAATATACCTCAAAGGCTGGGTGTCTACAAGTGTAATCTCTGCAAATACTGGCAAAACAGTTACTGTTGTCAAGTTTATTCTGGCTTTGCCATGTTTAGGTATTTATGAGAACTTAATAGCAGAACTGTCACATCCAAATTCCAGGTCATCACTGGGTATGTCAGAGCACAATGACATGATGATTACAGGACTGTTCATGGTCACAGATTTTGTCACTTATTTGGTACATTGGTGTCACCAACATACCACAAAAGTAAATTATATTAAAATACTTCTTTCTCTGAGTACTTTTTGTACCATTTTCACAAAGTTTCCTATTCTGGTTAAATTGTGTGTGTAGATCTCTGTTCAAGGGTTTGCAAGACATTGTTGTAGAGAGAGCTACAGCCCTATGCTTTCCAGTGGTAAACTGGAGCCTTCCTGCTCTTTCTTAGAGGTTTTTGCCTGGTAATCATTATAAATGTTGGTTGGTTATTTTCTTTTTGCTTCTAGTCCCAGTTTGCGACAATCTGCTTCATTTCATGTGGCAGTCCCATCAGACCAGAGAAGTTAAGTACTTCTGGATCACAACAGAATTTGAATGGGAATAAGAAAAGTGTTATATAAAGTAAGCAAGGACCAGTGTTCAGTGGTTCCCCGCTCGCTTTCCAGTCTGCACCAGATCAGTGCCTTAACACAGGGTTAGAATGAGCTGCATGGAGGGGAGCACCTTCCTTCAGATAAAAAGGTTTATGGCCAGCTGTAATAACTGGATTCAGAAAGGTGAATGTTACACAGCATGGAGGTTAAAACTAAAGGGGTTGTGGGTACAATTGCTTCTGTATTGTGTTTCAGCAAGGAGAATCCTGAAGACCATGGCCAGAAGTGTCTAATCCCAGCCTTGCCCTTGTATGGGGCTCAGGCAAGCCTTTGGAGAGTAGACACTGCCTGCAGTGCTGCCATTTTTGGCTGTTTCCTCTATGATTGGACAGGATCCTGAAGATATGGAGGGGTTTGGGTTTTTTTTTCCCTGAGTGAAGTGTAACTTTAATCAGGGAAATCACATTAGAATTATGCTATGGATGATGTATCCTAGATGGTTAGGTCTTCAATACGTAGAAGAACACTCGGTGAGTCAGCCCTGCAATTTTTGGTGGAGTAGGTCTATTCCGGTGTGTGGGTGTTCGCAGAACAATTACGTAAGTGTCAGGGTAACGAGGAACTTTTGACATTTCTGGCAGCTTAACTGAGTTCTTTTCAGTCAAAAATACACTAATTGTTGTTCTCTTGCATTAAACACACATCATTGCCTTAACTGGATTTGGGAGGTTTTTTTTAAGCGTCAGTTGTCAGGGCAAGATACTGGAGCAGTTTTATTCTTGAGAAAAGAGGAGATTTTTCACAGTTACAGTGAGACAAACATTTATGAGAACCATTTAAATCATATAAGAGGGTGAGAAAGTTGATATACCATATGCCCATTTAATTTAGTAATTAAAGCTAATTACTGCCACTGAATGCAAGGGCCCATCAGCATTTTCATTACATCCACCCTCAACACCTTGTCTTTTCTTTTTCTTTTTTTTTTAATTTTTTAAGTTTTAGTTTGCCAGGGTTTTTCACCTATATAATTTTTCCAATGGACAATGATAACGCAGCCTCCAAACTAACCCTTGAAATATGTTGTGTCCAATATTCAAGATGAGTAGGCTCAGTACCCCACTGAGGAATGGTGCATTGTGCTGCAAAAATGGTGTATTGCACTGCAAAGGCAACTGCATTTCTACATGTATTGCAGAGGGAAAGAAGAACTGGTTTGTTTACCAAGATCAATATACCAAAGTTAGTCAGACCAGGTCCACGTCCAAATGACATTTGAGAAAAGATATCTCTCTGGAGATTAAATATGAAATAAACAAAAACTGGTAACTGTTTTCTTTCTCATTTAATCCAAACTGTGCCTTTGGTACAAAAACCCTGTAGTCAAACCAGTCAATTGAATTCATGTTTTTTTTTTTTAAATCTGGATAAATATGAAATATTTCAAATTATGAATATATTTGATATACTGTCTCTTCTTCTACATGTTACTATTAATGAGCTAGATCATAGCTCTGAAGGGTGCTATGACATGCCTGAACATCTAACAAAACAGCATGTCAGTGGATTTTGGATAGCCAGATAATGGCTGCAGGATGTTTTTAATCTAAGTGTATTTCCTGAAGTCAGTCAGAGAGAGGGGCTCTGTAACATGCTGTGTAGGTTCAGAGCAAGACCAACCTACCATCTGTGTTGGTGCTTGTCCACACTCAGTGTATTGGCTGTGTATTGCCTCCTTACTGAGGCTAGAGATAATTAGAGTGAGGATTCCACCAGTGGCAGGATGGGGTGAGGAATCACCAGAGAACCTGGGTTCTTTGGGCACAAACCAATACACTTTTGGTGAGGAATTTTTCTAATTAGTGAGGACAGCTTCAGCCTAGACATTCTGTCTCAGTGATGTGTACATTATGTGAGGATAATAATTGGATACAGGGACCATGTGTCTTTGGGGAGTATGTTGTTTATTACTTCTCTTTAAAATAACAGAATCAAAGTTTGAATCTGAAGTTGTTGTAATCATCCCATTTGCTTCCCCAAAACTTAGAAAATTCTAGAGGTCTGCAGCATGAACTGATTGCCTTATATTGCATGTAGTCTGGTAGACTGAAGGGATTCATTGTTCTGATGTGTGCAGGAGGAATTGCTTAAATCCAATGAGCAAAAACAAAGGAACTCTCAGTGCTTCATATTTTCTTCCCCAGGATTTATGCAAAGAGGAACAAAGTCTTCTGCATTGAGAGCTCGAGATGGGAGTGCTCTTCACTTCAGCTCAGTGCCTTCAAGTGCCACCCCTGTTGATTCATGTAGTTACTCAGAGAAAACTGGAGACAAATAAGCCTGAGTTCTTCATTCAAAGAGCTCTCTGCACTCAGTGATTAAATTAATTTCTTTTAGGTTCAGAATACAGAAACAGACTAATTATTTAAAAATAATTGCTCTCACTCTTTTAAATTCATCAACAACACATGATGCTTCTGCTATGAGAGGTGGACAAGAACTCTTAGAAACAGGTAGGGAGAGGTCACCTACCCACACCACTCAGCTTCAGGGTAACTCAGAAATGTACCACAGGGATTCCCTTTGAACCATTTCACTGGCTGGACTTTTTTGTTTACTGAAAACCTACAGAAGGAAATTCACGGATACTGACGCTATTAGTTGGTAAAGTGAAGAGATACATTGTTATGGGAAAATACTGATTACTACCTATTAATCATCCCTCTCTTTTGAGGACATACCATTTGATTCAGTCACTTTGAAGCTATTTATCTCATCTGAGTAAGATCATCAATGGTGTTACTGCAGTTTTTCAAGCTAGGTTTAGCTGACATAGCAAGGCAAAAGCAATGCCTGGAATAGGACCTGTGGAAGGCGGTTTCATCTTTTTGCTCTTAAAAGCAAAGCCTATATTGATTTTGCAACTGAGTCCCTGAAAAAATATATTGCCTATTACTTTAGAAGGTAAAGGAGGCCAAAATGGCAGAGAGATTAACCAAGGACTTTTTATTCTCAGGGTTTGGAATTGATCAGTTGCTCTGATCATCCATTAAGCTGTGTTCAGCACATTGCCTTTAGAAGGAAGGGTAAGATGAACTTCTGACCACAGAGACAGTACAGATGTGATGGGAAAAACAAGCCAGAAGGTTCATGTCCAGCCGTGGCAAGCTGAGGTCCAACCAGGCACTACAAGTAAGGCAAAGATGACCGAAAACCTCCCCTATGCCAACAGCTGCCCTGTGAATTTGTACAGGCTCAGCTCCATGTCCCTTGTCTCCTTGTCTCCCAAATTCCCACTTGACCTTCATACTCAGGTCTCCAAAAATGTGAGACTGCTGCCATTCACCATGGATTGAAAGGTTTGCCTGCAGGCAGTTCCTGGGCATCTGTTGAGTGTCCCACATGGACTGTTGAGAGGCACAGTGATGGGAGGGCTACATGTGCTGGCGAGCAGAGAGCAGCATTTGCTGAGATTGCTTTTGCCTAAGGCCACCCCTTAGAGCAGGAACATGTTTGGGAGCAGTCAGGAGAATTTCTGCTCACTTGGGTGGTGTTATGAATTGTGGCTGAGGACAAGGAGGAAGGGACAAGGTCTAGGCAAAATGCTGCTGCAAAACCTGAGAGAACAGTTCCCCGTGAAAAGTGCTGGCTCTGCTCTCTCTGAGAACAGGTTGCCCATCAGCTCTTCTTACCAGCTTAGGGAGAAAGTGCCTTAGCTGACATTTTCTTAGACATAGACTGTTTTCTTTAGCTCTGTAATTTTTCCAGGCAGGCCATTTGTTGAAACTCAAGGGTCTGTTTTTGTTTGTGCTGCTGGGTGAGAGGGCACACCATGCTTCTTTGTGGGCATGGTTATTTGGAGGAAGTAAGAAATGCTTCTTGAGAAGTGGTAGAGGGGACTTTTTTTTCTGACTCCTTTCCTCCCCTCAGGTCCAAAGAAGAGTTTCTAGGAAGCAAAGTTGTTTTGTTTTTTGTAGAAGACACAGCACTTCTAGGAGCCTACAGTCACTGTATACTTGGAAAGAGAGAAGATGGGTGCATCAGATAAGTGTTTCAGAAGATGGATATACTATTTCATTCATTCAGAATGAACTTCTAAGATTGGTATGTCAAAGATTTCCTCCAAGGGCTTCCTTAGCACAAGGTGCATGTTTTTCTGAAATTTGGCATATGTTTTCAGGACTTTTATAAGAACATGTGGGCTATATTTGCTATGAAGTGACCCTTGGACCAGGGTGAATTTTACCTTCCAAAAATCAACTTCAGCTGAAGCAACTCAAAAAACCATGGGAAAAAAAAGAAATTTTGCCCTGCTGTCAGTGACATTTGTGAATGATAGAAAACCATCCATATGGCTAAACAGACTATCTGCACTCCCCCACAAGTAGTCACTTAGAGGATGAAAGTACTATTCAGCCTGATCATCTGTTTTGTAACAGGATATTTATCTCAAGCTTTCAAGAATGTCATTATTATTGGGGGAGGAGGGGAATGGGCAGTAAGACAGAATCTGTAATAGATTATCAATGTTGGAAGTGAATAAGCTGGAGAGCAGGAAACCTGCCTGAACCCCATCATTCATGAGCCCTGCTTTTGTCCAGAAAGAGAGGCTGTAGGCCCATGATAATACAAGGGGAAGGAGAAGGAGGAAATGTTCTCGCTGCGGTCTGTTAAGAGTTCAAGGAGACTAAGTGGGGTCTGAAAAGTGGTAGGACCCTGAAAGGGAGGGGTAACAGCTGAGTGTCTCTGAAGAGAAGACTGGTTAATACAGGGAATAGGGACAAGTCTGTAAAGTTGTTTCTGTAAGCACATCCTTGAAAGCTAATGCAGCTGCCCTGCAGGGAGGCTGTCAGTGCAGGAG
This sequence comes from Cyanistes caeruleus, assembly GCF_971803275.1. NCBI lineage: Eukaryota > Metazoa > Chordata > Aves > Passeriformes > Paridae > Cyanistes > Cyanistes caeruleus. The sequence continues at coordinate 39,927,328 of NC_141704.1, read as the reverse complement.
GCTGAATATCAGCTCAGGGACTCTGGTCCAGTTAAGCAAATGACACGGTTCTGACTGATACTGGCACAGGGTATGGCTCAGTGGCTGTGGCTGCCTAAAAACCACCTAATTTAAACTCCATTTCTGAACTAAGGAGCATGAAAATTTCAAAGCTTTTTACTTCCAGTGGAGACTTCCAGGGGTAGTATTAATAGCTTTGGTGAACTGTGCTCCATTGATTTAAAGCACCTGTGCTTCTGAAAGTCAGGATTTTATCAATTTTTTATCACTTACACAGGAAGCAGTGCTGGGCTTAATGCTATTTATCCAGCTGGACATATTGACTTTGACTTAGGAGATCAAAGCATTTTGGTTAGGGATTGTGTAACATCTTCCTATAAGAACTGTCAGGGGTAAATTTACCAAAGCCTGAAACTTTGATTGATGATCATTTTGCATGAGTGTTCAGCATTAGGAAGCACACAATAAACCCTTTCTCTTAATGGAGGTACAGGCTGGGGCCTCTTTAAACATACATATTTTGAAACACATTTCAACACCTCCTTGAACATAACAGTACACAAAACCCTGGAGATGCACTTGAAGGTGAGCTGTCCCTCAGCTCCAAGGACACCTCCTTGGACCCAAGATGCAGCTTCGTATAGTGCAAACCTGGAGCCAGTAAGGAGAGTAAGTTATTTGTTTTGGGGGTTTTTTCTTTATTTTCTTGCTCTTTGCCATTGTAATAACAGCATTTTCCAATAGGTGAGAGGTTGGAAAGTACTCCCTCAGGAGCTCAGAGGTCCTGTGCTCCCTTGAGTCCTCCTTGCCACACTGGCAGATAGATCCAGCCCTTCCTCAAGGCTACACAAAAGAGACTTGACTTCTTGTCCCAGCTTTAAGTGATACATATCACCTACTGTGAACCAGCTTCCCCCAACTATTTCTATCTGAGTGGTACTAAATGCACTTGTTGAACACTTTGATATCTTATATCACCAATTACTGAGGGTTTGTTCATATACTCTAACCTTTAAAAGCAGGACACTGTCCCCCTTCACCAGGGTAATGAGGAGAAACTGCACGGAGAGGAGCTCAGCAGGGAATTCCAACTTAGGAATTCTAACAGAAAATACCTTCTACTGCTGGCTGCAAAGGGAAGCATGAACAGTAATCTGCCACCTCTGTCTCATGCAAAGCCATGCAAAATATCTGTCCCAGCCTAAATGTCCATGAAACAACAGTGGTCCCCTCACCACAAGAGGTGGTGTCAGCATGGATGTACTCTTTGAGTAGTTGTCCTTAGTACAGTAGTACAGTAGTAGGGAGCATGTAAAGAATTAAAATAGATGAAATAATAATATGGCAGATGGTTGCTTGAGTTTTTCTCTCAACATAAAATTAAATCCCAATAAATAATATAGCATTATACTGGCCCTATTGCTGTCTATTATTGGGTTTCAAAGCCATGCAGAGCTTTGATCAGTCTGAAAATTATTCCTGTTGCGCAAGAGAGTGTTACTCTTCTTTTTCTCTAGGTGCAGACTGGGCCCAAAAGATGGGGCAGCCCTACTATGGCCCAGCACATCCTCTGCTGTGCCCTGCAGGTCTGCTCCAGGGCTGAGCATGGCTGTCAGAGCCCTGCTGGCTGGCACTCACCCGTGATTCAGACACCTGCAGGCAACTTGCTCCTGAGCAGCAAGGCATTTTGAGTGATGGTAAAGTTTTGTCTGCTAGTCACAGCCCTTGTCCTGAGCGTGCCACAGCCTATGTGCAGCTGACCTCTGCTACTGCAGTGCTCAGGGGTCTCCTGCCTTGCAGAAGGAAATGTTCTCTGGGCTCTTCCTTTATTTTCCTTTTTGTTTTTAGCTACAAACAAACACTAAATATTTTGAGTGTGGATGGCATGGCTCAAGGACTCAGGATGATTAAAATCAGGAGACCTACAGAGACATCCAGAAATTATTGTTTTTAACAAGACAGGAACTTTGTCTGAAAACAGGATGACTTGCTGCAAAAGACGCCGACAAATCCCTGTAGAGCTTTAGAAAAAACAAGCAGGCGCCTGAGTGTGCTTTGAAAAAAAAAAGAAAAAAAAATCCTGCCTAGTAATAAAAAGGGATGTGAGGGTAAACAGGAAAAGAGCACTCCACACTGCGAGCAGCCCAGAGGAGAGAGGCTGGGAAGAGCACTGATCTGAAAACCTGATATGGAAACTAAAGGGAAAGATTTCTTACTGTTTCTCAGGACAAATTCCCTGTAAAAGCCTCGATGCAGCTTTGAATGGCAGCTGCCCACCAGTTCCTGTGTGCCTTTGTTCTGATACTACAGAGGGTGTGGGAGGGTAGCACATGCCCCACAGGTTTTATTGGCTGGATTCCATGGCTGTAAAGAAATGTTGGTTCTGACTTGCTTGAAATACAGGCTTCAGAGACAGTTCTACTGCATAACTCTATTTCCTGACAATGTTCTGCACACCTGAACTGCAGTACAATTCACTTTTCTAATTTTAGTGTGAATCTCATGACATATGTTGTTTTCTGCTAAGCCCTAGCTCCTCAGGTTTTGCAGTTTCATGACAGTCTCACTTTTCATGAATCTGAATCCAGTCTTTCTAGCCTTCATGCCTAAGAAAGAAAAATCTTGAAATCAAAGGCAGCATATCATAATGTGTAAAACAAAGCATACTAATGCTAAATACTAAATACATACATACTAATACTAGAACATAGTATTGCTGTGTTTTGGATGGTGATTTTTTAAAATCAAATCCCATTTTGAGAAATTAGTATATTGATATTTGGGCTTAATCACATTACCTCTTTTGCTTTTTGGCAGAATTTTCGGACTCAAGTACTAAGCAGGTTTTCCACTGGAACCAGCATACTGGTAGTGAGACACCTATAGTGCTGAAGAGGATGGGATAGGTATGCAGCATCAGACAGAGGCCCAGATATATCAGAATCATAGGATGGGCTGAGTTGGAATCAACCTTAAATAAATTTAGCTCCAATCCCTGCCATGGGCAGAGATGCTACCCTTTAGATTAGGTTGCCCAGGGCACCATCCAGCTTGTCCAACTTGCAGGGATGGGGCATCCACAATGTCTCTGGGCAACCTGTTCCTGTACCATCACCCACTGAGTAAAGGATTTCTTCCTCATATCTAATGTAAATCTCTCCTCTTTTAGTTTAAAGCTGTTTCCCTGGCCCTTTTTGTCCATATAGAAAGTCAGTCCCCCTCTTCTTTATAAGCCCCTGTAAGTACTGGATGGCTACAGTGAACGCCAAAATTCTTTGCAACAAGTTTCTGCTGCTCCAAAGTCAAACACTTCCTCAGAACTGAAATAATACCTTAGTGCCCAAAGTGGGACATAAAATGCACTGACAGTAAAAGATTCATCCTCTCAAATGTAGGCCCCAGTACCACCAAAATGCAGGTGAGTGGTTTGGGCAAGGTGCCCATGGTTTGGCTTCACATTGGGGCTGTTAGGATGGAAGCTGCTCCCCTCTGAGCACCAGAGTTACACAGTCAGCTCAGCCACAGCAGCTGTGCTCCTACCATCGCTGAAAGAGCACAGCTTTTCTCTTTCATTGGCTCCTGTGGAAAATACAGCCGCTCAGACAAGGGCCTGTGACCTTACAGGCACTGATGGGAGCTCCAGAGAGACTTTTGGGTCACCTCCCCTGGATGCAGCCCTAAATCCCCGGTGATGAATATCGGGTCCTCCGGTGCTCCTTTGTCTCTCTGCGGGTGTTTACCAGCCCTGGCCTGGGAGTGCCCCCGTGTTCCTCTGTACAAGGCTGCCTTCCAGAGAGGCTCCAGTCTTTTTGAGTGGCAGGGAGCAGGGAAGCAACACTTGTTAGTGAGCTTTTCTGATAATGGAAAATACATTAGTCTCCACCCTTTTCTGGGTATTGCTTTAAGGCAGACAAAGAGCAGCTCCTTCTCGCCCTGGGGAGGAACAGGTGCTGGAAGTGCTGAGCGCAGGGGCTGCCCTGAAGCTGGGCATCTCAGCCTGGGGGCCACTCTGCACCCCACAGGGGGGACAGCTATCCCTGCACACCTCTTCATCCCTGTGGCTGATGCCAAACACCTCTGCTCTGGAGCTGTTTGGTTTCAATTTGCAGTTGGTTCACCTGCAGCATTTGGTTTCGCACCGGCTTTCTCAGGCAGCTCGGTACCTTGGGCAGGAGTTTTTATCCACTCACTTTTTTATTACATAATGGACTTTGTTGTTTTTTAATTTGCTTTTTCATTTATTTCATTTTTTATTTTTTTCGTATTTTTCATTTTCTTTTAATTTATACCAGTACAAATTAAAGGTGGTTTGCTACTTTTAATGTATGTGGCTGCCTGTAGAACACTTATCTGTAACCTGCATCCTCCAGCACTGCACTACTTGAGACTGTTATATAGTAGAAACTATGATCAGAGAAATTTCCAATTTCCAATAAATGAAATTAAAGCCAAACAAATTTTTATCTCCTCAAAATGAATAGAAATACCAGCTGCTTAGTCCACTGATTACCTCATTATTTGATATTCATACACATGCTCACAGGAACACAGCTATAGCAGCATGCTTCAGTTTGCCTCTCTAACTTCAAAATTCACAATGAATACAGAATACAAAAACCTACTTGCAGGGTGTAGATAAGCATGTCTGTGAAAGGATTTTGAGAATTTTATTCTAACAAGATGTTCTTGTCCTCCTCGCACAAGCTAAGACATGATATCATTTGTATTGGCCTAAGAAAAAATAATTCTAAATAGACATGTCATTGTGGTGACAGCTTGATTTACAAATAATTGTAAAATAAGTGTGCAAGATACTGAACTACATCATTAAGGGGAAAAAAAATTAATTCCTTCTCCACAAGCTTTAAAATACTTAAACTCTTCCCTAAAATGGATCCAAGTTTAATATGATGTCCCAGGTTCCAAATTCAACTTAAAAATTACCAAAAGAGGACAGCAGAAGCAGCATCACTGAAGATCTGACATGGCAAAAGATCTCCCATTTCTGTTAAAAAATGGTGAGCTAAGGGCAGCTACATAGCTTTCTGCATCTTTTTTCTATAGCTCTGTCCTAAGTAAGACCTACTGAATTCTGTTTTTCACTTTTTATTTGAAAAGTGGATGTTAGGAGCTTTTTTTTTTCTGGTGTTTGCATCTGAGGACATTTTAACTCTTGCAAATGAGTGACTCAGCCTCTTGGAAGGGAGTCATAGAAGACTGATGCCATTAGTGCAGGATAATTTTTAGTCTATTCACTCTTTAATGGGCTATGAAGTAATTGGCTATTTTGGTGCTGCCCAGCAGGGTTTCTGGCTTGGCCCAGTGTTGCTCCCTCAGTGGCTGCCATGCCTGTGCCCCACAAATGCTTGGAAGCACAGACTTTCTTCATTGACAAAAAAAAAAGCCATTCAAACCAGCCATTTTTCTATAAAGAAAGCTGACTGGTTTGGGTAGTGAAAACACAGCCTCGTTGCAATACCACTCTCTTTTCAGGGGGACAATGGCATTGCAGGAGCCAGGCAGGCAGCAGGAAGGTCGTGCTGGCCACAGAGAGGAGCAGGGGACAGTGGTGTCACATCACCTGAGCTGTCTGTGGGAAGGTGACTTCTGGGGAGAAGACAGCGGGGAAGAGAGCAGCAGGGAGGCAGTCTGTGATTAAGCTTTGGAGAAAAAGGGGCTATTTGAGCAATAGGACAAGGCTGGCAGGGACCTCTGGAGACCACCCAGTCCAAGTCCCCTGCCCAGAGCAAAGGTCAGCCAGAGCAGGATGCTCAGAGCCGAATTCTGCACCTTTAGCTCTCAGACTGAAGTTGGAAGCCTTGAAGAAGTTTGGCATAGCACAGCTTATGCCAGACTCGTGCTGAGAAGTTCTGAGCTATGTGGAATGATGCTCTAAAAAGATAATTTCAATTAAGTTCTTCTTCTTCTTTGTATTTCAATCAGTCACATATTTTTTCTCCTTGGTCAAGATATTGTTTTGCATCGTCCTTGCCATATAGAAGAAAGGAATGGTGCTGTTCTGATCTGCTGCCATAAAAATATGACATGTCTGTGTGATTTTTCAGGGTAGAATAAAACTGGGAATTCCCACTTTAAGGGGACTTTCAGTGTGTTGAATTTTATTTTCTTTTTAATTTAGCAAGCTACAGTAGTGTCAAGTTTTCCTAAAAATTAGAAGTCTCGTGAGGAATGGATTTGTACAATATATGTTTCATTAGTCTTTATAAAAACTGCTTCAGATTAAGATTTTATTATTTTGGATATTTCAATTTATAAAAGTAAAATTTGATTTTTTTGGCCATTTATATGCTGAAAATTTTCAGTGAGCCAAGAGTCTCAGAGACAGCATTACTGCTCTCACTGAGGTCCTGCTGAACTTCTGGGAACAGAACATGGCAAGAATATGAGTGCTTTTAGCAAATCCAACACTGTTTAGCACAAGGAGTTATAAAAGAAATACTGTGCAGATGGGAGCTGAGGGTAAGCATCTCTGCAGTGACGGTATCATCCAGGCTATGGTTTAGTGGTGAGCAGTGGTTCTGGGTTAATGGTTGGACTCAATGATCTTAGAGATCTTTTCCAACCTCAATGATTCCATGATCAGCTGCACCTGAGTTGCAAGGTGTGGTGGTGGAGGAGCCAGTGCAAGGGTTACTCTGCTGTCTGTCTGCCTAATGCTATAAAATGGCACTTGGATTTCCTTTGCTGAAGGATTTCCCTTGCTACTCCTGGTAATGGGACTAATACAGGTTATACCTAATTCCCACAGAGGATTTAGGTATTGCTGTCCTACCTTCCCAGTACTCCGCTCTCTGAAGAAATGGGGTGGCTGTGGTGGCAGTGAGCCAGCAGTCCCCAGGCAGGTTCTCTGCTCCAGCTAACAAATCCTTTGGGAACTGGGCTGGTAGCACAACCTAGTGAGCTGGCACTTGAAGAACAGCTGGCCTGGGTGTATGGTTCATGCTCCAGTGGAGCCACACTGGAGACAGCCTGACTCTCTCTGTTCTGTCTTGGGAGGTGATCCTCTCCTGTCCCAGCCAGCACTGTGTGAGCTGATGGGTTTGGGTCTAGCCCCATGGGGACACAGCCATCCTACTTCTTGCCTCATCTCTGGCAGCACTACAGGCGTGGCTGTGTTGTGCTTCCTACAAGCCAGGAACCCTGTCTACTTCAAGCCATCACCTTGATGCCCTGTTTGTCCCTCAGACAGCTCAGCAGCCTGGACACTGGGGTGGAAACAGATTTGAGACCAACTGTCATCATTAGTCCCCATAAGAATAAGGTTATTTTTATAGGGGCACTTAGGGTACAGGGGAGATTGGACTTTGCATCACTGTGTTTACATGCTGAGGCCTGTACTGTGGCAGCCCAGCCACACATGGGGAAGTATTCTTACTCTTCCCATCTTCAGTTCTTAATCAGACAGAAGCAAAGATGCAAAATATGAAATTATTTATTAGAGTATATTATATCAGTATTTAAAAACAATGCAGCAAAATCTACAAAGAGCATAGAACTTTATCCCCATGTGTTTTGGATAAGATTTTATGGTAGCACAGGAATAGTTTCTGAGGCATTTGATATGGAAAGTACATCTTATGGCCTTCCCTGGTATGAAATTCAGAACATTTTCAAGGTTTGTTGGCAGTGCAAATGGCAAGTTACTGTGGACTAGATGAAGTGATGCTGCCACAAGTGGGACGTGAAAGATGAGGAGGCAACGACAGCTCTCAGGGTGCAGACGGATGCACTCCACTGCAGTGCAGGACAGTTGTATTCTGTTCAGTCCACAATTGCTGGTAAGTCACCCAGAGTCATTGCTGAGTGAAATAAAGCTGAACTGATCACTAATCCTGTGTCTCTAGTCCTTTTCTCATAGTCTGAAGCTGTATGTCATAGCTCCAGGTTAAATGAACATAAATTAGGTACAGAGCTCAGAAGTGCAGATGACTGGGGAATCATATGTTAATGAGATAAAAACTGTATTTTTCCTCCCAAATGCATGTGAACTATTTAAAGAGAAATTTCCTTGGGGGAAAGACCATTTCTGAGAGTTTTTTCCATTGTTTTTCAGCATCATTTCAGCCCAGTCAAGCAAGCCATGCTACCAGGAACAGGGCAATATCACCTGTGAGTGATGCAAAAGCAGCTGGAGAAGGAGATGAAGACAATCAAGGATTAGTTGCTGTGGCATTTTGGCAGGATATTGAACTAGCTCCTGAGGACAACCAAGCCATGTTCAACTGGAGTTGAGAGCTACTGCATGACAGGGACAGGAAACTGGGGTAGATTCTCTTCCCCAGAAATGATCCTCTGGTGAAAGAGGACTAATAACTATGAGGAGAAAAGAAATATAAGGACAATCTTAGTAAGGGACAGAAAATTCCAGGCCTTTTTATGGTCCCCTGACTCCCTTGCCAAGCAGCTGTATCCTGCTGCAGAAGGGTAATCCTGCACAGACAGCAGCCAGCCACGGAAGGCATTTTAAGAGCAGGGTGTATATGATTTCAGTACTTCATCTCCAGGCCTTGGTGGAGGAAAAGAAGCAGAGAAAATGTCCTGATGGGTAGAAGCAGGCATAGATAGATGGGATGGTCTTTCATCATAGTTTTTTATGGTGTGGCACCCAGGCTGAACACATTCATTTGTAGTGCATTGCACGGTGTGTGAGCGCTCAGCAGACATAGGCGGGTATCTGAAATCAAGGTATTCATGGAGATCAGGAGCAGAATGACCTAAATGTGATCACAAATAAGCTTTAGTGTTGCACTGCAGGACAGTAACTCCCACACTGAAGCAAAGAGGGGGTTTGAAGGTGTGGGCTGCTGGCTTTGTGCACTGTGGCAAGGACCTACACACTGATGTTTATAAAACATCCTAAAGAGTGCCTGCAAAAAGCACTGGGGTTCAGCAAGGGCTGACTAGCCCTCCAACACATTGCATTTCAATTTAGGGAGTGAGGCACCTGAATTAGGCTTGGGCCAACCAGCAGCAGTTCAAACCTTGTTGGTTGTGCCAGGCTGCACCTGTGAAGATTTAGCTTGAGCAAAGTACTGTGCTGAGGCTACCACAGCCTGGGCAGGCTTTGCTGGTGGGACTTTCTGAAGAGAGTGGAAAAATACTAAGCTGGACAAGCAGGGAAAGCAAGGAGGAGATATTGAAGACTATTCTGTAAAGAACCCAACTATGGAAAATTGCCTGGAAACAAACTTCCTGAGAGCAAATTCTTGCACGTGAAACGCTGTACTGTGATAGGGGGTCAAAAAAAAAATTATTATTGACTTTGCAGGTGAATGACTGAAGTGCCAACATGAAAAAATGAGCTCTTGGTTTGCCATAGAGGTATTTGCTAAGCTTTCATGTGTTGAGCAACAGGAATGCAAAACCTCTTTCAGTGTGGTGACAAGAGGCATCAGAGCAGTAGGAGTACTCATCTGAATTAAAAATCAACTTTTGCTAGACTGGTGTTCCTGGCAGGTTGCACCTGCTTCCCACCCCATGCCTTGCTGCCACTCTGTCTGGAGCAACGTGCTCTTAACAATAGCTGGTGGCTGGAAGGTACAGCGTGTGCTGCATGCTCATTTCCCCTTCCTCCCACCCTGATTGTTATTGCAGCAGGCGGGAGCAAGAAGGGCTCTTTAACACCATTAAGCTGTGAGAAACCCTGACAGTGAGGACCTGACTTCATGCAATATGAAGTTGAAGAAAAATATTTAAAGAGAGAAGATGCCTTCCTGTAAGTACTTTGTACTGTAAAGTGCATGTATATACACAAACACATGCACACGCATCCGGGAGGAGGTGCGTGTCCGTGGGGGGAAATCCTGCCTGCACCACTCAGTGAACAAATTCCCACTGGCCTTGGCAGAGCAAAGCTTCAGCAGCTCTCTGAGCATGTGGGGGACCTTGTGCAAGCGCTCAGGCAGGCACACTGGGAGCATTTTACTCACTGTAGTACTGGGGGGTGCCCCTGGGCCATACTGGCAGCGCACTGGAATAGAGCTGGGGCAGGAGAGCCTGCCCTCAAGCCAAGCCCCACTCCACATGCCCTGCTGGAACAGCTTCCCATCTCACATCTGAGCTGGGGCAGCTTTGCCTTGCAACTCATAGGAGCTCTGCCAGGGAGTGACCTGCTCACCTCAAGGGACTGGCAGGGGTCTTTGGTTGCCTCTTTGGTTTTGGCTTGGGGACTTTCCCTTTTTTTTTTGTTTTTTTTCCCCCTCATTGTCTGTCTTTTAACATGTGTTTGGATTAATCTAAAAGTTGGTGAACTGCCTTCATTTAGTCTGTTCCCAAAATAGGTAGAATAGTTTTTGAGGGTCAATTAGAAAGGCCAATAAGCCCTTGGATAACCCTGACACTACATTCACTGATTTCATCTAGCTTATTTTACCCTTGGGTCCACCTTTGGGAAGGCAGAAACTCAAGAAACCAACAACTGACTTTAGTGGTTACTGTCTTGAAAACTACTATTTTAAGGTTGATTATAATTCTATTCCAGCGAATTTTTTTCAACTGTTTTGAAATTGTGCAGCTCTAAGCATCTTTCAGTGATAATATAGATGAAATTTAAGATACCAACATAATGAACATAAATCTGGGTTTCCTTAGGTACCATTTGGAGATCCATTAAAAGCAATCCAGGGCAGCAAGGTTTAAAGACCTGCTCTAGTATGTTTAGCTAGAATGTGCCAAAAGTGGCTATTTTCACCTCAATCCCTGCATGCAGTGAGCCAGCCACCTGATTTTAGTAACAGAAAATGAGTGTTTATAACTATCATTTTCTAATAGCTGGATTCTCATTTTTTTGTCCTTCTCTTGCACCACAGGTATCACAAACCAGCATCACCATGTGTGACAAGCAGTTAGCTGCCACCTTCATCCTGACTGCACACTCCAGCTCTTGGAGCATGGAATTAGGTGGCCCCAAAAACCAGAGCTGTGATTCCTGCAGGAAAGCATTCTGTATCCATGGCTGGGACCAGATCTGGGGCAGTATGCCAAGCTCTTCTGACAATTTGGCCTAAACTGCAATTACCAGGACTGGTGGCTGCCTGCTGCTGAAAATCTGCTGCAATATTACGGGTGCTGAACATTTGGACAATCCCAAGATACAGGCCAGCCAGTCAGGGCAGTGCTGCCTTGGTTTGAGGGTGACATGAAGGACAGCAGAACAGGCTGCTTGTGAAGGAAAGCAAAAAGGTGTTCAGAGTAAGAGACACTGTTTATTCAAGACTCCAAATATCTGGTGAAACCAAACCAAACCAGGAATCTTACTGAAAAATGTCAAGCATACATATTTTTGTGTAACAAATAAAAAGTACTAAATCACTTTCACAACAGTCTGAGGTATCTTTAAGACTACCATGTCCTCAGTTCCTGTGGAAGAGATTTGAACCTAGAACCTTCCAGTTGCTCTAGATAAACATCCTCGCTTCCATGCAGAGCTGGGTTCTCTTGGCCATGCTCTGCATTTCACTGGACAAGCTGGGAACATTGCAAGCTGATGAAGAAGAAAAACTGCTGAACTGCTTTGGAGCTCTTAGTGGTGAAATTCATTACAATTTAATGATTTTTTTTTTCCCATTCATTTTAAAGCTGTGTATGAACTACTTCAGAATGTCATTATCATCTGTTTTTTAATTTTTTTTCCATATTCTAAACACTCTCTGCTTGGCACACCCTGTATAGGGAAGTTTGTACAGGATAACACATAAAGGATTGTGGTAACCACTCTATAAAGATGTAAATTGCAGACATTGCCACAGTACCTACAAACTATATTCTGTCAAATTTACCTTCAAACAGTGATGTCAGCTGCCCCCAAGCATGTCTGGATGACCCCACATGTGTTAGCAATACACTGCAATGGCACACATGTGTTCCCACACAGCCCATCCCTGCACTGGCGGCACAGGTTTCTTTGTTCAGAATCATATTATGCATGTGTTTGTTATTCCTGTTTCTGCTTCCCCAGCTTTCCTTTGATGTAAATTTAATACTACTTTTTTCTTTTTCTTTTTTTTTTTTTTCCCCTGTCATTATTTGAAACAGAAACTCCGGGACAATAGCAGCATCAAATATTTGATATAGGAAAAATGTTAGGCAGTTTGTCACACTTCTTCTGCAAGTCTAAGCCATAATAAAAAATACATATTTCTCAGAAGAAAAATAATAGGTTTGACATTTTTCCAGGAGCTACAGACTTAGAGTTTGAGTCAGGCTGTGATGCCATGGCACAGAACTGGCCAAAGTCTACTGCAGAGTGTTTGTGTCAGGGGTGCCAGGAGGAGACTGATTGCCTACAACACTGTTAGACACGTTTTATTTGAAGTGGGCATTGGCTTGTAAGTCCCTTGCAAATACTATACTGTGCCACACACAATTTTGGAAGATGAGTGGAAAGAGTTATGTGAAGGTTGAGAAAGATGCTTAGCCTTAAGCTTTGCATTCCTCTTTAAATGTTTCTGAGCAACACCTTCACCTGTTATTAGCTTTCACAGTGTATGAAGATCATGCTGCTCAGTGCTTAACCTTTAAACAAAATTTCTGTGACTGCTGGCCCTGGTTCCCAAAGCGACTGTGAGAAATGAACAGGACAGATGGAAGCAGCCTTTCCCAGTGGATGCTACAGAATATTTCTGTAATGATTTAAAGCCATGTTAAACAATATTTTGTTCACATTCAAATGCAGAGCATCCCAAGATGCTGCATGAGACAGGGGAGAGAGCTGAAATTGCTTTTGTGGTGATGCTGGGCACAATTAAAGGCTCATGTCTGAATCTTACATCTATCAAACTGCTGTACAACAAGGGAAATAGCTCCCTAAGTAGCTTTTTACAAAACACTGAATATACTACCATAACAATAAAACCTAACTATCCAGCTGCTGGTGAATTATGTACATGTGGTACTGTGTCCATCATGTCTCCTCTCCCCCCTTTAATCCATCCCTTTCTGCTGCTGGAAAATAGCAAAGGTCCTCCAAGGAGCAGCTGAAAAGTTTAATAAAAGTAAGTCAGTGCTGCTTAATCTGTTTTTGTGATCTAGCTACACTTTTTCTGAAAATCATGATTGTCCTTTTGGCAAAGTTCAATGTAAAGTGAGGGCTTTTAGTGTGGCCCCAAAAGAGGGGAGAAAGAAGCCAGTTGCTGTCTTCTCTTTTGACATGGGAAATAAAGGCAAATGTGTGAAGGTATTAGAGCCCCACTGCAGAGCAGGAAGAGGAAAACAAATGACACTACGCCATATGCCCATAATCCCAATTAAAATGCATTCAAATTCATTTCTCTTCTCCTCAGCTTCCCTTTTCCACACCAGTGAACAAGCATGTTTGACAACAGAGTGTGGGAATTTCTAGTTCACTGAGCAGGTTTCCTTTCTCTTTGCCCCTGCATATACCTGAGGCTGCAGCACCATGTGCTTTAAAGCAAACCCTGTCCCCCCTCACCACACAGCCAGGCATTGCACACATTGCCAGGGACTCCAAGGGACTATATAGAGAAGCACCTATAGACACAGCTTGAGGTTAACCATTCTCAGTGGCCATGCTGGGCTTTGCAAGAAACCAAACCTTTTAGGCTCCCTGATGATGCTGTGCTTAACTCAGCACTTTTCCAGGCATGGAGCTTCCTGTGCTTGAGCAATACAGCAGAAAAAGCATTGAGAAGGTGAGAAGGACCTTCTGCCTTCAACAGGCATGGAGAAGCAGGCACAGCAGCCAAGGTGAGACCTTCTCAGTGCCACTGCTGAAGAAGGGGGCAGGGGGAAAATGCTGCAGGGTGCTTAGAAGACAGGAAAATACCTTGGAGACAGTGGGGATGTGAATACATGAGAGGAAGGCAGTATGAGCTACTATTAGAGGCTGAATGGATAGAGATGGGAGGGAATGTTAGTGTGGCAAATCAACCTGCAAGCACCAAAATTATTTTGAAAAATGCAAAAGGATGCACTCACCATTATAAAATCAAATAGGAAGAGCAGCAAACAAACATGGTCTGTGATGCATAAAACCACTGTTAGATAGCAGAATCCTTTTCTGAGGAGAAACAAGGAGAACAGGCAACTTCATCTGCAGCTTTCTCATTCCTATTTTTCACAAGGCCCTTCCTTGTCCTCTTCATCTTCCCACTGACATAAAAGCTATTGACTGGACCTATAAGCACAGCATTGTTTTTCATTGTCTCTTGATTTAAACTCTGTTGCTTTCTCCCTTGTAAAGTATCTTAGAGCTCAGTGAGAATTCAAAACACTTCCTTATAACTTTGCAGTCTCCAGGTTTTGGGTTTTACATCCCCCTCCTTGCCAGCTTCTTCAGATCTCCATCCCACTGCTTCCTACACAGCAGTACAGCTGCCAGGCTGATGATACAGATGCAGAGATAAAATTCAATTTTCAAAAGTTGGCTTAGTAAAAGGATTTAAACATACAGTTCCAGATAGTTGCCTTGTGCATTTTCTTTATGCTTCTAGATTCACCATATTGATCTTTGCCTCTTGAAAAGGTGAAGAAATCAGCAACACAAACAGGGTGTTAACCTCCATGCTCACTCCATGCCACAGGGAAAGTGAGCAGTTGGGGAAAATACCAAGCAAGTGGCTCAGTCATCGTTTATTCGAACGAGAGGCTGCTCTGCAAAGTGCTAGGAAACAGGATCTAATGGACCAGAGCCATTTCTTCCCTCTGCCTTAAGTCTGACTTCTCCCAGCTCTGACATCTCCTCAGTCCTTCTCCAGACTTCTCAGTGTCTTGTCCAGTCCCCAGCCACTCTGTGTTTGCCAGATCTACTCTTTCATCTCCTTACCCCAGTCCCATCCCCATGCTGAGCTAGTCTTGGTACCACTGGATTCACATTTGGTCTGGCCTGGCTCATTTGCTATGACAGCTTTCAGCGAGCTGCCTGCCTGTGTTCTCAGAAATGTCTCCCACACCAGTTATTTCCCATCAGCTGTTTTTACGCTTTCTGATGCGAGAAAGGTTCCAGCAAAGGTCTAAAGGGGAAGGTCATGTATTATGGTATTCTTTAAAAAGGCAGAAAATTTCTAGAAAATTTCATCCCAAAAAGGATACCTAGTATGGAAAATTTTGTGCAAACCTTGGGAAATGTGTGCAAACAGCCTCTTGCAAGAAGAAATGCAGGAAAGGAGGGCTATTTGTGGCACACCAAGTCTTTGACTGAAGTAATTATACGAGCTCTTGTCCACTGCTTTCCTAACCAGGAATAAGAGCTCCCAAATTAGTTAAGTGATTCTCTATGTCAAGCCATATTAGCACTGTAGGAACTGTAATATTTACTTAAAATCCTCTTATGGAAAATGTCCTGATTCAAACTGGATTCCATAGATGTTGCAAACAATGTCATTATTATACAGCTTGTCATACCACGACAACTGGCCGAAGTGAGCTTGCTAATTCCCATGCCACTTTGAAAATGTGCCTACACCTCTAACTCTGTCACCCACCATAACTTCTTAATGTCTGTTTGGACAGGTTTCTACCCAGCAGGATTGGTACTGATGCTTCAGGCCAATGGAAAGAAACACGTGAACGTGAGGAAGGTTTCTCCTGGCATACGCCAAGGTTATGCCTGTGGTCACTTTTTGCTGTGTGACTGTGAAGACCGTGCTGGCTCTGTCATGTGAGGTAACCAGGAGAGAAATCTACAAGAAGGCACAACATTTTGAGGTTGCCTCATGATATACAGGGTTTGACAAACCCATTGTACAGCACTAATACCAAATTTATGTTTTTGGGAAACTCCACCCGTAACTGATCCAGAAAACTTCCTGATATGCCCAACTAGACTGCAGCCAAGTGCAGTAATTGTAGGTTGTAAAATAATTTTTCAGAGGAAAAGGACGGAGAGAAGAGGTGAAAACACAGAGCAGAAGAGATAAGCAAAGAACTGATGGGCTACAGAAGGACAGACAATATAGGCATGACAAATATTAGTGCAGGAGGAGGCAGAGCTTGTTGGTCCATTTGTGAAGACTGTACAACCAAATTATTTGAGGCTGCATTTAAGCAGAATAGGGTTCATACTTTCCCTCTCCCTGTCTCTTCATTGTCTCTTCCTCTCATACCCTGAAAACTTGAAGCCTCTTCTCCTTGGAAGTTTCAGGGTCTGGCAGGACTTACAACATTGCCTAGAAAATTACACTGGAGCACATAACTTTCTTTCCTATTTCTTTCTATAGCTCCTGGTCATGCTGTGACAGTAATACAAGGCTGATCTTGTTGGTTGTGCCAGCCTCTTGAGCAATCCACTTTTGGATGTAATGGGTCACTGACTGAGAAACTAAAACTAAGAGGTCTGGAAAAAATGAGATACTCTAATGTTTAAAGAGAATATTAAAATGATGCTTGCAGTTGGATTTTTTTGTTTGGTAACACCAAGACCAAGCCAACTTCAGAGGTTAAATCACCAGATCTTGATGTTGACCGAATGCTTCTTCTCAGGCAAATGCTTTTCTAAGACAATTAACATACTTATGGATGCTTATGGACTGAAGTTAAAAAACAAGTATAGGATGTTGTTAGAGGGTAAGAGTTTGGAGGAAAAAGGCAGATGAAGGTGACTGCCTATGACATGAGCCCTGAGGTGGAAGGGAAGCGACATGCCTTCTACAGCATGCTTCACCCACTGAGCCCCCAGAATCCCAGAACATGCCTGCACAAGGCTCTGTCCTCAGATCACCCCACATTAAAGAGAAGGAATGAAACATCAGCACCCTCAGGTGATTCAGACTGAAGTGCAGAGAAATATCTCTGGCTCTAAGGGAAGATGGAGCAGATAAACCAGGGAACAACAGCCAAACCACCAGAAGCTGGGCACCAAGGTGGTTTTCTAGAATATATCTCTGTGTCTAAGGTCCCAAGAAACCACCTCATATCCACAATTCCAGCAGCCAGAGTGACCAGAAGACAGTCAGCCTCTGTCCCAGAAATTGGCCTGGAAGAGGTGAGTGAAGGAGACAGTGCTGAACGGCACTGCTAGCATGGAGAAACCAAAAGGCATTTGGACATTTTAGAAAATAGAAGAGGCAATATTGGCACTGGGAGCTCTCCTGAAAATGCTCAGAAAGTTCAGTGCAATATGAAAAATATTTTACTTCCAAGGAAGTCTAACTGGAGCAGCTTCTCAGGAAGGGAGGAAAGCTGCCGTGGGCCTCCCACGTAAAGAAACATGGGACTGGGGTATGCAAGGTCCTTACTATCAAAATGTCTAATTCAGGACAATCAGAAAAAGCCAAGCAGAGCCAATGTGTGTTTCTGTCAAGACCTTTTCCCTCTAATCTAAAAAAACCAAAAAAAGTAAAAGAAGTCAGGAAGAATGACAGGTTCAGTCCAGAGCCATCCTGGAGCCATGGAGCCTGGAGAGCTGCCAGGCAAGCTGGCAGGAAGTCAGGCGGGCTTGTGATGGAAACCTGCCCTGTGTTTCATCGGAAATTCATTCAAACAGAGACGCTTCTCCAAAACATTTTGCTTACGACAAACCGGCATTCTCTGACAAAAACCTGGGCTGACAGAAACCTCCCAGCCCCTGTTTCTGATGGCATAATCATTCCTTACATAATAAAAAAGAAAAAAAAATAAGGAAGAGGAAAGAAACTGGGTGTGTCATAGCTAACGTTAACAGGCTGCATTATATATAGTTTTGTAAGTGACTCCTTATATGGAGCAAATCTTAAAAATGAGCTCTCAGGTATTTCAGTCTGATCTTCCACAAGTACTGAAGGCTCAGCTTTGTTACCCTACAGTGTACACAAATACAGAAGTAATGGTGAGATTTTGGGTGAAGAAGGAGTGATGTTACTGTATCCATCATCTTTCCTTTCTGACTAGCATTTTTCAGATATTGCAGGTTGTTAGTTATTAATTCCTCCTTGTTCCTACCAAGTCCATTAGATAGGAAAATATTGATAACTTCTCCTCTGCAGATTCTGTAACAAGGGCATATTTCTCTCACTTTGAAATTACTAACTAAAGCATTTAGAGAAAAGAGAGAAATGTAGAAAATATATACACAACATGGAATACCTGGATGGTTGACAGCGTTTTTCTTCATCAAATAAAAAAGGACAAGATGAGGGATATTTAATCTTTTATGGTTTTGAATGATACTGGAAAACTCTCTTGGTCTAGCATCTCTCCCAAAGGAGTACCCAAAAGGCTGTAGGAGAAGGTCTGCATACAAACTGGGGACCTAGTCCTGCATTCTCTTCATTTACCTGAGAACCACAGCCAGACACGGGAGGCTTTAATTCAGATAGTTGTGAAATAAATAGCAAAGTACCCTTTTAAACTAACCAGAAGCTCAAGTTAAGTGGCTGCATTTATTTTTCGTGTACCTTTAAAGGAAACAGACATCAGCTGCAATTCGAATTTTCTTTCTTTGCCCCCCAGTTATGTGAACACAGTGCAGAAGATTAAGACATTTCCAGCATGTAAATTCAATCATGTGAGAAGTCCCACTGATTTCAGGCAGTGACTTCCTATTGAGTCAGCAAAGCACTTATGCCTGTGTGTGATTTTAAGATGACTAATCTCCTTGGCTGCGCCCGCACTGGCGGGGAGGTACATCGGCAGGATGTCCTGCGGCCCTGGTCCTCGGCAGACACCCTGGCTGTGTCCTGCCTCTGCTTTGGGACAGTGTGACCACGAGCTCCCACATGCTGTGCCTTCGTCCCTGTGCCCAGAGCCAGCAAGAAGTGCACTGTGCTTTGTGAGAGTCTGCAGCCAGGCTGACAGGGGGATGCTTGGGGGGGCATCGCTGCTGCTGCTGTGTGGCCAAAGCCCAGCTTCATGCTTAATCTTACCCACATGCTGCAACTCTTTGGTAATTTGGAGTGGTACTGTATCAGCCCTGGCTCGAAGGAGACTTTCACAACTTCTCTAATGAACCTCTCACAGTCTTTCAATAATGCAGCTATTTATAGGCTAGGTCTATACTGAATAGATTGCAGAAGCTGCACAAAAGCTCACAGTGTTTCAGCAAGGAAGCTGCAGAGAAACATCAGAGCAGACTGAAATCACTCAGTACGGTTACATACAATCAAGTATAATCTATGTTTTGCATGATTAAACTCACTGCTTAACTGAAAAGTTAATGGCATTTTAACACATATAATTTTCTTAGAAGTGAAAGCTGAGTGAAGTACAAGAATTTTCAAGTCTTAGACTAAAGGCTAAACCCTGCCTTTGCTCACGACATCAGATTTTAGGTGTGGCATCACTGAAGTTTAACAGAATACACCCAAGTAGTCAGAGCAGAAATTGGACCAACCAGAGCAGAAACCATCACCAAACATCTCATCTTTCTATTTCAAATTACTCCTTTTAGGCTTTAGCAAACATCCTGGGTCTTGCAGTCCCAGCATGCATCATGAAATGAAAATATTAATTAAAAGATGTTCAACCAGTACACTCATGAGAAAGCATTGCTGCTGTCCTTTTTATCACCCAGGCACATTTCATCTTAAACGTTTCTGGGATATATAAGACACAGGTAGCACAAAGCAACAGCACTTTCTGCGTATGGCTCACCTGAATCTTAGAAGAAATCAGACAGACTTTTACTGCTTTGACCTTCCCAGACCTGTCTCTCTGACATTTGTTCATGAAGTCCCAGTAAACAGCTGATTTACACACACATGCTTTGCTTGTGAATGTTATAAATCTCTTCCTGAATCTTAAGGGAGAATTGACAATCAATACAGGTGTTGGAGCAAGCACTGCAGGCCTTTGGCTTTCACTACTGTGGCCAGAAGAGGGTTCAGTGACACTCTCCAGCACAGAGACTCCCAGCTCTTCCTACCTTCTGTGCCCTAAGGTTTTATCTCTCTAAAAGGAGCAGGGATTTCCTCTGGGGATTAGGAGGAGATAAAAACCCAAGACAGAGCTATTACTTCATTACCTTACAAAGCACAAATGGATGATAAAAACAGTCAGTGATTGTCTTTCCTTCTTTTTTGGCAATTGATTTCTCTTCAGAGAAGAGAAACAAGGTCCCTCTTATTTATCCAGGTCTGTGAGGACACAGGCCACAGATAGACTTACAAACCTAACTACTACTGGGAGCTGCAGAATTCTGTATTTATATGGCATTAAGACTCTCAGTATTTCTTCTCAGTCCACTCCTGCTTCTGCAAGTTCACTGAGCAGGTCCTTGCTACAGGCATGGGAAAATCATATAACCCCAGTCACCAGCAGTCTCAGTACCCTCATTAATGCCAATATTCTGTCTTGAACTAGATTTTCCTGCACTGGTTTAGACTGTTAATACACCCCAGGCAGAGGAATTTCACATCCAGCTCTCCTCAGACTTTTGAAGGATGAGGTTAGGCTAGGCATGTGGATCCAAACCACAAGTTCCAGTTGCAGTGGACTTGTATGAGTAGCCTAGAAATTCCCAAAGAATTATTAAATACAAAACTATTAAACTGTTAAACTATCCAACAGCAGCTCTTTTGACCCTGGTACACCCAGATAGTTTTTTTCCACCTGTCTCATTAACTTTTGCTTCTGAACTGTGGGAAAATGAAACAAGGCAAGCCAAAGACCTTGACCTCATTGTGTAGCTTCATGGCAGGAAATGTGCTAGCAAAAAAGACATTTTTTCTGCTTTATTTACAATTACACTGGTGGTACCTTGTCTAGAACTGCTGTCTTAAAAAGAAATAGTTTTTAAAAGATGACGCATTTTGTCTCACGTAAGGTACCTCAGTGCTCACCAGTAAAATCTGACAATATCAATAAACAATCAAAGATTTTATTTTCATATTATTAAGATGTTTAATTGTAGGTACAATATTAAGTTATAAATATGCTCTAAGACAGATAATAAAAGCAGCTTATCACTCACTGACTAATTTAGAAACTCTTTTTTTTCTGCTGGATTTAAAATTTCTGGTGAAATTGGTGAGGAGTGCACTCAGCACATCCTGTTAGCTGAGTCAATTGAAATTGCACCTGTTCTTGGATGCAAGTCATAACAAATGCAACCCATATACATCGTAAAGAAAAGGATTTGTATGCACTTTTTCCAATTAACATCTGCCTTTTGGCAAGTCATTAACCTATTTTCTCACAAAGAAACAGCTTCAATTGTATTATGCATCCGAAGCGTGCAAAAGTCCCTGAGGGGGGTACTCTGACAAAAACATACTGTTCCTGGATCCAATGTGAACATACATATTCATTAATTGTTTGGGGCAATGGGTACAGAATTTCTGATTTTTACAAGTCTTACAAGGTAAACAGGTTACATAAAGCTATGTCCCTGGAAATAGCCACATCCTGGCTACTGTCAGTAGAAAAAAATCAAGAGTGATTTTATGCTGTGATATAGCAATGAAAATAATTCAGCAACACTGAAAAAAAAAAAAATTCTAGGAATAAAAAAGAACATTGTTAACCCTAAAAATAGTACAGTGTATTTATTAAACAGATATAAATAAAGATGGTAAATTCCATTTTTCAAATCCCTCATGCTATATCTGTTCAGGACATCCTAAAATGGCAATGAGAACCCATTCTACCACCATTATTCCAGCTAAAAGATTAATATAATCAAAATTTAAAACTACAGTTTAGATTTCTCCCCATGAAGATGCTAATGAAAAAACTAATTATAATCTTACATGTGTAAAAGCAAGAATCAACAATCCCCCCCAAAGACAAGGGAATTGCTCAGATACATTCACCTCCAGGAACTGCTTTTCCAAAACCCTAAATGTTGCTATTGTTGACATATTTTTTATAAAAGTGAATTCTGAAGTAACAATTGGTAGCATTTCTTTCAATTAGGAAGCACATTTCCGGTTTGAAATGTCTGCTGAAGTACGCTGCAATGAGCTGCTGAGCTACTGCACAGTGCTTTGACACTTGAGGAATTTGAAGTTGGGTTTCTCCAGAGACAGTCTCCCAGCAACAACCATTCCTGCCACCACCTTCTCTCTCTCAACACACCAACCTTAGGGATCCACTACATGTCATACTTTTTAATAAGCAATTGAGCCATTTTTGCAGTAACAGGCTTGAAACCTGGAAGCAGTCTTTCTCCACCAGGGTGGCCTATTTATATTTAGTATCAGAAGGATAATTTAGCCCGAGGGAAACTACTGCATCAGGTACATTGTTGAGCTTGTTCAGAACAAGTATGGGCTATCAGTACTTCATTGCAGTCTCCAATACAGATATAACTTTTATAATTTAAAGATCCACACAATTATTTTTTCATGTAGTGCAAAAGCACAAGACTAAATAGCAGTAATTTTCTTCTAGTTTTATAATTCCAATTAGTCAAGTCACCATTTATTTGACAGAGTACAAACCCTAGAGTAAATGCTTCTGAGAGAGAGTTTAACAGCCTTGGCAGGTGCTTTTAATGGAAGTATTTCCTTTCCATAAGTTTATTAGAAATTAAGAATAAGATAACTTGTTCACATCAATGCTTTTTGAAAAGAAACATCATGTTAGATGGTTGTGGCTGTCTTTTAGGAAAGCCATCACAGCTTGACGAAAATACAGCCATCCTGTTTTTAACCAACCATGACCAGACATCCTCCCAAGTGTCATCATGTTGAGTTTCAGTATCAACAGATCACCCAATGGAATAACAATAACATGTCTTAATTTGGGAATTTTATGTTGGTTCATCAGATTCACAAACAATGGAGGAATAAACTGAATTAAATGCTCCAGATAATAGGTACTGAAAAGGAAGAGGGATTAGTAATAGGAGCGAATGCAGAAGGGAAAATTCCAGCAGAGATTTTATTAAAAAAATATGGAAGTAAAAGAAATATCTAAATCTTATTGATAAACAATCCTGAAAAAACTTTTTTAAAAAATCTGCACAATTAAGACATATATATGTATATAGTCCACCAAGAGAAAACAAGAAATAAGGAAAAATTTTAATAGCTACATAGAAGATACAAAAGTGTCTTCTAATGGAGACAAGAAAAGGCAAAGACCACATGAGTATTTGCAAATTCATGAAGTGAAGTACATTTGATCTAAAAGACAGCATTTATGTAACTTTGTGTTACATAGTATTATAAACAATTGTGTAATCAAAGGTCAGGCTGGAATAACAATGTAAGACCATTCTTTGACAAAGAATCTGTGGTTAAGATGCTGTCCAGAAACAGTTGCATCCAAAAATTTTATGCTTCTTTGCCATAACCGGTAGTGCTCAAGACTGAGCTGCAAATACAGAGTACTTATTGGTAAAAAAATCAGAGTTAACCAAGGAAGTGAGGGGATGTCTGGCTATCTGAAGGTGGTTGCTGAGAGAGAAAATAAATTATACATGAAAAATTGACTGCACATTTCTATGGCTCTAACTGCAGTCATATTTGCACAGTAAGCTTGTGTAGTAAAGTCAAACTAAAGTTGCTGTTAATGAGGTTCAGCCTGGGAAATGGGCTTTATCTATATACAGTCAGTTGCAGAATTGGATTAAAATGCTCCCCCAGTTCAGGTGTCCTACTTTTCAACACACGAGTTAAGTTACAGAAACAGACGATTACCTAGTTTTGACTGTGAATTTACAACCGGTGCTCTGCAATTGCCATGTAAAAAAATAACAGACAGACATAAAGAAAATAAATATTTTCCATTAAAAAATAAGACCTACAATCATCTAAGAAATGCATTTTTATTAAAAATAAAAAAATAAAACCCAAATCATCATACACTGCGAAGTTTTTCCTGCCTTATGTCTGCATTCACAATGCATTACCTGATGGGGTACATTCATAGCATGCAAAGCTTGAGCACATGTGGACATTCTCCTAAGATAAGAACCTTTTGTATTTATGGTCTAGATTTTGTATAATTTTGTGTTTGGTTCAAATATATTCTTCAGAAGTATAAAGCTGATTTTTGTTTTTGTAAATATGAGAAGTGAATGTTGATGGGGATGTGATAAGCAGAAGTGTTCAAATGCATCAGTTTTGCAGCTGAATTCACATAGATGCAATTATAGCTTCAAAGTTTAAGCGACTTAATTTTTGTATTTGTAACAAAGTTTTCACACTACATCATCTTGCAATCATGATTAAAATGTTTACAAGATATAGAATAACTCACTACTTTTTGGTAAAACACTTGAGAATATGTAAGAGACAAAGAACATCTCTGACATTTTTTGTATTATATCTTATTTAACTTAGGTGTTTAAATAATGTTGTCTTAGCACAAAGAACATTATTTTCACAATCCCTGCCTGAGTTTAAAAATCTGCACAGTGGTAACCTACATGATAACTTCTATTAATCTAAAAATATGTAACTAATGGCTTAGTTATATTCAAAGATCTGATTAGACTGAAATAAGAGTCCTGGGATGTACAATGGAAATTATTTAGAAAATACTAGTTTTGATTGGGCTACACTTCATTGAATAGATAACCAGAATATCTGCTTGCTATCAATGTTTGAAACAGTTTTTTAAATTACTTCCATTTTCATTACTTTGATTTGATGTTTCTGCTTATAGCAAAATCCAGTGAAGAAATGTTCCTTGTGATTTTTTGTAACATATTCATCAACATAGTTCATTTTCATATTTTATTACTTCTGTTTTCCTTTAAGTAACATTTTTTGTTGATTTCTTATGAATTCTTTCAATTTATCTTCAGTAAAAGCAAGACGTTGTTCCAGGACTGAAATAGTCTGCATGAAGAAGAGAATAATTTCAATTTGGTTTATATTACTCACACAGTATTACAGAAGTGTGCAACACAGTAACATAGGAAAAGTAATCTGAACTCAACAGGAAAAAAATACTATAAAACGACATGTCCTTAGTTATTCCACTATTTACAACTGAATTTAAAAATTATGCCTTCGTCTCCATGGAGATTGTCTAAAGGTTTTTGTTTTCACAAAACATATTCACTGAGAAAGGGAAATACATACATGCATAATGTAAAGTACTCTGAAATACTACGTGAAAGTTGCATCCATATTTCAATAGAAAAACAGCCATTACTGTGACCTCAAATTATGTATTCCAAAAACCTAAAAGAAACTTTTAAGGAATCCCCAAGAAAAGGAAGTGAGAAAAAAAAAATATACTATTAAAAGGTATTAATTTTCTAGAAGATTATCTTCATCAGAAAAAGTAGGGTTTTGGACCCAGGTTGGCACTTTCTTTTCCATCCAACTTACTAAACAAGTAATTTTCAATGCATGACTTGACTCCCAAAACCTATTTCTTCCTACTTAACATTCATATTGCAAAAGAACACAGAAAAAAAAAAAACCTCAGCTGCTCCATTTTGAAGTGATATAATGCCAATATATTACAGACTACAAAGAAGTATCTTAAAACATAAGCTAAATCTGGATTAAAAAGATGTATTGAGCATTTGCAAACCAGTGACTCAGAGTAACTGAGACTGAGCAGTTTCATTGGCACTAGGGCTTACTACACTGCTTGGATTCCTACCTAAGCCAACACCTCACACACTAAGTTTGGAAAGGGATTTATTGGTTATTTAATTGATTTAACATTGGCAATTTACTTTGTTCATCCCCTGCTAGTGCATGATTGCTCCAGCTGGAATGTCTGCTAAACAACTGGCTTCTGACAAAACTACCCTAGATATCACTACTGAAATACAGTGATTCTCTTTTTACCCAGACTTAAAAATACAGCACCAATCTTTATGATTATGCATCAGGAAGCTTTCATTTTAGCAAACACAATAAATGCAATCAATATTTTCTGAAAGGAAAACAGCAAAACAGTCACTTGGCTATAGAGCTATTCAAAATAACTCCATAGTCTTTAATGTTCTGATTTATGAACATGACTCCAGGGAATTGCTGCCCTTTGACAGCACTGTCATTTTGCACTGCAAGTGTCACCTGTTACTGCATACTTACTAGAGTTAACATATTCAGCTGCCCCACAATATTGTCCAAAGCACTGTCCAAGGAGGAGGAGATGCTTCTGTGCAGTCCCACACTATGCACATCTGACCTGCTCTCATTCTCTGCTTTCTTTTTTGAACTTCTTGACGAGGTAGAAGGAGAGGGACTCAGCAGTTCTTCACTGTTGCCAATATCCTTCAATACAAAAACATAATTTGAAGATTCAGCTGCCTTTGTCTTTATTTAAGTGGAACCATACCATAAGAAAGACAGGATTTTAATTAAACTTTTAATTAAAAATCAGGCTTTTAATTAAAAAAAACCAAACTCCACATATATGCATACACACAAGGACCCTCAGATTTGCTTTTTGTACCAGGTCCAACTCATAACACTTCAATTTGTTCTGACCTATGAGAGAATTCCAGTTGTGATGGATGAGACAACAAGGAAAATCTTAGCAGTCTTTAGGTACGTGTTTCAGGTACATAATATTGAAGAGCTATGTGCTGTACCCACGAGGGTTTGAATTAAAGCTTGAATAAATACAATTAATGAGGGATGTTTTCTTCAAAAATATATTTCTAGTTGACAAAGAAATTCACTTAGTATTAGTAAAGTAGTTTCTAGTTATTTGTTCAGTGATGGTACTTTCTGAAAAATTGATTCCTTCAGAAAATGGGAGAATGAAACCACAGAAAAGATCCACACAATGCAACGTTGAGAGAAATAACTTTGATGTATAAACATTGCTTCAGGTTAAGTGAGAGAGGATGATCTTCCCCACCAATTTGGTTTTGTCTGTGCCTCGTGCTTTTTCATGATATTTTTGAGTCATGAAAGGTTAAATCATCACTAATTCATTAGAAAGTCCTTCACAAAAACTTTGCCTGATTAATTAATGACTTACTGAGATTTCTTTGAAAACTTCTTATATCTTCAAACAATTTTAGTTTACCTTTAGACTAAAATAAATCGTGGTAGTTAAGTTTTACTATTTCTAATTACATTTGATATATCTACATTTACAAAACAGACCTTTTAAATGGCTACAATTAAACTATTTCTCTGGAATTTATTGACAGCCCATGAAAACATCCATTAGCTATGCAAAGGGAAAATTTTAGTCTCACCTGATGTATTTTATATACACAGCATTTACAATGTGCCCAAAATATATTTATGTTGTAAGGCTAAAGAGATTTTCAAAGGAGAGAGTATTTAAATCTCTGTCAAACATTAAAAAAAAAAATCCCCTAAGTCTCTAAAATAATCTTGTAGATGTAAATTGCTAGGCAGAATTATTGGCAGACTTTTACAAGATTATCTAGGCATGTTGATGAGTTCCTGTCAAGAATGATTTACACATAGCTGACCCTACCTTTGAATCACATAGGATCGGAGACTGATGGATTAAATACTGCTACTATGATAATGTAACTATTTGAAATTTAAGTAATACTAAATCATATCAACATTATTGTGAACTTATACTGCTGCATTATCCACAATAACATTCCTGTGTCTTGAGCACCATCCTGCACAGTCCTACGTAGTGGGAAAAGGCAGAAAGCAGAGACTGTGGTGAGGTAAGAGAGCAAAGAAGAAAGTCTTACAGCCCTCTCTGGGTAAAAAGCTCCATTGTGCAGTTACATTCTGCAAGGACAGGTCTCAAGTCCCCAGGCAAGAAGCCATGAAGTGCAGAGCACGGCAGTAGTAGAGACAGGGCAGATCCCCAGGCATGGAATTCAGACCTTAACTGACAATGCTATGAAACCAGAGGAAATCCATCTCAAGGTCTGATAGTACCATGGTATTCACTGACATCATTTTCATTGATTTATGAACAAAGAAACAGATAAATTCACAGAAAGGTACTTCCAGTTTCCTTTCCACCCTCCTTGCTGGCCTTGGTGACTGACTTAAGCAAATGAACCTAGCATGTCAAATAATAAATGGCTAATGCAACTAATACTGAAGTCTATCAGTGATGCATATTGATACCAGGGTGTGGCAAAAATAAAACTGTGCTAGACATCAAACTAGAGATTTCAAACACTAAGGCTGTTCTACAGAAAGACACAATGGTTATAACATTTGCAATGGACTAAGAGAACTGGCATTCTCAGGTCACATCTACTTCAACTCGTGAATCATAGAGCAATGTTTTGTTGGCCAGGATGTCGCCTTTTAAAATGCACAAAACTGTGGAAGAAAGGGCACCCTCTCCAGCCATGCTGCTTAAATATATCACTGGTCAACAGAAAGCTTTAGTTCAGTGGTTAGAATGCTCAGCCAGGAGCAGGTAAGTTCTGTCCCTGTAAGAGACTTTATATTTTATATACAAAAGGGAATAAAATACATAAAAATTCCAAAAGAGAAAGGACATGAACCCAGAACTTTCCCACTCCTAACTAGATGGTTTAATTGCATTCCTCTCTACAATACCATTAATTTAATTTTCTTCTCAACATGAAAAAAATTGTTACGTCAACCTCAAATTACTCCAAAGAGCTGTATAGTGTAAAAAGAGTAACTTGTTAGCACAAAATGAAATAGAATACAAATGGCTTGGTTTTTGGACAAGATGGGCAGAAAATTAATTTCTCAGTTAATTTTACTTTGCTTTCGCTCCTTGCTTTAAAGTTTTAGAAGTCTTCAAAAGAAAGCATTTCAAGTATCTTGGAATATTTTGGCTCTCAGTGTCTCCCCATGTACTTTTAGATGAACATGATATATAGGACCGTTGCATCTTAAGACTGTCCATATCTTACAAAGATTTTATGATATGAGATACTGCTAATGCAGTCCTAGAAGAACTCATATTCACTGTGTTATTTCCAAAATATGAAGATATATCTTGAGGTTCTTGGGAAACAGTATTAATGGAAGGCTTTGGCGTGTTTACTGAATCACAAGATGAATATAGTCTCGAATGCTAATTAACATGGGGAAGATTAAGTTCAATTTGGCATTCAAATGTTAAAGACAAAATATTGCCATGCATTAAAGAATTCCTATCTTACTCTATGAAGAATGCTCTTGTATTTAACTACAATGGAAGAGTCTGTTAGAATAGACTTCTCAGTGATATTTCTAGAAAAACAGGAAGATAGGGAGCCTACAGAAACCTTACTTTTGTCTGTAAATTTTGACTCTTTGCCCAGAAGATTCCAAGCCTCAACCACGATTAACTAAATTTGACAGAGAGACAAAGAACTCACCGATTAAGTTGCAATAAATTTTAGGAAAAATTGGAGGTAGATGGAACACACTGCAGGAAAACCAGGCAGGAACCATGCATTATATATTCTGCATGGCAGCAGTATATCCTGACCAACTATCACATGCCTTAAGAAACATACAGTTGATAAAGGAAGTTAAAAGCATCAGTGAAAAACACTCAGTGCAGGGACAACTTGTAAATCTTATTAAATTGTATTTTGTAGACACCTGTATGTGTTCTCTGAAAATTATAGCATCTGTTGCTGATTTTAATCAAACCTAAGGAAGAGTAGGGTTCTCAGTAGTAATTCAGTTCCTGAAAGCTCCAGGAAACCATTTGCCAGAACTTCTCACCTCAGGTTAACACAGCTCTGTGACCTCACAGTCCTTAACTCTGAAGGAAATAAGAAGGTGTGAGTAAGACCCAGGTCTTCCCAGATGCCAGTAACAATAAGCTCACTGTAAATAAACTTAGTATTGTTTGTCTAATGTTCACAAAGCTACTTGTACTAATGTTATGGGAAGTACATTCATTTTCTTGCCTCTGAATGGTAAAAGCAACTAATTGCCACAAGACAGAACAGGTGTAACTGTAAACTCTGATACTCTCTGACTTGGCTTACAGGCATTCTGCTTTGCAAGTTCAGTGTCCCAAGGATAATCTATTAATCCTTGAGTACTCAAAATTAATAAAAAATAGATTTAACATTCAATGACATTCAATAATTGCTGTCTGTGATTTATGATGATTTTAAATTAATTTAAATGAATGGAGCAGGAGAAGAAAACAATCTGAGGTTATTAGACATTGCTAAATTCTAGGAACAGTTCTACTCTGAGGTTGGTGTTTCTATTTCTTTTCAAAAAAGAAACTGCACTTCACACTGAAGATTAACTAGAAATTTCACTACAAAGTGATGATAAATTTTGCTCTTAAACCCAGCCTAAAGAGATTCTTTCAACCCAAGGAGGAAAGGTGTCAATTCAGTAAAAAGAGCAAATGCTAAGCTACTAAAAGTCTCTTTTTTCCTACAATAAAATTGATCTGAAGTCCAATATATCAGACAAATAGGCCATGAAAGAATATTTTGTATCTCAGTAAACTGCCACCAGCATTGCAAGTTCAGAGTAGTGGAAAAGTCTTCTTGTAATTTAGTGGGTTAAGCAGCAAATTGAGATTTTTCTGTTACGTATTCAAAGACTTATGAGCACAGTACAACATGAAAGCATTTATAGAAGTAAGGCAAAGATCTTGATGTTTGTCAAAACTCAAACACAGATAAGCAAATAATTGAACTTTCAAAAATCCATAAGAGCAATGAAATAAGACTTCAAATTTTCAACTTGTATAACTTATGTCCAAAGTGGTTATTTTTATAATATTCTGGAAATTTGTAGAGATTTTTTAAACACTGTCAGAGATCAAGTATGTAGCTATAACTATAAGACTTTATGCTTTATATTTTAACCTTTCCTAATATCTAACTTTAAAATCTCCTCCAGCTCAGCAAAGGGTCCAAAACTGCTGAAATCTAACACAACACTCAAATGCCAAAACCTTGCTGTAAAGGAGTGACACTAGTCTCTTTTTGGATACCAGCCAGCTCATGTGCAACACTTTCAGCATTACATTTTATTTTAAATAAAGTTCTTTTTTAAAGAAAGTCTTTCTACTCAGTCTGTTTCTCATGAAATGCTTCAAGAATTAAATGTTGTCTTTCCTTCAAATCAGCCCCTTTCTAAAGCACTTGAAATGCTACCAATTCTATATGTCACCAGAAGTGTCGTAAAAATGTCTCATAATTAAAAAAAACTAAAAACAAAACAAACTATTCTGAGAGTCATCAGAGCTATAGCTTATTTTGAAAGAATAAATTTTAATAAGGCAATCAATTTTAAATTGTTACTTCTGAGCAAAGCAAAGAAGAAAATTAAAATGTGTACAGTCTTTCCACTCACAGCCCATTAGTAAAAACATAAACCCACATTTGGGCAACTTCATGCAAGTTACAAATAAGGAGGAGAAGGAACAGATTTAATTAATCAATAGGAAGTTATTACCATGACATTACCAGCGGATGTTCAGCAGAAAATTAAATTTAGCTTATAAAATGATGTCAGAAACAGCAAACCATAATTGTTCATCTTTGTTTTCTGTAAAGCAAAATAGCCAAAACTCTGTGGGTGGTGCATGATCAATTTGTGAAAAATCCTTAAACATAACCTTATCACCTCTGCCTGTTCCCAAATGTTTTCCCATGAAACATTCACACAGAACACAGACACAAACACTGCATTCCCAGTCTCCCTTTGCTTCATGACTGTTAAGAACAGAATCTGAGTAAAATGTATCCATATATAAGGATGCCTGAGAAGTTTTATTTATAGAAATAAAAAAAAAATCCCCTCAAGGAAAAATGAAAGAAAAAAAGGAAAAATAGAAGCCTATGTCACTCAATTTGCTATCAACAGGCTTCAATCTTCTACGAGCTTCAAAGCAGGAAACTACAGACCACAGTTTCTAAAAGCATATCTTAGAGATCTGATCATTAAGATGGGCTTATAAAAAAAGTGACATTGGTAAGCTTCCTAATGAATCACAAAAATTGGCATGATCTGCTTTTTAAAAATAAACCTTTAAATTTTGAACACATGGTACATTTGCTACTAATAGTAAAATATTTCTGACAGTGTGATTAAAACAACTACAAATAATTAGTCATAAGTAGGGCATTAAGCTCAAACAGACTAAGAGCAAAAGCATAACACAGTAGTGTCCCACCTTACCAGATATTGAATTCCCATGTCTTTTGCTTATTTCAAATCATGGGAATTTCTCAGGAGTAACAGTACAATCATTATCACTGCTTTTTTCCTCCTCTTGTGAACCTACCCTCATATAAAAATGGTTCACCATGGAAATGCTAAATTTAACCATTCAAGAGTTGTTTTCTTTCTGTGTGTTTTTTTGGGGGGTTGGGTTTTTTTGTAGGACATAATTACTCACAGATCACTTCTACTGCTTTGAAATTATTTTTTTTCATTCAATGAGTGATCCACATAAAACAGCTCTCTGATCTATTAGTCTAACACTGAGTACATTAAATCACAATTTGTTTTATCGGCTCCTACTGAAGAAAACTTCCCTATAGTTTCAGCTGATGACAGCACTCCTCGTTTCCTCTCCTCTTACACGACATGAATCAGCACAGCAACAACTTGCCACGTACCAACTGTGGCTTTCTGCCCCATGTTATCTGATGAGGTAGCTCTGGAATTCTTTATTTGCAAACTTCAATGAAGGTTTGCATTCAAGCAGTAAAATACAGATAAACTATGTGGCGCATCCAGAGCAAAGTTCTACTAAGCATTTCTAGCTTGAGCAGTCAGCTTTCAGAACTCATAACAGGCTTTCACACTTCAATCAAAGTCTTTCATGTAGTCTTACACATCAGAGTCTTCTCCAGCTTTTTAAAAAATGCCCAAGCTGAAATAAAAAATTTAAAGCACTTAACAGAAGTGCATCATAACCAGTCTGATATGGAAACTCCTTGAAGGACCACTGAAGGTAGCACATCCTTCAGCTTCCTTCAGAGAAGGTAGCATCCTTCAGAGCCTGATCATGAGCAGGTTACAAACTCACAGCCAATAAAACAGGCCAAACTATCAGTCTGTATTCTTTAGCAAAACAGGCATTTTCACCTACAATGGAAGAACATAACACTTTAAGTCTTGAAAATTGGAAATTCAGCCTGAAGCTAACTGAGTTTATAGAGGCCAGGCCAGTACAAAACAATGAAAACTAGTAGCTTACTTTGGTGAGGGTTTTTTATTTTATTATCTGTACAAAATTAACTGAAATCCTGATGCACTTACAGCTATGGTCTGATAAATCAGATTTATTTATTTCTATCAGGATGACAGCTATATTGAAATTAGTATTCCTGTGATGGCATGATATAATAAACTCTCCTGTCCATAGGCATATCCCAAGATACCCTGAAAGTTCTATGCAAAGAAATTATACCACGTTTTACAGGCATCCTTTCACATACATAATGAGAAACTGACTACATGGTTTTCTTATGTCATCTTTTTCCCAGAGTGCTACTTCTGCTTTGCAGAAACACTGTAAAACAGAGTACATCCAATGCACTCAGTATTTTATGATTCCTCATATACAGAATCTAGTACAGAACAAAAATATTTTCTCTGCATTCCATCCATGTCAAGAAAGCACTGAAGAAGATAGAATAAGCCTTGTTTTCTCCAAGAAATATAGTTATTTCTATTTCCCTAATGAAAACATTTTAGAAGTCCACAAATATTTGAGTGCATCCAGACAGAAATAAATAATATTCCTGAAATACTACTTTCTAAACTCTCAGATCATCAGTAATAAACTTAACGTAAACCAGGTGGCTTTTTTCTTTCTAATTTGCTCATTGATGTTGATTTCTAACGTTAATAGTAGCCTGCACAAAGTCTCTATCACTTTAAAATTTTAGAAAAAATAAAGAATTTCCCTCCAGAAAACAAGCAATACTGGTGAAAAGTTAGAAATGGATAATTAAAAACCAAACAAAAAAAAACCCTCCACAAAACAACAACTAAACAAACAAAAAGCCCCCAACAAAACAACCAAATAAAAAACTCAAAAGCATTTCATGAACATACAAAACAAACCAGGCAGAAATCATCGAAGGTTCAATTTCTGAAGGTGAGAATCCCCTGTCAGGAAGTCAATTCTAAAATAACAGTTCAGGAAGACTACATTCAAATACTTTCACAAGTTATAAAAAACCATGCACCACAGGCACTAAAATATAAAAATGTACTCTGTAAAAGAAAGGGAAAAAAGGGTAATCAATTACCTCCAATATATCTTCAGCTTCAGCAAGAAGCTTTGCAAAGCTAAGGAGAAATAACATGACACTGTGGAAAGCATTTCCTACTATTTACAATTACAAAATAAAGTAGCCAAGTTTAATTTAGGCAAATTGCTTTGGACTGTTTGTGTGTGTATGCAAGGGGACATCTTATAGCTGAAATTTAAAATAAAAAAAGTTTCCATAATGGCTTCTTTTCACCTACATAGTGTCCTAATAAAAATTATATTACAGACTCTGCTTGAACTTCCTATCCATTCCAGGGCAGAGAAAAGCTAAAGGAGGGCAGGAGGAATACTTGTAACAGAAACTGGAAACATAATGAAACAGTTACTAGAATGAAGTAATGACAAAAAATTAACACCCATATGAGGACAAGGCCCTCCTTTCTACCTCCACAAATAGAACATTCTGCTATTTTTGATATTACAAACATTAATGAATAAAAACAGAAGTATAAAAGCTCTAGGACTTTCTTAGAATATGGGCAAATGCCCTGTACTTCAAATAACAGGTTGTAGGGGTTCACAGAGGGCATCAAGTACGTGGGAGGAACGGGCAGGGTTACCCACAGAGTGTGAAGGAGAGTACAGCATCATCACCACGAACATATCTAATCAGAGAAATGACAGACATTCTTCTGGCTTGCCTGCTCATGACTCCTTTCTGCCCTCTTCCCACTACCTAAAAAAACTGAAAGCCTTTAAACCAATACCTAGCTAAAAAAGTCTAACTGAACTTAATAAAGAAAAAGTACCTGGTAACAGTGAGTTTGTTGTAGTCTTAAATTATATATAAAGGACAGCACTTCTCATTCAAAGTCACCTAGTATATCCATATTCAACATGAATTTACAATGAAACGAGATTGATCAACAAACCTAGAGGAATTTCTTGTTCTTGAAAGCATGTTTACTCCTGAGGAAAAAGATAAAATGAAAGAATATACTTTACCACGTGCAATTGATTTCTCCTAGATAAGGCTTTCATACTTAACCTGTTGAGACAAAACTAATCTTGAACAACTTACTGTATGTAAATGAGAAGAACTAAAGGAATACAATTCTGTCTTAAACCCCACCTCTGAATAAGAATGAATAAAAAATTACTGAGGACAAAATCCTGAAGTGATAGGCTCTGCCAGAACAAGAACTGAAGGCTGTGCATAATGTTCTCCTCAGCCCTGCAGAGAGGTGAGAAGGGCTGCAGCCCCTGGGCTCCAGCCTGCCCAGACCTGGCATCTGGTGCTCCTGAGGAGCAGGAGCTGGAGGAGGGCAGAGCTGCCTCGCTGCAAAGCTTCCCTCCATGCACTGGCACTGCAGCAGGGCCCCTGCTGCAGGAGCACACAGGAGCTGTTTGCCAGCCCCTACATGACTTATGTGCATATCTACACACAATTTACTCTCAAAATTACATGCAAAGCTAAAAGAAGCTCCTTTCTGCCAGCACAGCTGCATCTGTATCAATGGCTTTTGACAGAGTAAGTGTCTGAGCTATGGTACAAATTTTCTTATTTTGCTACCCCATATCGATACAACTTGTGTCGTAACAAAACGTTGTTGCACAGACTAACCTAAATTGCCTCCTTTTAGATGCTATGGGGGCAGGGTGCCCATACAAAGATTTCACAGAGAAATCTCTTCTTAGCTGCTATCTGGCAGCTTTGATTTCCTTTTAGAGCAGCAGTAACCACAGGTGGTTATACCGCTTGACCAGGTGGCTATCAACAATACCAATGAGCTTGTTTACTCCCTAGAAGCAAGTATCAAATCTCCTTTAATACAAATTACTTACAGAAAAATATCAAAGAGTTAAAAGCATTTGAAATTAAGTTATCAATCCAGCATAGTAGAGTCCAAAGTTAAATCCAACTGGGCCAGCACAACTGCTTGAACACTTTGCCAAAGAGACATACTACTATCTGCAAAAAGAAAAAAAAAGAAGAAAAAAAAAAAAAAAAAGTCCAATATTTCATAGCTTGGAACTGAAATCTTCGTACTATAGCCATGAAAAATATATTTTACTATGTAACAGAAGAAATGCAGTTCCTCAGTGCTTTACCAAGGCTTTTGTGAATGAAGTGTAACACCAGTAAGTGGTTCATGAAGGTTTCAGAAGGACATCAAACACTTCAACAATAGTGTCACAAAAAACTCCCACAGTATAAAATGAAGCTTCAAAATTTTGATTGAAAAGTCAAGTTTATGTGCTTTTATTAGATTTCACAAAATACCTGGAGAAAGTAGCAAAGTCTATCCTGAGCTATTTCAGTGCTCAGTATTAGTAAATATACAGAAGGTTTAGATAAGCTGTCCCATTTGTCCAGGTAAAAATAATACTCAGTCCTGCTTCATTCAGAGGTGGGATAGCAAAAAAATTGCTTTGGTAGCACCAGAACAACTTTGTACTTAAGTCACTTGAGTTTTACAATTTACTGTGATAGGAATCAAATTCAGAAACAGCAGAAACTGAGAAATATGAGAATTACATACAAATAGCCAAGAAATGTTAACTTTGGAGTGGTTGAAAAAGAATTTTAATATCTCAACGATTATTTGTACTTTAAAAATATCAGAAACAAAAGAAGCCCCAGCAACAGCATACTTATTAGCTAGAGATGTTAAAACTTTATGCACATTTTTTGTGTGCTTAATGAGATATTTTTATCTTCCATTTCAGAAGATAATAAATGTTGTAATTGTATTTCTGGCAAAATACTTTCTATTCCAACCACAGCAAAAAAAGACTACTGGTTTTGAAATAATTTCAGAAGTCACATAATGATTCTGATTTTTAATATATCCTGCAAAAATGGAGAAAATACCAGGGGAGTGGGGAAGCTGAAATTACATCAGTAATCACAAAGGATAAACAAAATAATTGTGTGGTCACAGGTCAGAGTCAGCATGAGAACTGTGTCAGGAAAATGCCAAAAAATCAACTAGAAAGTTGACTTAGGACATATAGAGCAAACATTTAAGGCCTAACGTCAGTATAGTTTGAGGGGACAAAAAAGAAATGGTCTTTCAAACTGAAGACCTCTCTAATAAAATATTTAGTCAAACTGTTATTCATAAAATCATTCTTCTTTTTATATCCATAATATACATGCTACAATTTTATTAATGCATTTTAGGTTGTAAGGCATCATGAACTCAATTATCTGGCTAGTATTTCTTCAGAAACAGTTAAATCAGAAAGACATTGCAGAATTATACTGCTTTCAGTGACTCCATTGAAATCCACTCTTGTTTTAATCCCGTACAAAATATACCAGCGATCTGCAAAATCAAGTTTACAGGTGACAGAAAAGGCATCCTGCAAACTACTAAAACAGTCAGGGTCACTTGGCATTCTGACTGTGTTCAAATGTCAAAATGAACTTTATGTACACACACAAGACATCAGAGAAGAATACACTACAGAGTAATACACTACAGAAAGCAGAGGTGTTGAAAAAATCCACAATGACACATAACTGGACAAAATTATAAACCTTTATGATAAGGTTACTGAAGAATTACAGTATCTTACATGCAACTAACTGAAACTGCTAAGCAAACAGTATTGTACTATTTCATTACACTAGCAAAAATTGGAAGTATGGACACTGAATTCCTTTCCCAAGAGATGTAAGGAAGGAGAAAACATCTTGGAAGAGTAACCTTTTCAGGGAGGAACACTTGATACTGGTTAATCCAAGAATAGTTTAAGATTAAAGTAATTCTTTTCAATCTCTGTTGCAAGTAGGGAGTCTTCCTTTACAATAAAAATGCTGCAGTATTTAACTGAGTTGCATTGCGATGCCTTCACTTCAGGATCTAACACGCACAGGAACTCACACCTTGGTGTACAGGAAATATCCATGCAGTTAGAAGATGCCAGAGGACAGCGCCTCTCCCCTCTCCACCTCCCTCCTTCAACCAACCCAAACTGCTACAACCAGAGTACCATATCAGGGCATAGAGAGGAAAAAAGAACAAGCCCAAACCCAACCAAACCACTTTTCAGAGCACATACCTCCACTGATGGTGTCACCCACAGACCTACTCATTTTTTTCCCCAAATACTTTTTATTGCAAAATACAATAGAATCCTGTGTTCCTCCTCCAGAATCACTAACCATAGATTTGTTTCTCACTTGGTCTCCTCTGGTGTCATATATACTCAGCTTTTACTTTCCAGTGTTTCAAATTCAAGCAAAAAGGATTGAGCTGCATCCATTCAGTCTCTGTTACCTGTTTACGTTACAGCCATGCAGACTGAAGAAATCTGAATCCTCTTAGGCTGAAAAAAACCCAAAACTGAATCCAACATACGTACTGCTTGAACAAAAGGAAACCATTACTACCACCTCCTTTCCTCCTATTTTTTTCCACTGCAAGTTAAGAACGATGTTCAGCTGTTGCACGCATGTGTTGCACCAGTGTGTATTACAGCACAATCACATTGTATACATGGCTCCACAGACATCACTCCATTCACTTAGGTTACAGCCAGTTCTGACCTACTCCATCTCTAAATATTTTTTTCTCATTATTTCCTTTGTGCACATATTAGTGTTTGGACAGCTGAACAGATCAGGGAATCGACTTGGATGGAATTAACCAGATGAAAACAGCCATTAAGTTAAAATGACTGTGAAATCATCCTTTAGCATTGTTCTACCTAATTTCTAACCCCCACACTGTTTTGGTGGAAGACACAAGCCAAGATGTTTTTCTACATCAAACACCTATCTGCTGAAGAAAATTTTTCTTCCTTAGTTGCTGAAATTTATTTGGAAAGTCTCATTTATTCAGTGTTGTTTCAAGCAACCTATGTAATTTCTGGATGTGACTCAGTGTTTCCATTATCTCATATTAAGCAAGTAACTACATCTCTTACTGAAAACTCAACAGTAATGCAGCATGGCTTCAAGGAGAGATGTGCTTTATTGGAACAACTAATATATTTGGAAAACACTCAAACAAGCTTTTAGTCAGAAAGCATCCTCTGGGTTTAGATATCACTCTAATCTAACTGATAAATAGAATTTGCTAGCACTTGTTTAAGCACTTTAATTTAGGAAAAGAGTAAGAAAATATTGAAGCAGCATTCAAGAGTTTGCTTTTGTAACAAACTTGCTTTAACAATTTTGAATAACATATGGGTTTTATATATAAATAAATTTAATTTTATAGTCAAGTTTCTACTATACAGCTGCAAGCATGCTGTGCTAAACTTATACTCCAGTTGTATCTAAGAACAAAGGGTAATTCAAGGGCAGTATTTTAACCTTACAATCTTGTTTTCTGACATACTTGATCTGTAGCGTGCTTTATTATGCAACTTCAGATAAACAAAAATAAAATCTTGCAGCCTTCTCTATGAGACACACATTATGAGCTAAACTAAGTATTCCCTTGCTTCTTAGTCCCACAAAAGGTGCAGTCTCAGAATTATTAAAGACCTGTGAATACTAAGAAGTTGAAAAATTTATTTGTACTACTGCATTAAAAAAAAGTTAAACCAGGTGCTTACAGGGTAACAGAGCCACTGAATGATAACTTCGTTAACTTCCATTAAGCTAAATGACTCACAAATGGCATTTAGATCAGTAGTAAATCATCATCTAGGTCAGCAGGAAGCTCATTACAGACTGACAATCCAAGTGACAGAAACACTTTTCTACAAGTGCTATAGTAGTAATTTCCTGTGTGAAAGGCTTGCTGCTGTTCCTGCATTCCTCGGGGGACACTTCTTCTTCAGAGGATGTTACTCTTCCCCAGGAAGAGGAAGGAACCAGTTGTTATTGGATGTGTGGGCTGATAGCTGTCGGGCATTTTCTGCGTGCCGCAGAATCAGCTGTGAGAACTGTGAATACAGCTTGGGTTTCCAGTCAAAGTGGAGGAAAACACTGCTTGAGCAGACAAGGTCAGAGCATACATGTACAGTATCTCAGGAA
Organism: Cyanistes caeruleus; assembly: GCF_971803275.1. NCBI lineage: Eukaryota > Metazoa > Chordata > Aves > Passeriformes > Paridae > Cyanistes > Cyanistes caeruleus. The sequence goes on along the minus strand of NC_141704.1, from coordinate 39,887,379 downwards.
ACAGAGAGAAATAATACCTGGAACTTCCATCCCTCTAGTTCCCAGAAATCTGCTGATGTGCTGAAGGAACAATATACAGACATGGATCAACTTGAAAAGCATTCCTGAAACACAGCTGCCCTGAGTAAGACCCTACACAAAGTAAAATTTTACCACTTTTAAAAGGCCTGTTATCTTCCAAAATATTTGTGTGTGTGTGCATGTGTGCATTTTTTTCCTGTTAGGTCCCTCTCCTAGGCTTCCTGTCCTATAGGAACTCAAGCTCCCTCCATATGTGTTGAGACACTGTTACAGGGTGCATCACCAGTAGTCACTCCATGCCTACTCCAATATGAGTTCACATCCACTGACTTTTTTTTAAGTGATAGCACTAATATGTTTCCTTATTCTAATCACTTCTTTCCAAATATCATTAAAAAAACAATCCACCAATTATTTGATTATAAACTTACTAGGGAGACAGAACAGTGACAGACAAATAAACAGGACAATCTCATAAAGTACATTTCCTCAGGAAAGCTGGCTAAAAATAGCATAGGAAATATTATATTCTTGCACTCTCTAGTGCCCAAATTCAGAACTCAGTCTCCAATAAAAACCTGACTTTCTCTCCAGCTCAAATTCACTCAGAGAATATAATCAAGACCATTAAGGAACATCAGGACATGTATTATTACTTAATTATGTAGAGGCACAACATACTTCCTGTTCTCTCCTTGTAACCCATCAGTTCCATGCTGTGTGAAATAGCATCACCGCAAAACACAAGGACCATTTGGATCATACTCCTCTTTTATTACATGCATTGGGTTCACCTTCAAGCATTTGATCCTTAAGCTTTATTTGATGCTAGTGGTATCAAAGCATACTGCTTTTAAGATTACATACACAAATCTTTTTAAACATGCCTGGACATCTACAGAAGCTCAAAATTCAAGTTTAGAGATTCACTGTTCAATATGCAAAACCCTTCATTTTTTCGGCACTTGTGATACGTCATTTTGTTCATACACATCCCATCTTCTTTAGAAGGCTCTTAGCTGGGCAGCAGAAAAAGCTGTTCTCTACTGCTTCATGGCTATTCCAGATGGATTAGGGGTAGCCTTTGGGGGGAATGAGAGACAGTCCTTCCCTGAACACAGCTGAACACGTTTAGCTACAGAGTTTTGGGGAGAAGGCAGCCTATCCTCTTGCACCAGCCCCTCACACTGTACCTGCCTAGCAAGCAAAGAGTAGAAAGGTCTGCCTAAATTGTACTATGAGCCAAGATTATTGCCTGTCTAAAAGCATGATTGGACAGAGAGGGGGATTTCTTTGCAATGACACAAAAGCACAATTCTTATTTTTTCTCTGCTGCACTGAACAATTCAGACTTCTTCCATTTACAGCATTTATTATGTGTTTGTATAAGACCTAGCATGAGCCATTCAGAGCCTGTTTGAGTTTTTTGGTATGCTCATCTATGAAAAAGGTGCAGACAGCTTTACTTCAAAACTGTGGATACAGAGGATCTCTTCACACTATTTCCTAATTTAATTCTATTTGTCATTGGGAGTTCAGGCAGTTGACTATTCAAATAAGCATTTACTGGTAATCAGAAGAATGGCAGTAAATGAAAAAAGTTCACAGCTATTCAGGGAGTGGCCTTTTTTATTTCTCTGTCTGGGAACAAAGAAGGTAAGGTGATGGAAGAGGCAGGGAACTGTCAATTCTTATCAAAGCCTGTTGGGATTACTCTCCAGTGCAGAGCTCAGTCTAATTGGCAACTGAGTTTTAGACATGGAACACAAGTTGGGCAGTGACTTCAGTCTTGCTTTCAAAGGGAATACTGATGGAACTTTCCTTTGGTAGAGAAAAATGTATATATATCATGTAATGATCAGAGTTTTTGTCTGAGGATATTTAGGAAAGTTGGTATCCAAGAATTACAGAAAGCTGTTGTGCTTTCAAATGATCTATAAAAAACAGCAAAGGTAAGTACTCAGCACAATGAGGTGCTATATGAGCTTTGTTCTACCAGCTGTTCCCTTCTGAATTGGACTTAGGCCCCAGAGGAGATGATGTATAAAATTGCCATTACTTCCTTTATTCCTTTTACCCTCCCCTTAACCTCACTGAAGACAGTTGGCGTTTATTTCCACATAAGGCTGAAGCCAGGAAAGGATGCAATTCAGAAAAAAAATTGAAGTTGCATGGTAAGGAAAATATCAAGTGTTTTAAAAATTAGTTTTTAAGATATAATTTCTATTGTCATCCTCTCCTACTGAATTCTGTAGTTATGTTAAGCCATGCAAGGAAGAGACATTACTCCAAGATCTTTTCAAAGCTGATTTCCATGAGGAAGAATAGTTGACAAAACCTTCAAATATGCAGAAATGGAAGAATAGGTGCTAATTTTTCATTCATTTTCATTCATAACTGCCGTCTTTCCAAATACATGGGGTGTTTTTTGACTGGGGAGATTGGTTGGTTTTTTTGGGGCTTTTTTTTTAAATTCAAAACAAAGGCAGAGAAAATCGTATAAAAAGATACCTAAACCCTGAAACACAAACTGAGAAAGCAATGTGTACAGAACAAATTGAGAGTACAGATACTTCTACTTTTTGCCTCAAGACACCTACTACAAATGCAGTACAGATATACTTTCTATTTTAAAACTTAGTACGCTCTTTTTGCTCCAAACAGAAACAATCCTTATCTTTCCTCACTCAGTAATTAACCCAGTCTTAACTTTGTAGAAGTTGTACTGTGAATGAACAATAAGAATGTCTTGTTTTTAGTGTTAAATGGCACTGGCAGAGAAAGAACAGCAAACATTTCCCAGCCAGGGCAGACATTCTGACTTCCAGATTACAGTACATTGCTTTGCTTCCTCCAAATCCTGTTTACATGAGCAAGGTCAGGGGATGAAACATTAGAGAGCCTCTACAGTGATTTCCTGCTTCTGTCAGTAAAAACTACAGAGGCACCATCAACTTTCCCTTGTTTACAACAGCTTATCACGGACCAGAGGTTACCAGCATATTGCTCTACAGAATTAAAAAGACCCAACCTCCCTCATGACTAAAACTAAAATTGGAGGATGAAACAGAAAGAAGTACTCCCAAAGAGAAACAAAATTTCCAATTTTTCCTTTTCAATAGTTCAGAAAACAAAGGCAATGTTAAGCTTCTTGACACAGAGAGAAGGGGTGGGAGAGAGGCAGAAACGCTTTCAGAGTCTTCAATGAAATAGAAAGGAGAAAAAAACACCACTCCCAGCCCCCAGATTTGACCCAAATTCAGTAAATATTTCCAGAGTGCAAAAGGCCAGAACACACCTAATTTCTAGTAACTGTAACACATGAAGACTCTTAACCATTGAAAAACTCAGGACAAGTTTTACAACTCATTACACAAGTACCAGTTTGTTAGGCATACACAGCTAATTTTTACAGTGCTTTCACTAATACACAGGAGAACTGAATACATGAATCATCAAATCCAAAGCTATTTCCTAACCATAATAATACACAGGAATTCTTAATGGTTTTAAATTGTAGTCCAAAAGAAAGCAACTCCATACTGGAGATTACACAGAAATTTTTCCACAGACACAAGGGTCACACTCCACTGAGTTTACAAAAGTTGCATCAATGTGAACGTTAGATGAGAAAAGATTTTTCACCGTGTTCAAAACTGGCCTTGGTACTAAGCTAGAGCAGAAACTAAAAAGATAAGGTGTTTACAATTCATGCAGTTTAATAATATAAGTGTTTTTAGCAAAATCCCTGTAAGAACATTCATATCAGCATATCTTAGCTTAACCTCTGAAGCAAAAAAAATACAACTAAATTTTTTTTTAAAAAAACAAAAATCACAAAAGCAGGCAATTTAAATGTGGAAGCTGTGATGGATTGTTGGTTTTGATGAAGCAAGAAATTAAAATTCCTTGAAAAGAGGAGGAGGAGTAGGAGGAAGAGATAATACTAGTATTTTCTCAGACAGCTAGAGCTCAAAATAAATGAACTGCTAAGAAAATACCTAAACATGTATTTTAAATTCACAATAAAGAAACAAGACTGTTATATTTTTAATTACTTGTTTTAAAATCTTCTCTAAAATCTAGGCAGATTGTTGTCAAGAATAGATGATGGTGATACTTTGCTATACCCTAATTAACTGGAGTAGTGTGTTCTCTTTTGTGCTTCCTGTTCCCAGACAGACACTGACATCCTGGAGCAAGTAGGGTTGAGAGCAAACAAGATAACAAAGGGGCTGGAATATGTGATGCCAAGAAAAGGCAGAGAACCAGGTTTGTTCTCTGGAAGAAAAGATCTTGCTGCCATCTCAGATATCTAATGGGTAGATAGAAAGAAGACAGACACACACATATATTAGAAGACCACTGTGAATTTAAGGCAACAGACATGTTGGGACATAGGATATTCTAGATATATATTATGAGAAAAAATATTTTCATCAACCAAACACTAGAGCAAGCTGCCCAGAAAGGTGGTGGAATCTCTATTTTTACACATTATTAACAAATTAACTGGACAAGGCTTATAAGAACCCGATGCAAGCTGGCTTTGCTTTAAGGGGAAGGTCAGATGATATTACTCCAGATATCCCTCTTAACCTATACTGTATCCCTTTCATTAACAAATCTTCACAGAAGGAAGGAAAAGAAAATACCTTTCTGCACCGTCATAAATCATCTTAGAGGCAGTTATAGTGGATTTCCCTTAAAGGAGTAGGACAACAATTCCAGCTAAAGAAAAGATTCTCAATAAGAAGAGCACTTCTTATCTCTTCACCTGAACTAGACTGAGACCTACAGAAGTTTTTGACCACTTACTGTGGTAGTTGTTCAACAAAACATTACAAGGTTTTGCATAGACTTACAATCTTCCTGAAGACATTTCAGGGGGCTTTAAGAAACTCACCAGAGATTCTACAAAAGCTTCAGTGCTGTTACTCACCCGAGAGAAAGGCTGTGTTTAAAGAGTCACATTTTCTCCAACTGGCATCTCAAGTATCTGTCTCCTTCAGTATAAACATTAAAGTAAATATGTTGATTAGCTACTTCCAGTGGTCTAGGGACCTGCCTGTTTTGCTAATAACCCTTAAGATCCTGATGTGTTAGATGTGTGATAAATGCATTGAACAAGAATGCATAAAGATATCTAAATGCAGACTGCATTTTTCTCTCTGCTCATATCAGAAGGGCCGAACTCCTTAAGACAGAGCCTTAAAAGAATAAGCAGCTATAGATAGGACGTGTGTAAATTAACCTGAAAATCTGATCCAAAATTTTTGTTATTTGAACAGCATTCTTTCAGTAGAAGTAGTACCAAAAAGCCATGAACAGATTTAAAATGGGTCTTGGAATGTTTGCAGGGAAACAATAATGCACAGTGATAATGTCTTTGACAACCAATAGAAAAAGAGCAACCCATTGGGGCTGGAATCAGGAATATGTATGAGGTAGAATGATGAATTAGACTAGGACTAGAGGATGGCAACCTCAAGTTGGAAAAGGATTAAGAAAAAAAAATACAAACAATGCACAAAAGCAGCATCAATTCAGTTGAGGACAAACTGTATCAAGAGGAAATCTGCCATTGAAGGTGTGATAGAAATAAAGGCTGCATCTGCCCTTTTCTCATTGTTTCTTATGAAGAACACAGGAAGTCTCTATTAGACAGTCTTCATACTTTAGGAAAACTGAGAAAGCTTAAGATAAAAAGGTCCAAGTCACTGAGATCCAGAACCCTCTAGAAACAAGACACAAAGAGTCTAGGTGGCTGGCCTGATTAAGAAACAGGTGGTAATTCCACAAATGACAGAAGCTGGTAATGCAGCAGACAGACATGGGACAGGAAAATGATAGTAAAAGATGAGCTGACATTAGAAAGCAGGGAGAACCAGACTGGTTGGCAAAGCTGGAGAAAGTGTTATTCACTATGAGAGAGGAAGGATTTTATTGGCAATGGAATCATGCAAATGATTCTTGAATTTGTGTGAACAGTGGCAGGGTTAGGGTTAACCAGTGTTGAACAGGACAGCTGCCCTTAAGGCTACAGTCCAAGTAACAAGGTTATAGAAATGCTTCTAGATGGAAAAAGACACAGATGGGGAATGCTGAAATGCAACTGTGGTGAAAATCAATGATAACTGGTAAATAGAGATGCAAGAAAAAAAAAAAATAGTGATTACTGACACAGTCGAAAAGCATCAGTTCTGAAGCAACATTTTTATAATGAAGATTCGTAAAGCCAGACAGACAGCAGTCAAAAAAACGCTGTACCTCTTGGGTCAATGTATTCCTCTGAGTTCTGGGCATAAAGTTTTATAAGCTGCTTTCATATCAAAAGAATTAATCAAAAGATTTGTAGGTATGTAATAAAGAACTACAGTGCAATCATACATTTGAACCCTGTGATGGGCAGAATCAGTAATGAACACAGAGTACTTAAAAGTGATAGGTAGTCAATAAATTATATCTACCACAATCCACTGTCTATGAAGCCGACTAAACAGATGTAAGTCTACAAAGAACCATATTTCCACTGTGAAAACATGACATAATTGACAAGCCTTAAAATATATAACATCATCACCCCTCAAATACAAGTCATTATATGATTATTTGTTTTAAGTAAAGGTTTCTCAACAACCTGTGCATTATGATCTTGAAAGATGATCTTAAGAATTTTATATAGTACTGTCACAACATAGCTTTCATAAAGCATTCATGACAAAACAGAACAGCAGAAACCACACATTTTCCTAAGTATTAACCCTTTTGTAAGTATTAACCCTTCAACCACACAAACTTTTTACAGTAACTAAAATCGCTAAAGACACAATTTGTGCCTTCACAGGAACAGATTCAGAGCTGAAAGAAAAATTCTCAGTTTAACCTAATTCTAGGACAGCATGTCTTTTAGATTTCATACCAGGAGAGCATATTTCTCCTCCCACGAAACTACCGCTAAAACATTGCCTTCCTCTCCTCCCACACGCCATACCAATGTCATATGTAAAGCCAACACTAGAAGACTCTAATCCTATTCCTCTGTCTTAAAATGTATTGCTTTTTTTGGTTTTTTTCCTTCTAGGGAACTATTAAATTACTTAAAAGGAGAAATAATAAAACATCATTTTTAGAATTGTATAAGTGAGACAATGATTCTTTAGGGTTACCATTATTTGCAGATAAAGACAGACTACAAAAAGTGCTTGAGAATAAGCCACAAATTTTAACAGCAATATTTAGATGTACTTAGCATGGGTTTATAAATAGAATTTGCACCTAGTATAGTGGTAAAATTACAGGTATAAAATGAAAGCTTTGCTATTACACCATCTTCTGGTTAGACTTGGGAACTGTGACAGAAAGTTTAAGTTGAGAATTTAGGATATTGAGCTCTGAGCACTCGACAGTTGCTAAAAAAATCTATTTCATTCATATGGACAATAAAAGCACATTTCTGTAACATGTTAGCTATACCCTATCCTTTTTTTTTTTTTTTAAAGGTTACTTACAGGAGTACTGATACGTGAAGATGGTCTAATTTCGACGATAATTGTGTCAGGTGTTTGTTTATCAGGCACATCACAGATAGAGTTGACCTGTTGAAAATGAATTATGTCATTATTTCAGCACCAACACAGAAAAGGAAATAAGACTGAAATAAAAAGTGAGGACACACTTAGCAGCCCAGATCAATTGGTTCCCAATCCCCATTCAAGTTCCTCAAGTTATCCACTACTAACAGACTGTCAATATGCTTACTTCTTCTGTACCAGCTCTGATTGCCAAAATAACTTTGAAAGCACTTCTGTGGAAAACAGGTAGGAAGCAACACTGAAATCTGTGGTAAGTTAACAGATCAAACAAGCGATGTTGCCCATGAAACCACAGGAAAAACTGCTTTATACTAGGACAATGTCAGAGGTTGATTGATCAGATACATCATCACAGTATCTGCAATTTTGCTCTTAATATCTCAGTTACAACTTGCTTATTTTTGGCTATAGAAGTTCATCTATAACTTTATCAATATTTTGCTAATGTCCTTTCCTGAAAGTGAAGCATTAAGAAAGTATCAGAGAATATGAAATTTGAGAAAGCTGCTGCTTTTATCTTATGGCTCCACATAAAGATCAGAATAACCTCCCTATAAAAATCTGTGTGCATATTATTCCTACCATTATATTATCTAGGTGTATCACAGCCTAAGATGTTTGCCCTCTCAGCATGATGCATGGAAGTACTATTCTTATTATTCCATAAGCTGGCAAAATTTACATAAAGATTAGATGACTTGCAAATCACCAAGAAGTCTGATGTAATAAAGAGAAATGAACTTTTCTATTTCCAACTTTTTCTCAGTAATACAGAGAGAGTATTAATTGCAACCACCTCACTGAAAGCAGAAAAAAAAAATCCCAGAACCCTCAAAACTCACACTTGCCTAGTGACAGGATGAAGTTTAGTCACAGAAAGTTTCTTAGCTTCAAGGGTCATTTTATTTTGACTTCTCAAGAAGAAGATCCTACTATTCCACCTGAAGACTGTCAAAGTTCTGGCTCAGCCAGAGCTGCTCACTCAGTAACTGCTTCAGTACTCTTTCCACAGGAAAAAATCCATGATGCTAGGGTCCATAAATTGGTATAAAGGCCTTTAGGTCAAAGACATGTTTGTTAAGTAGCTAGAATACAATCTTATATCTGGAATTAATAGTCAGGGAAGGAGGGCAACAGCATCTTGTACTGCCTGAAGACTTTTCATTCAGTTTATTTAGATTTCCATAAGTTGCAGAAATTTAGGTTACAATTAATAGAAGCAAGATCTCCCTCAGTAACTACAAGTGGAAGATGGACAAAGTTTACCAGCAAGCAAGAAGAAACATTTAAAAACAGCCTGATTATTCAAAGTGATTCTTACACTTTGCAGTGCTTACAAAGCTGGGATGACAAACCTTCCTTAAGGGGAGATTTTAATACTGTTTTTAAGCTTATTCACTTCTCTGAATAGCAGTGCTTAGCTCTTTCTTTTATGCAGTTTCAACAAGCCATTTTTCATCGATGAACTCTTTTTCTGTATTCCAATTACAGGTGCATCAGTCAAGAATGAACAGGGACTCAGGGACAATCAACCCCGAGTCCCTGAAGAGAGGACAATGCATCTGCAGGATTCTGCAGAAGGACTGTAGACACCTCCTACCTATCAGCACTCTAATGTGGAGGAACTACTGCAGTATTATCACTAATAGCTCTTGAAACATCTTCTTTGAGAACCTATATATAACCTTTTTGTTATATATATCAGAGATTTTGTTATATCAGAAATTTTGCAGAATGAGTTAAATTCTTGGTACAGATTGGTAAATAAATACATGGTATTATTAAATGAAAAAAAAAATGCTCTTTTTGTAGAAGTGTCACATCCTGGAGCTAGAATGAAAGTTCCTCTTAGTATTCTTCTGTTCATTGCTTTATCAGTGGTAAGGGGAGGATGAGGAGCAGTGTAAACACTGATTGGCAGGGGAGGAACTATCAAAAGCTATACTAAAAGAATTAAATAAAAAATTATTAAGCAACTAGTCAGAAATAGCATCTAAAAGTGTCTAAAAATGTGCAAAAAATATAGAGGCTGTATCTAAGTCCTTCGTACAAATATTAGTGTTTAATATTGCACTAAAAATGAATGAGGTAATGGAATGCAGCTAAATGTAAAAGTCTCAAATTACTTGACATTTCCTGACAAGGTGATGTAGTTAGCTGTAAAATAACTAATAGCTGTAAAACAATAAATAAGACCAAGGGAAGTCTTAAAGGTAAGTCTTTAAAAGTCTTAACTTTAAGAAACAAGATAGAAAAACCAGAGCACCAAAATGCAAGGCAGGGAGTACTGTCATGTATTACAGGGTTCCAAAAACACTCTTTCAAAGCCTTGTTTTAATTACCTGGTAAACTGATACATAAATATTTTCAATATCATCTTTCAATATCAACTTCTAATATGATAATACAATTATCACATTTTGATCCATAGTACAATAAAATATAGGGAACGTTTCTACAGAATCTTTCACAAACGAGAAAAATAAAGTTAATAAAATTAAAAAAGGAAGTTTTAAATTACTCAAAGTATTTCTTAGGAAAGTGATTTAGCTATAGCTGCTTCTGAAATAATCTCTCCAAACACAGCAAGGGAAAATTAGCTTTCAATTTGGTTAAACACTGTTCTTTGTTCTAGGCTGGGGCACTCACACCAAGCAAGCCATATAATCTTTTTTCTACTGCCACCTAGTGTATATTTCAATTTCCTTCATCTAAGAAAATATTTACAACTGAAATTACACTGAAAATTTTAAGATTAAATTAAATCAACAGAAGCTATTGGTGCACAAGGGAAACTCTATACACCTTAATATGTTTGAATCTCAAAGTTGTTTTGAAAGAAACTAGTTTCTAATCTTCCATTTATTTTAAAGAAGTCTTTAGCACATGAAAGGTCAATTACATACAAACATGACAAATTAAGAAATACAATTCTCACCAAGTCAAATGCAGTTTTTTGTATATTTCACTAAAACTGCATAACTGATTAAACATACTGTTTTCAAATAACTCCACAAGGTCCTTATGTCAGAGACAACAACTGGGGTTTATCTCAGCTAAATTTAGATACTGCTAGACACCTGTATTTGAGCTGGTAATCACCTAAGATTATCTCTACAGTCAACAGGAAAATGTAGGCACCTTCAGAGAGCAAATAATTTACTTATATTTCCAAGTTGTCTGAAAAATTGCAATGATTATAAGCATTAATTCTCTACTTACTCGAATATTCAAGAATCACATTGATCAGTGCAGTTGGAGAACAGGTATAAAGCTTTACAAGTAATAACATGAAATTCAACACTGCATTAAAATTCAGGCTGGGCTGAGAAGAAGACACAACTAATGATTTTCTTGTGAAAGTTAATTATGCCTCAAAAAATAGGTAGGGAGAGAGAAAAAAATAGGGAAGGTATCTGAAACATTACTGGTTTGCTGTATAGCTTTGAAGAGTGAATAAAAAAAAGAATTATCAGAAAAGGCAAAATATACTTAAGCTTAATCTTTCTGCCACTGTCCTGAAGGCAAAACACCAGATGATACCTGGAATTCTTGTGCCAGCTGCTTTATTCAAAAGAACACTTCCAACAGGTGATGTGTGAAAACATTGCAACTGTGCTTCTGATCTCAGCTGAATAAATTCTAAGCCAGATCCATTTTTGTGTATACTATTTCCCCAGAATTGATTTCTGGAATTGCTTTGCCACACTGAGACAAGCAGGGATAGAGAAGCAATAGCTAACCAAAAGCATTTAAAAAATATATAAAAAAAAAAAAAAAAAAGGAAAGGTGTGGAACATTAGGAATTTTAAAAAATAGGTAAAAAAGTAAAAAATTACTTTCCTCTTGAGTTCTGCCTGTACATCTGCTGAACTTTTTGTGTTCTAACACCTTTAATTTTATCCTAAGGCAATCCTTCTTCATTCCTGTTGTAGAGGTGACTAAACTTAACCAGTTGAGCATAACTCAAGGCAATGTATTACAACACATCTCAAGTATTTAGATGACATTGTAGTGGCTTGTAGGAAGCCTTAAGAATTCACTGATACTTTTAAAAATCCCATCTCTGAACTGCCTCCTCTGTCTGCATGTAATTCTTGCATATGTTACCAAGTCTCTTTGAATAGTGTTAACTTCTGTTTAGTTAATATCAATTATCTTACCCTGTTCATATAGAAATATGAAGAGAAAGGAAGAAAACAAGAAAGGAAGTAGGTCTGCATATTATCTGAGGTGTAGATGAGATAAAAGGAAAAAACTGTCATTACAACTGCTGTGCTGTAGTGGAATAGATCACACAGACAGGGGAATCTCCAACCCTCTTCAAGGCCCCCTAACCAGACACAGCTGAACTGATGTACCATTGATAGGAAGAAGAGACGATCTCCAGAAGCTCCCTCTGACATGCCTGTGATTCCATTCCTCCTTTCCCTTATATATGAGAACCATGATGAGCCATTGAAATATGAGGGTGGGATTGCAGTGGAACAGCCTAACATTAGAATTCTCTCTATTGCTTCTGGCATAGAAAGAGGTTGGCATGTGAAAAAAAAAATATTTTAACTGAAAAAGGACAAAAATACTTTTTTCTTTTTTTCTTCTCCAGAGTACAGCATAGCAGGTCTAGACAATATGCTTTTTCTCAGTTACAAGAGGAAATAGTTAAGAAGATGGAACACTGAAAAATTTCATGCACAGTGCCACCTAAGAATTAGTGCACACTAACTGAAGCATGTTACTGCTGGTAGTAACCTGATACCAGTTTTGTCTGGATAAATTATGCTTTTGTCCAATCAGTAAGGTCTGTTCTTCCTCATCACAACAAAAATCACACAATTTTTATTGAGACAGACAGGAGAAGCAATAAAAAAAAAGACATATGGAAATTTGATAATGTCACCTGAACACCATCTCAATTACAATATTATTATATTAATTCTAAAAATTAGCTGCAAAAGCAATTCTAATAACTGTTACTATATTATTTAATTTAAATATATAAAAATGTATTAAAGTAATGAGTTTTGTTGAAACTGTCAGACACTGTTTTGTCTCAAATATATAACATACTTGGTGTTTACTTGAGAGAAGGATATTCTAGTGACAATATGATGTTAATGGAAAACTAGATACAGCAACTCTTGTTAAAAGCCTGAAATCAGGCCAGAAAATAGAACACAAAGAGTCCAAACTTTGCTATGACAAAGCCATAGAGCTCTTTCACTACTACAGAGCAGCCCAGGAGCCTATAAGCTGCAACAAATGCTGCAGAATAAATACAGACATAAGGCTACGTTAAATCTCAAAGCTAACTAACAAATAATTTCTTGACATTCAAGTACTGACTAGCCCCTTCAGTACTCATAATGAGGCTTCCTAGCCTTAGTTTAGCTTTAGCCTGAACTCATTAATGCTTATACAGAGTTTCTCAATTATACAGGACCAGGAACAAGAAAAAAAAAAAAAAATCTGAAAAATTGGTTTAGGGTATATTTACATATTTTCCAGGCATTTAAGCAGCAGAGACATCTGGAAATATTGACCTGAAAAGAAAACAATGTACCCCTGCAGCTATAAGCTACTGTGTTTGTTTAGTTCATGTTATAACTGGGTGCAATTTGAATGGTCTTGAAGCAAAATGTTGCTCCAGCAAGACTGGTTTGAATTTGCTGGCAAATGCTGTGATTGAGTTTGTTCTGGCACTTACCAACTATACTAAAGGCTGGTACCTGTAAACTTAACTTCATTCATTTACCTTACAACAAATATGAAAGTCCAGCACGGAAGTTTGTTTATGAAACTTGTCATACATACAGTCATCCTGTTCTGACCAAAATACTAAGCATTATAAAGCTTCACATCCGACTTGACAATAGAATCAGGCACAAAAGAAATCTTAGTCATAGATTTTATCAGAGTTCCCTTCCTCCAGCAAATATTTTCAATCTCTATACTATTCATTTTCATATATTCATATTGCAAACACAGCCACCCACCCAAAAAAAGGCTCAATATCCCCAAATGTTAATGTTTGAAAACTCTGAGCAAAATGAAACAAATGCCGTGGCAGCAGTATCTACGTTTTCTATGTAGACAACCAGGAAATGGTGAATTTCTATAGTACTCTGATAGCATATTACAGCAATCAGAAAGCTCCTAGATTTATCTCAGATATAGTTCAACACTAAAGCAATCTGGAGACTATCAAAAAAGAAGAAAATACAGAAGCCAGGCAGCTCTGTCAGGGACTATCACATAAACAATGGCCTCATTGAAAGCATAACACTATTTACCTGTTCAGGATATCTTTCAGACTACTTAAACACAGGATTTTTCCTAATACTGACACAGAACATTTGACATTGCACTTAGGTTCCCTAATTTCCAACACTTTTGATGAATGCCAGTGGACAGTTTGACAGTAAAGTAGTTCAAGAATGAAATATCAGGAAATCAGACTACATAGCGATGTAAAACACACTGGTAGCCTAGAAAGTCTTTTAGATAGGTATCAAGATCATCTCACAATACCTAAAGGCCTTGGAAAAAGGAATAGCTTGTGATATCTTTTACTGACTTTCAGTAATAGCATCACTTTGTCCTGCTCATAATGATTTGTTTTTATTAGTATTCTAAAGCTCATTGGAGATTCTGATGCCTTCTGCAACACTTGCAGTGTTATTTCAGAAACCAGATTATAACATATGTTTTGCTTGAATCAGATGTAGGATACACACAGAAGAAACATGAAAGTAATTTCAGCATAAACCTGCCAGCACCAGCTTGCCTAATAATCCTAATGGAGATTCCTAAGTTACAGTTGCTTCCAAAGTATTATATATAACAATTAAAAGCTCACTGGTATACATAAAACATATTTAACTACAAATGTCAGACAGTCAGCCTCTTGTTTCCTAAATCAGACAATTTATTACACTCACCTCAACTGACTTGAGTTTTTTACCATGTAAATGAGATGACCTTGGGTAAATATCAAGAAGATGAGGAGGATCATCAATATGTGTTCTTCTAAAATTGTGTTTGAGAACTTCTTCATAATCCAAAGTATCAAAGTTGGTTTTCCATAGTAATACCTGTAAGAAATCTTTATATCAGTAACTATTTGAAGGCTATTCAGTACTCAAAACATAACTACTCAGTAAAGTCTGTTACTGCTAGTAGATCACTGCATCAAAATGATGCTGCAGTGATGCCTTCTCCTGATCCCTACCGCAACACAGGCACTTCCCCAGAGTAACTTTACTTTAATCCTAAAAGATGTGGTTCATTCTATTAAAAAAATAACCTCTAAAATATGTCTATAATCACAAAACAAACTCATGTCCCACTGAACTGTCCCAAGTTACTTTTCTGCCAGATCAAGGGATCACATACTGTAAAATTTCTGCCCCATATAAAGGCTTGCAGGTCTAACAAGAAAGTTTGAAGGAATAAAAGAAATGAGAGAGTTCTACAGAACTCTGAAACTCTAAAAAAGTGTTTTAGCAACAGGAATCTCTTTCCTGAACTTCATCTAATTATGTTGTAGGTAGAAACAATATGCAAGTCACACAATGACCAAATGCAGAAGGTTGCAGGATATAGAGGTAGTCCAAAGGACTTATGTATCCAGTCTTACGAAGATTCCGAAAAACAAAATCACAACACACAATGTTGCTCTCTCATGTCACAAAATAATTGCATATTTAAGTAATTTAATTAAGTTTACATGACCTGTGAACTACTTCTTACTTTACATACTAAGGGAGAAAAGAAAAGAAAAACGGTATTTTGAGACACTTAGAAGTTACCAAAAGTCCAATGCTGGTATCTACAGCTGCCAGCTACACTAAACAAAGCAAAGAGGGGACTATAATCTGACTTAAAATTACTTCCCTATCCAGCCAATAATATTTTTGACAGATATTAAAAGTAGTTTTCAGGTGTTAATAATTAAGCAAAACAAATCATAAATTTGTTCACAGAAATTTCAAGTGCACTATATCATAGTCTTAATATATTCCTGAATAGCTGCATTACTACAAGTTCATTTCAAGTTCCACATCTTTCATGACACCTTTGAGTCAAAGACCCTGAATATGCACTGGGAGACAGTGCACCAATAAAGGTGAACCCAGACTAACTCAGACATTAGTAACAGTGAAAGAGGGATGCACAGATCCCCTACCTCAACCCTCCTCAGAATCTGCTACTTGCAGGAATGTTAGGTAAGAGTAGTTGATTTCACAGTAGCTCCTGCTTTCTCTCCTTCTTTAGTTGTGTAGGTTCTACAACCTTCCATCATTTAGTCCAGAATAAAGTTACTTACATTTTTTTAGTAGTTTCCCCTTATTTTTTTCAGGCTAATTTTCTGCTAGTTTAGCAGTTTGAAGTGTTTCAACACTTCAATATTTACTGAGTGTAAATAACAGTAAAGGCAGGAGGCAGCTCACCCTTTATCTATCACAGGTGAGATTTTGAGCTGCTCAAGCTCTAAATATGTTTCATTTTGTTCTAAAATTAAAGACTATATCCCTGCAGCTTCATCATTACAGATAAGAAAAAAACTGGTAAGAGTAAAACCAGCATGGAAACATCCACATATGCCTTGAGTACCTCAACTGCAATGCAAAATCACAAAAGCAAATATGCACAACCTTAGAAAGGTGGATATTTCATAAAGAAGTATTTCCCTTCACAGCAAGGCCTTCCTCAGACACAGGTTGTCTCTTCTAGAAAGTAACTGAATTGACAGCATAGACTACTGCTTTCCAAACAAACAGGTATAACCTTACTCTTTCACACAAAAGGTCTTACGTTTTCCATGGCAACAGATTAATGAAATGCCATGTGCACATATAGCCAAAAATGTGAGGAACATGAACTTTACAACACTACACTTTGAGATCTTTTTTGTTTGAGGAAATAAGCAAATAGAAAGAAACAAAAGTATCCAGTGTTTGTTTCAAATATTTAATGTGCTTCTGAACAACCAGAAACTTGATACAAGAAGTAGAAGTACTGGTTTTCCTTCTTTGATGGAAAGGTATGGAAGCATCTGTCAAGTTATATTATTTCAAGACTATTATGTTTTCAAATATGTATGAAGGGAGCAGTCTCCCATAAACTTAGAATGTATCAGCTGCCTCTATCACATGCTGTGAACAGATAATATTTTTTGGGTACTGCATGAGGAGTAGAAGATGATACTTTTACAGCCAGCCTCTGCTCATAAGCATGATGTTGCTGGTGTGGCAGCAGAATTTCTCCGACAAATACACCCTACAATTACAGTAAATCAACAATCACAGTATGTTGACAAGAAGTCCCACAACCATCCTCCTGGCACACCTGGAAGAAGGCTGTGGATGGCTCAGCAAACCAGGATGTTTCGGAAGTACAAATGGACACTGAAGAATACCCAACAGTGATTAACACATTTTAAAACTTAGAAAAGTGAAAGTTGCAGCAAAGTAAGTACTCCTCACCCACCAAAACCCATAAAACAATGAAAAACTTCAACAAACACAGGAAGGCAAATTTTTAAGGGAATTTAAACAGTTATTAGCAGATCTGCTATGACTACTTTTTAAATTCAACATTCAACTAAGGAAGTGCTTCCTGATGAAAGTGGATCTTCCATCTCATATATTCAGCATGAACCCACTATATCAACTGCTGAAAAATACGAGACAGATTTTTACCTACTTTCTCCATGCTGTCATGCCCCATGAGCTCTACAACAGAAAATCAGGGCAGGAAAAAGGCAATGACATGACTGCACTGAACACACATGTCATTCAGGGTGCCCCAAATTCAAAGGAACTTCCAAACAAGACAGGCATTCCCAGGGTGTGTTGGCATTCAGTGGGGAAGCTGTACTAGGCTTAATATTGTAGGTCCTTCATCAGAGCTTCTTAGATTAATCTTCTGTCATGTTACCTAGTGAATGCAGGCACTTTTGTTCCTCTCAAGTTCAGTATAATATACCAACAGTCATAAAACTCAAAATAAAATACTCATGGCAGGTAAGATCAACAATTCAGAATCACATAGGACCAAAGCTGCATTTTGGGATTTAAAATCTTATTTACAACTTTAGCATGGAAAATAAAAGATCATACTAGTAGGTCAAGAAATAATTATCTTTTCCCCATTCTTGGTTGGCTTTTGTAGGTTTTTTTCCCTGTTTGTAAAATTAATATTGGATGATTGATAACATTTCACTTTTCCAATAACTTCAAGTCTTGGAAGTACTTCTTACCTAACACTGTAATAAAGAAAGTTTTTTTATATCCCAAGACCATCTCTGCCACTAGCTGAAATTTATTTCAAGCTCCACAAAACAGAACATAGCCATGAATTATGGTAAACTCAAAAGATTTTAATTTCAACAGCATACCTTTTTATATCTACACTGAGCTTTTAACCTTTTGTAACAGGAAACATTGAAAAAGACAACTAATATTAAAGAATATTTCAGACTGAAAGTTTAAATCTTGTCCGATAAAAATTCTTTATTTTTGGAAAATTTATAGACCTAATAGAGATGATTCCAAGCTTCATCGTATTTGTTCTTAATTATGAGATTTATTACAGCAGATGGAAATATTAATTATAAGATTTACTGTTTAACTTCTTTTTAAAATGCTCAAATGACTCTTCTTCCCTGTATAAAATCCAGTACTTTACTGTTTCACCAAAGTAAACTAGTAGAAATAACACAAGAGTTTTTCTCCCCAATTCTAGCCAAGGTTTTCCCAGTAATACAACTTCATACCTACAGTTAGAGTGTAAAAACTTTAAAAGCAGTGAAAACCTAACAAAGCAGCTAAACCTTAATATTAATTGCAATACAACTACTTCGTTGACACTGAATTGCAATGCTTTAAATATTTTTAGTTAAAAATCATCCCTTTCTTTTAATATGCAAAACAGAAGTGGCTAGTCTTCTCATCATAACATCCAGTGGAAAGTCTATACAACACACTACTAGACAGAATGCATGTAAGCATGTGAGTAATTAGTATGTTACTGTGACAAACTATATTTAACTCCCACCCACTGGAACAAACATTAAGACGTTTCATTTAAGGAGGCAGTACCACAAACCTGAGTATCCACTCCACCTGAGGCAAATTTTTCACCACCTTTTGAAAAAGCCACACAAAGTACAGCTCCCTGGAAAAAAATCCAGCATACAGTAAAATTAGGGTATTACTGTAAGCATGGTATTTTAGTACAAAAAGAAAAACACCGATGCCATTACCTAATATAATAGATTTTTCAATTTTAATAAAACAAGGAACAATTTTACTGTAGTGAAATTTCTGCAAAACTTGAATGAAAAGGTAACATTGCGCGTTTTTGTAAGATGCTACATTACAATTACAACAATCTATACTAGGAAAATAGTGGAATTATCCTTAGATTTTATACTTCAGCTTTTCAATGAAATATTACAAAATACATATTACATTACTTAAGGCAATACATTTGAATGATTTATTATCAAAAAACAGGTTTGTTTGGCATTAACAGGAAAAAGAGGAAATGTTTGCCATTCTTCACAGAAGTTATCTTCTGTAAGCTTCCCCCTCCTTCGAAAACACTGTTTTTCAATAGTCAAAATGACTGAAGTCCCAAATAACATGATTTTGAAAATCAAGTGAATTATTAACGAATTCAGAACACAAGCTTTTACTTAACATCAAGTGTGTAATATTGACAGATAAAAAACATGGTTACAGGTAAAAACTGATGCATTTCCTTAACCACTTGTGACAAGGTGCCTTAATACACCTTGCAGTCCACTAAATTTTGTCTTTAAGTTGTAAGACAAAAGACACAATGGCATAAATGTTACTTTCCCTTGGTAAAGATACTGAACAACCTATTAAGATCTCCATTTAAAGAGCATTACTGTGTATACCTTGTGTCCATGAAGAGTGTAAATAAGTCTTTCTCCTAAGAGGTCCAGAATCTTAAGGGTACCGTCAGTAGAAGCAGTGATGAGGTAGTTACCAGAAGGATGGAATGATATACAATTAACCCCTGCTCTGTGAACTGATTTACAGAAGACAATATTCAAAGCCTGTAGATATCTGCTAAGAGGATATGTACACTTTATTTCTTTGCTCTTTTCTACTTCCCGAAGAGCTACTTCATTTAAGGGGAAAACAACCAAACTACTGGGGCATAGAAAACTCTCCAAAGTATTTGTTTAGTTTAGTTCTAAAAGTTAAGAGAAGCAAAGAAATAAAAACAATTCAGATTGGATTCTTAAGGTCGCTAGACTACTAAAGGATACTTGCAATATGTCAATATGACTTGTCTGTCCACTTTCCTCAGTAAGGAATGACTCTTAATAAATCACATTTAATTGCAAAGAGTCCCATTGTAAAGAAAATAAACTACATTGTTTTTACCTTTGAAATGCTGCAGTAACTTGTTCATTCGAATATCCCACAGTTTCACTGAGTTACTGGAACCTGCAGAAGCTATACACGTTCCACTGGGGTTGAAATCCACAAAAGTTGCAAATCTAAATATAATTAAAGAAAACTGATTTATAATGTGTTTCCACAGAAATATTTAGGGGGCTGTGTATCTATATAAAACCTACAATATTAACACTGAGCTGTCACAAACTTGTGTGGAACCTACACATATGGAAAACTCAAATAAGGCATTTCAAGCAACTGAAATAAGCATAAGAAAACAAGATGTGTGTGATGAATCATAATCTCATTTTTGCTGAAAATATGGTATAATTGATCCAAGTCAAACCTTCAGAGTTTGTGCTACACTACAAAGTCCCTACAAGATAGTTCTCGATAAGAGTTTGTAAGCAACAAGTAAAATAATTTTGTCTAAGAACCAAATATCTAGCTATAACAACATTTTGGACTTGAAAAGGGATGAAGGCAGACATGAAATCAGCAAAGCACATATACATGATAAATATTCCACTGACTTCTTAACTAAAACTGGATACAAGATGTTTAAGAAAACTGCATATAAGTAAAAGCAAGTATTTTTTAAACTTAAATAAGGCAGATCACTGGAGGTAACAAAATATTGTTTCATCAACAAGTGGAAAAGTCTTCAAGCTTTTTTCTTGTTGAAACATCCAATATCAAATAGCATTATCAAAATGGAGGGAAAACATGGAAACACTTCAAAATCCAAGAACAATCTTTGTTTGGATTATCTCTTGATTGCTGGAAAACAACTGGATAAGTGCAGCCAGTTAACCTCTTTAGAAAAACATTGTATGAATTATTTCACTTGACATGGGTGGTAGAATTCTGATCTGTTTTAAGATTTAACATATATATATATGTCAGTACCATAGAACACAAATTAATGTCATTAAAATTACACTATTACATTTCTCCTTTTATTCTAGTAAAACTTACTCCTCATAATCTGAGAAGCTACTAACACAAATTTTATTTCTTGTATCCCAGATATTAATGGCTTTGTCCTCACCACAAGATGCTATTATTCTTCCATCAGGTGAAAATCTGGAACACACAAGTGTATACATTACTTAACAACTGATTTTGCCTAGATTAGAATTAGATACATAAGTAGCAAAACACCAGAACCAGGGAAGCCTGTTTGAAATAAGGATGCTGAGCATTTAAAGGACATTTGAACTTGCAGTATTTCTTATGGACTAATAAAACTGAAAATAAAACCTTCTCCCCCTACTCCACTCTGCCCCATTTCACAATCAACTACAATTAAAAACAGAGCCATAGACAAGAGGAAGAGAGGAGGTTGGGGGGAAGGTATCAACAACCTAGGGATGGCACTTCAGATGACAAAGAAATTATTATAGAGAACCATAGACAAAAAGACAAAGAGAACACGGTAGAATCTTTTGTTCAGTGTTAACCTATATATATGTTATCTGAGCTCTTTCTAAACTTACAAATAATGGACAAAGCATTCACAATTATTCCTAGACTAGCAGACAAGGTTTTTAAACAGGAAAATTGACTTGTCTATAACTTCCTCAAGCATTATTATTTCACTTACTGAGCAACTGCACAATGATATTAAAAAACCGCTCAAGAACTTTCACATGTAATTTCCCAGAGCTTTCATTTTTATTTTCAGCAGACAGATACTTTGAAACTTTGAAGGGGTCTGCACTTCACCAATGTTAAATTCCTTTCTCAAGAGGTTTATATCAGGCCTCTCTTAGCTACAGATTTTCCATTAATACGGAGGAAATTTTTTTTAAAAAAAAATCAGCAGTCGTTGCTTGTCTTTGAAGAGCTGTCCTGTCTTTAAAGAGTATGAATCCTAATTTGAAGTCCAAAGGCCATTTCTTTCACCTTTTCCAATTATATAAGCTTAACTCATCTGGATTCATGACATTCTTTAATGACACTACTATTCCAAGAATAGTTGAGAAAATCCCTACAATGCATGATAAATCTAGAAACAAATGCTGGGAAATAACTAAATACAACAACAACAAAAAAAAAAACCTGAAGAAAGACAGGATACTGGCTGAAAATGAATACAGAAGACCCCATTTGTCTTTTAATGTAATAGAGTGAATACACTGATTAAGTACGTACACACACATATAAACACAGAGCAAGCTTTCATACTTCAGCTACAAGATTGATACAAAACTTGTGTGCATAACATTCATTAATTAAAATTCAGTTATAGGTGAGAGATCATTTGTCATCGGCAGACTTTTTTTCTCTTATTTCTACCCTGTGATATAAAATCATCTTTGTTATAAATTTGATTTTATCAACAGAATAAAAACAACACTTACTTGGCACAGCGAACCCAACCAGTGTGTTGGAATAGGGTAAACAAAGGGCGCTGATAGCAAACACTCCATATTTTTAGTAATTTATCATTGGATGCTGAAACTAGGGAGCAGCTATCATGGGAGAAGCTCACACTCCGAACAGATGCTGTATGACCTCTCAGTACTGATGATTCTCCATGACTAAGGGGGGGAGCAAAGAAAATGAAAGAAAACCCCAAATACTAAGTCACAAATCACAATTATATTAGATTTTAAATCCCTGTAAAACTCAATGTCAGCATATTTAGAATCTTACCCAAATGAAAAAGCAGTATACAGAGGTCAAATCTTAATGTCACCATTACTTTTTTACTTGTTTAAATATTATTAGAATAACATTTCTTAAGCTGCATCTAACATGACCAATTTTACAGAACAATGCAATTAAGCAACATTGGCCTTTTGTCTCATTAGCATTAGTATTTGAAAGAGATTTTTTTATACAGTACTCTATAAAACTGCTTGAAAGTTCAAGTAACATCAGTCTAAGATCATACTGAATAACTCATAATTGCTACTAGTCAAGAACAGTATGATAAAGCAAGTTCATTAAAAATGTTTTTCTCCAAAAAATGATTTTTTTCTTCATCACGTCTCCCCAAAATGAAGTGGAGCCATGAAATCCTTATTAAAATATAATCTTTAAGCCAGAGAAATATTACAAAGCATAGTTCTAAACACACAAAATTGTGACCTCTGAGTTTTTATTTTTCTTTTGAAACTACAGATTATTAACAGAAAATAACAAAGTAATACAGTGAAGAATCGTGTTGCTTGTTGTCCCCAATCTCCATTTCTGTCAAAGCCCAGGTGGGAAGGAAAAAAACACAAAACTTGAGAGAAGCCTTCAATATTCACATTACACAATAATGAAATACATATCCAGCAGTGCTCAGTAATACTCACATGCAAGGAATCCATAGCCTGATAGTGTGATCATGAGAAGCTGAAGCCAGCACCTGCCCATCTGGTGAGAACTCTGCACTTGTCACTGCTTCTGCATGGCCACCAAACTTGTAGGCTCTGCACTGCGTCTCCAGCTTCCACAATATAAGAAACCTATCCACAGAGCAGGTAACTGGCAAGAAATAAAATATATTAGGAGTCTGCTCACTGTTCTTATGAAAGTCAGAGCTAACAACTATGGATTTGGATTCACCAGAGAACTTAATGGGTACTACGGGGAGGGAGGAGTTACTGGGTTTTAATGGTTACTTAGCCTGAGCAGAAGCCTGGTAGCAAGTAATGCCAACACCAAGGTTTCAGAAGGATGTCACAAGACTGGGAGAAGTAAAGGATAGTTTTTAACAGGTAGCTCTCCCACATATTGCATCAACTGGCTTACAAGTATTTTGAAGACATGGAGCAAAATGTTCAAAGCTGAACATCAAGCACATCAGTCAGCACAAATCCCAACCTGCCTTTACCAAATCCTAAAAACAATAGACAAACTCTTCAGTAATCTCATTTTGATCTCTGAGATGGAATTTGTTTCAAGCATCAAGTGTTTAACTCCAAAAAACACGGGAACTTAAACTCAAGTCATGACTTCTAACACTTCAGATATCTACACTTGAGTGAAGATATCAATATATAATAATTTTATAATACTATTTAAGTACCAATTTTATAATACTAGTATTTGTCTAGTTCAAAAGACAATACGAAGTTGTCAGTCTGAAAATATGAAGAACATGTCTGAGGGTGAATTTTTTGCAGTCACTTTACAGGTGAACTATACTATCTACAATCAAAAAGGCAAACATAACTTTTATCAGAGCTTGATCATTTTCAGGAACCAATGAGAACCAAAGACAATAAGCAGTTGAATTAAACAGGTGCATGTGATTTTCCTACATCCCTACCATCTTCATCTCTGCTAAATTCTATAGACATAAATAAAAACAAGATAGTCACAATCCCATCCCTCAGTTTTCAAACTCCTAACCCTAGTAGAGAAAAGAAGGGAGAGGAAGGAAGAACAGGGGCCTCGTGGAAGTTGGAAGAGAACATGAAGAAGATGGCTTTCTCTTCCCAGTTTCTTTCAAGCACTAACATAGCCCAAAGAAATTGAGTTTCATTATTACCACGTCAAGGCAAGCCTCAAACAAAATATTAGCATATTAGAAAATTATATATTAACTACTGAATTCCCTTTATGACTTTGATACAAAGATATTATTTTTATTCCTAAAAGACTAGCTTCTGCTAAAAGATGTGAGACCAGACTATCTCTACACACTTATCAACAGGCCTATATATGACAGAGAAATACAGGATATTTTCCTCCCACTTCAACTTTTCAAAACCCTGCTTTACAGCAGGGTCTTTCTAATTGTACTTGAAAGAATTCCTTTCTCCCTTTGATTCTGAAAAGTGTGATCTACAGTGGAGTAAAACTAAAAGGAAAGAGTGAAAAATAAGCTAAAATAGAATTTGAAGGCATCAGGCTGGAAATGTGAAACAGACAAGACTAATGGCTTCTAAAACAAATAGTTGATGAGCTACCAAATATCTGTGGTATCTTATGAAATGCATGAAGGCTATGCAGTATCAGCTTTCAGTTCTAAAAAGGGAGGGAAATATTCTAGAAAGGTGACAGCACCTTTCATTCAGAGCCTGGTTTCTTGCAGCTTGCTGTCTCATAGATGGGCTATCCCAAAGTAAATGAGACACAAGCAGTGACCTGAAGTTCTCCTTTCTGTGGGACATCTGTGACCATCTTCCTTATTTTCCCTCTGGACTCCCTGCTGCCTATGCAATACTTAAATATTGGATCGGAAACAAAAAAAGAAAAAAACAAAAAAGCACAGAAGGTCCAGAAGAATTTTTTTAGGCTGTATCGTAGCACAAATAGGCTTGTTGCTCCTCAGAGAATATGTGACATACCCAAAACCATGTTTAGAGGTGAAAGACAATTTGTCCTCGCTATGAACAACTGAAAAATACGACTAAAATGTAGAAAGCTGAAAACTCACACTGAGCTGACTCCAATATACAACTTACTTCAGTTTATATCCTGAGTGCTTTTTTTTTTAAACATCAGTGTTTCTGTACACACCCACATATAGCAGATACACCACTGGATAATTTGCTTTTCTGCTGATGAGTCATTACAGAACAGAACTCCAAAAAATAAGGTCCTGGCCTTATGCAAAGGCCAAGTTGCGAGACCTACAGCCAAGTGGTGTGTAAACAGATACCTGAGCTCCACATATGCCACAAAAAAGATTTTATGGTATTTGCACTGAAACAAAGTTCAATTTATGAATTGTGGCTATTGATGCTATACACTGTTATATATACACACAAATATATGAACACAAATTGCTGTAATAAAGAATTACCATCTCACACTCACTTCCCACAATAACAAAGTGGTGACTAAGAAGGTTGTCCAAAGATCAAAAGAGAAAAACTCAGACAGGCTTTAGCAGCTCAATGTACATCTCTCAAAATACTGAAGCATCTCCAATATAATTAATCACTCAGTCCAAGAATTACAGGGCAGATGGAATACAGTGCACATGATGGGTGTGTGAATATTCAAACTCTACCACTGCCAACAAACCCCCACACTTTACAGGAACCCTGCAGCTCTCAATGATACAGTACAACGCCACAATACAAACACATTTTGCAATGAATTGCAAGATTTCCTACTTGGAGAAAAGTAATTATTAATTGAACCGCCGTCAAAAAAGCCAATCTAGAATTCTAAGTGCAGTGGAAGAACTTTTAGTAACTTCTACAAGTTCAAGTTATTGGCAGTTTTTGTTGCATTCTGTATGCAGGTACACAAGAGGAAAAGAACTGAAAGGAGTCAGCACACTAGCCAACATTTCATTTTCTGGATTTTATTTTTTCAAAAGAAATCCCAAAGCCCTCCACATTTTTTCAGTGTTAACTTTACATTCAATTTCTTTTAAGTCACTTAGAATCAGTAGTTTAAAATATATACAAGTGTTCATCAAATCTTCAGAGTGTAACAGAATAGAAAACCATTTGGAGTTTCAGATTTTCCAGAAATGAACGTACTGAAAAATAGCTGAATAGGAGTATTGAAACTGTAACATGTTTTTTGTTTTTCCTTCTTTCTTTCTCTAGTCCCTCTTCCTTTTATTCACATGTTTTTTATTCCCATTGGGAAGATTTAAATTTTATTCTTTTTCAGTTGTTGTTGTTGTTTTCTCCCCAGTTTGTTTCTAAATGACACCAAAAAATAGAAATGGACGTCATGAGAAGGAGGAAGGCTTCATATACATAGAGAGAATAACTTCTCAAACTCAGAGGCAGATTCACTTCTAATTATTGCTTAAATAGATAAGGAATACTTTGAAAGTCAGGTTTAACCTGAAGGTATTTCTTTATATGAAAAGCAGTTTTTGCCAAGTGCTAAAAAATTAACTGTATAAAATTTGCATAGTCTATATTCAAACCATTTTATTACTTTCATCTGAAGAAACATGCATTGCACATACCATTTATGATCTGCCACACAGGAGAATCTAGGCCTTTTTCCTGTCATTTCTACTGACTGTAACAGCAAACTTTTCACAAAAGCACAGGATTTATAAAATTTATTGCCCCAGTACATAATGACTGGTTGCCTTTTAAAATTTGATAAATGGTTCATAACTTGCAGGTCCACAAAAGAATTCCTGCTGCAAAGTGGAATGCAATTTCTCAGGAATGTTTCCCTTATGTAGTAAAAAGTTCCCTTTCTTTTTAACAAACAAACAAAAAACCAACAACAACAAAAAAAACAACTTGGGGGAAAAAGGAAGATAAAAAATGGGAAAAAAATCAAATTGCAAGTAACTGCTTAAAAATAAATTAAAGTCTTAAAAGAATCCATGCCACACAGTGGCAACCATTTTTAGCATGATTCAATGCTGCATTCCAAGCTCCAAATTTTCTTCTGTTCATCTTCTATCTTAACCTGTTTCCACCCAAACTGCTCAAGGCTTTCAAGTCAATAAGATTTAAGAATATGTTCTAACTTACTCTTACTTTATTTTTGGCAAAACTTCAACTACATCAGGCTTCACTAGTCCCTTTTTAACCCTTCCACCACCAACACCTGTAGCAAATGCACATCCATTACATTCCTCAAGTATCCAGATTCCTAATGCTCACTAGCTTACATTTCTACCTACCAGCCCCATGTAAAGACTTGCTAAACTATTACTTACTACTGAAGAACATTTATCACTTCATTGAAAATAATCAAAGCAGCTGGAATGCACAACACATTAAGAAAAGTGTTCAACTTAAATCTTATGAAACTAAACTACAGATACTAATGAAAAATTTCTTTCAAGTACACAATATATCTGTGACATCTACCATCTATAAACACAATCAAAACAATTAGTGATATGATTCAAGAATCAGTATTCTTCAAAAACTCAGCATAACAGAAAAAAGAAAACATTCTAAATAAGTAATTCTCTGAACCACCTTACCAACAAATCTTAGTTTCATCCAAGCTGTCCTTTGTCATTTCAACTCCCTTCATGTCAGAAGCTTCTGCTTCCCAGCCTTACCCAAGGTCTCCAGTAGTATTGTTTTGACTAGAGGCAGTTAATGCTGTATTATTTCAAAACTCTTTCAAGGGCTGGCCCAAGCCAGCTGTTGCCAAAACACAGAAAGCAAAATAAAACATCCCAAATGCTCCTCGATGTTACCTTCCTCTACCCTGCTGACAGATGAAATGAAAAAAACCAACAAAAAAAAAACAACAAAAAATCCAAACATGGGTCTAGATCACGTAACTTTTGTGTCCCTAGGATGTAGGGCTGAACATGGAAAACTTACACAGAGGCAATGCATACATTAAATATATAGCTAAGAAACAGCAGTAGCTAAGGCAATTTTGTGGCTCACTTCGTTCCATTGCCTTTAAACACAATTCTTACTTGTAGCTGTCCCTATTTTTTTCCATTTGTGATATCGCCAGCACGTCCTTGGTTCCACTGGTACCACACTCACCTCTAAATGCATGAGAGCTCCTGACTAAGCCCCATGGGGTAAGATTTATACAATAGGTACAAGATTGCAAAGCAGTGCCAAAGCCCTCCTAGGTAAATAAACTTCCTGTTCTTCTATGTAATATAGTACCCTTAATAGCATGTACCGTCAATCAATGTGCCATTCAATCTACTCCAATGCTACTGTAGCATTACTTAGGGTGTTAGATACATATTTTATAATGCAAATGCAACATAGGTCAGCTAATACCACTGCAAGAACCTTAACTTTCATTCTGTAAGTAAATTTTTTTTGTTTACATGTAACATTATCTTGCAGGATTATTGCATAATTTTAAGATGGAAAATATCCCTCCTCAGTCCACTCAGAAAGTTTTGTTTTACCATAATCAAGACTGAGCAAATTAATAATGGATCAAAATTTTACAAAAGTAAAAAGTATCAGGTGTTCTAATCCATGTTTTAGAAACCAAACCCCACTATTTACTTTTGCTTTCCATACAGTTCATCACTACAGACACATATGAAAACATTCCAAGGTACTCAATCAAACACTGCTATCTGCTCACACGTGTAAAAAGCTTGGAGATCACAGTCCATTCAATTCACACTACCAGCAGTGATTATTTTTCAAATTTCCAAATCTGATTTTTATCTCCAGTATTACAAGTTCTCATTTGCACATCAGCGTGCCCCTCAGTTGTACGATAAGCAGTAAGGCACTTCCCCGAGTGAGGATGATAAATAGTCCCATCTTCTCTGAAGTGCCAGATAATAATTTCTGGGATGGGAGATCCATCTTTTGGGCAGCTCCTCATACCTATGAAATCTTCACGCTCAGGGACTTCAGCACACAACTCAGTTACAGAGTTAAATCTAATCTCCTGATTTGATGTATATTCAAAAAATTGGTTGCCTCCCTGACCATGACAGCCAAAGAGTGAAAGGTGAGACCCTGTAGGATTATGTTCCTGTAAGACATAATCAAGGCACTCTGTAGGTATTCCCATGCTGCGGATAGCACCGTGCCAGCCTGGACGATCTTCTGGTACGTGCAACTCAGCAAATACATTTTTTAAATACCAGTCAAAACTCTTGCATTTCAAACGCTCTCTAAGAATCTTTCTTTCAGAAATGTCTCCATAATTTTCTTTCCTTGCTGAAGGATTTCTGTTGTAGAAGTGGTCTTTGAACTCATCCATCCACACCTCAGCAGCACGTGCCGTGTTCTGAAGGAAATTTGGTCTAGCATAGGGCGCGCGCTTTGGAAACACATGGCCCACATGGGAGCACGGATGAATCTCCAACATGCCGCCACACTGCCAAACCCTAAATGATAATTCTAAGTTCTCCCCTCCCCAAACATCCATTCCTGTATCATAGGTTCCCAGGTACTCGAAATACTTCTTGCTGACAGCAAACAAGCCACCAGCCATAGTTGGGGATCTGATTGGGTCGGTTTCAGATCTGCGCCTGAGACGTTCGTGTTTAGGCACCGAGTGCCACTGGAACGTCAGCCGCCAGTCAAAGCCCCCAATCATGGGCTCTGCCGTTTGCATGTAGTATTCAAATGTTTTCCAGTCAATGGTGTCAATGACAGGACAAACAATAACAGTCTCATTCTCAGCAATCCTTTCGAGCAGTGGTTCCAGCCAGCCGGAAACACATTCACAGTGACAATCCAGGAATGTGAGAACATCACCGGTAGCAAAGGTAGCGCCAATCAAGCGTGCACGAACCAATCCTTCTCGTTTGTTGGTTCTTATCAAGCGAACTCTTTTCAGACTGCTTATGTATTTTTCGAGTTCAGCCTTCAAATACACTTTATCGCTCAGGTCATCCACCAGTATAATTTCTTTCAGAAGCACTGAAGGTGTTGTTTCAAGAACACTGTGTATCGTCCGCAGCAGTGTTGACCAGGCTTCATTGTAGAAAGCAATTATAACAGATGTGGTGGGCAGTCTTCTGTAGTTGTAAGATTTAGCTTTACAACCACTCAGTCGATTATCTTCAATGTGCCGGTGGAGAGAAATTTTATCACTTAAATAAATATTTATTGCATATTTCTCAATCAGCTCTTCTTCCTGTTTCTTTTCCTCAGGACTCAGCTGTGGGCGAGAGGGTTTACCCCATTCTCCCGGAGCGTAAGGGTCAGGTGGGGGTTTGTCATACACTGGACGAGCCAAATCGACAGCTTCTTCTGCTCTGTCAGAAAAGCGCCTCTCCCATTTCCCTTTAGTGATGCTCTCGCCGGCGAGGGAGGCACCAAAGGAAGAAA
The DNA here is from genome assembly GCF_971803275.1 of Cyanistes caeruleus. Taxonomy (NCBI): domain Eukaryota; kingdom Metazoa; phylum Chordata; class Aves; order Passeriformes; family Paridae; genus Cyanistes; species Cyanistes caeruleus. The sequence goes on along the minus strand of NC_141704.1, from coordinate 39,856,644 downwards.
CCGACAGCTCGACCACAAAGTAAGCGATCATTAAGAAGCCGAGGAACACGCAGCTTTTGCGGACCCACGTCCATCTTCTCGCCAGACGGATCCTCATCTTAGGGAGTTAAAAGCAGCTCCGTAGCAGAGAGGGGTCCGTGAACTCCTGCCGGGTCTCCCCGCGCCCCCGGGGAGGAGGGGGCTGCAGGCACTCCCAGCCTCGGGCTCGGGCCGCCGGCAGAGTTTGCAGCCAGCCCTCCGTGCTGGGCCCGGTAGATTCCAGGGGCACCGCGGGGGAGCGGGGCGGCGGCGGAGGCACGGAGCAGCCCCCTGCCCCTCCGGCCTCGGCGCTCCCCTCACTTACTTCCTCCTCCTCCTCCTCCTCTCTCTCCGCGGGACAAACCCCTCCTCCCGCCTTGTGGTTTGCTCAAAAAGTTGTCGCTTAAGGAAGGGGCAGAGACTCCTTAGCCCGCCCGAAGGCGCGGGAGCCCGCCCCGCCTCCGCGCCCGGACCTGCGCCCGGAACCGCCCGGCGGCTCCGGGGAGGGAAAGAGGGAGGAGGGAGCGGGCTGCCCCGCCCGGAAAGCAAACGGCGCCCGGCCCCGCACTCACCCAGCCCCGTCGCGTTCGCGTTGAAGGAGACGCCCGTCACCGCCGCCGTGTGGCCGCGGAAAGGCCGGATCAGGACGGGGTCCTCCTGGGGAGAGGGTGCGCACCGTCAGGCTGCGGGCGGGGGCGGCCGCGCTCGCCCTCCCCCGCCCCTTAGGGGCCGCTAACGCCCCGCGCGCGGCGGGAGCCGCCGGTCCCGGCGTCCGGAGCGTTTCCACCGGCGGGGGCGGCGACCGGGCAGCCCTCGGCGCCGGGCGATGCCCGCCGGCCGCGGCTCGCCTGCCCGCCATCCTGGCTACCGCGGCCGTCGCCGGGGGCCGGGGCCGAGCCCTTACCAGCGGGGAGGCCATGGGCGGAGCGGGGAGGAGCGGCCCGCGAGAGCCCCGCGCTGCAGGCGCGGCCGGCCGAGCCCCGGATTCATCCGCCGCGCCAAGAGCGCGGTTCCCCATCCGCCCATGCGCGGCCGCGCTGCGCGGGGCGGGGCCGCGCCGGGGCCCCCGCGCCCGGCACTCTTAAAGCAGCCGCGGCCCCCCCTCACGGCCCGGCGGCGCTGGAGCGGGGCCGCTTCCCCAGGGAAAATGAAACTCCCAGGCTCCCCGGGGGTCGCGGCACGGCGGCTCAGAGGTTGTGAGGGGCTGAGCTCTCAGCGAGGGGCGCGGCTCGGAGCCGCAGACATAGGTGGGATGCTCCGCTGGTGGAAGTTCTGACCCACGTTACCTCGATTTTGTGACGCAAATTCATGCAGGACAGCTGTGTTTTAAACCTCAGACTGATTTTGTATTAAACTACCTTAAGTAGTTTGGCCTCTTGTCTTCTTTTTCTTCAGTTGTTTGTTTTGGTCAGACTTTCTACATTTCTAAGTTGTCACTCGCGTCTGTATCATACGGAGTGTTCTTTTAACACACCTTTAATGCTCTAAAAAACTGCACCTACCTTAAACAAAAATTAAGAAAATCCCAACGCTGCAACGCTGTTGTTAGTAGTGCTGTGAATGTTTGTGCAGCTTGATGGGAAGCTAGGTGAGGGAGCCAGCCTCGCTGGAAAAGTACTGCTCCCATCATAGCTGTGCTAGTAAGAGCAGGGCTGAGGGCAATTAGCAAAGAGAAGGGCTGTGATGTCAAAGCTGCCATTCGATATGCGAGTGCTCCTGAAGAAGTAACTCATACTGCAATTACCCCTTCTTTCTTTTTTAAATCCAGTCTGCCTTTTACTGGTTGTTCCGACACTGAACTTTTACATCTAGAGAATCAGGTCAGTAATTAGGCCAACATATAAGAATTGTCACTTATAGGACAGTTCCAAATAAACTGTGTTTAACCATGAAATGTGCATTTAAAATAACAATTTTGGAAGTGGTGAGAAAAGTAGGATTATCACAAATATATAGGGCAGTTTCCATGAAAATCGACTAGCACTCCTTACATTGAGGTTATGTAGGCTGATAATTTCCCATTTTGACCTCACAATATGAAACCCTTATTTAAAAAAAAAAAAGTGGTGGGACAAGACGCATTGATTTTTAACTTGGACCTAGCAAAAGCTACAGGTTTTCTGCCATTATTTGTTTTTGGTTTGGCTTATTAGTGGAGTTTTGGGGGTTTTTTCCTTCTACATAGCTCACACTCCCATCCTTTCATTTTAGTCCCATGATTTAGATCACAAAGTAAAATGTAGCATTATAAAAAGTAGGTAATGATAAGACTTAAATGTTCTGCACTGTACCCCACTGCAGGAAGTAAGTTAATAGTTAAACCGACCTCTTCACCATTATTAAAGTCTTCCAGCCTTTCTCAACTTTTTTTTTCCAACTATCTTTTTTTCTGACAGGTTTTTTCAGCTGTGAATGATGTGTCCCATCAGGGAGACTACATTTAGATTCTCTCCCTCTGGGCTAGTACCAAACTTTGTGTGATCTTAATTTATTCTGTGTCCTCTCATCTCCTGAATGAGAGAAAGTACCATCTCTGCTGCTTTAATTGTGTGCTGCTCATTTTCAGTATTTCTTGTACCTTGTGTTTTCGGGTTTGGATCTGTTCTGGAAGCCCCTTAAAACCCAGTGGTCAGAAACATGTTACTTCTTTAGAAATTGAGCTGAATCACAATTCCCAGTCCTACTGAATCCTTTTCTTTTGCTTTCTTTAGAGCTGCTATTCTTCCAGCAGGTCAGTATATTTTACTAATTTTGATATGCTAGCAATAAACTGGAATCTCTACCTGCCCACAAAATTCCTGGACTATAAATTGCCAGGTGATAGACATAAAGCAAAGGAAGGACTGTGATTTTGGAGTGAGGGAGGTTGGCATCCCTCTTTCTATGAATTGATAGATGAGTGTTTCTCAAATTGTGGGGCTTACAATGTTAGTCTGTTCCTGGCTCTTCTCCTCAGCTGAGAGTGCTTTGAGGACTCCCAAATGCTCATAGGAAGCAAAGTATTCCTTTACTGCAGACGTGTAATTAGCTATAGTGACTATAGTTACAGAGCTGTCAGGTAATAGTTTTTATGATGATTATATTCCCTCATTAGTATGTATAGATTTTATTTTTAGAATTGTTTTAAGATTATTGTAACTCCTAATAATGTAACTATGAGTTGGAATTGTCTTTTTAAGGTTATGATATGCAAGAGCAATTTACTGTAATAAGTTGTTGTGCACTGTGATGACAATGATAAATGGTGCCTCAGAAAATATGTTCCAAGCATCATGTGTCAGCAGGCTGCTGTTTCAGCAGCTATGGAGATTTTTTTTTTTTTTCTGAGCACTGTGTTAAGGTAGTATACGTCTGAACAAAAATTGTACCTAGAGAAGAGCACTTTAAGATGGTAATTCCAGGCTTGTGCTGACTGCATGTTCACTGCAGGAAAAGAATTAGTAAAATGATACATAGAATTCAAGGATACATGGACAAATGTGATAACCTTGCATGTATGCTGCAATGCACACATAAATTATTATTATTATGAAATCCTAATTAGTGTAATTAATATAAAACAATACATGAGCATAAGGGGAAAATATACTAGGAATATAGTAGCCCACAAAAAATTCTTTCATGTCTGAAATGAGGTATTTTAACTTAGTGTTAATCCTACTTTAAAATAAAGCTAAAAGCCCCAGCTGTAATTGTGTGGCATCCTATTGGGAGCAGCTCTGTTAGCAGCAGAGCTGTCCAGGCTGCTGAGAGGCCTCAGGAGGTCGTACTCTGTCACTAGAGGGGAGTGTGAGATCTGCTTTGCCAGGGTGGTGTTGGGTATTCACCCACCATGTAGGAGGAGAATGTAGTCCGAGGGCACAAAGATTTAATTGCAGTCTGGCTGGCTGTTGTAGAACCGTTATACCATATGATCTTTTCTCCTACATCAACATGGCTATGAAAATAAAATAAATATTAAACCTATAAAATAACTTGTGGAGTAGTGTTGGTTTTTTTGCTTCTGTTGAAATTTTCTTATTAAAATCCCATTAAAGTCTGTCAACAGCAGCAAGAGAATGGAAAAGAGTATCAAGTAGGTACATAACAATTTGAAATACAAAGATGATTTGGAATACATATGATGTTATTTTTAGTCTAAGAAGCATCCTGGGGTTCTGAGGGAATTGGTAGGTGTGATGGCTAAGCCATATCTCAATCATATTTGAAAAGTCATGATAATCAGGCTTTGACTATCATTCAGTGACTGGAGTGACACTGACTGCTGTCCTGTAACAGTATCTCAGGCACTGGAGGGAAGGGATTATCACACCCAGACCCTGGGAACTGCTGACCAGCCTCACCTTTGTGCCCAAACAAGATCATGGATTAGGTCTTGCTGGCAGTTACTTCAAAGCATATGAGAGGTGATTGTATGAAGGTGATTAGAGACAGCCAACACAGCTTTGTCAAGAGCAAATCATGCCCAACTAATCTAGTGGCCGCCTGTGATGGAGTGACTGTATCAGGGGACAAAGGAAAGATAAGAGATGTCACTTGACTTTGGTAAAGCCTTTAATACTGTCCCTTCCAGTGCTTTTGCCTCTAAATTGATGTGGGCTTGATGGATGGACTATTAAATGGCAAGGAATTGTATGACTGCAACCAAAGAGCTACTAGTGCTGAGTGGTATCCTCCCACAGGTGTGTTTTGGGGCCTATAGTATTTAATATCTTTATTGGTGACATAGAGTGCACCTTCAGAAAGTTTGTGTGTGACACAAAGCTGAGTGGTTCAATTGATAAAGGGGATGGGATGCCATCCAGAGGACCTTGACAGGCTTGAGGAGTTGGCATGTACATACATCATGAAACTTAAAATTGTCCTGCACCTGGCTTGAGGTAATGCCCAGTATCAATACAGACTGAGGGATGAATGGATTGAAAGCAGTGGAGAAGATACTGGGAATACCCATGGGTGAGAAGCTGGACATAACCCAGCAATGTGCACTCCCAGCCCAGAAAGTCAAATGTGTCCTGTGCTGCATCAAAAGTAGCATGACCACTGGATGGAGAAGAGTGACTCTCCCCCTCTGCTCCGCTCTCAAGAGACCCCTCCTGGAGTGCTGAGTCCAACTCTAGGACACCCAGCACAAGGTGGACATGGACCTGTTGGAGCAGTCCCAGAGGAGGGCCACAAAAATGATGAGTGGTCTATTGACACTGATAAATGTTTGAGATTTTTCCTTTTTCAATGTAGGGATTGTATTTGTACGGAAGCATAAATAAGAGAATTTATCTCTTTATTACTGATGCCTGAAGGGAAACGTGTGAAAGAAAACTGCATCATTCAAGACCAGCACTTTAAAACAAATAACCATCTGGATTAGAAGCTGAGGGTGACAATTACTCTGCCAAAGAACCTAAAGTCATTAGAATTTGTATAAAAGTGTGTGTGTTATCCAAAGGTCTTTTTTTTGTTTGTTCCTTTTAATTAGATGTATTTGTGTAAAAGATACATATCTTTATATATATCTTTATAATGACTCTAGGGATTAAATCCCTTAATGTTCCTCCCTTAGTACCCAAAAGTCACAATAAAAACACCGAGTAATAGGCAGCAGCTGCATGTCTCTTAGTGTTACCTGAAATGTCAGACTATAACTCTTGCCCTCTATAATGTATGTGCATTATTTGAAGCTCAGAAAGTTTGCAGTCCCTGACTGTTTTTAGATAATTGAACAGGTTTTACTATGAAATTTTCTGTGATAATCCTATCCTGGTGTTTTATATCAGTAGCATCACTATGTGGATGAATACCCAAATTTAAAGAACATCTTCCTTTCTTTTCTCTAAGGTTTTAATGGATGATCAAAATCAGTAAGGTTTCCTGTGTTGCCAGTAACATGAGTATGTTGGTAAATATATTTTTATTTCAAAGCACTTGCATCCAGCTTTTCTAAAAATAAGTAAAGCAGTTTTTTTCAAAATTGGTATCTAGTATGGTGTCTCTTTGCCATGCAATACCTGAAATTCTGTCATGTTGCAAAAATCAATGTATTGGAATCTAGCTACTTTATCAAATTGTTTGGTAATGTGCACTTAAAAATCAAGAGCTGTTCCTGTGTCTGAGTTTGTGAGAGCTAGAACAGTTTTGGAAGAATTTAGTACACCATAGCAAAGGTTAGTAGAAATTTATTAATGCTTCAGAAGGTGCTATATAGAATGATTGAGAGCATCTTCATTTGGTATACTTTATATCAGGATCATTCATCTGCTACAATGTGGATGCTAACTGCAAAGGTGGATGAATGAAAACTGGTGAATTGTATGGAGATGCCTAGTTTGCTAAAGTATTTCTTCAGGTATGTACTACAAGGTGACATTTCACCTAAAGGAAAACAATCTAGGGAATAGAATAAAAGGAACAAAGAATCTAGAATAAGAAATCTAGCTAGAAGAATGATCTCTTGATGTCAGAGCTCACCTAAATTTTCAGGAAAAAACTTAATTGGCCAAGTATAACTGTGTTATGCATGTTTATAGGTAATTTTAACAAGTGGCCTTAAAAAAAAATAAAAAACAAATCTTATAACTCTGAATTTTAATTATACATAATTTTCAGGGGTAAGTATTCCCTGGAAGCACCCTAGTAATTTCTTAGAGTGCTGAAATAAGAATTATCAGCTAGACATTAATCCTATTTCTGATTTTTTTCTATAATTTTCCATACAATTAGTTTCTTTAGAGTGCACATTTTCAACATCAGTCTTCCAATAGCAGTAAAGCTAAAATAAAATCCTTGAAACCAATGTTTGCATCTGCCAGGTACAAAGTAAGACAAAAGATAACAATTGCAATTACAAAAACAAGTCAGGAAAAACGATATGCCACAATTATTGAAAAATAAGGAACCTAATGGTTCTTGAACAACTGCAGCTACAACATCATGTTACTTTCTTCTGCTGATTGCTTTCTGAAGGGTGAGGTCTGACCCACCAGAGACTGCAGGTGCTTAGCACAGGGCTGTGCTCTAAGCATTTGTTTGGCTATGTTGTAATGCAAGGCTCCCACACCTCCAATGCATCCTCTAAGAGGATCCTTGACTCTGTATCTCATGACTGGTCCAGAAATGACTTGAGTGCTGATTTAGAAGAGCTGCTCTCCTCTGCTGCTTCTTTGTGGCGTCTGTCTAAGGACTGAGCCGTCAGTGTATTTTACCAGGGCTGAACCAGACTTTTGTTAGTATGTTTAAAAGAGCTAGGAGACTTTGATTCTCTTAAGTTAGCTACCTGTCCAGAGGGACAGGACTCAGGAAGCCGTGGCAGCTGCTTCATTTCAAGATAGTTGCAGAGAAGATGTGAGAGAGAGGCAATTTTATAAATTACATCTGTGTTCATCACTACTTTAACAGAGTAGGACAGGACAAGTGTGTCTTGTGTCTGGACAAGAAAAACCTGCATCTGTACCTATTTTATTTTATTTTATTATTTTATTTCTGTTGCAGCACTGTCTGCTTGGGCAGGAGGAACTTTCCAATATGACAGCTGGCAAACCCACAACATGACAGACTGCCACAGATGCTTCCTGCTGCTACCATATAGATTTTCTCTTGATTACTTGTGTGGCTGATGCACACAGAAGAATGAAAGGAGTGGTAGTAGTTTCAGACTGTCTTATTATTAAATACATTGTTCTGCTTTTGTATCAAGTACAAAAGCTGCCACTATAGATGAGATAACTAGACACTCATCTGATTCAAAAATGAGTGATGTCATTACATCTTAACAAATCATGCTTCTAAAATGGTAAAACTGTAATCAACAGGCCCTATTCCACTGGTGAAGCATGCACATATAGCAGGTCACCTAGGGGGTAGAAAACTGCAAATACCTTACCCATTCCATGCATTCTTTTTTAAAGCTCCCTTTCCTCTCTTGCAGGAAGGCTGTATACATACATAGCTGTATGTGTGTCAGCTTGTGTCAGCCCCTTCTTGCAGTGGCTCTAGTGTTATGAAATTTTATGCTGATCTGAGCATAATGTCAGGTTCTGTTCAGAGAAGGACAGCTCCTGAATGGCTGAACAAGCTATGCACCTTAGAGTGGAATGAAGCAGGAAGCATCTGCTTACTATCAAAAAATGAAGTCAGGAAGAATGCCCGCGATTTTCTTTTTAGAACAAGTTTGCAAAAAAACCCCTCAGGCTTCCAGTAGCATTCTGTTGTCTCATAGAATGTTACCTGCTTTTATCATCTTGCACATTACTAATTGCAAGGCTGCAGCATATGGATACACTATATGCAGAATCTCCATCACAATCCAGTTGCAATTCTCCAGACTGTTTTACAGTGGCAATTAGCAAAGCACCTACTATGAAGACTGCTCCTAGCTGCAGGAAGAGTCAGCGGGACTACACAGCAGACAAGAAATGCAGCAAATTTCTGCAATTCACTTTCAGAGTTACAAGGGATAGCTGGGTGCCAGAACTTTTGCAGGGGCAGTAGCAGGAATAGCCCAAGAAGCATGGTCTGGTGGTTTCTGCCCATTCAGGACAAACCAGGCAGTTTTCCATCAATATCCTGGAAGGCTGCAACCTAACAAGTGTTTTCACACCACACAATCTTTCTGATAGAGACAAAATACTAAATTCAGGCTAAAAAGATCAGAAGGAAGCATATTGGAGATGAGAGCTCTAACTTACTCTGTGCACTCTTTCCATTTTTTTCCTCTAATTCTTACTTAGAAATTGTTTGCTGGCTACTTTTACTCTGGTTTAAGAGAGTTCATCTTTAACTAGGTTTATATTTTGAGGAACATAGCCTGTCATTAGTATAAGCAGCTGATTCTTGCATCCATAAAACAGACACTGAGTTTCCCAGCAGTTGCTATGATTACATTATTGCTACAGGAGCTGCTTTCAAGATCACTCCTGCTGCAAGGAAGTTTTTCTGCCTTAGTATTCAATATGATCATGAAACTTTGTCTTCACCAAAAATATATTAACATTTGCAGATAAGCACATTTTACTGTGACACACCACTTAATTATGTTATCCATGTTTAATTTTGGTATTTAAATAAAAACTACTAAATTAAGTTTCTTATATCAGTTTACCAAGAACAGTTGGTGTTCTAGTTTTGTTATGCTCCCTGAAACCTATCATTACTTATGTGAAATCCTAGAGTGGTCCATAGTGGTTGTCAAATTTTGGTATTCAGATTCACAGCAGAAATCATCATTGATTCTTCTCCCAGCCAAAACAAGAGGTAAAGGTGACTGAAGTATTCAAGCATAAGTAGAATAGTTTGTAGTGCTCCTGACATTAATGCCTCAAGCTGGATAAATCTGCTTTAAAACACAAGCTTTTCAGCTTGAATATTCATGTTTTTTGCTCTTCTTACTTCTTTCCTGTTACCCTACTTTTCTTCCCCAAAAGTTTTCAAAAACCTTCTCGTTGCTGATATGTTTCCTTCCACTCTCCCAATTCAATTCCTACTTCCTTCCATCTACAGTGCCTTGGCTGTTAGTTCCTCGAGCTCTAGACTGGGCAGCAGGAGTCACAGGAGGAGCTCTGTGCTAGAGTTTTTGCTGTGCAGAGAACACCCCACACCACTTGCCTGCAGCAGCAGTTTACCCAAAATGGTTCCGGTGTGGTTGACCACGCTGTCACAGAAGCTGTTGAAATTGCACAACGGAGAGAACACTGCAAGAAGAGAGGAATGGCAACCTGGGCCAGCAGCACATGCTACAACCTCATTCTGTGAAAAACTCAGTTGCAACCCAATCACATCCTTGCAATGAGTCAGAGCAGCTTGCTTACAAAAGGTACTGTTTTGCTGGAAAGCCAACAAGGCTGACTGTAGAGGTACTTATAAGTTAAACTTGTGTACGCTCCCTGCTGGTACAGCAAAAGAGATCCCCAAAACGAGGAGATACTCCTTGACAGATGTCAAAGCTTGCTTAAAAGCTTGGAGATAGTAGACCAACAGGCATGAACAGAAAAATAATAAATTTCCTTCTTGAAATGGCTAAGCCCTTTCATTTCATAACACAAAAGCAAACTATTGAACTGTATAATTTTATTAGGGTGCTTAGTACCTAAATACATTTTTCCATGAAGTTCACTGAGGCCTGATTTCTGAGTTACAGCACAATCATCAAGACTTACAAGACTAAAACAAGGCAAGAAAGCCACAGAAGCACTTCTGTTTTATTTGGCAATATCCCAAATGTAGTCAGTTTGGAAATAGCTATCTTTGGCTTAACTGTTGGACTTGGATTGATTCCAAGTGGAATGTTCCAAATTGTGTCTATGATAGTATGCATGACTGTGTCCCAGTATTTCAGTGTTTTTGACAATGATTGTCAAGAGATGAACCATGACTTTGGAAAATAAATGCTGAGGGGTCTATTGGTTGTGCTGATTGCCTTTGGGGACAAGAAGAAAACCAATGGAAAATTGTTTTCTCAAGTGGAATTTTATCAGCTCATACTCCTCATCCAGTGATCAGAAGCCCTGTAGCACTTCTTCATTCAAATATATAAAATGCTGATTGTGTTGATTGGTATCAAGCTGACACTTGATCATTTATTGACATTCAGACTTGGGTCATGGGTTTATGGCTCTTTTGAAAAAGGCTGAAGTCAGTGAGATTTAAAGCTATAATAACTGTATTCAGGTACTGACTTGCCTACAGGATTGGCTGGGTGTCCCAAGCTCTTTAAAAATGGCAGTTCAGAATACTTTTAACCATATTCTGTAGAGTTATCTTTTATTAAATCATTAAGACTTTTGAAATGAGACATGCTTCAATATATTGACTCTACAGATGAAAATACTAAAGATTTCTGCACCTTTAAGGTAGAGAGACATTACACAGCATATTGGAAATCAGTGCTGTAGGTGCTGCCCCACATCCTCTAAACATGCTTGTGTTAAATGTGTTTTAGTTTCAAAAGGAATGTGTTATTTCTAAGAAAAAAAGACTTTGTTTCTGTTTTGTAGAAACTCAGCTTTTTTTTCAATAGTTAGAATGTCAGCTTTTGGGTTGAATCATCTCACTACTATAACATTTGATCAGCCAGGCAGCTAGTTTTACTATGCAGGTTATGCTTGGACTCAAAGTTTTTCCCATTACAACATTTTTAAGATCAGAATGGCAGTTTCGTAATGTCTTTCTACATCAGCATTAAAGTTTTATAGGCAATTATGTGAGAACCAATAAAAAGAGACTCCAACTCTGATATAATACTAAGTTCTTTAAGTGTAGCAAAATATGTCTGCAACTCAAGGCAGAAGAAGGGAGCATTTGTATGCAACATCAGAACTGATATTTCATTTCATTTCACCAATCCTTTGCTCAATTAGATAAAAGCCTGTAACACCACCACTCCATGAAGTAAGGTAAGGAGAAAAAGTCAGCTTCTCAATTCCATGTAAATTATAGTCTTCTATGACTAAAAACATACTTTTCAGTACTCTTTGTCTTGATCCATTAGAATAATATAAATTCCATTAGCTTTATAGGCCTGCAAGAGAACCTCCTTTTTTTAGAAATTGATCTTAAACACTTGAAACCAGAAAAAAAAAAAAAAATACTAACTTTGAGAGAAAGGACTAGGTTCTTTCAAGAGCGTCCTAAGTAGAAAGCACAGCAATGAAACCACAAAAATGTTCAAATAAGCTACAATTTAATTTTTCTTAGAATCAGTTACAGTTTTTTTCTTTCTACACCTAAAAGAGGCAAATAACAGAATGAGAAATCCTCTCCTTGAAAAGAAGCTGATTTCCATGGGTCTGTGGCTTTCTAGAGACCATGTTAAAATCTGTGGGCATTCCTATGAACTACAGCCAGCCAGTTGTCATTCAAAAAGGTTTACTGGAGCAGAATTGATACAAGCTATGTTGTCACAGTAACCATTACAGCAGGCAAATATCAGCAAGCCTTTTGGTCAGGTCAGTTTAAGATAAGAGAAAGAAAATAGTCAGCTGCTTTCTTGCCTCAGGTTTGATCGTTCCAGCAACTGATGTCTTTGTTGAATTCCGTCTATGTATAGAAAGAATACCCATGAGGATTATGAATAAACCAAATAGAATTACACCTCCTGCTCAAGAATTTCAGGATCAGAGAATCACTGAGGTTGGCAAGGGCCTCTGCAGGTTATCTAATCCAAAGCCCTCCTAAAAGCAGCATCAGGTACAGCAGTTTGCTCAGGGCTGTGTCTAGCTGAGTTCTGAGTATCTCCAAGGATGAAGACTCCCTAACCTCTCTGTGTGTTTTCTTGTGTTCAGGCAGTTTCATGTGCTGTCACTTTTGACTGGCTGGGAAAATCAGAAACTAATTTCTTAAAATGGCATCAATTTAGCTACATTCTGCTAAAACATGATGGGCTTTAGAGAATCTTTATGGGCTAAGTAACCAGCCGAGCTATTCTGGGGATATTTGGCCTGCAAATTCTTTTGGACTTAAAAACTTTGTAATGTAGTTCATACTGTCGTTTTTCTAATTGAGAAAAAAAGCTGTCTGTCCCTCTTTAACTCTTTTTACAAAGCAAATTCTTTCCATAGATCTTGTTGAAAGAGCTCTCCTATGTGTTGCTCTGGGCTCTGACAACAAAAGATGCTACCATATAAAAAGTACTCCCAAAATTTACTGAGAGTGGGTGAGATCTTGAAGTAGAAAGCAGAAGGCCAAAAGGCAAGATAGAAATATGATAAAGGAGACAAATCCACAGCTGCACATCTTGCCCCATCTGTCCTTCACTGATTCCCTACAATCATCCTTGGCAGACTGGAAGGGGGAAGACAGGAAGGAGATATCAAGTTGTAATTCATGTCTATCTATTGCTAGATTTATTAGAACAGAGCCTAGTTGATTTGTCAAAAGGAAAGAAGCTAAGAATGACTCATCTCTTGGGGAAATTAAAATATGACAAATAGCACCTCTTCCAGTTTTCTTTTTATTTAAAAACACTTATTTATATGAATGCTTTCTTAATGATTGTCCTCAATGAATTCAACTGTTGCACTGATCAGAACATTAATGGCCAATACATGGCAAGTGATTAGAGAAATCTTCCCATCTCTAAAGGTGTGTTGCCCAAAAAAAAATCCTGTGTTCTACCAAAATATCAGTTGAAAGAATTCCCTACTTCATGAATCCTGTGTCTGACTCATGTGTTCTCTGACAGGTCCCATTGCATGGATCTGAATTTTGTAAATTGTCAGTTTTGAAGATTCTCTCCTAAAATACATAGCACAAAACACTATGCAGTAGCTGCCAGCACAGTAGTCAAAATAAGCTATGTATTTTCCCACAAACATCTGCTAAATACAGGCTTACCTTCAGGAGATCTTACAACTAGCTTAGGTCATAACCGAAGAGGTTTTGTACCTAACAGCCATCAGAGCAACCAACTTGTGGAAAACAGAGAAAGTCAAGTTAAATCCTGTATTTGTAAGGCTAAAATTGTCAAAGATGAAAAACATATCTTCTGGGGTTTATTTGTAGAGTGGCTTTTTTATTGTATCTTAAATCAAAAGTTTGGGAGGCTTTTCACGCAAAACATTTCAAGTGTACACCCTGATTCTCTACAAGAGACTGAAAGCTTTAAAACAGGAAAAGCCAGTACTCATTCTGTGCCTGAGCAGTTGCCATGGAGTGAATCCAAGACTGTGCCTTTGCCAAGGAGGAAGACATAGAAAGGTTTTCTGTATGATCATACTTACAGTCTTTCAGCATAATTCAGCTTCATGCCTTGCAGAGAGGCAGCCTAGGAAAGCCGATGAGGATGTTCAGAAGATGTTAGATGCTGCTATGTTTGCAAGGACAAAAGCATCAAAGGGATCCAGAATGCATATTTCCATTTTAGTGAGCAGCTGCTGCTTCAGGTTTGGATTGACACTTGTCATTACACCAGAATGTGAGATGATGCTCCAGTATTTCCAGAATGTACACTTCAACCAAAAGCTGTTAATTCCCAGAAATATTCCTGCTATTTTTCCAAGTTTAAATTCCTACTGTCTTCTATTTGGGGCAAGTCAAGGAACCCTTTTCAAGCTGAAAATTGTATGGATTTTGCAGAAAACTCTACTTTAGTAGTAAAGAGTCACTATCCAATGAGCTACCTTTTACATGCTGTTTTTTTCAGTTGTCTAAGCCCATCCCATCATTTTCTTAGCAAAACCTCATCTTTGAGTACAAAGGTTAAATAGTACCTGTAGGAGGTTTCTGTTTTAGACACTAAGTCATATCTCCTTGATGGATGCTGCAACCTCCTGAGGAAGGTGGTTAGGTATTTCTGTACACAGTTCAGGGGAGAAGATTGGCAGGAACAGCTATAGGCTCCGTATTCTGGCCCAGAATTTCTCATGACATGGCCCTGAATAAGCAGGCCTAATCAGTCTGGAGATAAATTGGAGCTGGACCCTTCATGCTAGCCAGGCTCATCCAACAAAGTTAAGGTACTTCAGTGAGGGCTTGAAATCTGTAAGATCAGAAGACATGCACCGCTGGGGGAGAGGGTGCAGATGGAAAAAGCAGCAGCTCTTAAAAAACAAGTGTTTGCATTAGAAAAGTAGTGCAGACATTAAGATACTATAATTTATGTAGTGGTTACTATGATCTGGATTATTCTAGAGCTCTGCAGAGGCTAGAACTACTAGCAGTAGAAATTGAGCTTATCAGGCCTTTGTAATCACTTTCCAGTACTCAGTACACACAAGTTATCCTTCCATGAATATTACATTGGCTTGCTTACTTTGAAACACATTGGAAAATTTGCTGTTATTCTAAGAAAGCCTCAGTGTGTTATTTCATATTTTTGACTGCTTGCACTTGCTACAGACCCCTGTATTTTCCCACTGATTTAGCATTAAGGCATTTGTTACCATTATTCTCTCCAGACTACTCCATGACACAGCATTTTCCTAATCCTGGTAATGCCATTACAGAAAAAAATGAGTCCTCTTATATTATTAGCATTTCCAGCCCTCCTTCAGCACTAAGATGAGGTGTCCTAACATATATACAACAACAGTAGACATCCCACCCAGGAAACCACATTTTAAGCCACTCCAAAGAGTAGTCAGGCTAGAACCGAGTTTATGTTCAAAGTCACTATTGCTCAACCATGTACACAATATACCATGACCTTTTAAAAGATAATGAGCATAAAATTGTAGCAAGAGCTGTTTTATAGAATTGGCATGCATTCAGGTTTAAATCACTACTGTACTGACATTCAAGAATTTCAGTCCCCATACAGACTGAGATGAACAGCACTTTTATTTATTTCAGTTACAAGAAGAAAGACAAGTAAACCTTACAACCAGAAAGGCAATGAAGGCCTCATGAGCTTAGTGAAAACCATTTCATAATCTAGGCAATGTCATGATTTCTTGAGATCACAAAGAAAGCATACCCCCCTCTTAAACAACTTTTCCTTGTTTCTGTAAGGAAGTTTCCTGTAAGAACAGCACACTGATGTTAACAGAATCAAGAGGGACCAGCGATGTACAAAGCCTACATTCACCCTCCCACCCCCCACAAAAGGCTTAAGTGTAGATTTTATTTCAAAAAAGATAACATGCAGTCATGATCACACCTAGAGAAGAGGGGAAAATTAAAAGTCTGTTTTGAAATGAAGTCAAATCATTATTCATTAATGAAGCTAAATGAAGATACTTTTCCACATGGCAGTGTACTTCACAGGTAAAGAAAACTCCCTTTATTTCAAGCCAATGCTTATCTGACTTTTGTAGTAAAGAGAAAATAGCTTACATAAAAACTGACCCCCCCTACCAAGCGCTCTAGATAAGAACTATGATGTAAGAAAAGTGCTAGAAACATGTGGGAGAAATTACTATACAAAGTGTCAAGTGCAACCCCCCACCCTCGACCCCCTTACCTAGAATTCAGTGTATTTACTGAAGTACAATAGAAAAGATGGAATTCAGGAGTGGTTGACAGTGGGATACAGTGCCACAGGTTGAACAATATCCACTAAAGGACAACCCCAAGCATGCATGTACCCCACCACAAGGGAAAGATGTGCTTGAGCTTCCCAACCTGCTCATTTCTGCAGTTAGCTCTAGTATTATTTCCTTCCTCATTACCAACTTAATTCTTGCAGTCCTCCGAAGGGACCACTTTAAAAAAGTCCATAATTCTGGATTATTTGACAAAAAAATTCACTTGCTATTTTAGAGAATACAGAGCTGGAAAAAGAAAATCTTACAACTCATGTCTTCTGTTGCTCTTTTAAGTAGTATTGGACCTATGAGGAATATGAGGAAGTGCCAGACCAAGTACTGTTTCATCATCCTTCGCTGTCTGAACAATACAGCAGAGGCAGACCATAACTTCTTCTTTCAATCTCTAGTCGATCAGTTCTGGTGCATTTCACCTGTGCTTTATGTCAGTTCTCAGTCTCCCTCACTTAAGCAGTCAAAGATACATTTATTACACGGTACTCACAGCGAGTCTCGGAATTTCAGGCAGACCTATTAATTCCCCAGGAGTATCCTTTTGGCTCAGTGAAGACTTTTGAGTACCTTAACTTACATTCATTCTGAAGGCAGCCACCATGTTTCCATTTATCCAAAGAGCTATTTGGAGTGGGGCTGTTACCATCTTGAAATTGCAGTTTAAAGGTAACCAGTAACACAAAAGAGTACTTTCTGTATTTCCACTGAAGGAGCTGAGAAAAAAAAAATCTGTAAGAAACCATTGCTGCAATTTTATTTTAACAAAAGGGCAGATTTATTCATGTTTACAAACAAGTTTCAAAAACAAAAAGGAGAACATGTATGCTACCCACTAACAACCTTTCAAAATGCCAACAGCCCTCATGCTGCATGAAGGATTCTATAGATTAGAAAAAAATCACAGTTCCACTCACAGTTCACCAAGACAGCACTAAACTAACATGATTAGACAAAAACAAAGGACTAAGATTCTGATGTATTTTGATTTAATCCATTTTGCCCGAGATAACAGAAATATTTCAAGCAAGTTCCATCACGTATTGATGTCCTGCATTAAACAATCCTACTAAGTTCTGAACAAAAGTTATTCATTAAGTTTCTCAAAATTTTTAAAAATTAAACAGTTGTTTCAAAACCATTAAGTAGTAAATGTATTTAAGAAACTAATTAGGACAGAGGCCATAACTTCATTAGAACACCACTGCTCATGTTTTTACAAAGCATTAGTGTTATCTATTTGGCTATTAGTAGTAGCAATTTATCTACAATATTTAACAAGGTAAATTGCAGGCAAAATTTAGTACAGTTTCAATAGAAACACCCTTTTCCTGAAAATACAGCAGTATTTGAAGGACTAGTTTTTTTGGTTTTTTTGTTTTGTTTTTTGTCTTCTCTGCATCATTTATAAGGAAGCTTCCCATCTATGAACAGGAACAAAAAAGTATCTACAAACCTTGTAAACAGATCTGTATCATTTATAAACATAAATAATCCAAATTATTAACAGCCAACAGCAGAAATTAAAGTATCAATTCAATGATCCAGGGCCTCCTTGCCCTTCCCAGCTTTCCCCTCAGAAAAGGATCATGATAAACTAAAGCTCTGCTAACACACTCTTCAGGACCATTCTTAGTACAACAGATGATCCACAGGTCACTTATGCTGAGTTACTGTTTATCTGTCAGAGTTCATTATTACTCCCACCCCCAGAAAAGCACCCTCCAGTCTGGCAGAAAGCTTTTTTTAAAAAAATAAATCTACATTCGTACAAGTGTTTCTTCTGTTGAAGTCCAAGACAAGAATATCATCTTGTCCATCATAATGTGTGAAGAGACCCAGTTTCAATTTCTTTACAATGCAGCTAGTGTGTTAACATTCAGCTTACAATCAGAGTGATGTTTCCAAACTATGTAGTGGGCTCCCTGGGGATGAAGAGGTAGCAGACTTGTTCTTGTCTGTTGTAAGGTGAATTCCACTGTCAACCGCATTGTTATTTCTATTGGGAGAGGGAGGGGGACTAGAGTTGCGTTTTGTTGGAGCGTCATCTTCAGCATCAGTATCATCAATAAGGGGAATATGAGGCTCGGAGTCTTCTATTCTAAACTCAGGATGCGTCATAAAATTGTGAATTGAACTTCGTGTCTCAGGTTTCTCTAGCCCCTCGTACAAGGAGCTACGAAATGCATTCACCACTCGGATCTGTAAACAAAGAAAAGACATTGTTAAAATGCTGCAGATTTACTCATCGTGGCATGGTTCTTATGAGTTTGAATCCACAAACAGCTAGACATGAGTGAACCAAATTTGTATGATGCAGTGGAACTTGCAATAAACTGTAAAAAATGAAGAGCATTTCAGTAGAGCACTGCCAGTCTACACAGTAGGAATAAAAATTGTGAAAGTACTGCAAAAAGCTGAAGGGCCCTAAAATTCAGACATGGCACTAAAATTGTTTAATTACTTAACATGGGCTAAGCATTTTTCAGAAGTGAGGCCAACAAATATTTACTTATTCAAAAATTAAATAAATCTCAATGAGTGTTTTATTGAATATTTGGGTGAGATTGGAGGGAGGGAAGGAGGGGAGAGGCTGAAAATAAATTAGGGGATAAAAGGGTCACTAATTCTCATGCTAGGAATTAGGATGTCAACTGACTATGAAAAAGCCAAGCAAGTGTAAGCCAATGTCACAATGAACGAACATTTACAAAGTCATGCAAAAAAAGGATACCGCTGTAACAGCTGTAAATATTCGAGTATATAGCCATTTACCACGCTAGAGAAAGCTCCTTAGTGAACAGTGCTTTGGAAACTTAAGACCAGAACCAGGAAATTGGATACTGTATTGTACAGTTTAGTAGCCAGGACAGGTTGTAACTTTGAAGAGACTACTTAAGTAGCGCCAAGTATGAGAAAAGCAGGATGATCAGCCTTTGCAAGAGTCTTCAATTTACATTGAATTCATGGACACAGTTCCTAGGCTGAGGACTGTTTCATGTCTTTTTGTTGTTTAATATTTTTTAAATCAGAAAGCCAACAGAATTCATAAATGAACCCTTTCATAGTTAAATTAGATACAAAAGAAAGTACAGCTTTGTTTTGCAAACTGCGCATGTCCAGGCTGGCTTGAATTTAAGCTTTTCGAACTATTCTTTGAATGATGAAGCCAGCTGCCCACACTCCCCTTCTCCCATGCCCCATGTTTCCCTGATCAACTAGAGAAATTCAGGATTCATTCTTGAATGGATAAAACGAGTAAGGTGAGGCAGAAGTCATTGAGTCATTTATCCAGCACTTTTCCCGAGATAGTTTCCCCCTACTGTTGACTCCCTATTCAATTCTCAACATGCCTACCCTGAGCAAGTCTCCAACAAAGCAGTGTGAAATAGTGTTAAATAGTAAGCAGCAGAGCAACTCTGTAGTAAATAAGAACTTGCTGTTACAAACAGCAAGTCAAATTTAAAGCTTTTTTTAGAGCATCCATGATGACTTGTTTCAAGCTGAGAAATACATCATGACTATATTCCAGAGTTCCTCAACGGGAAAAAGTAAAGTGACTTCCAGGTGAAGGAATGAAGCTGGAAGGTCAAGCAGATCAAGAGCAGAGACTTCAAAACAGCTAAGATACACCAGGGAAGTTCACTGTAAACAGACATGGGCTCCCCAAAAGCAATGTGTTAAATCAAACTGGTTAAATAGAACCACTGCACATGATAAAGTCTCATGTCCCAACTGTGTTCTTTGACCTCTAGAAGTGGGGCATCCTCTCCCCAGCTCTGCTCCCTCAGACCACTTGTACAAAGAATTTTACTCCAAAGTGATCATGTCCCCATTTTTATACTACAGGTACACGCTGGGCAAATTAACCATGGAGGCAAGGGAAGAGAGCACAGGGAATAAGGGGGCGTAGGGATGGTTCACACCATCAAGGGGGAAGACGTAACTACCAGTAAGGGGAGGACAGAAAAGGGTGTGAATGTGCTGGAGAAAAGATTACAACAGCAGCTAGTACTTGACTGTTCATTGCATGAAAAACTTTGAGCACACTGTCAAGGAGTTGGCGCGTTATGCGAGGTTTAAACAAGTCCAGCCAGCTGCCTAAACTGTCTCGGCACTTACCAAGAAAATAGCAGTGACAATGCCAGACTGAAAGTTTGCAATGACTTTATTTGGCAAGTTGCATCCCACTGGGCCATTTATGTGGCAAAATGAAATATGAATGTCTCATGGGACTGTTTTTTCATTGCTTACTGATGAGCTTTTAGAACATCAGAAGCAATGAAAAACAATTCTGGCTTAAGAGGAGAGCTGTAATTATCATAGAATATAAAGGCTTGGTTCCCATGCAGAATGCAATACACAAGTGGGCTAGACACTACAGCAAGCCCAGGACTCTCAGAGTCCAGCCACAAAAGCAGAAATCAAAATTTCAGCACTTAAAAAGGGAAAATCTAGTGTTTTGAAGGCTCTATTTTCAACCACTCAAGATAATTAAACTAGAGGGATAACTATAAATAAATCATGGAAGTGAGGTGCAAACAAGACAATTTGTTAAGTGTAATTCATACTGTCATCAGGCCTTCCTCATATTAGTACCAGAATAGCAAGGAATGCAGTTGGCACTCCAAATCCTCCTAACCAGATGGCTGCTTAAGGGTTGCAACCTTACTTCATAGGAACTATTTTCCAACAAACAGCTCCAGATAAGAGACAATAACACATCTGCTTCCCATTAATCTATATTAGTTCTCAAAAGTTCTTCTGGAGAGCATAGCAGAAGGCTGTAGTAGTGAAGATAAAAAAACTAGTTCTCTGCTATGGTAGCACTGTATCTGGTCATTTGATGCAATGAGATGCTGCAGTGCCCAGTAGATTCTGCTCAAATAGCAGCATGGAATGACATTGCTCTCTAGAGAATTCTGAATGTCTAATTAATGTTCTGGAGTGTAGTTAGGGATACAGGTTACTAATTAGCATTTTAACTAGGAGATGCAATCCTGTGCATCCTTAAGTGTTAAATCTACTTTTCATTTTGTGTTCCTGAGGCATGCAAATTTGAGAGCTGGGCTTCTCAGTACTACTGCAAGGTAGGGAAGTACCTGTCTCACCACTGGAGAACAAATACAGAGGTAAATGCTTGTGCAAGCTCACGTGTGAACTCTGACCAAGCCCAAAAATAAAAAAATAAACCTTAAAAAAAAAAAAAAAATCTGAAGAGACCATTTCACTTAAGACGGCTCCTGAAATTAAGGTCTTCATCCATCTGGTAATCTGAAAGTGTAAGCAGGAAGAGGAAGGGGGAGAAGAAGCCCTCTCAGAGTTATTTCTAAAAAACAATTATTTAACCCAGCTCTAAGAAGTTAGAGGAGAAAGTTAAACATGTATTAAGAGGGAAAACTCTGAACAAAGATATTGGCTATCAGTATTCAACTACAACTACTACACATCTTCTGGTTCCCAATTTTAGGCCTACATCCAAGAGAAAATAAATCTCCAGCCTCTACAGAGAGGAAGGCTGAAACTGAAATGCTACTTAAGAGCACAATATAGAGAGGGTAGAATTGAGGTGAGACAAACTTCGCTTTCACTGATGGTTTATGAACTGCTCCCAGAAGAACCTAGAGAGGAAAAAGAACTCTTCAGATTCGAATGAAAGTTTCACCATTTAATGCTTAAAACTTTTTTCTTTTATATATTAGCTAATTCATATTTCTTCTGACTTGTACGCATTTTAGAAGCCTTGTTTCGCCGCCTGAATCCTGATGTTGAAAAAGTTGTTATTCAGTAAATATGGTCCAATGAAAGCGGAGATTCATAAAGTTTCTTACAGGCTACAAAGAAAATGCATTTAGTGCTCCATGTTCTAACTAAATTCATATCTTCAAGATACCATTTGCTTCCAAATCAGCTTGCTTACTTAAGTATTGTTTGTGCTGCAGTCCAAGAGATCTGTTTTTGTTGACCTGGGTCCATGATTATACAGTTAATTCACTTATTCAATGCAAATCACTCTAAGAGGCATATACTCGAAAATTTACAACAGTTTTCCCTTTTTATCTTAAAAATCCCTCTGTACACGAATGGATGAAGGCACAGGATATGCAGGCTCACAGCTTTCGCATTAAAGTCTTTTGTTGAAACTGTTCCACCTGTTCTCAGCCCTCTAAGAAAAAAAAGTCTTGAGGACTCCACTTTGTGGAAGAGCTCTATAAAAGCCTGAACGATGATTTTAAGTACTAAGGAGAAAATGAGAAACGTTAGGTACGTGAATTAGGAAATGTTAATTTCATGCACTTTAGGAACACACACTCACACCCCACAGTAGTAGAAGCAGTAGTAGAGGAAAACACTACATGTGTAGGGGTAGAAATATTTGTTACATCATGGTGCTGGCTGGCGATGGAGGGTTGCCGCCTTAGAGCCCCCTGAATGGTACTTCCACTCTGGAAAGCATTCACTACATCCATCTGCAAGGAATCAGAGATTGTGACAGCTTGCTCAGCAAGAGAGAGAGAGAACAAGAGAAAGGACCATCCCATCTATAACACACAAAAAAGTAAAGAAAAAAAGGCACTTTTTAAAAACAGAGCAGATATACAGGCAAGAGTTGCATTTAAAGCTGAAGAAAACAGAGGACCCTGAGGGATTACACATCCATCCATACCCCCTTTTGACACTCTCAGTCACACCAGTTAGAACAGCCACCTTAGTCAAAAATGGAGAGATTTCCCTCAACACCCACTGCATCCTACCTTTTTCAAGACCATACCTGAGTTTGTATCCTGTTTAGGCCCCTAAACCACAAGATCTGACCACGACGCAGTTCTCTCTCAGCATGATCAATCTCCTCTACATCTTCTGCTAGTTCTTCTTCAGGAATCTCTTCCTTTTGTGTTCCATGACCGGCTTCTTTAAGGAATTTCAGTCGGCTGGTTGGAATTGTTGAAATCAACTAACAGTGGATAAAATATATAAATCAGGATTATTCTTTTTTTAACAACAAAGAAGGAGTAATACCAGTCTTAAGGCTTAACAAATATCCTGCACACAATTAGCAAAGTTGAAAAAACTATATTATATAGACAGGATGAGTGCATCAATGTGAAACAATCACTCCAGGTGAATAGCTGCAAAGCTGTAAACATACTTACTACCTCAACCAAGATGAGAAATTAAACTTGGACTACAAACCAGCCTTGCCAGGGACAAAGAATTCCACATTAACATTACTTGACAATGCCAGGAAGGAGCAGTACTGAAGCTACAAAAGCCATTAATCCTGTAGATTGTACTTGTATCTACAGCTTTTAGTTTCATCAATTTGATGAGCATGATGTGTCACCTCAAGTGGGACCTCCATCACCTAAAGTAACCACAATTAATTCAGAAATACAGAAGAGACATTCATTCATTCATTCATTTGTGACCTGAGAGATATCTATCCGTTTGCAAAGTGAGTGATGTTTCTGAAATGATATGTAGCTCAAACTCTTACTTTGCTACTAGGTGTAGAGCAGTTAATAGACCTTAAATTAATCAAAAGCTACATGTGGTTAAGGGGAGTAATCTTTTGGTACATTGTATCTAGCAGATCCAGATCAATTCCAAGACTGTTTTCCTTGATCGTCACAAACCTAGAAGTCAATTTCTGCAGCTGCAGAAGAAAAAAGTCTGTTCCATAAGCAAGATAAACAGCCCTTTATGCTGAAACTGCTACTATGAATGCTCCCAGCTCACACTTCAGCTTCTATTATTCTCAGAAAATTAAAGCTCTTTGACTTTAATGAGATGCTAGGACAGCATGAACTGCAGCAGTGAAGCTTTGCCCTTGCAAGCCACATTGGGTCAAAGGTATTTCAAGCCATCTCAATTCTCTTCTAGGACACTTTTAAACCTCAGAGTGACTCTATTTGATTTTTTTAAATAATTAATTTTCCAGAGAACCTTGTCAAAAAGCTTGGTCACTTTTAGAATATATGTCTATGTATATGTATTTACAACGAAAATTCATTCTACCAATTTTATGGTGAAACATGAAGTGTCTTTTACTTAGTGGAAGGAAAGGAACTGTAATGGAAAACTCTTCATGTGGTATGAAAAGTTTAGACAACTATGTCATTAAATAATAGAAAACTCTGTAGCTCTAAAGTTTCACGTAAATAAGCTTGCTGTTTACAAGCACTGTTGTGCATGCAATAGTAATGACTCTGGGGGGAGGGGAATTGAAATAAAAGTCCGAATGTAATATGGCTTAATAGGTGGGAAGACTTTTCAATTATGTCACAATTATGCAAAGGTAGATTAAAGAGAAAGTTGGTTTGAGTTTTACTGCATTTCTTGCTGTTCTTGGAGGTTTTTAAATCAAGAAAATACTGTCAAGTTTAGCAATTCTTGATTTTTCAAGAAAACCATAAAGCACCAAGTTAAAATATATTTAACATTGGCCTGTTCATTGCATCTTGTATTCTTACCACATTTTCTGGTACTCCTATCTGGCTGAAGATATAATTTCATATTTAAAAGGTAACTACAGCTTCTGCTAGTTAAAAATTGCTAAACAAACCAGCCACGGCATCTAGATATGAAATGTAAATAATTGACCCACTCTAAGGAAGGAATATTCAACTAACTTTCTAGCTATTGAACAAGTCAATTTTAATTAATATTTACTGTCAGTCTTCATATATTCATACAGTCCACTTGAAAGATCTGAATGCTAAAGATGGTGTGTTTGGGTTTTTTTCCCATTTAAAGTATACTGTTGCAAGTAGATATTTGGCATTTTTAAAAATCCTAGTTTACCTGGCCCCAAAGTAATGTGCCCATGCCCAGGAAAATGGACCACAGCCACTGTTCAACTGAGAGTTCTGAGCAACTGAAAGGCTTTCCACCAAACTGCACAATAATTATCTGTGAAGAAAAACATAATTAAACATGTATCAGTGACCTGTTACTAGAAAATTCCCTAATGCTTTGAGATCACAACAGACAGCTCTGCAAGAGAACATGGGATTTCCCATCTTATTAAGCATATTCTTTCACTGACTCAGCAGTTTGAGCAAGCTTCCAAATATAAGCCATATTCTTCCTCTTTTCAGTGTTTCAAGAACTACCCATTTATTCTTCAAATGTCACACTCATGAAGCCTTGTTGAGTCCTCAGTTTTGCTTGTAGTTTTTTCCCTTCATTTCATGATTACAGCATGTATTTGATGCTACAAATGTACAGTGGTTACTTTTGCTATGAACATCCATCTTGGAACTAAGTCCAAGATTCACAAACTTGTATTAATAGAATTCATAGATCCACAAGACATGAAATATCTCAGAAGTAATCCTAGAGTATATTACTGTGTATCACATCAGTGTTAAATATCAGACTTTAAATCACACATGTGACTTTAAATCTTGGGGGAAGGGGGGCAGAGATCTCAAAAGCTAAAGTAAGTGAGCTCTTACTGCCCTAGCTATTACAACAAGCTGTAGGGCCCTAATGAGCTAGGTATCTCTGCATAGGAATTATATGCATGAAAGTCTGCCCTGGAGAATCAACAATTCAAAGTAGCAGGGCAGGCATGAAAAGGAGACAGTATTGACCATTAAGTAGGGCACCTGACAGCTGAAAAAGCAAAGAGTATCTTCTGTTATTAGCTCAGAATAAAACACTGGAATGGCAAATCAGGAGTTGGGAAGTGATTGGGACTGTCAAATTTATAAAGGGAACATAGCGGCAGTCAGGAGTAATTTCTAAATAACTAGATTTTCTAAATCTAATTTCTAAATGTTTGGCTTTGTTGCACAATGACAGTCAATCTGCTGCATACATAACCCCAAAAATAAGAGCAACTTTCTGAAGAAGTGTCATCTATAAAAATCTAAACCTGAGAGAGTAAGTTCCCTGACTTAATGTGAAGCAGTGGAGTGTAAGTTTCCAGTGCTTGAACTGATATGACTTCCATCAACTTCATGAATTATCAAGTCTAAGGAGAAGCTTAATATGTAGGTTATATGTCCCAAATAGCTTAATCCAAAATGAAAATGGGTTCTGAAATTAAGCAGTATACTGATTTGTTTGTTATTTCTTCTGACTAAATAAAGTGAAGGCAATTTAGAGGGTGAAAATATTTCTTGTAAACTATTTTCTGCAGATTCTGTTTTAAATTGGCGTTTCTCAACACCAGCATGTGAACCCAATCAACTGCAGCGTTTCATTTCCTTTTTTAGCATGTACTGATTTAACTAACTAGCTTTTATAAATTCCTCTGTGTACCCCAACAGAAGGTCCCTAGACATCAGGTTTTTTTTCACTTAAAACAGCACCTTTACAATATATACCAGTAGGTATCATTGATTCCTGTGTCAATAAGATAAAAACTGACACTTAAATTTCTAATGTTTATTCATGTCCTAATCTCATGAAGAAAATAAGAGAGTTGTACCTTTTCTACAATTGCTTAAATGGACTCTCATTCAGAAACACAGGCAGATATTATAAGAAAGATTTAGGGGAAAGGGGTAAATGAACAGATGACAAATATAATTTCTTTATATTTTTCCAAGAGACTAGAACACCAAGATAAAGTTGGAGAACTAGAAAATGCAGAAGGTAACTACAAACACAATATTCCAGCATTACCAATTACAAAGAGGTCTTACCTGGAAACTCCATCAAGCTGCACTTACAACTTACTTATTATGTGCTTGACCCTGCAGGTTTTCCACATTGCAGAAATTAGATCTCTGGCACTAGTTGATTGGCATTTCCAAGGTAAGCAAGTACATCAGTGCACTAAATTTTCCCCCCACCTTCCAAGAACCTGCTTACCTGCACAACAAACGTCCCCAGCACAATAGAACAGAAGATAGCGTTGTTAAAGATTCCTTCAAAAACATTTCTTTCACCATGAATCTTTCGGGCATTAATTTCATTAAAAAGCTGCATCATCACAAACGTATTAAATACTATAGTATAATGCTCTGAAGGAGGAGCATGCAGAGGTGCATTTCTTCCACTATCGATATCAAAAATTTTCTCACCTGTATATAAAAGGCATTTATGAACAGCTTAATTAGTGTCTTTACACATGCACTACAGCAAAAAAATAGTTTTAAAAACACACCTACAACATTCAGAATAAGTTTGTAAAGCCTCAGTGTCCTTACCAGCAAACAGGAGCGTGAAGACCACAACAAGCTGGTAGAATGCATGACCCAAAATGTTCTTCATCATTGTACGAGAAATCAAAGGTTTGTTTCTACCATAAGGCTTCCGCAACAGAAGAGCTTCAGTGGGTGGTTCTGTTGCCAGGGCAAGAGAAGCTAATGTGTCCATTATGAGATTTACCCACAGCATCTGCACGGCTTTAAGTGGAGAATCCTATAAAGATAGATACATAAACCCTCCAATAGAAGTGCAGAAATTACAGCTAATATTGCCATTTATCATACAATATTGGCACGTTCTGAGGAGCATTATGTTCTTTGGACTACTGTTTAAGTGAAAGTTTGAACTTAAAAATTAATCAATCATGACTTTTTCAACCTTTATTCGCTGAAACAATCCCCCAGTGGTACGTACTTGTGTTATGCATGCTCCTGTAAAAGCAACAATTACTGCTACTACATTGACAGTAAGTTGGAACTGAAGAAATTTGGAGATGCTGTCATAGACATTTCGTCCCCACATGACTGCTTTAACAATACTGGTGAAGTTGTCGTCTGTGAGGATAATATCAGAAGCTTCTTTAGCTACGTCTGTTCCAGCAATACCCTGATAGAAAAAGAAAAAACATTATGAAATATTACAGGATGCACAGACTTTTTATGACAAAAGCTATTATGTCCTTGGTCAGCATCCACTTGGATGGACCACGTCTGAAGGGCTCCTTTGATGCAAGCATCTAAAGACTTATTGAAACAAGTTCTACTCAAACTCGGGGAAATGAAAACAAAGTAATGCTCTCTTTAAACTAAAGGCCTTTATAAAAATTTGAGAGTTGACAGTAAAGACACGCTAAGTTCTCCCAAAGAAATGTCTCCCAAAGAAATGTTACCAAACCCTGTTCAAGCTGAAGGCCACCAGATGGTGCAGTGCTACAGTTCAAGCTCTGTCCTAATTACTTTGTTGTATGGATTCCAGCAGCAGGCAACACATGTGCTTGCAACACAGTAGGATGATAAACATTGCCAAAAACCTCTTGCAGAAAGGCATTAGCATTGAACAGTAGAATATGCAATGCCATTCCGTATGCATTGCAAAGCAACATGTCATTCTCAAATTTTAAGCACCTCTAGTCTCCTATAGTACCCCAACAGCTTTACCTGTAATGATGCCTGAAGACAACTATTTCAAAAATCTTTCTCTTTTGCCATTCCAAACCCATCAACTCAATAGCTAATTAAATGATCCTTATTCTTGATATATTATTTTGTCAAGGAAGTGAGTCACCTGCACAACTATGTGTATGCCTTAAAAGGTACCTTTAGATTTCATATGGTATATTTTAGGTGCTATTAAGGTAAGAAATTGGAGAAGATATCTCCTTACACAGATGAACACAGACAGCAACTGCAACAGGAAACAATCAAAAACAGATACACAAATCTGCCCCTGACAGCAGGCAGCTACAGCAGCTATACCATACCAGAACAGAGACACTTGTTACGACAAGACTCTTACAGTCTAGACAACATTTCAGGAGCTGTCTGATTTTAAAGTTACATTTTTGAAAAACACTCCTTGAGAATGATGTGAAATCTCTTTCCCATTTTTTTCTCCCAGGAGTAGAATCTGAGTCTATTTCTTTTTCTGCATGTGGTATAGGAAGAGTGTGGTCTTTATTTTTTCTTTCCTTTCAAATACTTTAAGACTACAGTGACCTGCCATGACCAAAGTTACATTTAAGGCTGAGGAGGAATCCTGTGGCAAAGGGAACCTTGAGGAATCTGTCTTACTCTGTGTCTTGAAAGAAAGCTGAAACCCACATACTTGAGGCATGAGTCTATGCAGCATAAGCAGTTAAAAGACGGGATATTGTTTGGCAGCCACATGAAAGGGTAGCTGAGAAAGCCATGTAATCTAACGAATCATCCAGACAAGTGCTGATCCTACACTATCATAAAATGCTGTTGCTTCAGTTGTACTTCAGATATACAAGATATGTTTTTCAAAGCCATTTTGAGCATCAACTGGCAGTCTCATTTTTATGGTCTCCCTGTTTCTACGTATCCTTGAATGGGAAACATGATTAAGCTCATTCAACACTGCATATAAGTTTTACTCAAAATCAACAAATATTATGCTATTTACAGCCTAAAGTCACTGTTCTATGGTGAAAACATTTCAGAAATCTTCAGTATTCTGTTCCAGTACTTTGCAACAAGTTTTCGTGTAAACCATTTTTCATTTGCAAGTAATTGGAAATCTGCATTTTTAAAGTTTTATTTAATGGTGAATGGCACGAGAATATTTTCCAAATAAAAACACAGTTAAGTTGGAATGTTGACTTCATTAACATGGTTGTATACTAGGCCCATGAAACAAGGGTCTTCAATCTTAAGTGATTTGATAAGTTATTGATAAAATAGTGGGGATTTAAAAACAATATCCTACCATAGCAAATCCAACATCTGCCTTCTTCAAAGCTGGACCATCATTGGTACCATCACCAGTTACTGCTACAACTTGCCTCTGGTCAAAGACAGTGCTGTCAATTATACCTAAAATAAAATGACATACAAGTGTGACATTCCAAAAGTTCTAAATTAACAACACAGCTGAGACTCAACCTGAAAGAGAAACCCAGTTTTTGTCTTTATCAGTCATAAAACAAAAAACAAACAAAAACAGCTACAAAAAAAAGTTCTCATTGGCTCCATTTCTCAAGCAGAAAGGAAAAAAATCAGTTGGAAACAACTTCACAGACATTTCCCATTCTTCAGTCCTATTTTTTTTTTTTCCTAGAAGCACAGGAAAAGAAATCTAGCTTTACTTACAAGCTCAGAGAATTTTTGCCTACCTTTTACTAGAGTGTGTTTGTCAGTGGGTGAAGATCTTGCAAGAACACGAAGCTTTGGCCAAATTTTATCTATTCGCTCTTGCTCTATCTGCAGAAAGAGCATTGGTTATATTTTACACACGTAGGAGACTTAGAATAGCTGTTGATCTACTTGATTAGAGAGTCAATGTGCTTACCTCTCCTTTTTCATTGCGTATTCTCCTGTTAAAGTCCTTGCCCTCCAAACACAGGAAGTCTTCACCAGGATTCAGAATACCACATTTCAATGCAATAGCACGAGCAGTGTTAATGTTATCACCCGTGACCATGCGTACAGTTATGCCTGCACGTTGACACTTTTTTATTGCATCAGGTACCTGTAAGCAACAAAAAACCACACAGGCTCAGAGACTGTAGATTAGTTAAATAAATCTAGACATGTGAGTAAAAGGTACAGGATAAATGTTATTTTAAAATTAAGACTGTATTTATGGTACATTAAAAAAAAAAAAGATTAAGTAGCATACCACAATTCTCTTCCTAAAAACCACACAAATTGCAATTCTGGCAAGAGGCTTTGTGCCACTGCTATGCCTGTTCCCCACCCTCCTGCAATTTTTCAAATACTGCAGTATTCAAAAATACCACAAAAATCCTCACGACATATTAGGCTATACTGAGTACTGTCATTTTATTTATGATTATGTGAAATAAACTACAGCTGATACTCCACTACTTCACCCATAAGTTTTACTGTAAAGTGACAATGGTGCAGATCAGCTCCAATTTCCACGTGCATGTGGCATAAAAGCTTTCACTGCTGAAAAACCTTACACCTCAACCACAAGCCAAACTCCTTGCCCACAGATCTCAGGTGACAAGCTCACCTCTCCCTCATTCCCCATGAGAAGCTGGTAACAAGTACAATGGCTAATCTTATCCAAACCAAAAGTCCTAATGCTCCAAGTGGTAAAAAAATAAGTTGTTTCATTTGCTGAGATCCTGCACAATAAGTACCTTAAGTTATTAGTTTGAACAGAGCTTCAGTAGCACAGCGTAAGTGACATTAAGTAGTTTTAATCTGCTTTTATAGCTCTATTAACTTTCCCTTCAAGAAATTAGATTTTCATTTATTAACTATGCTTAAGGCATACAATAGCAATTCAGTTTCTTGTACTCTGCATGATGAAAAACATGAAACCCATGTATTAGAACCACGGCAGCTTAGCTGGTGTCCCTACCTCAGGTCTCACAGGATCTTCAATCCCAACAACAGCAATGCATGTCAGACCAGTAACAATATCATTTTCATTGTCCCACTCTGGCTCAGGCTCTCCTGCTGGGAAGTCTCTGAATGCCAGGCAGATGGTTCTGAGACCTTCAGAAGCCATTGGCTCAATTACAGTTTTCACAATATCATCGCGGTCCCTAGGTCTAAATACCTTTGGTTCACCATTAGCACTCAGTATTTTGAAGCACCTGGAAAGAAAGGTTTAAAGAGTTATCAAATTTTAAACAGAAGTTCAACCTACTCTTTGACTTATTAGTCAACTGTAATAAGGTTTTTTTTTTAAGTTATGTTATTGCTAGACTCACACACACAGGCATAAAAAGCCAGTAGTGATATCTCTAAGTTAATCTTCTCCAAATGCACTTTATCTCTTCAGCTGCAAAACACACTTTCTGTAGAAAGTTGACTGAGCCACTCATCCCAGGATGAAAGTAATGCCCAATGAATTTCACATACAAACACCAGTTACCTCCCAGAAGTATCCATTTCTCCATTGTATGTAAACAGACTGGTGTCTGCGCTGGTTGAGTGAGGAAACCCAGCTCCAAACTCAACAAAATAATCCCACTTTGTACTCAGGTACTGGTACATTGAGTACAAAAATCTTTGCAGCCTTTTCCCCCCACCCAGTCAAAGTGCAGAGAATTCAGAGAGCATCTGGTATGCGAAGCAATGCAAAAAATTAAAAGCAAATATTGAAACTGATTAAAATGTTTGTATAGGAGACTAGATTCACCACTATGCACTCCAGCATTTCAATACATGCTCTCTTCATTGTTTCTTCATGCCAAAGATGCCACTGCTTTCACAGACTGCATATATACTTTACCAATATTGATGCCAGGAATATAACACTACCAACAATTTTGAACAAGAAATTTAATCTTGCTCATGTGTTCTTCACAAGGTTTTCCCATAAAGTAACACCATTATGCATTAGTTTTACAAATTAGTACTAATACAGAACCAGGGAAAATTAAATAAATATGGAATTCATTACTTTCATTTAATTAAGTTCAGACCTTGCAGAACTGCAAATATGACAAGTGTTACAGTTAAGTGTATAGTCCAAAGATTTAGGAAATTCCCTAAAATTTCCACATCATACAGAAAATTAAAATGAAGCAGTCCCTTAGAGCTTCAAAATTCATGGCATAATTGAAATTTGAATTGTGAATTTGAATCTATGTGAATTTTCTGATTTTACTTGTCTGTTCAAATGTCAGCAATCATTGAGGATATCTAGTGTTAGCTGAAATCATAAGGCTGGTGACAAATTAAAATATTCCAAAATGACTTAATACACATAAATAAGTATGCAAAGACCACACTGAAACTCACTTCAAACACTTGACTTAATGATAAGAAAAAAGAAAGTGCTCTACTTGAAAAAGTTTCTGCATTTCTTCTACACCTACTAGTGACTCATTAGTGTCTTAGAAATGTTCATGTTTAACTTTTCAGTGTTTCAAGGGTAGTTACATATGTTACAAAAGAGATGGAGCAGCACAACTGGCAAACCAGATTACAAGTACTGCATAGGAAGCAGCTTATGATGCCTAAATCTTTGTCTTATTCAGAGCATACTCTGAAGTAGTTTCCTATTTGGACACTATTCCCATAGCATCCAAATGAGTCTAGGTTTTCTTGTTCTTTTCCAAATGCCCTTCTTATTTATTTTCTTATTTCAGTTATTAAGTCAAGTGGACCACATGAGTCAGGGATGACTGAGTTCTAGCAACTTCTACAGTTTAGTTGCTCAATATTGTAAGTTACAAAATACTTCAGAAGGTGCAAGTGATGTAAATATAGCCATACCTATTCATTGATAGGGTTTGGCTTAAAATCTAGCTATGCAAAAAAAGTATAGATTTTAAGTTCCATATCAAGAGGAACAAGAGTCCTTTAGAGATTGACACTTTGTATTTAGCACAAAAGTTGAGGAGAAGGAAGAGTTCATATTTTTTCTTTATTACATTAGTACTTTCCTAAATAATGATTCGAGGAGCTATTAACAAGCAAAAAAAATATAAATTTAACTGATTAATATATCACCTATGTGCTACTCAGACTAGAAACAGTTTGACATTAGAACCAAAACTAATAGCCTGGCTACCAACTGCTGTTCCTGGAGAACTTGATGCATTCATGTTTGACGTCTCTCCTCACCTAGTTAGGAGTTACCACAGCTGACTTACCACCTATAAAGGTTTGTCCCAGTGGTGCCTAATCACCCACTAAGTCTAATCTCATTCTAATAAATCCTTTATAGGTGGGCAGATGGATAAGGAAGCAATTGCTTTGTCACATTAAAACCCCTCAAGTTGCTTGAACATTTAAGTTCAGCCTCCTGTTAAAATGATCATCTTTTGCAGTCTAAGCAGCAATTATGCTAAAAGTAATCACTTTTCAAAGGTACAAGCCCTTCCTGGAATTTAGGCAAATCAACTGATGGGATGTTACTAGAAGGCATTTTGATCAACCACGCCTAAAAGTAAAATAGTTTAACTAAAGCATGACCATGTCTTTATTTTTTTGGTGTTTTTTTTGTTTGTTTGGGTTTTTTTGTCTTGTTTTCTGTTTGTTTTGTTTTGTTTTTTGTTACTTTGAGGGGTAGGGCTGGGGTGTTTGAAGTAAAGTAACTAAAGTTCTAATGGCCCATCTTACTGTATAAATTCAAACAACTGAAGGAGACAAGCTGTGAAACTGCAGTCACGGTTGCTCTTATCTGTGATTAGAGAGACAAGTATTTCACAGACTATGTCACAATGTCGTTTAGCATGTCAGTCTCCCCACCTATCACAACATTTAGCCAAACTTAAGTGCTGAATTACAACAGTAGTTGTTCTTACTTTTTAAGAACTATCTCAGAGGCACCTTTACTGAATATCCGGAAACTGCCATCAGAGTTTTTTAACACAGTACTCATCGATTTTCTAACGGAGTTGAAGGTGTACACTTTGTACAAATCCTCTTCTGGTATCTCATTTCTTACATCCTGATAATCACGTTTTAAATCCAAGAGCAATCCCAGCAAGGCACATTCAGTTTTATTTCCAACATGGCGTGGTAGGCCACCTTCTTTTTCAGGAGGCTGCAAGAACAAGAACCATCAGGGATTAGGTTAACTTATAAACCACTGAAGCACAGCACATAGAAAACAAGGAAGGACAAACTTAGTTCTGGGATGGGGAGGTTTCCTTTTTTCAGTAATTACTTTATAAATTCCTATGAGTCACGATCTGGTGTCATACTGCTGCTTTTTAAAAGTAAGTTCTGTACCTATTTAGGAGCTTTCAATCCTTTGGAAAACACCCATTAAGTTTGTATCAATCCCAACATGACCTTTCTAAAATACATTTTTCATTTCTTTAAATATTTATCTGCTCAATCGAGTGTAGACCCTGAACAATTATTTTGGATTTTAAAAGTACAGAAGAGTTCACATAGGCTGACTTTAGCAAGCTAAATGGCATTATTTCTGCTAAATTCAAGTATCCTCTACTGTAATAATTCTTCAATGACTTAGACTATGACCACATCACCTGTTAGCTTTCTTCTGAACAAACTAAGTCTTTAAGCCTCTTAAGTCTCACTACAAGTTCTGTTTTCCAGGCCATGGCCTATTTAACTGGAGAGAGTTCAGAAACAAGTTTCCAATCCTTTAATACCAGAAAAAGTTTCTTATTCCAACAAAGTGGGATATGCACATACTAGTTCTATAAGTAAACAATTATTTCTCTCAAAATATTTGAGCTCATATACCTAAAACACTGTGGTGTTTTTTGCAGCAAAAGAGGGAGAAGCACTTACTCAATCTGACATATTTCAGGTGGCTAGAGTTAAACTACATTAATCATAAGTCAGTGGTCCATTTTCACTGTTCAGAGCCACAAGATTTTGGATTTGGCTGTAGTTGTACTTTCAATATGTTCACTTTAATGTATGGTTTAAGACATCTTGTTCTGGGTGCCCCACTATGTGAGATATCAACATCCAAGAGAAAGTGCACCCATGGCACACAAAGATAATACAGAGACTCAAGCACCTGATGAATGAGGATGAGCTGAAAGGGCTGGGACTGCTCAGTCAGGAGAAGACAACGCTCTGGGAGACACTTTGTGGTGTGCATTAAATGCCTGAATAGTAAGGACAGTCTAGCCAGACTTCCTAGTGGTGCCCAGTGAGAGGACAACAGGCAATACATAATACTAACTGAAGCTTTTGAAACTCCATTGTAAGATAAGGAAACACCTTTTTCTCTAAGGGTGATCAAATAGTTGACCAGGCTGCCCAAAGGTTGCAAATGCTCCATCCTTTGAGATTCTCAAATCCTGAGTGGGTGCCCTGAGCAGTGTGCTCTGGCTGACTCTGCTTAGATCAGGAGGAGTGGACCAGAGGCTCTCAAGAGTTCTCTTTCAGCCCTCTCTGGTTCTGTAAAGCAGACTAATTCTACTGCAGTGGACGTAATTCACTTAAAATTGTAGTAATAAGGGACTTGGTCAGTTTACATACAGGTACCTTTTTCTTGATACAGAAAGAGCTTTAGAAAACAGATTGTGAAACTCCTCACGTGCTGTAACTCATAGTATTTTCATCTTGTTTCAGATAAATCAGTGCTGTCAAACTTTATGTGCTGCCTCAAGTACTGCTATTGTGGAAATTCTTGCAGGCATACCACTTTTATTAGCCAATAAGTAGCTTTTGAATTGAGTTTTCACTGCCATTTGTGTACAAAGCATCCATAGCAGAGGCTTCTAAAGAATCTTTAAATGCTAATTCATTTACTAAATCCTACTTATCATTTTTTCTGCCTAAGCAATGTAAGTTATACAACATGTAGGAATTACTACAGCAAGGAAGCTCTGTTTAGAGTTTTAGAAAATAATGCACACAAAATGTTAAAAAATCCACTATTTAAAATGTGTAGCAGTCCATTGGTCTTTCTTTTCAAAACATTTTGCCTTTTTCATTTCAAAACACTTCAAACAAGATTTTGGCAAATACATTACAATTCTAAAGTTTACAAACTTATACAGAAGTATCTGTAATAAAAATCCATTAAAATCCTTACCTGTAGCTACATTTTCTCATTATATTTTATTTAAAGTACTACTCTTAAATATTAATTGGTTTAATATTTATTTTTAAGTAGCACTCAAATCCATCCAAGAAAAGTGGGGTAAACAGCCCCACTTATAGAAGCAAACAACTCTGAACTTGAAATTATCTTGAGATTTTATCTTTCAATTATCAGTTCTAACTGAAATAAGCTATTTTTTTCCCATTGACTTTCAAATGAATGGTTGAGCAATTTACAGCAGGTGCAAAATATACCTTACCCTGCACTGTGACACACATTTACACTGAAACTGCCTGTGGCCATCAGATAATTTGCATCTTTTGAGGAAGCTACTCAGTTATCTTGATTGGAAAGAAGAAATCCACTTACCAGTATTTTGGAAGTATAAGCACAATTAACAGAAATTCCTGTCACAAGATAAGCCATAGTTTTCTCTGGAATAGCTTCTGGTTCTGGAATTTTTTTATAATGTTTTTCATTGATGTAGGCTTGGACCACTGTCATTCTGTTCATAGTCAATGTTCCTGTTTTATCTGAGCAAATAGCTGTTGCATTGCCCATAGTTTCACATGCATCCAGATGTCTCACCAAGTTATTATCTTTCATCATTTTCTAGGGAAATAAAAGCAGTTAACAGCAATCCATGACCATTCTTCACTTCAGAAATGCTCATTTATGGGGTCCAGTCTTATACAGCACTTTCAGAAGACAGTCATTAAGTCATCTGGCATATTTCACAGGAAGAACTTGCAGCTGCCACTTTCTGTAGATTCCCCTAAGCCTATTATGTCACAGTAAACTTCATTTTGAACAAGGTACATAATAAAAACAGTCTTAATCTCCTGCAGCTACAGGTCACACTGACTATAGATACTATTCAGACTTTTATGAGCAGAGTTAATGATGATATTTAAAAACGGAGAAAAAGAAAGGTTTGAGCTTTACCAGACACAATGTTTAAAAAGTGTTTCTGCTTACAAACAAAAGTCTAATACAGCTTATTTTACCTGTCTGAAGATCAGATAATAAATACAGATTTCAAAGGTCCTACATTCAGACATAATCAAATACTAAGTAGGAACCTAATGTTTCAACTAAAACAGTGAGGATTACATGAGTTTCATAAATTAAATATCACTTTAAATTCTTTCATTAACAGGCTTGTATAGTATTTTCACCTCTAAGAGCAGGATGAATTTCAAGTGGTAAAATAAGGCCACTATTAGTAAGTGCTTAAGTTATGAACTTAAAACACATCCTAAGCACCCATCATATTTACAATTAGATTTTAGATAAATAATCAGTCTCAACATGCTGATGCAAGAAAATTAAGAACACAAAGAGCTTAAGTTAAAAAACATGCTGAAAAATAAGCAGAAAAAATGCTTTACGCTATTCAGTATTAAAAAAAAAAAAATCAGTCTGGAAGCTTTCACAGCAATTGTTTAACACATCAGCTAGGTAGAAGTTCAGATTTTCAGAAAAGTTTGTTATTTACAACCTCTAAGACATCTGTTTATTGTAAGCAATTGCTACAATGCTACATTCTGAACCCATTCATCTTTAGCTGGTGACAAAAGGCTGGCCGTGCTCACTGTTCTTACAAGCAGGTATTCACTCAAAGATGAAGAAAACGTTCACTTGAAAGAAGAAAAAGTACTGCAGGAGAATTCATATGCAGTTCAAAAAACAAGAAAAGTTTCTTGCCAGTCTGATATATATGTGTGTGTGTGTGATGCAGCATAACTCAATTTGCATTTAACAGCTGATGAATACATCCACCTACCTTAAAAAAAATCTATTTGTCCTCTACCCACTTACCTTAACAGAGTAAGCCAGAGATATAGTGACTGCAAGTGGAAGACCTTCTGGTACAGCCACCACCAAGACTGTAACTCCAATAATGAAGAACTTCACAAAATACTGAATATAAATTGGGGTACATTCAGCAAGCCAAGGTCTCTTCTGAACCCAGAAGGTATCAATTACAAAATATAACACAAGGATAATGACTGTGATTGCAGACATCAACAAACCTTGTTAAAAAGAGAATAAAGAGTTTTAAGAAATTATCTCAATAATGGCAATACAGACTATGGATACATGCAAATACCTCTGCCTTTGCATAAGCTACTTTAGAACTAAGGTTTCAAACAGGCAAGTCAAAACATTGAGGTAGTTCTCAGAGGTGTTCCAGCTTCCATTGCAAGTACTTCCTCATGCATTTCACCTAGAAATTCCCTTTTTTCCTCCAATTTAATTGGAAAGGATGGGGCTAATTAGTAACAGGACAGACCAATATGTAAAGTCAATTGACTAAGCAGAACAAGAAATGAAAAAATTCAGGAGGCCTTCACCAATTTTATGCTGACTGATTCAGTAGAGTGCTTCAGTGCAGTCTCAAAGCAGGAGGACAGGAAAATCCATACATGAAGTAGATGAGTATTAAGGCTGTGTGGGGAACTACAGTGGGTCAAAAGGTACATAAAGAAAAACACAAGACCTCTTGGGAGATATGGAAAAAATCTTTGACAAGGACAGTAGTTTACAGTAAACATATAATGGAATTGGTTAAACTCACTGAAAAATTAATATCACCATACAGAACTGCAGTGTCACACCTGACAGCTCATTGCTCAGTTTCAGGCTGTAACTCTCTAATGATGCAAATGCTAAAGTCAGCCCTTCTTGAGCTGTGGGCTGGACTACAAGTCTTTTTGAAATTCTTTACAGCCTGAACCTTTCAACTATTCTACTTGAACCAAAATAAAATATGAAATATTTGAATTAAACCACTACACACTAGATAATGTAGCCTAAATTTCATACTGAACTTCACTGTTGTTTCAGCCTACTTTCAACAGCAACAATCTACCAAATATTTTGACAAGGCAGCTGAATATTAGCTGATAGGAAAGTAGGAAGTCAATAAAAACATTATGTATCAGCAAGACATATGTTAAGTGGAAAATTCTAAGCCTCTGAAAGTACTAGAGATAGTACCACATTTTCCAGACTTCACTCAACTCACAGTTCTCTCAGTATATTGCAAAATGCTGTATCTAGCCTAAAATGATCTTTCGTAACAGCTGTCCAATATTATGAAGCTGGAATTTTCCCTCCTATAAGGTGGTACTTGAATTTAAGCCTGAATTTATTTAAATTAAGGAAAAATAAAAGCCATCCACATGACATAGCCTGAGAGGCCACCAGCATACTCAGGCACAACAACACACTTAAGTAGCCACCTTTGAGTGGTTCAATTATTTTATCTACTCGCAAACTATGCATGTTCCAACTTTTTTTAATACGACATCAGCATAGGGAGAGTACTGAGACATTGTACCTGCTTTGCCAATCTGAACTGCAAGCTTTGTGAGCTTGCCTTGGAGAACTGACTTTTCCTTCTTTGGCAAGTTTGCTTTCTTCTTGTCTTTTTCGTCTCCATCTCCACCATCCTCACTCTTCAGTGGTTGCATTTCCATGGCTGCACCATCCTGAGCTTTAGCTAGAAGATCAAAAAAAAGAGTTTAGTCATTGGTGAGTCTCCCAAATCAAGGATACCTAAAAAACTTAATACCCAGCTCCACTAAATATAATAGCACTGAGCATTATCTTGTATCCAGAGAGGCCATACTACACATGAATGTTTAAAGAAGTGCATTGCGTACGGGTGATGGAATAGCAGGTTCAGTGAAGCAGTTTTTTGGGGGCAGATTCACTTATGCCATCTTTACCATAAGCAGTTTGGATCTAAGGATTCAATACGCATTTTTATAGGAAAGTCTGTATTCAACAGCTATGCTCTTAGGAAATAGAGACTTGCAAGACAGAATCAGAGAACGTGCATTTACCTTTGTTACGGTTTTCAACAGCTCCATCTTGCTTTTTACCTGTCAGAGAGGGAAACAAGTTGTGTTTTAAGCTGAATGTGCAGAATTCATTATTTTATTTATGTTTTTTATATAATAACTACATTACTCCACTAAAACATGAAACTGCATTTAAAAAAAGAAAAAAGTAAAACATGTAAGTCAGCTCACAAAAACAGCTTATGGCACTTTTTTGGACTTTTCCCATACAAGACTGCTGAAGTGTTATTGTACCGTGGTTAAATTTGCACAAATTACTGATACTGACACTTCTGACTTGTTAGGAAAGCTTTATAAAAGACTTCCTGACACATTTTTCTAGGAAAGATATTTGTGACAATTAAGCAATTCTGGTGGCCTCTGTCTTGCTGTGTTATTCCAATGCTTGTCACCAGTACCTCTGTAAATAAGCTGCAGGGTCTCACTTTGAGAATCAGTGCTTTTGTACAACACTGCAGAAGCTACTGTAGCGTAAAATATTCATAAATCCACAGCAAAGCTTAGCAGAGGTACAGCACTGGATTCCTGGATCTATGCTAACCCTATTTACACAAACATGAGTATAATATGTAGGCAACATACCATACATCACTGTGAGAATAGCTCAAGTTCATAATAAAATATCACTCCTACCTGTGTTCAGAAATGGGCTCAACAAGAGATCATAAAGAAGGACAGTGAAATAATGAAAGAATTTAACAAGTGAAATATTAAAAGTAGTTGAAAGACCAACACATCACGTGGTTTTTTTTTTTGTGGCCTTAGCAAGTGACAAACCATATTTCTAAGTAGAGAAAGCAAGGATTATAATTACTGTTTGTGCTAACTTGAAATGAAAGCACAAAATTGAGGAACTTAAAACAAAACCCAAACATTTTCAATATTACTGGTAGTTCACCAGTTCTTTGGCCTTAGGTTATGAAGACCAAAATTTGCAAGAGTATTCCAGTAGAAGAAAACCAAATTATCAAGCAGCCTGTCTGGCATGACATTTAATACTTTCACTACACCATTACTGTAGACATAGTCTGATTTCTATACATAAGATTTCTCCCAGCGTTCTCACAACAGCTGAACAGGAAACAGGAAAGGAAAAATAAAAAGAAAAAAGAAAATAGAAAAAAAAAAAACCAACAAAAAAAGAGCACATGTTCACTTTCTCTGAAAGATGCCACCTCAGTTTTCTTAAGAGCTCATCATTATTTCCTAATTTTGTATTTGTTTTCCCCTTGTTCCCCTCTTCCTCTTTCAAGAGCGCAGTTCAACATTTGAGTTACTTGTAACTCCTTGTACATACATTTGCTTTCACTCTGAACCATGCCATACACAGCCAGCTAAATATAGTCCCTTTAATCTCCTTAACATTCACAGAGAATTTAGTTTAACCTGAGTTTTATCAAGGAGAATCTCATTAGGCACGTAACTTAAGGGAAAGAGGAAGCTGTCTATCTTGGGAGACAAAAAAACCCCACAAGTGTTCAGGTCCTAGGATACACTATTTGACAAAGAGACTTCTGCTTTTAGAATAATAAACACTGGCAG
Organism: Cyanistes caeruleus; assembly: GCF_971803275.1. Taxonomy (NCBI): domain Eukaryota; kingdom Metazoa; phylum Chordata; class Aves; order Passeriformes; family Paridae; genus Cyanistes; species Cyanistes caeruleus. The sequence goes on along the minus strand of NC_141704.1, from coordinate 39,814,874 downwards.
AATATTAATAAAAGCTATAATCCTCTCTGCATCTCCCACAGCAGCTGGTACTGTTGTTTGTTTCTTTCTCCTTCCTCTGTGAAGGGAAGAGCACAGGATGGCAACTGTTTCACACTAATGACTGCAAGTGTCACAGGGCAGCTTTTACTTTTCCTTATGCTTGAGCTTGAAACTAACTTAGAACTTTCAATTTTTCTTGTAACAATTTTTCTAATTTGTAAGGAAATTTACTATTTTTTTTTTCCAAGTTTCAAGAAGGGTCAGAATTGTAAAGTATTTGTGGGTTAGGACAAGATCAAAAAAACTTCAATTCCATCTCCTGCACAGAGCACGCATTTTAGCAATTGCCTATTGAGTTTGAAGGTATCTGAGAATCTTAAACACATTTCTGTGTGAATTTTCCATCATTGTCTTGTACCCCTCTGATAAAAAATAGTATACTTTGGTTCATAATTTAATTTTTGGTTCTAGTGCCAAGAAGCCCCAGACTTAGTCTGATCCAGAAGACTTCATAATGGTTTCATGAAAAATTTTCACCATGAAGCTGAGTCCTGAACATGCCTTGTGAGCAGTACTAGCAAAACATTACTGCTTAACATTTCTAAGCTTTGATTCTCAGGATAAAGGCTAAGGTTAGATAAGTGACCTTATAATAAGGAAGACAGCTCATTTCATTCTTCACAGAAGGGCCCCAAAATATGCTGTTGCAAGCCCCTCATCCTTCCAAAAACTAAGTTACAGGAAAAGTGTCATGAGGAATTTGCCTTGTGTATATCTCTGAGCATTCAAAATTTGAGCTCTAAAGAAAAGGAATGGCAGAAATGCCAAAATTCCACAGAAAATGTCTGCTCATTTTTTATCAAGGTCAGTCATACATATTTAGGTTATCCACAGGGTCAGCAGCATCAAAGACCTAAGCTTCTCCCTTTCCAGTGTTATAGAAGAACTCCCTATAAGGGGCATTTTCTACTTCTCAAGTGCAGAACTAGATGCTTATAAGGTTGAACCCATAATAACTTGTTTTCCATAAACAAGTATTTGTTACTAGACATCAATGCACCTTGAAGTTACACAAGATGAGAGTTTAACTATTTATACATGGTATGTATGGCTGGTTAGGATTTGCAAACTTTCCAGACTCTGACTGATCAATGAGATCTGAAGTTTAACTAAATTCCATGTGACAAGAGTTATTTGAAGTGGTGTACTCTCAGGTCACTGGACCTAAGTTGTTTTTCCCTATGAAACCTACAGAAGGCATGAGTTTTTAAAAAGGCTGTCTGGCTTTAGATGACTGGAATATGTTTTTGTCCAGTAATATTCAAAAGTTCATCACCAGCCCCACTCCCATCCCCCTGCCAAAGTATTTAAGATTAATATGCCTACTTTTCTTTTCCTTCTTTTCTTTTTCCTTCTCCTTCTCCTCTTCATCTCCTCCAGCCCCAAGTAAGGTAAAGATGATTCCAGTCTGAGAGTTCACACCCACAGCAGTAACTACCATTCTTCCAGAACCTTCCATCACATGTGTACCTGAAAGATTGAATTGGGTTTTTCACTGAGACATGAGCAGTTATGTGGCAGAGCACACAAGTACTTTGAGGAAATAATCTTTTAAACTTGACTTTGATAAAACTGTGACCTGTGCATATGTACCACTGTGCTCCCCTAAAGCTTTAGCTGCCAAAGCAATCTGGAAAGTAAACCCATAAGCAATTACACAAAATATTTGTCAGTTTCATAGGTCTGATCACTCCAAAAAAGTTTTGTACTTGATGGTCTGGTTTGGGACAGTTCTAGGAGTCAACCTAGATAAAAAAACAATTTGCTAGTTTAACCTCAAAATTTTAAGTAACAAGCTTACCATAGAAGCAAACTACTTTATCCAAAAATTGTCAAATGCTACACACCTGACAGCAGCATAGGATCTCTGTCCAGAGATTTCTTAACATGATCAGATTCCCCAGTCAGCGAGCTTTCATCAATTTTGAGATCATTTCCTTGAATGAGAACACCATCAGCCGGCAAAAGGTCACCTACGAGAGATCACTGGGTTTGTTGACTGCAGTTCCTTTTTTAAAAATAAAAGAAAGTTCAACTTTAAAAACATGTTTACCATATTTCACTTGTGCAATATCTCCAACAATTATGTCAGCTACTGGTATTTGGATGACTTGGCCACCTCTGATGACAGTGAATTTCTGCTCTTGTTCAATACGGCTCTGCAATCCCCGAAATTGTTTCTCTTTACTCCAGTCATTGAAAGCTGTTACTAATACCACACAAACTACAGATAGGAGGATTGCTGCTCCTTCAATCCAACCTGCTTCAGATTCCTCCTCTTCTTCACCAACATTTACTGATCCACATACTGCAGAAAACAGGTTTTAGATTTAAGTTCACAAAGATATTTCAACAATGAAAGTTTCGGCAAAAAAAAAGCTTATAGTTGCTCAACATTTTCCATGCTAACCTTCTTTGCAATTTTACCTTTATTTCCATAAGGGTAACACACAAAGAAGTTAAAGAACCTGAAAGCTAGAGCAGCTTGAGGAAGTTAAACCACCCTGCTCACCTGAACACAAGAGAAATTTATATAGAGAAAGTTGCCTGTCCTTATTTTGTTAAATGATGACAAAAGAATGCCAGACTGGTAAACAACATTCTGCTTTGTCAACATATCCCGCTTTACATTTGCCTTAACAAACCAGATATCACTGCAAAAATTCAGTTAAATGAAGTCACAACCCCTTTATTTTCTGTTTAGAAATATAGTTTCATTTCTTAAATTATAAGGTTACCACTGTCATATCACAAAATCAAGGAACATTTCAGACTTGCTGACTCCCCAAAAAAAGCCCATGACTAAAAATTATAAATTGCTTAAATATTTGAGGCAAAGCTAAAAAAAAATCCCACTTGCACAGAGACTGGATTTCAAACAAGTCCTTCTTCCTGCTGCTTGCAATTTACCTTTGGTCAGAATAATTCTAGATCATGACCAAGGAAATCTCATGTTGCCCTTTTAAGGCAAGCTAGAGTTCTAGTAATGTGCTCTCAATAAGGAACAATAAGCTGCTTTTCCACTGTCTCCCATCAGATTTACAGTATAGGCATGTTGAACCAGGAAAGTCAGTAGTATGATAAAAGTAGATACCTACTTTTCAAGAAGTTTACTTACATGATTCATTTCCTCCTGGAGGCTGGTAAAAAGAAAGGCCCAAGGATACTACGGCTGCAATTTCTAATATAATTAATGTAACGTCCTGTAGTGCTTCCCATACTAACTGAAGAAATGTTTTTGGCTTTTTAGGAGGTATAAAGTTCTTCCCAAAAACTGCTTCTCTCCTTTCTATATCTGCTGGATTTCCACTTAAACCTATTTAACAATAAGATAAAATTAGTGACACTTGCACACATTTCACCCTCACATCAGAACTGTCCCACTCATGGAATCAAGTCCCACTCCATATTTCAGTAACAATACCAAAAAAGCCACATGTTATCTCAAACATAATTACGTAAGTAATACCCTTAAATCAGAGTCACTATAGAAAGCCAGCTATATTTTACAATTCTCACCTTGCCAAAATAAAGCTGATGGTCTACCTGCTTAATATGTCACTTAATATGACATAGGAACAGAGTAATAATAACACACATACCTTCGTTCAAAGTAAACAAGTTTGCAAGACAAGATCATTAGTAGAGTTACTACTATTGAGACTGAGTAGCACCATAAAGCTTTAGCAAGACCACAGCCCGTGAAGGCAGCTCTGGTTCCCAGTGTAGGGATTCTGTATTCAGAGACAACATCCTAGGATCCTAAAAGTAATGTAACATTTATAATGAGATGTTTATTATACTTAAAAATGTAACTATTATAATCACTGTATTTCAATATTAATTATTATATAAAAAACTATTAAAAGTAGTTGAAGCTCTGCAGGCATCATATGGAAAGATTTATGATGCTGCATCCACCTGGAGTGGTGGTAGTTATTTGCTCTTCTGAAGCTTCACTTTCTATCTCCTCTCACACAGAGAGCCCATGTTTAGCACTATGCCAGGTCTGTCACCTCAGTTTTGTACCCATCCTCTTTCTTACATGGCATATTTGAATCCTCCTCTGTCTCAATTCTTGTACCATCCTTAAGGGACACTAGCAGACAAGAGTGAGGGGCCTACACAAAAGGCTACAGCATGTTTCAAGAGCTTGCCAAGATCTTAAAAATAAAGAAATACCAAGTGTTTTCAGTGCAAGGTCATGCACTCAAGGTCTTCTGTGAGCACACCTCCTGGCTACTCCTCTAGAAGTTTCCAGCTGACTAACCCACCATTCAGAATACTAATTTTTCCAATCAAAATTGCCACATTCAAGGCATGTTCAGAGCAAAGGTCTGGATATTTCAATCATACTGACTCCAAGGCTATGATCAGCACCAGCTTAAAAACAACTATTTTCTTACTAGCAATTTTTTTAGTAGCTAACCCATCTGCTTAGTGATAAAGGCATTGCAAACATACAAATTAAGAAGAGTAGCCACTGCAGCTGGCTTTCAAAATAAGGGGGGGTGGGGGGGGTGGTATTAAACACCTCTAACAGACATTTCTCCTAGAATCATCACATACTTCAGGACACTTTGAAAAAGCTACTGAACTGCAAAACTCAATTTTAAATGCTAACAACTTAACTGAAAAGCAAACTATGTGCAGATCTTTTCAAAAGTGAAATGAATTAAACATATTCTGAGTATATGATAAATTACATTTATTCTAACAGTCTTCAATTCACCTTGAATTCATGACTTTGAAGGTTTAATACAAAGAAGCAATTGTACTCATTAGCCATAACCTTACACTTCTTGCACTTCAAGCTTTAAGGTGCTTACTTTCACTCTCAACACAAAGAGCACTGCAAGTCTATTTTCAAAATCAAGCTATACATTACAGAATCTACAGAAACTCAGGACAGCGTGGTCATTCCAAAAGGCTGGGCCATATTGCTATTTGGCAAAAGATACTACTTCTCTATTCCTTTGACATGGCAGAGTCTGGAAATTTATTTACGTAATGTTAGCAACATCACTCTCTTCCTCCTTTCGCAGGGTACCACAGTGCAGAACATCAGAAATGTACAGCAAAGTTCTTTGAAGATTGAAAAGTGTTTCCAAATGAGGCTATATAAAGTCAAGCTACTAGCAGAACCACTTAGTGAAGATTAGTAAATAAGCCTAGCACAGTCAAAAACCATTTGTATTTTTAGTGTACACTGTAATACACCATGCACTATTACTGAACTTGCTTCATTTACCACACAGCTGGCAATTTCACAGTTCACAATCTACAGTCCTGAGATCAAAACTACTGCCATTACATTCTTCATTAGGTGTCTTAACTAGGGTAATTTATGCTATTTGGGGTTAAGTTTGAAGAGTAATACCCAAGGGACTATTAATGCTTCATATCCAAATTTTATTAGAAATATCTGTATCTGTCCGGAATATGACAGATTTTTGCTACTAAACGTATGTCAAACATTAATTTTGCACATTTGTATACTTGCAAGCAGTAAAGTCTACTCAGTGTGGTTTTTTTAAGTAATACTGGTAAAGCTCTGCTCCCATTTCTCATTTAAATCAGCTAAGTTTGATTGAAATTTTCCCTGAAAACAGACGTTGCCTTACATTGTCAACAACTTCACAGCAAGAAATGGAATAAGCTGAGCTCATCCAATGTGTACCATGTCAGAACCACCTGTACTTTTCCTGTGAAGCCACTAGTAATTACATAGTGGTAAGAGTGTCATGTCATAAAGAAAACATCTGATTGGGAAAAACTGTCACAGGGCCTGGCAGATATACCCACAAGGTTTTAGAGAGCTACTATTAGCCTAACACATAACAGTTTCCTGCAAGATCTTCCCTAGACTTTTTTCCATTAGTCTCCCTTTCTATACTTACAATTTGAATTTGACAAAAGCGGAGACCTTTACAAGAGCTCTCTGGTACTACCTTCCAAAAGTTTATAGCAGGTTATCTGACAGAGAGGTTGATTCTCTTAAAATTTCGTGTTGTGGTTTAGAGTCAAAATGACACCTCTGTTGGACGCTGTTCTAACTCAATTAACCTCTTCTGAGCCTGTTAACATGCTCAACTGTTGAGTCTTTGGTGTGTTTATGAGCTTCTCTAGAGCACTTGAAAAAGGATGGTGCCCTTTATTAAGTCAATGACTGTATGTAACCGATTGCAGTGTACATGTAAATGTCAAATCCTTTTGAAAGTGAAAGGCCTTGATCACACAGCCCTCAGTACAGCACAACCAATCTGAAGAAAGGGCATCCAGCCCTTGAGTTTTAGTACGCTGACACTCATGGCTCCCATGCGCTAACCTGCATGTTTGTTACATTTAGAGACAAAGTGAATCCTGCAGTATATGAGCTCTTTGGTGCTTAGTGCCCCATGGCTATGTAAAATCATATGCCCACCTAGCTTGCGGTAATAATGGGCCTTTAGCCTTGCAGATCACTGTACAACAGAATATAACTCTTGGTTCAACTCCCAGTTGTAGAAAACTACATCCCTTTTCACTGAGAAGGGAAACTGCCTTTCAATGCTACGCAACAGGTCAACAGGGTAACGAGAGCCTATTGCTCCTGAGACGTGTTACACTGCTGATACACTACAGTGCTTCACACACATGCACTGTACTTTACAACTGCCAAGGAACAGAAGTTTGTACTCCTCATGTTTTACAAACTTCTTCATCCTGAAATTGGTCTACTCCCATTCACTGGTAGTTCAGCCGTGTCAGCTGGCTGCTTTCGGTTTGGTAAGAGGAACCCAGTCCATCTACTGATAATTTCAGGAGTCTGGAAGTCAGGAGTCTGGCTTCAAAAGCAGATCAAGCTAAAACATGCTAAATGCAGATGTACCCAGAGGTACCTTACGGCATTAGAAGGCTGCTCTTGGTCCAAGAAGACAAATCTTTCCATAGCATTTCTGAAGAACAGAAAGCAACGGCTTCCCAGGATTAAGACAGCAGGTACTTTACTGCCACCAGCATTGGTTAAAATCTATGTGAGTCCTTCAATGAAGAGACGCTACAATTTGCCAAAATCTTGATTTTGATAATTCTCAATTGCTCTCAACAGCAGGACTTTGCAATAAATTTCAGTTAATGTTTTTACATATTTTTTATTTAAGTAAAGTTTACTGCAAGGACTACTGCATGTAGATATATTCACAAATATCCTTAATAGTTCTCATTTACATTGGAAGAAAGCAGTAAGAAAAGGCCAGGTCTTAAGAAGAACTTCTGGAAGGTTCTCAAGAAGGAGACCTAATAAATTTATTTTCTTATTTCTTTACATTTGTGCTGTCTATCCTGGAGTAATAACTCTAAATAGCAAAAGCATCATGTAGCCACACTTTACAGAATGCCACTAAGTCCAGCATGGTAAAGACTCCATAATTGATGCTTATTTCTAGGGAATAAGATCGTGTAATCACTTTGCAAACCTTGCACTACGATTACAGGTTAATGCTTCGAGTTATAGTGACAGTTATTTTGCATAGCTCAAATAAAATCTACAGAAATACTGCAGATTTAGAAACTAGATCCTGCTACTAAGAATTCAACATAGCACAAACAGAAAACATGTAATCAGTTTTAAAAATTGCTGCATTAGCAAATCCAAGAACTAGGTAGCCACACAGAAGCATTAATAAGCTCTGCATTAGATTATTAAAACCTTGAGCTCTACAACAGCATGATCTGAATTGTGAGCTATAGGTCATATGAACTGTTTAGAAAACTGATGCTTTCCCAGTGAGTTGAACACTGCTATGTTACACTGCTGCTTGATATGTGGATGTTTACATCAGTGAACTTTGTTCCAACTTCATTAATACAACATCTCACATGCAGTTAGACCAACTGAAAAAAAAAATCTTGCTTACTTATTACCATGGAATACGTCTGTCTTAAAGGAACAAGAAACAGTATTTTGTAATGGTAACTAAAATGCTTTTACAAACTTTTTTCTATTAAAAAAAACCCAACAGTTTACTGACTAAGGCTTTTCCTAAATGGAGTTTCCTCAATAAGTTTTAAAATGTACTTACCTTCATTTGGTGAAGTTTTCAACTTTGTACAGATGCCATGTACATCACCATAGCATTCCTGTATTTTATGCAGTGCATCTGCAGCTCGAAGTTCCATAAGAGAACGGAGCTCTGCAAGAGTAACTCCAAAATCTCCATGATTAGCTTCTTTTACAGCATTTTTTACGCTGCTATATGCAACCGAGTTGTTTGCCATGTCACCCATGATGCATGCAGTCTTTAGCGCAGACAGTTTCCAGTAAGGAACGGAATTTCAACTTAAAATATTTCCAAAAGAAAAATAAATCCTTTGGGTATGAAGACAGTCAGGAGAGCAGACACATCACCCAAGAAAGAGAGCCCGTCTGGAGAGATATCTTTGAGGTTGTCCCATGGCGCGTTCCGTTCTCCAAAGCCAAAAGGCATGTACAGTCTAGGGAGAGAATAAACACACATTCAGTTACAGAACAGCTATACTGAAATGCATTGTAAAACAACCCTTATTCTTTCACTGAGGTTACAGAACAAATTTCTCTTTAATTTCCTATAACATTTTTAGTTTGCGTTCCGCGGGCAAGAGTGACAAGGAAGAAAATGGATGTTCCCATCCCAAAACAGCCTTGCATTATTGGATTTCCTTAAGTCATTAACTTTGTAACAACTGTTGCCTTTAACACTGGCATTTTCCTTCATATGTCCATATGGTTCATCATCAAGCAGCAACCTTTAAAAATACCTAAAATTAAATCTGTTTCCAGGGAAATGGGGCTTGTGGCATCCACAAGTGATGTCACATGGGGAAAGAACATGCTCAGGTTAAAAATCTCCACTTTCCAATGACACTCTCACCTCAGAGTTTGGGAAGAGCAAGATATTTTGTGTTCCCATTAATTCATTTGTGCAAACCTCAAGAAAAACAACTTCAACACTAAGCTAGCCCATGCATGAAGTACTTTTGTATTCTAAGTAGGATTATATCTTCAGGCAGGCCTGGATAAATTCAGGCAGCTCTTAATAAATTTTTCATATCCATACAGTTTTAGCTCTGCTCCAGCCCACTTCATCACAACTCAAGCCTAACACACTCTTTGAAGACAGGGAAAAATTGCACAATAGCACCTTTCCAGAAGAGAGATGAGGAGACTGAGAGCAGTTCTTCCATCTGATAATCAATACATTGTAGCAGAGAAATTATCATCTAGCCACAGAACTCTGAACTTGCACAGGCATTCTATACATAATCCCTGCTCAGCTGACACATCTTGCATGTAGACATGTAGCTACACAACAGTGCAGTGCACACACAAACTCCTTATGCCTGTGTGAAGATTTGTTGTATGCCAAAACCAGACATCTGATCATGTAAGTCAGCTTTATTGGCATAATGGAGTGCAATGAGCATGTGTAAGGATATATTCCCCCACAGAACATGACTCCTAAGTTCAGATGAACAATAACTTGGACACTTCCAGGTCAATGAGACCCTCAGGTGTCATATGCCTAGCAAAGGCAAAAATACAAAGGCAAAGCATCAGGAAACAAAATATTTCTAGCTATTTCCCTGCCAGGTTAGTGGACTGTTTGGCTGAAGTGCCAAGTCTATGTTGAAGTAAAGGTATAAGCACCCAACTACCAGAAATTTAAGGTCTTGGTTCCAGGAAAGACTCAGATTTCTGCTCTGGTAATAATCAGTTGCAGCTATACTAAATCTACCATTTAAAGCACCGTGCCACAATACTTCATTTGCTCTGAGAACAACCACTGACACTGCAAGCCCCTGAACTGATGTCACCTGACCACAAGTGACAGGCCCATCTCTGGCAGAGTTACAACTTCTACAACTGCAACTGCTCTTCTCTTCCTGTCACAGGAGATTCTGAGAAAACCACTGTCCTTGGCTGTTTTCCAGAGAGTGACAAAAAGCATAAAGCAATCAATATTCATATTCATAAATCTTCCAACATTCTGACATCAGAAAAGTTCTTAATTTAAAAATTAATTTCAGATCTTCATTGTTTTCTCTGTTATTTGCAAGAAAATGTTGCAACAGTTGGAAAGTTCATGATGATGCTGTTAGCCTGCACACTAGGTTGCAGTTTTAATTAGGACTCTAATGAGTTCTGTTAGAGTATCCTGCCAGTGAAGAATTTCATGCAAACCACGTATGAAAGAGTCTTCTTTAAAGACATGCCACATTCTTATCTAATGCCCAGAAGCTGGATGTTGTTGTCCAGCTGGGAGCCTAGGAGGATTTATCAGCTGGCATCTGATCATAAGCTATGACAGTGTAACAAGAAGCAGATCAGGCAAATGAGTTTGTATAGCTATGGAGAAGATGCTGCAGCTGCTAATTAGGCAAAAATAGACCAAGCAGAAGGCCCCACAACCAATTGCATCAAACTTGATTCAATTTTAATTAAGAAAAGCTCTGTTCAAGCCTCTAGCAGGAGCCCAGTACTTGATGCCCAAATACACCCAAATCCAGGAGAAAAGGATAGGAAAAGCTACAGGTCTAGTCACTGTTCACTTGTCATCAAAAAGTTTTAAGACTTTCTCTCTCCATATATATGCATAGAGTGGGCAAAATGTGCTTCCATAGGCAACTAAACCTAAGAGTAATAACTGCTTAGTCATAATTCAGTGTGCTCTGCACTCCTGTTCTAGCCTCTCTATGCATCAACATCAATTCTTACTAATAAATAATAATCCAGATTTGATTAATAAGTTTATACTGAAGGGATATACTCGTGTGCTCCAAGTGCCATCTAACATACCAATGGGCCCTTAGGGTTCACAGGCAAATTCAATAAGTGTGCATTAACTACAAAAATAGTGCAGTTCTACAGATCAGCTCTAGTAGTGATACAAATTATTTGGTACATCCACAAATTATTTGGTACATCCATGTTAGCAAAGAACTGTGGAAAATTGAAAAAAACAGTGTGAAGATTTCAAAATCTGAATACTGAGCAAGTGCAAGATGAAGATCATAAAAACTTATGAAAAAACTTATAAACATTATCAATTTTTGCACAAAATCAGACAAGGATCTGCTTCAGTAGTCCATTTTTACCAGACATGTCAACAGAGAGCACAACATACCTGTCATACAGGTACAGGATGGACTTGCAACTCACCTCAAGCTTCCAATCCGTTAATATCTCAAGTTTTAAATTCAAGAAACGGTTATCAAACTAAAACTCATTTGTATACCACTGCTGAAGTTCCAACCTATTTAAAGTTTCATTCAGTTGAATTTGTCTTAGTGTCCAGCTTAAGCTGCATACAAAAAATAAAGATGGCTATTGTTTATTAGACACATCAACTTTTGCGTAATCTTTTATCTGACACTTTGTTTATCCCTTTATATGACTGAGACAAGGAATAACTTTAAAATCTATTCTCTATCACACTCAAGTGACTAAAAAGCTTGAACTGCAGAGGCACATTTCAGTAGCAGCACATACTCTCATAGGTAGTAGTATTCAGATACTTATATAAATCCCTCTGAGAAGACCTTGCTGCTCTTTGGCTGTAGCAACTGACACATCATATTATTGTAGCTGCTTATGATGAGCAACTTCCTCACCCAAATTAAATTACTATTTATTGCTAAGGGATGTGTTTTGCTATCAAAGACACTAATTCAAACCCATAACCCATTAAACAAAGGTTAGACAACCTTACCAGTGTTGGAAGTTCAACAACATCACAAGTTTCTGTAGTTGGACTGGAGAAAGGAAAAGCTCTAAACAGGAGTCTACATGTAGAGATGCTTACCAAAGTACAAAGAGACTATAGATTACTTGTCTGTTTAGTGCAATCAGAACAGCCTGTGCTGACCAAATTAGAAGCTGCAGCATGCTTTTTGAAGTGCTTCTGTGGTGGCACAATTACTATTGCCCAGATGCACTGGACCTAGCATACCTTAGACCCCTATCCAAGCTATTCCTATGATTGTATTTACATTTAATACTTGCTTTACTAACCTACAAGGAAATACAGTTTTCTTAATCAATGTTAAAACACTTAAGCACACACCTCAAGATTCAAAGCTTCAGCAATTATAAATCTTGTGTTTTTCAATTTAATTTATACATCTGCTTGAACAGTATGCATTGAGATATTGAGCACTAGCTGGTAGCATTTGACCTTCAGCAACACACTAAAACTGGGTCCTGTAATATAGGAAAGGGCTTGCAAAGTGATTATCTCAGGAAAGCCTTTGTTTAATCTAATTAGTTCAATGAATGCCAGACAGATCTGCATACCAAGAAGCTGTTGTGATAAAAACTGTCCCCATATGTTTCAGCTGTCATGCCTTTTAACCTGTTCACAGCTTCAAAGATACTGAAAAAACATTATATGCTTTTGCATACTTTGGGTGTGACCCACAGCTTCAAGCCATCACACAACATTGCAGGGGTGGGGGGAAGAAAGAAGGGAAGATGTCTGCAATATTAGTTATAATGGAACATTATTACAGTGAAAAGTAACTGTGACTGAGAAAGTAACCTGGAAATCACACTGAAATTGACTGAGGTCTTGTGCTCTGAAGGGTCAAACTTTTTACTGTAAGAGACAGATCCTCCCACCTACTTGACAGGCTACAGAAACTCCCCAGCTGTTTCACAAGGAATATGAATGAATGCTAATGAAGCAAAATGTTAGCACAGAACAGTATGCATTTACAAGTCACTACTCTGGTAAGTTAAAATGTGCCTAACTGAACGAATAGGAGTTAAATAATTTCAGTGCTATGCTGTTGTTTTAGATCAAACATCTCAGCCTGGTTTATGAAGAGACAAGTACAAGTAGACTGAAGAACTAAGAGGCAAAGGGCACAAGCAAAGTTTTTAGCATATCATCTTCAGCCTTAAATATGCCCAACAGTGCTGTAATGACAAGTTTCGGTTGTTACAGCTTACGTGCTATAAATGGTGAATTCATCAAAGGTCACGACTTTTGCTTAGTTTTCAAAGAGAAATCTGATTTAATTCTGAAGCTTAATCTCCTGGGAGGCAGATGTACTTACCTATCTGAAATAAAAACTGTCCTAGATACTGTATTAGATCTAAACACTGGTATTGTCCCTGCTCATTGCAGGGAGGTTGGACAAGATGACATTTAAAGATCCTTTCAAACCCAAATTATTCTGTGATTTATGGCACTTAATCTAAGGCATTTCTGCTACCTACTGTGATTGACACTTGCAGAAACTGTTTCATCCTTTGGTGGTTTCCTTCCTTTGAGACCCCAAATTTTATTTCTTATTGAAATGATAGCAAACAAATTAGGACTTCAGTAGTCTCAAGTCAGTCTGGTAGTAGTATAAATTAGCAGTGTTCACACACAGGTCCTGCGTCATTTTCCTGCTGTTTTGGTAGCAGCAAGGAAAAATTGTACAAGTCTTGAAGGTGAGTTATTATGGCACGAAGGACATAAGCTTCTCTTACAAAGCAGCTTGGTCCACAGCCTCTGCCAGGAGCCCAGCAAGCAAGCAGACATTTTGTTATGCCATCAGCCATCTGCACAGGCCTGAATTGCCCTGCCTTGTCCAAGGCATGGCCTCTCCCCACCCACAAAAAAACTCAGCTCCAGCTGAAGTGACACCTGCATTAAGGAACAAGATTAGAAAGTGATGTATAGAATAGTCTGAGTAGGAAACTATTTTATCAAGAGTTTAAACTAATCATTAGGTAACCAAATAGAGGTAACAAATGAGATATTAATGATCCAAAAATAGACTGATACAACAAGAAGGGCTACGACCACAAGAAAAACCTATGACAACTTTCAAGGAACATCAGACTTTGAGATATACTGGAAAATCCCAGAGCACAAAACCACTGTGATCATCATTACAGGAAGCATCAAGTGTTCCAGGTGTTTGAAATACTAGGCTTTCATAGTCACCCATTTCATATTGCATTGCTGGCTTGTCCACAAGATGACAAACACTTAAGACAAAACCGATCAAAAGTGTCAAGCTTTCAATCACTTAAAACACTTTTCTGCAGTCCACAGCTCTGATCAACACTCGGGCAGCTTCTCTCTTCTCCACCCACAGGCCCTGAAGCTTCCTTCTCTGTACTTCCTTTTTCTAGGCCCATCTACTTTCTGCTTTGTGATGACACCACAAACTAAAAGCTACATTCAAGAGGACTGTTTGTGATACAAGATTACTCCAGTTTAAGACTATAATCCCAGTGGGAAAAAAAAAAAAAAAGTTTTAACTTCTAGAAGACTCTGTCCCATCCAGAATCATTTAGAGTGTGTTCTAGTACCTAAAATACATTTACTGTGTGTGTGTCAGCTTCCTCATCTAACTTGAGGTGAGTGAAGGCAACTGATGGCTGGAGGCAAACCTGCTGGTGTTTGAAATGCAAGAAAAAAATGCTTGCCCAAAGCTCAGCAATATTTTCCTTTCCTTCAGATCCACTGAGACCTAAATAAGATGACTGAGGATTTCAAGTCTCTTAATCCCGCACAGTTTAGGATAATTATTCTGTAAACTAAGTTCTTTTAACAGATCTGTCATATTAATAGCTAAATATATAAACCTAAAAGTGAGTTTAAAAAAAAAAAAAGTAGTAAAGTCATCCATCAACAAGTATTCACATTACTAGGTTCATGAACAACTTGCCACATTTTCTAATCAACGTTTATCAAAATGATATGGACAAAAATGACAAGATAAAGCTGAAGTTTTTCAGAAAAAGATAGGGTGGCAGCATGGCAACCAGCTCACTAAAATGATGAATCTTAAGACTACAACAGAGTTTACTGGCATTCCCAAAGTGCAAAATGTGCTCTGGTCACAAACCCTGACAGGTGTGTGTTAAATGAGGCATATGACATCACTATATGCAACTAAGTTTCAAGTAAAGGTAAAGTGAGATGGCTCCAAATTTCATCCAACGGAGATGGAATTGGATTCTTGGATTTCAGTTACTTGTGTTTAAAGCTCAGTGCAATGCATCCAGCTGGTCAGTTCTGACCAGCCCCTGACTTCATCAGTTATTCTTACAGGTATATGACTTGTCTTGAGAAACCTTTTCACTTTTTATTTTTTTTTTCCCACAGAATTTATGTTTACAATTTCATCCTGTTTTGAGCACTCCCCATTTTTTTCTTTCAGAAAGCATTCTTTTATACTAATATCCATTTATGCAGAGCAGTAGGCTGCTGACTGTGATCATGCTTCATGATATCAAAGAGATGCAAAAAGCTCTTTAGATTTATGAGCCTTCAGGCAAAAGGCTAAAGTCCATTCTTAACTGATTTTTTTTTGTATTCAGAAAACCTCAAAAGGAATTTAAAATTAGTCTTAAAACTACTAGGAAATATTTATGCCTATGAGATTAAGCCTAATTACTTCCATAAAGTCACTCTGTATGTAACCAATTCCTTTCTATTAGAGCAGTAAAATTAACTTAGGTAAAGTTTTAAGGCTTTTCTTGCTACTTTGGACTAGATTACTGCTGCATACATATAAAGAGTACCACAAAATAGTCTATACTGTAAATAAGTAATATACAAGTTTTGATATTAATGTGGTAAATGATCCATTTATGATCCTCAAAATCACCATCCCAACCAAGAAAGGGTCTGGAATGTAAGAAAAATAAAACAAAAACCTCAGGTCTTGTCACCCAATGACACGCAATGAGCCCACACTATGGCGCTAATTAAATAGATGTTTTGTGTTTCTTTGTGAACAAGTTCACAAAGTTTAAGAAACTTCCCCCCAAGTCTGTAACAAGCCAGTCTGAGAACCTTCATCTTCAGATTTTTCACAGGCCTTCTGGAAATACCAGATCACTGTACCCCCTTATCCTCAAACACCCTCAAAAAGCCTTATTTCTTCAGAATCCTACATTTTGAAAGCTATGCTAGCTTCCCCTGAATGTCATTAATTCCTGCCTGCCAGAAATACACCAAATAAACTGGCTATAAGGGTCATTCTGAGAAAATCCCTTTCAAAAACTGCAATTATGTATGCCATCTTCTCTTCCTAAGGAGACAGGGTTTTTTTAATTCAAATATCATAACTAGTCCACATTTGAGCAGCACTTTGAGAAATACTTCACAACTTTGCTGTTCCTGCTAGTTATGGCAAGAGGTTCAGGGGTCCTTTTTGTTTGTGGAGTTGTTCTGGGTTTTTTTGGTTTTGTTTTTTTGCTTGTTTTGGTGAGGGTTTTTTATGGGTTTGTGGTTTTGTTTTTTGTTTGGTAAAGGTTTTTTACCTCAATATTTGAATCTGAGAATCCAGTGTAAAGCTTTGCAGAAGCATAAGAGTGAAATCTCTCGCAAAATTCTTTATTATGATTATACTTGTCATCCCTTTAGCACTTTTCAATAAGTTTTGAGAGCTTAGCTCACTAATTCATTCTAGTGGGCCTCCTCTTTCTGGTACAGTTTAAGAAGCATGTTCAGTAGGCTTCACCTCATAGTATTATCTGACATATTGTATGATTTAGTAAGACTACATATTGCTTTATGCTTCAGGGACATCTCCAGTTTCAAAACTAGTCTTTCCTCATGATAATACTTTTCCATCTCTCTGAAGTCTGACCCACTTAAAGTCTAAGTTGTCATGCTTTCTGCACTGTCACACACTTCTAGCTACTCCAACCTTTCTAATTTATGCAGGGTTGGTTGCTGGTCTGGGATTGTTTTACCCACATGGAAGCATTACTGCAATACAGATATTGGCACCTGTCTGTAGAATGACAGTAAATTAACTGCTCTGTGATCAGTACATGACAATCCTCTGTCCACCATCCAATATAAGACAACAAATACCTCTCTCAGCAGTTTGTTTCTTTAACATAGACAGGGAACATATAAGCAGTGTTAGTAGACAGAAAGCACAAAGCTGAGATTCACATCACAGCATTTGTAACTCTAACAAAGCAGCAAGTCTGTCACATCCTCAGGTGACCAAAGGTATGGCTGTGCTACAGTGACATGGTGTAACACTCCCACTCACAGAGGTCCTGAAGCAGCTCTCATTATTTGACACTAACAACACTGCAACTTACACCTGCCCCCCTTATCCTTTCGCAGTGGGAAAAGCCATCACCTCTGCCAACTGCTTTAATGGAGCTGCGTCCATGAGCGTGGGAGGTCTGCTGTTTGCAGCAGTCACACAGGCAGCCCCGGGCCAAGAAGGCACACTTCTTGTGTGCTTTTCTACTCTTCTTTACAGCACCTCAGCCAATGAGAGAAGATATTTCATTTTGGGTCTTGCTCTAAGTCCATCTCTTGTGGGATATACAGCACTCCAAACAGTTTTGGCACTTCTTCCTTTAGCAATGTTTTGGGGTTTTTTTCACTGCTCTTGCTTTCTCCATATACTTCTATGATCTTTAAAAATAAACAATTTATTTCCTAGCCATCAAATCTGCCCCCCTCCAAGATCCAATAAGCAAGAGATCACCATGCCATGTTCCCAAGCCTCCACCTTCCCACTAGCTGTGATGGTAGCCATCCACTTCATGGTTCCACATCTGTGAGTAGGCTACCCATAGTCTTGTGGTGCAGAAAGCTGTCATCCAAAAAGGATCTCCCCCACCTCAGTGAAAAAATTAAATAGCAGCATTTCTACTGTCTGAACAAGTTTTCCCACAAGACACCTGGAGGAGCTCATTTATTTGTATAAGCCATACATGCAATGTGGATATGCCAGCTTAAGAGACAAGATACACATTCAGCCAGTGCTAGAAGCATCTTTATCTTGGAACTATATGGCTGCCACCTTTAAGATAACATTAAATCTCCCTTCAACTAAAGGTTCCTCTTCCTTCTGTTATTTCAAGTTGTAGTGGTTTGAGCAAACCCAAAACACAAACCAAGCAACGTGCCACTAAACAAATAGCACTACCCATCACTTTTCAGTGAAGGGCAGACACTGTTTGTTTAGATTGAACAGCAAATTCACCTGACTGTCAGACAATGGCTCAAGCAGATTTAGTAAATGTAGTTGATTTCTCGGTTTTGGTAAGCTATATCAAATTGATATACAAACTGGCTATGTGTAATTAATAATCACAGCTTCATTTCTGAAGTCTTCAGATGTAAAGAACTTTATTGTGCATAACTCTTTAGGTTTCTGAGATTACAAAGACATCAGTGCTTGATGAATGCATTAGAAAAAAACAACTCAGGAAAAATGCAAATAAAACCATGTTCCATAATAATGTTTATAAGGCCTGTGCCACACAGTAAAGGAAGTCCCTTCTCCAGTTTCCTATAAACCAAAGGCCTTAAGTCTTCGCTAGCATCAGTGGATCCTAGTACACTTTGCAGACAGCTCTGCTTCCAGTCTAATCAGCAATCATTCAAATTATGAGGTGAGCTAAGTGTCTAATTCAGTTCTGGCACAAGTCCCCTAGGCAGGGAAAGGGCATGCCTTGAAGAACTCCATTGCAACCAGCTGAACCGACTCAGTGCTGAGGATCAGCTATTAGATTCCCTTCACTCCCCTGCCCTATCAAAGCACAAGGCAGCAGAACTAAAGTGGTAAACCAGCAGGCACTCAGATGCCTGGAGCACAACTACCTTTGGCATACACAGTGAGGTGTCAGTCTTCTGATAAGGTAGCTCTGAATCCTCAGCAGCAATTCCTAGTTCAACAAGCTTCATATTTGTCCTTCTGAAAGGCGGTGTCTGGATTGAGAGCCTAATGCACTAAATGCTCATAGTTCAGTTACAGCTGACCCTCAGGGCCAAGAGCCCACCCACCCACGAAGACTGCAGGTCATCAACCTGACTCAGCTAAGTCAGACCTGTTTTGTTCCTTCTACACAAAGCTACTTCCCACAACTGTGTGTTTTGCGGAGGCACATTGTAACTGTGTACCAGTTTATGTAAAAGTTATGTAAAACAGTTTATGTGTAACAGTAATGTAAAAAATTCGCATTTTGTTTCTAGTTATATACATAGAGTATCTATGTATATAACTGTATCTTCAGTATCTCTGAAGAAAGGGAATTGGGAAAGGTGGTATCAACGTCTTCACTCAAGTGACAAACTTGAATTTTGTGCATGTGCATCACTGCTGATGGCACAAACTCTTTAAATAACCAAGATTTGTATGTTCAGCTCATGGGTTCCAACAGACTTCCTTAAAGGACCAGTGCCACTGCACGTCTGACTGTGTCACACTTCAGCTCAGCATGAGATTCCTTCACTGTACAGCTGAGTAGGAGCTCACAGACCAACCCTTGTTAAGTCAGAAACCAACTGTATTTTTAATCTAAACCGTGCAACTCACAGATTTCTCTTAGGCAGCAAGGAGGTAAAGCAGAGAAAGAAAGACAAGAGCTTCCTCTAGCCTGAGGCTAGTAATACTCAGTGAAATGCCTGTTTCCTCAGTGGAGGGAAGTGACTGAGAAGATCAAGTCTCATGAAACAAACAAAAAATGATGCAGCACCATGAAGCAAAATTTAACACAAATTACCCAAACTCCCACAGTTAGGGACTCAGTCTTGCTGAAGGTAGTTTTGGGAAATTCCTTCACTGTTCCTATTGCTGCACTTTCCTAAGCAAACTCCTGTATCCCTGTTTTCCTCAAAGGATGCCATCAGCTGGTTTCTCAGCACTTTCAGTAGATCCTTAAGCTTGAAGGATACATGGCATTTGGAGAAGAGAGAGCAGACTACTAGGAAGCAGCTGTGCTAGGAGTCTTCTCCAAAAACCTGCTTTGCAGTCCCATTAAGAATGATTTATTTTAATTAGTTTGTCAAGGGAAATATAGAAAGAAGCCATCTGAAAACCTCTACGATTAAGCATTATTTTTGTAGCCTTAAAAAAAAACAAAATACAAAAGCAAACAAACAAAAAAACCCTACCTGATGTAGACAAGACTTAAAAAAAAAAAAACTGGTGCAAGTATGAAATCTGCTAGTAACAAGTAGCAGACTTGCTATTCACACTTTCAGGTAAGGAAAACACTGGTAAGGAAGATGAAGCGAAACTTAATGAAAAGTCCTACGCAGTAAAAACCAACCATACACCTCATTTCCAAGTTGTTATGAATTTACATCATTTAAGTTACACACAAACTCAAATCTGTACACCATGACAAGCACACTTGACAGCTAAGTTCTACCATGGTCTGTAATCTATTAACTTCTTAGTTTAATTTTACTTCCATTGTTTTACAACATTTTTTTTTCCATTTCCTCCTTTTCTCAAGGAAAGGGATGCTTTAAGAGACAAAAATTTATACCAATGGACTTCCAAATCTCCTTGATATTTATTCAGACATAGCAGCACAGTTTATAAACAATGTTCCCAGTTCACCTTCAGGAAAAAACCATGCATTATATACTGAACATATATGTAGTTTTGCATGTTGCACTCGGACTTGTTACCAGTAGATAGCAATTTTCTCTAGATTACCAATAGCTAAATTGTTACTTACTGTGTCATACCTCTACTACAGAGTCAGATTTTTGCACATGTACCCATTGCCTATGAAATCTTCTGCTCTAACCAATCCAGCATTAAATCAGGGTAGAGGTTGGTTTGTTTAGGTTTTTGTTTTGTTTTGGGGCTTTTTGTGTTGGTTTTTTTTTTTGGGGGGTGTGGGGTGGGAGGGTGGTGAAATAACCAGTTTTGTTGGTATTTGAGCAGTTATATAATAAAGGAAGTCAGCAATGTGATCAAAGAGTATACAGTCAGAACCCAGAATCAAACTAAGTGGAAAAGAACAAACAATTTTAGGCAGTTACACAGCTGTCTGTCAAAGTCACAATCTAGTTTGACGTGTGATGCTTCAGACACATAATTAAGCTAAACAGCTTTCAAGACACCTTTCTTCCTTAAAACTGAAAAAGTAGATAGTTACTAAAACATTACCTTGTTGTTGAGCAATTATTATTAAAATAAGCCATCAGCTGTCACAAAGTATTTTACACAGAGCAAATATTTTCAAGTATTTAAACAATTGCATCATGGCAAAATTGCCAACAGGAAGCCTAAACCAAGCTGTTTTATTATTTTAAGATATTTGAAGATCAGGATTCTCTGACTCCTTAATTTGGAGATTTCTGAAACGTACTATTAGATGTTCCTAAAAAGTGGATGCATTTTCCTGTGCATGGAAAATCCTCCACTGTTCTCTTTTGACAAGACCAGGGCTGAAGGCAGACATTGCTAAGCTAAACTTAATGGCCTATGTTATGGAGGTCCACAAGTTTTGGTTTACTTGTCAGCTTACATGATTATTAAAATGGAACTTTGGACAAAAAAGAAAAAAAAAAAAATATTGAGCAAGGCAGTAAAACTCTGAATTCTGATCATAAGCCAAGTCACAGGGATAAACTTGAAGAACTTAATCCACAGTACCAGGGGGAAAGCAGAGCATATTTGGTAGGGGGAATGCACTTGCTGTGAGAAAACAACTTGTTCTAACCTCTGTGTGAAGTCCTGGGCAACTGTCTGGTTTTTTTACAGCCAAACAGTCCCTTCTGAGTACAGCAGTGCCTGAAGACATCTACAGACAGACACAGGTACACCCAAGGAGAAATCCAACAGGAGGAACTACAGTGGCTGCCCTGAATTCTTAATTGAGCTTGCACAGTAGTTTGACTGTTCTGGAATATTTGACAGTTATGAATTATACAAGTAAAGTGTCTGGACAAAAGACTGTTTTCCAGGAAATGCATCTTGCAGGGTTCAAAAATCCAGAAAATCTCCTCAGAGTTTACAACCAGGAGCCAGACTCCACGTCACAGGGCTCAAAGGTTCTTGTTCAGAGATGTTTTGCACTAGCAAATGGTAAAAATAAAAAGGCAGTTAGGTTTATTATTCCACTTATCTGGTTAGTGACCAGTATGTTAGGGTGAGTTACCCTTTTGTTTCTCTGAAATCATTAAACTGTCACTGAATTCCACAAACTAAAAATAATCAGAGCAGTAGTATAATAGAATAATAATATCAGAAAATAAGATAACAGAGCAAACTACATTGGCATGTAAAGATGTCTATTGATTTCCAAGTGCAATTGTTTTGATTATGTTCGTAGTATCTATATATACACCAAGACTTCGTTCAAGTCCAAACTTCTTTCATTCTGGCTGAGAATTTTATATTGAATGTCTCTTCACACAGAAAGAAACAAGTAGTCTCAGAATAAGCAAATAAAGGTATATGGCACCCTATGGAAGTAGAGAAGTTTTTCTTCCCCATGTGAGGCTTCTTATCATAGCTCTTTCACATACATACACAATTCCTATAAAAGTGGATCTTGGATGTATAACTAGATGTACAAGTATTTTAATGGATAGCCCCATCCAATTGTTGATACACAAAAACAGATCAGACTACAATTACAAAGGTATATACAACACCAGTGTTTACCATTATAGCAGGAGATAGCATCTGAGACACCTGATTAGCTTTCAGCAGCTATTTGTTGACCCATTTTTCAGGAAAATCCCTCTCCTATTAATTAAACTCTTCTTAACTCAGAATTACACACGGACATATTTGTAAGAGGTGCTACTCAGCTATTTAAGCTCATGAAAGCTACTTTTGCAGAGCCAGCAGAGGGAGTACAGACATCATTTTACTTATCAGCTGTGAAAAAGATACCTTGTAAGAAAGCACTAAAAGAGCTGTGCCTGCAAATCTAATGCACTTGGTTTAAAGCATGCCAAGAACTTCCTCGGTCTTTCATAGACATGTATGTCAATGGGCAGTAGAGCTGGTGTTTTGTTTCTGATCCTCAACCAGCTGTCACATCTTAAAAGCCAAATAAGTCAAATTTTCACATCAAAAAGTCAAAAAGTCCCTCCTGACAAATGGGGGGAGCAACTCTAACAAGTAACAGAAGGTCTGATGCTTCATGTGCATAAAAAAAAAGGGAAACAAACAAACAAAAACTCAACAACTAAAACCATCATATAGCTGCAATTCAAGTTTTTATTCCTATGGATTCTGCTGTTTCTGAAAAACCCTTTTGGTTGTCCATTTCTTAGAAAACAACTTCACCTGGAAGACAAGCTGAAAAACTCTTAAGTTCAAGACAACCTCTAGCAAAGGAGCCAGGAAGGCACACATAGCAGTGCTGGACTAGAAGGTAACAAACAGTAAACCTTTCTGCTGATATTCAGAGAGGCGCACACCTCCTGGCAAATCTGGTTTTACACAGCCTCTGAGGCAAGAGCTCTGCTGCTTTATTTAGCATTTCCATTGATCAGCCTGCTTTGGACTTGACAATTATGACTGAACGGTGTTGACACAGTGGCGGCTGTGGAAGCAGTTTTGGAAAGAGAAACAGGCTTTGAACAAACAGATTGATAGCTTGTTGCAGTCTCATGGAGGTGAACCCAAAACTCAAGCCCAACACAAGACAACATACCTTCCTGGCAAAAACTCCACAAATAGACACATTTTTCAGTCTACAAAACTGACTGGATTTTATTTCCTTGAATGAAGTCCGCATCTCTTAACTTGTTAGTATGAGGCTAAGCTCATATAAAATTCTTTCCAATCTTAAGCATTTATCAAATAATTTTTTGGGTGGCTATTTCTAAGTGTCACTATTTAGAAGTCTGTATATTGTCATACAAGTGCAATAAATGCCTTTGTCTCAAAGTTTCTTCTTGAAGAACAGCAAAACACTCCTCCTCCCAAAGAAAAGATAAATTTCCATCATCTTAAACTTCACATGAACTTTAAAAAGCTTTGACAGCTTAAATCATTAGATTTTGATTACTACCTACCAAAGAAAAATGTGCCTGTAGCTACATAATTTAGCCTTCACTTGTTTCAGGTTTTAAAAATAGAAGAACAACCCTTCAGCAAATTAGATGGCTGTTTCTTCTCCCCATCTACAAGAAAGTGGTATTCACTTCTCAGCTTCATTCTCATGTGGCAGATTCACGAAATTAGTAAGTCAGAGTGGGCTGAACTGGTTCCCATCTTAGAGAGCTTACATGATATTTTACAGATGACTAAAAAGTTTTACCCCTGTGATGCAACAAAGCCACCTCACAGTTTTGGTGTTGAAATTCAGAGTTCCCATAGCTTTCTCCATTTGTGTGCTGTGCCTGGGCAGCTCCCAGGGCTCCAGCCAGGCTGCTCAATACGTTCTATGCAGAGCAACCACAGCGAGGAAAGCCACGCTTCTTCCATCACTAGCACGGTGAAGATCAGCTATCAGGATGCACACCAACCACTCTGATCCACCCCAAGTTACACTCTGATCATTCTCCAAGTTATTGCAGTCTCTTGTGACAACACTGAAGTTCCTGCAGGTACACAAAACGCTCATACAGACAGTAAAAATGTTTTTTATTCAGGCAGAATGGTAATCTAACCAGACTCACCACACAGATAATCCAATGCCAGTGCCAACTCAAAACACGGCACAGAACTACGCTGAACCTGCTAGAGTGAAGCAAATATGAAACCATACTCGCAGGAAATACACCACAAAATCATCCAGCAACTGGAGCCTTGCTAAGCTCCCAGCTAACTAACTACGTTTATAACACTTTACATTTGAGAGGCTGACATTAGGCTTCTAATCAGCAAGTTAAGGCACATGATCCATTTATATAAAGTAGGGTGTTTCAAGGGGCTGAAAAGCCCCTTGAAACATGAGCATCCTCTCTCTTGGTGAAGTTTCTACAGCAAATTCCACAGAATTTTATACTTTAGAATTACTACAGCTGCCTTTAAGGGTCTACAGAGGCTTCTTGTTATCTCAGTTTTTAACCTGAAACCCTTCAATTTAGTACGCAGCTGAACAACTACTGACTTTAGCATTAATCACGCCACAAGATTTAGTACTTCAACAATTCGTAATAGACAGCATGCAGCAGATGCAAGAGCTTTTCTAAAAAGTCAGTGTTGAAATCGTATTCTTCCCCATTACCTGTTTTCACCACCTGAAAGGTCTGTCTCACACCTGTGTGCATTTCATGGGTTAAAAATTTACATTCCTTCCATCATATGCAAGATTCACCTGACCAAACGGGAGCACCTACCTCTAAGGTAGCCACTTCAGGTGTTTTTTGTAAATGGGCAATGGATAAATTAAATATATATATCTAAATAATAATTTTAGCCACCTAGGACATGATCTAAAATAGTCACATGAATCTCAGATGCGTTTGTGTCTCTTCAGCAACAGAGGCGGCCCAGAGTGACTAGTTTCAGTTTTTTAAGACGCTTATGTAAGTGGCCAGGATTGCTCTGCCAAAGTTAAGCACAGTCTGCTGGGCTGAACTCGCATATCAAGCAGCTGCACTACCATGTCAGAGCAAGAGGAAGGATGTGGCTTCACAGTTAGTTTAGGAATACCCAACCCTGTGCTACTGCCAGAAGGTACAGCCCTGTGCCAGCACCGCCGCTCACCTGACCTCAAGGTCAGGGGACAGCCCTAGATGAGAACGGGTGACATGGAAGACAGCAGCAGCACCAGCGGTTCCTCCTGAAGGTCACACAGTGACAGGGACTGCCCCTTCCAGCCAGCACGGGCCTCACCAGCTCAAGTCAATCATGGAAGCTCTTCTCCACACCCTCATCACGCTCATCCTGGGAAAAAGACAAGCCTAGCTGCACCTGCCCTGCAAGGCCCCACTACAGACCATTCCCAGAACCCTTTTTAGCCTTCCTCTTCTCAAAGCCACCTCACTCTACTTCTCCCCACACACGGCAGGACAGCCTCTCATCGAGTGTTGGGAGAGGTGCAAAACAAGGCACCATTTTTGGATGTGGCCTCACAAGCACGACTAAAGGCAAAACCCACTGGTCCCACTCTTGCTTATGCTGCCCAGTGTGGGCCAGCCCTTGCCAGCACAGGGGAGCCCTGCAGCTGGCTCAGGCTCCCTGTACTGCAGGGTGGCCAAGACCTTTCCCGCAGGCATCCTCCTCCCCACGGCAGGGTACAGGTGCCAGCCAGCCTCAGCTCTCCTGCTCACCCCCACTCCTGGAATCTAGGACATGCAGTAGCCCTACAACCACGTCACCATTTTCAGCTTCTGCCAACTGTGACAGTGAAGAGGAAAGCCTGTCAGAAGTGTTTTTACTTGGTCAGCTCAGTAATGCTCAGGAGGGGCATTTGGCAGCTCCCCATCAGGAGTTTGAAATCGCCCTGTTTTACAACCACTGACTCAAAGTAACGTGCATTAACTTTATCCAGTTCAAAGCATTTTGCCCAGGCTTATATATACAACCTTATTCTCCATATTTATTTCTGTAGCCTTAGATTTGACTATCAATAGAAGGCAAATATAAAGCTTTGAGCCTATGCAAATTCAGTGTTGCAGTTTTGGAATAAGAGATTCATCTATCAAGAATGTTAAAACTATCTCCCCAGAAAATATGAAGTACTCCGCTCAAGCATACATCCCTTGTATTTTTCCATCTGGTAAATCAATTTCCTGTGTTAAGAAGGTAGCACATCAGTTTTAGGATATCGGACTTCTCACAAAACAACTTTTCTAAACCAATTTGCTAATATGGTTTGAGGAGCTGCTGTCCAGCGCCCGGCAACACCAGGAGCAACAAGAAAAAAAGAAAGACATACACAAATTACTCACTCACAAGCAAGACGTGTACCACTGCTTTATATGCTGGTATCTAATTTTGGATGTGCGTGTTTGTACCAAAGTGCTTTTGAAAGGTTCCTATAACCTGGTATGCAATGCAGAGTGGGTGACTCTATATGAAGGATAACTCCACTTTAAGTGCCTCCACTACCAGTAAACAGCACACATAACACACAAATCCAGAAAAAGAGACCCCGCTTTTCTTAAATCCCAGAGAATTTATTCCCTTTATTCCCAAATCTCTTTCAACTCGCTTTAGAAATACAGCTCTAGTTTAAGAAAAGATCCTATTATCAAAATGCATCTGAAAGCAGACTCTGTGAAGATGTCAAGATGTTTCACTATGCAAAGCAAGCTCATTGCAGAATAAGAAAAATCACTGTCAATGTTAACTACATGGATTTCAGAGCAGAAGTAGGTGAACACAAACTGAAATTATTTGTGTTCTTAATAAAGCAGAAGTAAAGCAGTTGTTCTAGCAGTGGTAAAGCACCTTCCCTACTCTCTCCAGATGTCAGTCTCAACTATGCATATTTGAAAGCCATCTGGCACAGACCCTGACAGCCAGTTTAAATCATTTCATGTTTCATACAACCTCAGCTAAGTGAGGCTGGTAGACACTGCTCTAATTTAAGTATTGATTTGCACTATGCTCCATAGGTTTCATGAGGTTCTGCATCAGCTTCATTCCCAAGTGAAGAAAAATTGGCAGATCCAAGCAATGTAAAGCAATTTGAAGTGCAATATCAACACTGATACCAGTAGTACCTAGATGGAAGTGAAAAAACTCCTGTTCAATATGCATATTAAGATCCTGATCTACTAGATCAAACTAACCAGAAGATATTAAAAAATACTGCCCTTTCTGAAACTGTTTAAGGGCTAAGCATACCTGTCCCCTTTTCTACCCATTTATTGTTACTATCTACTCAGTCTTCTCTATGTAAAAACACCAGAAAGCAAGTCTGGATGCTCAACACAACAAGCACAATTTTCTTTTCCTCCACTGGAGTATTAGAAACCACCTAGGCATATAGTTCTTGTGTTTTAACACAAATATACTTTTATGGAACACCATTAGTTGAAAACTGGCACTCAAACTACTCTCCCCTCTACTGTCAAAGCAATAACTTCAAGTTCTCCCATGTGAAAAGGTTAATACTCTCCAGGGAATGGTTTCATGTGACTGCTGCACAAGGAGGAACATTCCCAACCACCAATCCAAAGATCCGTGTTGCTTTCCTCATGTGAGCCTCACTTCCCACCCTGAAGAGACTAGTGCACAAACCATCTAGCAGTACACTAAGTAGACTCAAATTGGTAGAGATGGCACAAAGGAGGGGGGAAATTATTTCAGTTAGCCTAAGATGAAAATTAAAGTAGCCATGAGGTCACCTCAGCCAGCCCATGAAACTTTGCACTCACAGTGACAAACCAAATAAGCAATTACAAATGATGCTCTCTCTGTCCTCAGTATCTTGGATTATGCTGATCAACCAGTAGCTTCAGAAGGACATCATAAAAGGCTGATAAAACTTTGGAATATTAAAATAATCTTCAAACATATTAACAGAAGTGACTAACCAACCTTTTGATGGGGACTTGAAAGACTCCTGTCTCTTGAAACACCTACCATACAAAACCAGATGTTTCCCAAGCTTTTGGAGAGTCACAGTGACCACCTTCAACTTTTTAGGACCCTCTTAAAATATTCTTTATAAAAGTGTGCTGTAGCTACAAGACTTCTTTATTGCTAGTGGCCTAAGAGCAAAAAAAGTTATGCAATTTCTACATAAGGGCACATCTGTAACACTGCAGTGAAGAGCACTTGATTTTTCCTTCACTGGTGTATTAATGTAAAGATGATTAAGTTCATCTTTAATACAAAACCTTAAAATGAATATAAAAGTTTTAATGAAGACATAAACAGAAAAAGAGCACACCACTATAACCCTTGGGGCATATCCCAGAAGTGAGATCGTTGCTTAAAGCAGAGAGGGCTGAATCATCTTTCCTGCCTTGAGTTGGGGTTTGTTGCTATCAACTATGCAGAGCATGGTACATCCTGGGCCTCCTCTGCCCAGACACTGTACACCAAGGGGTGAGAAACCAATAGTGTTGTTTTCCCTGCTGCTACCTTATCTTTCTGTGAATATAAGGGCACAAGTAAGGGTAGCAGATTACAAGTGATAGGCTCCCAGAAGTGTGTTTTAAGAACATGGTGTTTCCTGTGGTCACTGGGAATTAAGGCTACATCCAGCTCATACACAATACTAAAAAAAATGAGACATGCAAACCACTAAAGTCCACTGTAAATAGGAGGCCATGCAGAAACTTACCTAACTCTCTTCTACAATGCAGCATCAGATTATAAGCAGCAAGAAGCCAGGGCTACCCCTAGTGCTAAGACTGGTCATGCTGTAAGTGGCAGAACCAAAGTTTATCAAATGTCATCCTCAGAGTGCATCTGTGCACTCTTTAACTGCACAGTACAGTTGCAAATACCAGTAAGGAGGAATATATTCTCCTTCTCAGTCCATTCCCCTTCAAAGGCAAAGATGTTATTTGTCTGCTTTGCAATAGCAATTACATATTATCACTTACTGGACAAAAAAGTAAGTTATATTTATTTTCAGAGCTATTTCTGATTTCTTCTTTAAATGCCTCCTACATTTTTGTTAGATTTCTTCTCCCACAATACCTCTGAAAAACCAATGGAGAAAGCCTCATACCTACTTTGCAATTCACCAAAATTAAACTAATAACACCTCCTGCTGTCATCTGTCAGTTAGAGTAAGATTTATAAGTGGCAGCAGAAATAATTTTCATAACGTTTACTGGAATATCAATAGCTTGAACAGACAGATCCTTCAAAGATACTGCTCATATCAAATGGAATCTGTCATGGAAACTAGAAATTCATTTTAATTAACTGTATTTGAAAGCCTGATAATTTAAAAATAAAAGACAAAATGGACAATACCATGTGTTTGTGCAGAAATTACATTCTGTGTGAGAAGGTGCAACTATTACAAGATGGGTTAGTCTAATATTTTGCCTGTTGATTTCACTGTACATGTCCCCTCCTGTAAATCCTCCTTCTATACTGCTCGTTATCATTGCTTACATCTTCCGTGTAAAACTGCTGAACATATTCTTATTTTTTACATGCACCAATAGATGTTTGGAGGGCTTCATGAACAAAAAATTACTCTTTTATCACTCTGTTCAATTAATGAACATGTTCTTTTCAGCTAATTGAAACCTAAGTTAGGAGAACACCAACATTAGGTATGGAAAAGTGAAGGAGTCCAATCTTTATAAAGATCATGCTATTCTGAATTAAATTGTAAATCTTAATGCTTGTGAGAAATACCCATCCTCTACATAAGGCATCAGAGGTTCACTTCTTTTTCAAACCAGCAACAGTATCACCTCGTCTCTCCTGCCTCCCTTGTTCTTCAATCTGTTAAACTTTGCAACATGAAATAAAAATGTCTTCAGAGAAAATTTAACATGTTTGAATAAAAAAAGAAAAAAGAAAAAAACCTGCCTGAGACCATTGCACACACTCTAGAAAGCCAGTAGGCAGAGCTAATCCTAGCTTTTTAGACACAGTTCTGTAACTCCTAGATTTTATCTAGTTTTTAATTAAAATACTCTATAGAGAAAGATCCTTATCTCTTGAACTGCAACTTTTAACAAGTCTTATTATTATTATTTCTTATTTTAAGACAAGTAGAGAATACTAGAGAATACAATTTTAATACTATTACTGCAATTGTATTGATCCTTTTGTAATAAAGTAAGCATGCGTTTCTATAACAGAGATCTCTTATAAATTCAAGCAGTCTTCCTTATTTCTTAAAAGATATTTACTTTTAAATGTCCAGGACTAATCATAGCTGCTCATTATTCTGCATTAAATTTTGCTAACTGAAACCTGACTGCACCTTTAAATTGGATGCAAATTATTTTTTGCACTAGTATTATTTTCTCTCTAAAAATGGAAGAGAACATATATAAAAATAAAGAGTTCAAACACTGAAAGGCATTACTGAGGTCACATTTCAGTGGTAAAGAATGCCATTAATATTTAGTCTACCTTAATGGAAGAAATTCGAGTTAGAAGATACTTTAGGTTATCTTGTCCACCCTCATGTCAAGGGAGAGTTGCTTGCTATGGCATGTTATTGATTGTTTTGCCAGGGTCATTTTGAACTTGTCACTTAACAGTAAATTCCCAGCTCTAAAATCTTAAATGCTGGTGAACTTAATTCTTCCAAAGAATCTGTTTTTGAGGTGGCATTAGCAGATCCAGCCTAGGTTTCCTCCTACTTTGTATCATCTCATGATAACCTCCCATTTATCACATTAGTCTTTCCAAATCAACTCAAACAGTTAAAAACAAAGATAATAGTAGTAATTCCTAGACCTTTGTGCCTTTGCTACAGGACACTTTTAAGCCTTTCAATTTTCTTTGAAGCCTTCTACAACACAGTTTAGAGATTCTCAATTTTAACAGCTGACAGAAGCTCTCTATATCGTGGTCCACAAAAGAATGACTTTCTAAACGAGACTCTACCTTTTAGAGTACAGTGGATTTTAATTTGCAGGATTAACCCCAGATTATTAAATGGAAATGTATTAAACAAATGGGGATCCTTTCCTTGGACCCTTATCTAGCTGTATATAAGGTAACTTTGTGTCAGAAACCGATACACAGTTTATTCAATGCTAGTGTGACAGAAGTCTTGTTTTTTACTTTAAATTCCCAAAAACATTTGCTTAACATGCAAAAGCAGCAGTATGTGTGCTGACAAATAGTACATCCAAAATTCCCTTTAAAATTAGTTTTGACTTGTATAATTTCAAGGATCCACATGGCTTTCCATGCGTTTTTCTTTGAGTGCATAAAAGTAATAATGTTGCAATTTATCACTGACATAGGAACATTGATTGGGAAAACCTTCAAGTATCTGTACGCAACACAGGATTCACGTTTCCTTCAGCTAACTCAGCCTAGTTACCATAATCATCAGTAGGAGCAGCAGTAAACCGAACCACACAATGATGCTCTTCCAGACCGAAAATTTCACATTGAAGTGCGTGAGTTTTTTTCCTCACTGAATTCAGTGACCACTTTTTCCACTGACACCAAGAGTTTCCATTCATTATGCCATAAGTATTAAAGTCCTAGTACATTGGAAGCTATTCCTGCCAGAAGAGCCAATAGTTTAAAGATACACAAGTTTGCTTCTATTGGAATTCACAATTTGTGATGCTTGGAAGAAATCCTTGAAAACGCCAACAACAAACAGCTGAAAAGAAATGGTCCTGGCTATAGCTACAGCTTCCACCTTCTGAACACACAGTATCATGAACCAAGGAATTGGCAAGGTGACTAACTAACCTGTCCAAGCACTTAAACACATTATTTTAACCCAAATTAATTAGGACCAAGGCATATTTTAAAGATGCAACAGCTTTTCTACAGGCGGTGGTTTTCCAAGGGCACACTCACTTCATTCCCCAGGAAGTCAAGATTGCCAGCCACTAATGATGGAAGATATTTCACAAGTACAGTGGGCTTGGAAACTGACTTCTAAGAAGGGACTTGATTTGAATAGTCACATAGCCAGTCACCTCTCAAGCGCTGTGAGGAGATACCTGCAAACATTCTCTGAATGATGGTTTCACACACAGCATAAGGTACTCTCACCAGCTCCTTCTGAAAAGACCTTGAGACCTTCACCAACTGAAGTAACAAAATTACGAATGCCATATATAACAGGTATTTAAGGATTTCCGTAATGTAGATCATAAAATGACGAGAAAAAAAAGCCCCCGAAATTTTGTTACTGTTCGTGTGTCTCGTCACCAGCCGCTACAGTTTAAAGAGTCAACCGTAAAAAAGGTTTTTGTGGAATATGGATCATGCACTGCACTAAATAAGCGCCTATTACAGCTGGACTAATACACTACCCCTCAGGCTGCCAACCCTGGGACAGACTCAACCACAGCCCTCCGTTCCTAGACGCTTCCCCCAGCTCAGGCTGAGCCCCTTCCTGCCCCTGGTGAGCACCACTCGCACGGGCGCTCTGAAGGAAACGCTCCCGGGGACCGCAGACCGCTTCTCATGAGATCTTCCTCTCGAAATCGTATGTCCTTCCGATTTCAGCCTTTATGGACTGACCGAGGGGCTCGGCAGGAAGCCAGGGCAGACGGCGGAGCGGACACCCACCCCACTCCGCCCCACTGCGAGCGCTGCCTCCCGCGCTCGGCAGCGGCCAGCCATCCCCGGCGGAGGCTCCGACCCGCTCCCAAACTCACGTGGTGCGACAGCCAAAGGTTACACGCACCGCCGGGACGAGGATGACACCGCCGTTGGAGGCGCTTCCCACCGCGGAGCGGCCCCGCGGGGACGGGCTCACCCGCGGCGAAACGCCCGCGAGGGCTTCCCTCTGCCGGCACCCCAAGCGGTGCCGCATCCCTTCCTCGTCCGCGCCGCTCGATGAGCAGCCCTGGCAGGCATCGATAAATCAAACCAGCCCGTCCACTCCGACGGAAAGCTGCGTACGACTCAGCCGCGGCCAAAAACACCGCCCTGGGGGCGCGGCGGGCGGGCGAGGGAGGTAGGGAGGCGGCGGAGGAGGCTGCGCGGGTGCCGGGCTCCCAGCCCCCGCGGGGCGGCGAAGCGCCCGGGATGTCGGTGTCGTGCTGCCGCAGCGGGCTAATCCCGGCTACTTAACCCGGCGGGCGGCGGGGGCTGAGCACCACCTTAATCCACGGCGTGTGCGCGCCCGCCCGCCGGGAGCTTGCAGGGCCGTGGCGTGCCGGCCGTGTCCGGCCGCGGGGTCCCCGACGGTGTGACGGTGCGCTCCCGCGGCGGCTCAGCCCCGCATCCGCTGCCCTCAAGGTCACGCCGTGCCCCGGCTGCACGGTGGCGGCCAGGTGCACGCTCCGGTTACCTGCGGGGAGAGCCGGAGAAAGCCCGGGAGCGCGGCACCCAGCCCCTCCGGCCGCGCCGCCCCCCCGAGCGAGCCCGGCCACGGCTCGCAGCCCCGCGGCGGGAGCGGAGCGACGCTGCACCTGCCGCCACGCTGTCGCCCGCCCCGGTCGGCCGGCCGGGAGGAGAGCCGCCCCCAGCCGCCGCCGCCGCCGCCGCCGCGCTTACCTCTGCGCCGTGGGGCCGACACAGCCGCCAGCCGGGGGCCAGGACGAGGCGCCCGTGAACCTGACGCCGCCCGCTCGTTCGCTCGCCGAGCGCACAAGGTCCCCGCGCTCCCCGCCCTGCCCACGACCGGCCGGCCCCGCCGCGCCGCCCCCGCCCTGCGGCCGCGCGAGGAGGGCGGGAGAGGGGGCGGGGGGGTGAAGCGGCGACCGAATTGGGGAGGGAAGGAGGGAGGGGGCACCGGCGCAGGGGAGAGCCGGGGGAGGAGAAGGAAGGAGGGAGGGAGGGAGGGGGGCGCGGACGGCCCGCCCCGCCCCCGTCGCCTCACCGGCAGGAATCAGCGATTCGCCCTCCTCGCGGGCGCTCCCACCGTCGCCGCCGCCGCTTCCCGGGGCCCGCCCGCCTCCTTCCCCCCGCACGCACCGGGCAGCGCCGAGCGCGCCGCCGAGCCCCTGCGCCGCAGAGGAGCCGCTACAGGAGCCGGGCGCCACCGGGCAGGGCGGGGCGGGGCGGGGCGGAGCGCAGCGATCCGCCCGCCTCCCGCCTCCGCCCGCCCGCCGCGGTCACTCACTTGCCCGCGCCCGCCGCCCCCTCCTCTCCCGGCGCCGCGGCCGCCGGTCCCCGCCGCCTCTCTCGCCGCCTGCGGAGTGCGAGCCACGTGACGGGGCCCCTGGCTCGGCCGAGGAAGGGGGGTCTCGACGTGCGGAGTCCTCAATGGGGGAGGCGGAGGCGGGGCCCCGGTAGGCACGGCGCCCGCGGAGGCGGAGCCCCGCGCCGCTGCCCGCCCGCCGCCGCTGCCGCCACTGGCGGGCGGGAGGCTGACGCGCTTGTTTCCATGACGTCGGCGGGCGGGGCCGCGGCGTTTGATGGAGCCCGGCGGGCTTCGGGGGTCGGTGACTTTGCCACGAGCGGCTCCGGCGGGGCGGGGCGGGGCGCGGGCGGGGCCAGGCGGGCTGTCGCGGCGCGTCCCTTCGCCCGTGGGTCGGGCGCCGCCGGCAGCGGGGCCGCGGGCCGCCTCGAAGGGGCGGGGATCCCCCGGCGGCGGGAGAGGCCGCGGCCCCACGAGGGAGGGGCGGCCACCGTCCGGACCGGGGCGCGTCGATTGGCCCCGGTGGGCGGGGGCCGTGCGCGGTGCCGGTGCCGTCGGGGGAGGCGCCCTGAGGGACCGCCGGGCTCCCGGGGCGCGGTCCTCCCCCGCCCCAGGGGGCGCGGGGGCGCCGTGCAGAGCCCTGCCCGCCGGGGCCGGGGCGGTGTCGCCGCACGGCCTCCCCCTCCCCGGAGCAGCCGGTGGGAGCCGCGTTGGCGGCTGCTGAGCCGCGGGGAGCTCGGCGGAGCCTGGGCGAGGCTCGGCTGTGTTCGCCGGGGTGCGCTGCGGCAGGAGGTCCCTGCTGCGTGGGGCCGCTGGCGGGTCCGGAGCCAAAGGAACCAGCGTGTCGCCCGCTGCCGACGGTGGGGTCCAGCCTCCCGTCAGGCGTTCCGCCTCTCGGGGAACCCTGGCAGCTCCCTCAGGAAAACGGGGAAGGTGTGAGGGACGCAGGTGTTCAGCGCTTCCCAGTCTCCAGCCGAAGGCTCTTGGATTGGAGAAAGAAAAACAAATGGGGTTATCAAGGTTTGAGCCCGAGTGAGTTGTTCAGGGAAGTGTTGTTGGAAGTGAATAGCGGGACTGGGAATTAAACTGGAAATGAAAACCCTGACTTCAGTTCTCTTCCAATGCAGTAGATCTCCCACTGCCCCCTCCCCACTATGAAAAATACCCGTCCATAAACTATGACATTTTATAACCGATTTGTGTGGGGTATTGAGCTATGTTTTGACATCCTCCACACTCCTCTGTCGGACATCTCGCTCGAGTGACTGGCCAGCTGCATCCCAGGCTGTCAGGTTCTTTGAGCCCGCCATAAATACCCTGCTTCACCTTCGTTATCATTCAAATCCTAGTGCTGCAAAGGAAATGAATGGAGAAGCTTATGCAGCTCTGTAGTCGCAGACCCGAGATGATGCAGAGCCTAGAGGGTTAAAGCAACAGGATGAAGTCAGCACAAAGCAGCCCACAAGGACTGGCAAATAAATAAATCATCCTAACTACGCTATTATTATGGCTTGCCTGAGGTTCATTGTCTCTTTCTTTTTTACCTGAATG
The DNA here is from genome assembly GCF_971803275.1 of Cyanistes caeruleus. Taxonomy (NCBI): domain Eukaryota; kingdom Metazoa; phylum Chordata; class Aves; order Passeriformes; family Paridae; genus Cyanistes; species Cyanistes caeruleus. Next base: position 39,778,882 of record NC_141704.1, on the reverse strand, counting down.
TCTGTTACATTTTTCTCCTTGTTCAAGAGAAGCAATCAAAAGAGATGTGAGCAGTAAATGGCTCCTGCCCATTTTGAATGTTGCTAAAAATACTACCTTACCTCTCCATATCTAGAGGTCAATTGAAAAATCAAAATTATGAGGTAAGCGATCCTACAGACTGTTCTGTTGGGGAGATTTCTTGCATTTCTTCCCAGAAGGAGAATATAAAACTATCTGAACATACATAAAACAAATTCTCTTGCATTCTGTTTGCAGTTCAGCATCCTCCTCTGCACTTATGGCTGTAGCTCAGTGAGGCTTCCTTCCCTAGGCACTTGGAAATTACATTTCTCAATACAGCTTTATAAGACTGGCAGATGTGTTCTGCACAGTTCTGTCATATCTCCTAGCTCTCGGGCAGATAAAATTAGCTTTGGTACAGCTAAGAAGGAGATGATGTGTTTAAAGCACTGCAGTTTGGGTGCATGTCTGTACCTGCTTCCATTTGTCTTGAGGGAAGGTAGGTAGGTTGTGCTTCAGTTCTTTTTCTGTGAAATGGGAATAATGTCCTATTTTCTTCACAGGAAAGAAGCAAAGGTGGGAGGGGTACATATCATCATTATCTTTTACGGTAGAATTCTCTAAGTGGATACATTTCCCAAGGCACACAGTAGTCACTTAAAGTTCCTCTTGCACTGATATACAGGCATAGCATAAAAACATGCAACACATTGACTGAAAATATGGAGAAATTTCTTATATTGCCACAAAATCTTCTCCACGAGGATTAAGAATTTTCCAAATTAATCCTCAGTATCCAACATGCTTCATGATTTTTTAATTTTTTTTCTTTTGTGAGAAAGAGGTGTTCATGCTGTTTCTAAAGATGAGGACATATAACTGACTAACAGAAAACCTTCCCTGTAATGTTGATCACCAATGGTATAAAGCAAGCAATACCAAGATGCAGAAAGGAATGCTTTTGGATATCTTTCATTTAACTTTTGAGGAAACAGTGCCGTTTCAGGAAAATTCAGAGTAGTTTGCAGAGCATTTGGAAAGGCCAGATTTGAAAAGTCAGTGCCAGTACTTTGGCTCATGAAGAGCTGGACATTACGACATGCTAATGACACAAGTATCACACATTTTAGTGCACAGAGAAAACGTGTCATAGCAAATTTAAGTGGATTGCCTGTATCTAATCTACTTACTACTTTTAACATAAGAGTAAGAATTAGAGTATTTGGACCATTATAATATTTGGTCAAAAATTATTAAAGTGACCGAGATCTGAGTGCCCATCTCACCATCCTGTATCAACAAGGGGACTTTTGGCAAAATCTCATGATGGGCTTGATCTGAGAGGAGAGAAAACAGGCTTTTCATAGTTTGTGTATAGATCTTAACTTTCTTGAAACTGTTTTATTGACTGTTCTGCTGATGCTGGTCCTGTTCAAACTCAGTCAGTTTATTAAATTGGATGGAAGTGGAGAGCACAGACAAAGATGAGAATATTTGTATATGAGCAATGAGATATGAGTGTCTAAAGCTTCCACGGGTTTTGCAGAACCAATTTTTTCTGTACCAGGCACACATGTCCCAGTTGTCTTTCTCTGTTCAGCACTACTGTTTGACCAATCTCTTCAGTCCACCATGGAGAAGATTCCTGTTTTCCATGCTCCTGGCGAATGCCCTGAGCTCGTTCCTGACAGGCCCCGCAGGCTGCAACTCGTGATTGTTCCAGGATCCTGCACTCTAAAAGATCAATCTGTTGCCTCAAACACTAAATAGCCACCTAGATAGGCAAACAATAGACCACTCACTCATCTGCTAGATGGCACAATGACCAAATTGCTCTATCATTCACCCATGCAGCCTAGCAATGACCTTGTGTAACAGAACAGTATCACCATTTCATCCTGAAATCCTCCACCCCACCCTTAGGAAAGAAGCCTATCTGTAAACATTTGCATTTTTATCAGCTCAAAATTCTTTCTCTTAACTGTTGGGAACTCGGGATTTGTACATAATGTGCTTCCCCTCGAGAATGCATACGATCATTTCAAATAGTTTATTTTATTTTCTCTATTCAATTTCCCTCTCAAAAATTTTGGATAATTTGGCTTTCAGTTTTTTTCTTTTGCACTTAGTTCTATGTTTTACTGTGATACTGCAGGATCAGAGGGTGAAAGATTAAAAGAATAAACAAAGAAATGTGAGGAGTAACAGTTATTGCACAAATCAGTTTTCATGTGTATGAAATATAGCAGAAAAAGATACACTGGACTTAAAATATTAACTGTTTCTTCTTTATGTGTTCTTTTCAAGCACCTCTGCAGCTCAGCAACATTACAGTCCCAAAGCAGATGAAAGAGTGGAAAGGTATATCCCGAACACAGGCACGAAGTCTATATGCAAATTAAAACAAACAAACAAACTAACTAACAAAAAAACAAGCATAAATCCTGGAACTGATGGAGAATTCCACCAGTTAAAGGATACGAGCAGGCATGAGAGAGAAGGGAAAAATAGAGCAGGGTGGGATAGCAGTAATTTACACATCTATAAAGAGCAGGGGAAAAAAACAAAACAAAAAACCACAAAACATTGGTGAAGTGTTTCATGATAAAACATAAATCGTTAGAACCAAGCATGGATGATGATCACATAGTATGATCACGGCTGCCTCTTAGAAAGTGAGAAACGACTGGTGAATGGATGTATGCTATCACTCACTAAATAGCTACTAAAAACGCATCCTGTGCATTTGTACTTTCACACAGTGAATGTGTATTTTCCCAGTTTGGAGTCGATACTTTCTCCACCATGGCAAATTCATTCTTGAAGTCCTAAAGAATGGCCAAAATTTCAAGCAAGGCTATCCTGGAAGCAGTTTTGGCCAGTCGACCAGAAGAGTTTGTAAAAAAGAAGCTACTGTTTCAATTTCCCAGGAACTGCTTTTAGACATCAGTTCACAGTGCCTGTCCTTGGTATGGACACACATTGCTCCTGCAGCTCACCTATCACCAGAAGACTCAAAATGTTAGGAGAGTCCATTATACTTACCAAACTACAAAAGTCCCTTTGGGGCTCAGTGGTATGTACAGTTCTGGATTGAAATAAAAATGTTTATCCATTAGGTTGATGATGCTGTGGGTGCTTTTAGATACTATGCTTTTTAGGGCTTCTCACTCATCTGATGAAGTTGTGGCCTTATCTTTTGAGAACCTCCTTTCAGCTGATGTTGTTTTGTGAGGCTTCATTGATTTCACTCCTTTTTGTGATCTATTCCAGTTCATGCTGACTGAATATCTTGTTTGTAAATTGTAATGTTGTGTTCCTCTCCTCTGTGACTAAGTGACAAGGGACTTATTTATTTTTCCTCCTCCACCCAAGATAAGAAGCAAAAGGAGTAACAAACCTATCTCTCTCTGATCAACATCACTGACCAGTCTGAGTCACACTCTTGACTCACCAAAATTTGTCTTATGAAGAATAAATGCAGCCCCTGCTTGATCTCATCAGTGCTGGGTAATTTTCTTAAGGAAAAAAAAATAAATTGCCTCTTAGCAATGCTAGTTCAAAGTCCTTTGGATAAGAAAATAGATAATTCAGTTAAGTTTTAGGTTCCTTCAGCAAACATTAGCACTTCTTCCCCTTGGCAATTGTTCTAGATGAGTTTGACGAATTTAAGAGTCATTAGAGGTAACAGTTCCCGTTCTGCATTTCTTTCAAGAAGGAGTAACACAAAATATGCACTACTTTATTTCTGCTACCTTAATCAATAATTAATCATTCAAATGATAAGTGATTACCAGAATATAGCCAAATAAATTATTTGTTTACTTTGTTGATCACATACAGCTCTAAATCATCTTGTCTGGTTTCAGGATACTAAGGAAATTAGCCCACCTACTTAAAATTGCTTTTGAAGAATATTACTAATGACCTGCTTCATATGCATTTTTTAATAGTTTAAATCTCTGGGCTCAGCCTAGCAAGACTTAGTCAGGAAGAAACTTTTTCAGATTACAAATATAAATCTGAAGATTATCAAGGTCAAAATTTGGCTCTCTATGAAAAGGTGTGGATATGAAATATCTAGTATCAAAGCTTCAAAACAAATCACTCTCCACAGTAGTGTAAATTGCAGCAAAAGTATTTTTTAAAAAGTTTACATTTGTGTATATATAAAACCAACTATGCTCACAGTGTTTAAATGAAGACTATGGGCAGTCAGAAGAAGAAAGTCTTGCCTTGAGTGTTGTTTCTATTGTCAGGTAGAATCATATATGTTAAGGTAAATGGAAACAAACTTTTAAAATTCATTCAAAATGTTGCTTGTCAATTCATAAAAATGAGAAAATTTGACTAAGTTCTTGTAACACAAACTACATTTCTATTATGTACTAGTATAAAAGATCAGTGGGATTTTCCTCTAAATTCTCTTTTTTCAATAGGATAACAGCAGCCTTGTCTTGAGCTAGTGGAGCTTGTTATGGCTACATCTAGTAACAGCACTGCTGTAGGTTATCTTCAGGCTACAACATGTTAGGCAGCAGTAAAAGCAGTTTGTTTTACAAGAGAAGTGGATTAAAAGATAGAAAAATGTTATGTACGTGACAGCAGTCCAAACATTGTCAATTTTGTTATCTTCAGTTCTGACTGGATTCAGTGAGAGCTGCACATGGTAGTAATTGCTAAAGCTGATGTCTATTTTAGTAAAAATACCTTGGATTACTAAAAGGTATTTAAATACATGTAAAAGGCTTTTAGATCTATTCAATATTAGATCTACAGTAAAATTCAATTTTGCTTATTTATTGTGTTTCACTCAGCTTGATGTTAAAAACAACCAGGCCATTTCACTGTTCAACCACTTCTCAGGGCTTTTTGTGTTCAAGTCCCCAAGCCCTGGCAGTGCCTTTTTATGAAGCCATACACTAGAATGGTCCACCAGGACAGCAGAAAGGGCCCACAGCTGCTCTGTGAAATTAGCTGGGAGTAATTGTGTGAGATGTCCTTGACAGAATATGTAGTGGCCTTTAAAAGCTCTGCATGGCCAGCTGGCTCTGGGAAGAAAATGACTGTGGTTCCGCTAACAGACGTGGTTCATGGAGTTTCTTAAGAATAAGGTTTGAGTTGCAGGGTTGAAGTGCCAGAACTATCACAGCCTGTTTTGAAAATGTCAAAAGCTTTGATCTTTGTACTCACTATATGTTTATCTGCCTCCCACCTTTATGTGGTTCTGTTGAAGTTTGTGATGCTCTGTCAAAGTACAGGGAAATGTAAGCACTTGGAAAAGGGTCAAGAATCCCCCTCAAAGGTAGTGTTGGTATGTATAAATAAGTATAAAAATATGCATATACATATAGAGATCTTGCTTTAGAAGGAAACCCTAATCTAAAAAGATGTGCAGCTAAAACTCTAGGACAGTATTATAATTAGCAAAATAAATAAAAATTTAAAAATTGTAAGGCAGCAGTAAAATGACCATAAATTCTGACAATATTATAAAATCCCCCTTGCTACCCAAGCCAAAATTGTTCCTTTCATTATTACTGTTTCTTTCCCCAAGCATATCCTTATGCATTTTAATTTTGCTGTGAAGACAAGCAAAAATATCCATTTTAGAAAAAAAGTTAGGAGATCTGATGGTTCTAGATGGGAACCATACAAAAAGTTGTTGTGTTTGTTTGCTTATTTATTTGATTTAAAAAAGGAACCAGAACTCTTATGGTAAACCATGGGAGTTAACCACAAGAAATGAAATCAGCAGGAATTAATTAAGACCTCTGTAGCCAGAAAAAAAGATAGTGTTGTACAGATAAGGTTTGTTTGGCTTTTTTCCCTTTTCCTCTGATCTATTCCTCTTTTCTAAATTAGATAAAAAACTCCATGAAACATTAAATTGGCAGGAAAGTAAAGCTAAGATAAAGAACCTCTCTTAAACCCATAATGCCAGGAAATTCAGAGATGTTGCTATAACAATACTCTTACCCCATAGTGCAGTATTTTTAGACTGTGGAGTTTCTCATTGTTAACTGAGATAGGTAAAAATCACATAATTTTTTGCCTCCCCTCAAAAATTTTTGTTTTGAGGTTGAGAAGTAGAGTGGTTTTTAATAGTTTACTACAACATGTCTGTTTTCCCCTGCAATGTGTTCTGCACACTGGGATATATTCATATAATATTTTTGGGTTTATGGTTGACAAACGTAAATACAATTATGTGAGGAAAAATCAATGACTATAATATATATCTCACACTTGTATTAGATGGGGCTTTTTTTCAGTCATTCTGTTGCAAGCTCCAAGCAGAACAGGTATATAGATTAACTTGAACTTGTACACGCCTTTGCAGGTTTAGGACATAAACTGCCTAAAGGAACTCACGAAATTATATTACTTGCGTTGTGTCAGGGAGTTTCTGTATCTCTCTCACTACAGACATGGTCTTCCACGTGCAATATTTAAAAGAAATTTTCAGAACTGCATCCTGTCCTTTGAAACTTTAAAGAAGTGCACTTATATGCCATCCTTACGAGAAAAAGGAATGTTTGTTGAGGTTTTTCTCTTAATATATTTCAACTTTGTTGCAGGCCTGAAATACATCAAAGAAGCATGTGATCTGAAGCCTCATAGTGTGTGTCATTTTCATCAAGATTACAAGGACCAGCAAGTGTTTTTAAAAATAGAAACCACCAGGCAGGTCCAACTTATTTTGTTGTTCAGCTTCTCCACTTTTTACCTATGGCCCCTTGGATGGAAAAGATGAAAACCTTTCCTACTCTTTCACAAAGTGGTAGGAAGCAGGGAGAAGGAAGAAAGTTAAATAACAAAGTCCTGGTTCCACACTCCCTTACTCAGCTAGCACTCTGTATATGTTGACCTATGGGAGTATAGAGATTTAAAAAGACATTTATGAATTTTAAAGAGTATGGAAACATTAGAAGGATAATGGATCTCAAGCAGCTCCTGAGTCATTGTGTCTTAGATATTCATTAATGGACTGGTGCAATCCAGCCATCTCTTATTTTTCAGGGCTGTCTTTAGAGGAACTTTATCAGTCTACAGGAATTGAAAGCTAGCTGAGCAAAAACTACAAATAATTAATCATATAAAATGCATTCACGTGTGTTCCAATTACTTTAGTTTGTATTTTGAACCATCAGTGGAATAAGAGGTGTGATACGTCCAAATATATCTAATTTATATATTAAAAATAATTTATTAGTGTTTAAGACAAATATTTAATTTGTATACCATAATCTGTATGGTATGGTATGTTTCCATTTGGCTTTAGTGACACAGGTTTTGGGGTATTAATATGATTATGATGATGATGATGATAACTATTTGTTTTTAAACAAGAACCATGAGGTTTCTGTATGCTGGTTATGTAACGCTTCCTCTTTCCTGATAGTGACAATCTGTTCTCTACTTTTGACTTGCTTTTCTATTGTTGTATCTAAATTGTGTACATGTAACTGATGACTGGAGGATCTGTTTAATTAATACAATAATTAAAGAATAGTTGCAGTATTTGCTGTATATGAAATGTCTTTGGAGAAATAATTTTTAGTATTTGGTGCTTTTATTTTATTATTCTATAGTGTTCTTATACTATCATATCCATTATACATAAATCTGACTACAAGGAAAAAAATAAAAATATTCTCAGGTGTCCCTGATGAAGAAGGAGCTTTATGTTGTCAAAATCAAATACATGAGGGAGTAAAAGGTGATATTTATGAAAATTGTAGAAGACATATCAAAGTTTCATGAGAATGCAGATGAGCTTAAATAATGTTTGTATACATTGATAAGAAAATATGTTTATATGTTTACTATTTAGTGTGGTTAAAAAGGCAAGAGCCTTCTAATGGATTGTCACTGCAAGAGCTTTTAAAAAAGTTAATTCTCCAAATGCCAGATAGTACCAGTTTAGGTGGTAAATAAATAAAGCAATATTCACCAGGATGAACATGGCAGAGTCAAGCTTACAGTCCAAATAAATGCTGGGGGAAGAATATTCACATTTTATTATTGTCTCCTCTGATATTTGCTGTTCTTCATAGTTAATATTTATGCTAAAAATGAGTTTAACATTGCCTTGACAAAGACAAGATGTAATGAAAGAAAATATGCATCAACTATTAATATCAGTCCTTTCTCTAATTTATAAAATTCAAATGTCCTTAATAAAGTTTACAATTCTTACTTTTAAAGATAAAATCTAATCTGCAAAGAGATATTCATTACTTTTGTTACACTTTAAGTTTCATATTCAATTTAATTTTACAAGTTAATAACAGTGTTGTATTTTTATTAATATAGCTTGATATAATTGCTACTCCCCATGTAATGATAGTATAACTTTGCAATTAAACAATTTGCTTTACTCACAAAAGGTTTCTCTGATATGTTGTTTTTTTTCATTAGTCCACTGAATTGCTGCCAATTTCTTGGTGAAGCTATTCGCTTTTTCATCACACTCTCTCATCCTTTTATTTAACACTCGCTTAAGTGTTCTCCTGAACTTTGGATGTTTGATGGCAAGTTTGCAAGGTTCAAAACATTTGATTTGTTGGGCACTGCCCTTTGGAAATGGAAAACATGTAAGAAAAAATAATGTCTCTGAAGACTTGAATCAAATGTAGGTTGTCTCTCATAGCCAGTACAAACACATGAGGGCTATGCCTCTGTAGGATAATGATGAGATGCTTTATAAGACAGTAATTCAAGTTTCTATTTTTGATGGTGGATGGTTTTCTTCCTCTGATTTTACTTTTCTTATAAAATAAGTTATGTGGGCTTTTACTGCTCACTTTTGTAACCTCTCTCTACTGACTTACACAGTCATTCAAGTGTCCTGTAGTGTAATGTCTACTCATCAAATCTGTAAAAAACTTGTGTAATGGTTTGGGGTGCTGTGTCACATCAGCATTACAGCCTATCTGACAGACACCACTGCATGTTTCTGAGGTTTCTCAGAGACACCGACTCCTTGTGTATTGTCAGAGCTGCTGTATCCATGAAAAACCTTTTTCTACCCTAGCAGCTTGAAAATCTTTAGAGTATTCCCCTTAGGAGAGGGGACTTGGGCAGTGTGATGACAACATCCATCAGTTCCTCTTCAGGAAAAAACAAACTCCACAGTGTAGGTGACAACTTTCAGGGAAATCTTTACTAAAAATTATCTGCCAGATTGCTTGTGCTATGGGGAAACAAATGCTAGGGGAAGAATAAGGCAAGAACTGACAAAGCGTAAGGACCTAAATCTTGAAAATGTAAATCCTGTGTCTACCACAGCTATATGAGGGTAGCAAACCACATTCTGTTTCACCCTTAGCTCTCCTGAAAACATCCTCTGCTAAAGTTGAGAAGGAAAACTCGCCTATATATTTATCTGACCATAACCTTAGGTTATTTATAAATGCATTGCTATTTTACTTGTACCTGTTCATATTTGTAGTTCTTCAGCAGTCAACAAGCAGCAGCTAGAACACATATGCATCAACACAGTTTACTTACTCCAACCTGAAATGTTTGTTAATGGCTAGGATGGGTTCTTAACTTAGTTCTGCCTTTTGCACAGTTTTTACATCAAATACTGCATATTACATCCAAATTTTGAAAATGTAAGGCACTACTTTAGGCAAATTGCCTCTAAGGGTAAGGCAGAAACATTTTTTATTTTCTAGGGCAATTAATTAGGCATCTACAATGTCACTCCCACACTTAAATTAATCTCCATATGTTCACTTATCATGGGGAAAGAAAAGAAAGAAGAAACTGAAATGAAAACTCATAGTCAAAACTCTGAAATGTATTTCTCAGACACTTAAATTTCTGCTAGCTTGCTAGGAATTCAAAACCTTTTTATTACACGCTTATCTAATCAGCACATATCATAATTTCTACACAAACAATGGCTCTGTCATTTTTCATCATATATTTAAAATAGAGGGGGGGAAAAAAAAAAGAAGTGTCACTGATGAGATTTTAGTTCTTTTATTCCATGCAGTTTAGGATAATTACTATTTACCTGTGAAATACTACTTTTGATTTAAACAGTACTTCACAAGTTACTTGTCTTGTGATATATTGTCTTTGGTTCATTTAACTTCTTGTTGCAATTCCTTGTTAATACAGAAAACAAAATCCATACTTGCTTGGTAATTTTTTCTGACTAGACAAAGTTCTAATAGGTGTTGTTGGAGACCCTTTTAGACTTTTTAAATTAAGTATGTTGCGTGGTGGGTGGACTCAGGAGATAAAAGAAACTCGGAAAGCACATCTGAAGTACTGAAACATTTTAACACAGGAAATGTAAAGAACTTGCAACTACTGAAATGTACCAACATTAATCTGAACTTATGTATCTTTGGCCTGATACATTTGTTTTCTTCCGTGCAACATTCCAATGTTTTGGGGCATTGAAAGCGTTCCCAGCCACGTTTCCCACCTTTGCCTGCCGTGGTTCGGTTGCACAGTCTGGTGATCAGTAGGTACGAGGGGACAGGATTCACAGCTGCATGGGGTCAGCTGGGATGAGTTACTTTTCTCCAGGGCAGCTCCCCTGGTGCTGAGGTGTGTGTTGGTGCTGGAAAGGTGTTGATAACACACGGGTGTTTGGCTACTGCTGGGCGGTGCTGGCACAGCACCAAGGCTGTCTGTGCAGCACTGTCCCCTCACCAGCACACTGAGGGTGGCCCAGCTCTTGGGAGGGGACACAGCCAGGACAGCTGACCCAAGCTGAAGAAAGGGATATTCTACACTTTATGGCATCTGCTCAGAAATGAAAGCTAAGGGAAAGGGATGGAGGCATCTGTTATGGGGTTTGGTCCTTTGGAGGAGCCACTTACCCATATGAGGCCCCACTACCCAGGAAGTGGCTGGACATCTCCTGATGGTGGGAAGCAGAGAAGACATTTTCTTCTCTCTCCCTTCTCTTCATGGCCTTTACTTTTTCTTTATCAACCCTGAGATTAGTTGTTTAGGGCATGGTGCTAATAATATTAAGGCTGTTGATTTGATCCCTATGTAGACCACTTACTTAAGTTTGACTGAATTATCCTTTTTGGACCCTTTAAACTTAGTGAGTATCAGTACTGTGATACACTGTATTTTTCTGACCTGTGAGGTGTTTGCTTGTTTGTTTTGTTGTGTTTTTTTTATTTTTTGTTTGTTTTTTTTTTTAATCCTCACCCTGCCTTGCTGAGGAAAGGGAGTGATAGAGTGACTTGGTGGGCACCTGTCATCCAGCTGGGGTCAACTCACCACAGCCATACAGGCACAAATCTTACCCAGCCAGCAAGTCACAGACTCTGCCCTCCTTCTAGGCTGGTGCACATGAATGCTTAGGATGCTTACTGTACAGGTGTGGTTGTGACAAGGAGTTTTCTTCTCCCAGCTTTTAGAAAGGAGCATGACAAACAAATCCTAACCATCTACAGAGGCAGCTGAACCATGAGGAAAGGGTCTACGGCTTTATGTAAAGTTCTGCTTGATATGCCTTATCTGTGACAGGAAAGTTCTGTGTCTTTCCCATCTTTCAGGTCTCATTTTTAATTTCTGCATTTCCTTAGGTCCTGTGACCTTATTTCTCATCTGGTTTAATGTTTTCTTCAAGCTACTGTTCTTTCTTGCATTTTTATTTCCAACCGGGTCATTCATCAGGCATAGCAATAGGACCATTAGGACAGAGAAGACTTTTTAGTTGTAGCCATATCTGTGCTTTTTTTTTTTTCTTTTCATTTGTAGAGATTGTGTGAAGAAAGATGTTGGAATTTAGTCAGTCTAAAAGCAGCCCTTCTTCCTTCCAATTTTCCTTCTCCTTCTCCTTCTCCTTCTCCTTCTCCTTCTCCTTCTTTCTCCCTTTTGTCCCACCCTTCCTCCCTTCCTCTCTCTTTTTTTTTTCTTCTCCCCTGTCTGTAGAACCACTAAGGAATTCAGTAAGATTTCTGAATTGATTGTAACTATATAACTACACATTAATAGAATTGTTCTTCTGAGTAAGGGCAAATAAAAGAGATATTGAGTGAGAAGATTTCCATGGAAACAATATTTCAGTAGCAATGAAAAATATTTCTCACCCCAATGTGCTAAAAATAACTACACAAATAACTTCATAAAATTGGACTTTTTTATTGGTAGCATGGCAGGAAAAACCATAACGCTTTTCATCTGGAGGATAATATGTCTCATTCTGAGTTCTGGATAGATAGGATAACTTTAGTTATATAGGATAACTTTGCATTTCCCAACCTGCTTTTTAAAGCCTATTCTGATGTTAGTTATTCCTATTCATCTAGACAGAGGGATTACAAAGCAAAGTGGGCTACAACGTGCTCTTGGTTGCTTGCCACTTCCCAAATTCTGCTTTGTCGTTCTTTCACAGCAATCTTAAGATCAATTTCCCTGGAAAAGAGTGAGCAGCTTGTACCTGCACATTCTTCACTATTGCAAAGAAGCTATGTCTTCTTTTACCTTACTTACAATTTTTAGGGAAAGGTTGATTGACAGTTCCTCTACAAGGTACAATAGAGAAGTTAAATTGGATAAGCAGTCCTTTGTGAGAACTCTCATTGTACCATATATTCTGCTTCTTCTATCATTAAGCTTACGAAATTCCCTTTGGGATCTCAGTTTTATGTTCCCATCTCCAACAGTCATGTACATCCTTGGGTTTTGGTTTCTTTTTCTTCTGCATTTGATTTTCAAGTACAAATGTAAAAGCATATATCTGTGATGATTTGTGTCACTAATACTGCCAGGTGTACACAACTGGTTTGCAGACTACAGCTCTGTTTTGTCTGTAAGGGTTCTATGGTTGTACTTGTTCTCCCATGGTGCTTCATTATTTCAGTTAAGAAATTAACTGGAATTACGTGTATAGTTGGTTTGTTTAGCTAACTGAAACATTGTAGTCATAGAGGAAGGAGTTAGTTTCTATGGAATAAAGTAGAACTGTAAAGAGTACTGTACTGTACTGTAAAGAGTCAACAGTAATTGTGCAGCACGGCTTTGTGGTCAGTTGATGCATCTTGTCTGACAAACAGACTGGAAGGCTTAGAACAGCAGGAGCTAAAGTAAATACAAACACCTTTTCATCTTTTGTCATCCTATTTAAGCAGAATTTTTCTGCAAGAGCAGTTTGAAGGAAGAGGAAATGTTCCTGTCTTGTTGCTGACTTCTGGGCCTTCAGGGCTTTCGGGATGTGTGGGCTTAGAAGTCCTACATGTAGACCTGTTGCTTATATAGCAATCTCTGACTAAGTTTGTTTTCTCCTTTGAGCAGGTGAAATTGTGAGATTCTAAAGGTCATGCAGAAGGGCAATTGCTCATAATTATTTTCTGAGATATGTGTTATTAAGCTTATGGTGGCAGTTGGAACTGGATCTTATGTAGATATACCTGGGTTTTGGCTCTTAGAGGACATGTTAGATAGTTGGTCTATGCTCTTAACTGGAAAAGTAGCACTTAGATTCCACCCAGATGGTGAAGATCTCAAAATGGGAGTCACTAACTGCATCTCCTCAGTTACATGAGAATGTCCACATCTGGGCACTTTATAGGGTGCTATAGTGGAGAACAATCCAGATTAAACTCTTGTGGTATTTTCTCTGCCAGTGACCTGCTCCTCTGTGGCTATCTGTGAGCCACTCCCAAGAAGAAGTATGTTACCAGTTCAAGACATGGCCTGCAGAAAATTAGGGAAACTATCACAATTCAAAGATGTAAATATTTAGGCAGGAAAAAAGCCTTTAGGAAGTTAGGGTTAATAGACCAAGACTACACACTCTTCTCCAGTCATCGCCAAAGAAATGGATATACAAATTTAATGTTCTTTTTAACATTAAGTTTTGGGAAAAAAATAGTTTGAGATGTAAGATGTGCATATAATAATGAAATAATGATAACATTGTCATATTGATAAAAAAATGGTTATACAGATCAATGTATTTTTCTTCAATGTTTTGTTCAGCAGTGTAGTAACACTTACATTTGGATCAGTGCAACTGAAAGTTGAATATCTGTGACATATTTGTGTACTAGTGGGAAAGAAAAGACCTAAAATTTGTATCCTGAAGAAGAAATTGAGACAGAACTCTGAAACGAAAGTTTGACTGAAATAACAGATTGGAGGGGGAGTACATACTCTTATTTACCACTTTCAGACAGAATGAAGTGATCACAAGAGCTGAGATCATTTAAAAAGGTCAGTAAAGAGGTGAAAAGAAAATTAAGCCAGTTTTAAATGGAATTTTTAGGTTAGGTAAGGACAGCCTGAAACCTTGTTAGCCATACTGCACAGGGTTTGCAGCTGACAAATATATAGGGTCAGGACCCATTCATCTTGACAGTATGAAATGCCTTTAGTCTACTAGTGGCCTTTTCTGGAAAAGTCAATTCTTTTTTAAAAATAGTCTTAATCTGCAGGTTGGTTTGATGTAAATATGTTCTAATTAGGTACATCTGCATTGATTAAATGATTTTAATTTCTTTGTGCTTTGAAGTTTTGTGGCAATCTCATTGGTGATCATGCTTAAAAACACTTGCTTTGAGTAGACCATCCCTGCACAATGGTTAAAAAAAAATACCGCTAGCTGCAGCATTTGCAGTCAGAACTCCTTTTAAATGGATTTTAGAATGTCAGACTGAACATACTCTCCTGCCTGTGATCCAAAGCAGTCACCCATGTGAAAGGTTTTCAGCCTCCATTTGTTTGTGCTCTTGGCTCCACTGGAAGTGTAGGTTTTGCACACTTGATTTAAGCTGACTGTCAATAAGCAGTTTGCTGCTGTTAAAGAAGCTGGTAACAGCTTAAGCAGAATATGTAGACCATAACTTGGAAACCTTCAATTTAAGAAACTGTTACATGACAGTTACCTTATATGACCTATTAAATAGTATGTAGCATGACAGACTTGAAATGGGCTTGTAGTAATGTCTTATATAGTATATATATTATGTAGTAATAATCTTATGCAATAATTATCTTATCTAGATCCCTTTCTTTGTGTTACCTGAGCCTAGATCCAGAAAAGCATACATTTATGTGTGCCTTCACTGATAGCTCATTTGACTCCCTTGGTGACCTTCAGCCAAGATCTCATAGGCATTTACATTGCATAAACCTAAGGTTTACTCTAGCAGAGTTAAGCTTCATTCTGTAAGATGTGAATGTGGTCCCCAGGGGCTAACCTTGCTCCTGTGGAGTTTGGAAAGTGGGTCAATGCTGAAGTGCTATTTATGGGCAGCAAATGTAGGTAGTTAATTCTAAAATATTCTCAGAATTCAAATTCTCAAATTCAAACCTTCCATTGCCCATCACCTGTGTTGTCTGTTCTTACCAGAAGAGTTCTGCAAGCGAGCGTAGGTCTGACCTGAGTATGCTCAGAGAAACTGACAAACTCACAGGACTGAAAGGGTCACTGGGATGCATAAATTAGAAACTGGCTCCCCAACCATCTAATCCACTGCATGTATTCAGAGAATGCTACTGAAGAAAGCCTACTCTAAACTCCAACTGTGATGATGAAAGGGTTTCCTTTAACTGCTGACCTCATGGTTAAACCTCTCACCTGTTAGACAGGGCACACGACTCTGGTTTTCTTTTTTAGGAGATTTCAGCCTTCTACTTCCTGTAAGAATGGTGAAATATCAACCACTAAGATAATTTGGTACTGGGCTCCCGTAGCCTCTTCCGATGAAAAATAAGAAAGGTCATTCTGTGGAAACAGTGTTCACCTAGCTGAACACCTAGGCCACATCCAGGGTGCCAGCAGCACTGCTGGGTGCCTGAACATATGTTGTGACTCTCCTCCTAGGCTGATAAGGAGGGCCCCTTCTATTTGGGCTGCCTCAGTTTTTCAGCTCAACCATTCTTCTCACAAAGGATATGAGATTTTCCTTGCTCTGTTTCCCAGAAGTGGCTTTCTTCTGTCCTTGTAATGACAAGAGGATTTGAAATTTTTTTAAAGCATTATGGAATATGATTATTATTTGGGATAGGTTGTTTTTTTTTCCTTGTGTTTATGTAAATAAGTGATCAGTGTTTCATTTGAAGGCAAAATAAAGCTGAGAAGACAGTCCAATCTAAATGAAAGGATTGTAAGCACTGTGAACTCTCCTCCAATGTGGTAGCAGATGTTGCTTGAGAGAGGTGGGTCAAACATTGCTAGAGATCTAGCTCTCCTCAGCACAGAGAAATGCTGCAAACAGGTCCCAGTGCTGCTAACAATTGTTTTGGTCCTCAGGTGATGGCAGCATTTAGAGCCTTGGGGTAAACAAAGCTGCCAGCATTTTCAGCAATCTACTTAGAGCAGATCTAATCAACACTGCTTAAAATGCTGAAGGCCATCTATGCTCTGTGCTATAGCTCCTGGCTTTTCTGAGCAGACAAATCAGTCAAGACTTAAGGTTTTGATATGGTATCATATCCATACAGCCTTTGCAGCTTACAGAGTGTAGGACCACATTTAACTACTCCTTAAGAGCTGAGGTGATGGTGAGAACCATAGGAAGTTTGGAAGGAATGCAAGTGGAGAACCTGATCATAATCTTTATCCAGGAAGGAGGCTACTATTTGAGAATTGCCATCAGTTGTCATCAATGATGTAACACAAATCTTCTGTTACAGCGGAATAAAAATGATTACATATATATTTTTTTCAATCAAAAGTCAGTAAATGAACTGTTCTTCCTTACTTTAAGGTAGACAACGAACCAGACTGCATACATATAGTCCTGTGGATTTCAGTTGTATCAGAACACACCTGCACAGTTTTAAAATATAGATGACTCTATTAAAATTTTCATTTTTTTCTCCCTGTGTCAAAGTCTTAGCTTCTGTGACATAAATCATATTTTGATCTGTAAATCCTCACATATGGTGCTTTGCACTGCAAACCACAGGGTTTCAATTTCAATATGCATTGTACTGTAAAGTAGAAAAAATCTTTTTAAGAATCAGAGATAAATAAAAATGTGTTATAAAGCACAGCTGGAAAACTGCATGGTGCCTTCTATTGTGCCTTACATGGCAAAAAAATATATTTTAACATAGGATAAGGACACAAAGCTTTGTGAAGGCCCTTGGCTATTTTGATAATACCTTGACTGTCTGCTTTGCTATGTTTGCTTTCGTTTAATCTTACTTTTATTAAATATTTATTAATTTTTAATATTAATATATTGATCAATTTTATTTTAAGCTTTAGTTTACTTTGTGTTATTTGAATATCCTTCATACTATATTTTGTCATAGTGTTATCAGAGTGTGAACTTTAAAGTCTTGATTGGAATTTTTTCTAGCTGGTTAAGTGAGATTCTTGGGGAAATTCTCATTTCACTTCAACTGGCATTTCTCTTTCAAGTTTAGGATAACATTCCTAAAAATGGAGATTTAGTCTACACAGAAATTATTTGCCACTGACCTTTTGTATTGCTACTCTGCCAAGTTCAAAGTACTGCAGAGCTGCCTTTTTTTTTCTTAAGTTTAATTTGTTGCTAAGTTCCCACCACCGTATATGGTATCATTGTTTCACTTATTCTTTGTATTTTTGTTTTCTGACTAGATTTAGTGCAATGATTGAAAACAGAAAAGTTCTAAGCATGCTTCGTGGGGTACTAAGCAGTATTTAATTTCTGGCAACATATTGTAGGTATTATCTCAGCTGTGTTGCAAAAATGCTTAATATGGGTAGGAGGGAGGAAGATGAGAAAGAAGCAATTTTGCTTTCCCTTACATGGTTGTAGAAGACAGAGAAGGTTGTGGAAGGAGCAAAAAAACATCTCTTTTATAGTCTGTGCAAAGATTTTTGTTAGACCACAGGGTAGCTGCTGTCAATTTGCTCATCCTGAAATAGATGCTGGAAAACAATGAAGAGGTGGGAAAAAAGTCACTAGCTGGTCTGATGAATGAATGTTGTACCTGCAAAAATGTGCACCAGTGGACTTCCTCTTGTCCTTTATAGATATAGCAACTTATCTCAGGGAGATGCTGTGGGCAGCAGAATGCTTCCACAAAAAGCCTCGAGCACCCAGAAGGTTAAGTAATTGGTTTGTTCTTCCATGCTTTGCAAAAAATAAATTAAAAAAAAACCCCAACCAAATGAAACAAACAAACAAACAAACAAACAAACAAACAAATAAAAAAAACGCCAAAACTAAACATGGTTCTAAATATGGAGATCTTCCAGAGGTAAGCTTTGGACAGTACAGATGATGGAAAAAGTTCAGGAAGAGGTAGGTGTGAACAAAAACTTGGTAAGGTAGCAAAATTGCAGTCAGATATTGAGTTTTAGATACCACCTGAAAGCAAAAAAAGATGCTTGGCTGACAATGAGTGAGGTAGGAAACAACATTACAGAAAGTAAATTTGAAAGAGCCTGAAAGATAAAAGAAAGGGAGAAGGAAACCAAAGCTGTAGGGACACAAAGGGTCACTTGAAATTTTACAGTCCTATTACACTTATTATTTATTCCACTTATTGTTTTTCACCCTGTCAGAATGTCCATCTGTTATCTAAATGTTATCTAACTTTTCAGTGTCTTTCTTCACTTTTATTTCCTTTCGGAATGAGTAAGGTACAAAACATTAATTTCAATATATATGTGTTTAAAGCTGCTAGGTAGTACCAATTCTAGTCCCTCTTTTCCCTATTCCTATAGTGGAAAACAGGGTTTTTTTCTGTTTGTTCATGAAGCCAAAATGGGCAAGGTTGAGATCTGAGACTTGTGACTCATAACCTGAATAGCAACTACTTTTTAGCTTGAAAAAAAAAAATACATTGATCTGAGACTTGGCTTGGCAGGTTTTACATTTTCATTAAATATTAATACTCAAACATCATCTTTGTTTACACTGCATGCTGCTAACTCTAGGTTTTAAACAAGGTGGATTTTTGCAGATAGTGTTGAAGTCAGAAGTTCATAACAACTTATTTGTATGTGATAGGAGTTTGTCAGTGTCTTTTGAAAAATATGGGTACATTCTGGTGCTGTTAATGGTGCTTAAAAGCTGTGGGGTTTTTGATAGCAGATTTCTGACCCCAGTCACCTTACAGATGCTTCTAATTAAATCATAGTCTAATAAATAATCTGCATAAACTTCATGCTATGTGTAGTCAATGCATAGGGTGCAAATACTAAGGACATCAACAGTTGAAATGGATCTAATTTGCAGTCTTGTTCTAGTTGTTTGTATTGTGTTTGCTTTATGTGAAACATATTCTGGTGATTTAAATGAAAATAAAGTTGCTTGTGTGTATAGTTTTTAAGTTTGATTTTCCTATTTTCAATAAATTAATTAATTTACTTATGTATTTATATCAGGGTCTAGGGAAGGGCAGAAAGAAGGCTGAGAGGAAACAATTTTAAGGTGTTTAGAGGTACCATTTTTAGCTATTGTGAAGATAAGCAAGGACATGCTTGTGTATTTAGGTTCTCAAATCAGGGTCAGATCCTGCCTTGAGGTTGTTACACCAAGTAAGCTATTGCTGCCCCGTGGATGGATGTGCAGGAACTGCAGAAGTGACTGAAGTCACTTGTAACATGACTGCAAGCAGACTTCACTTGGGATGCAGTGGAAAGGGGAAGAGCTACCTCCATTTTACTTCCACATGTCTCTTCTACTAAAATCATGAGAGAGAGAATCAAATTGTCACTTTTTCACTTCTCAGTGATACCCTGTGAGTTCATGGGAATGTAAAGTTCAGGATATCTACATAGCCAGCGATTTGAGAGGTACTTCATGCCTCATGGTGATAAAGTTTGCATGTAGCTAAATTAGTGTAGATTTATGTGGTTCTGACTGCCACAGAGGTGAGAGCGTGGAGCTGTATCATGAATACCTGTTTCAAGGGTATGTGACACCAAAAGCATTTTAGAAGGTATAGGCATATATAACTCCATTTTATATCTTCCCATAGCCACCCATTCAGAGCTCTTCTTGCTCCCACTGTGTGCATACAATAATTTTGGCTTTCCCTATTGTTATCTGCAGCACTAGGGACACTCATGCCATATCACATATAACCACTTCTTATATACAGAAGATCCTGGCAGATGTTATCTGCTTACTATAAGGAAGCTGGTTGAATTTGCTGCAGTTTCAAGTTCCTGAGTAACACCCAGATTATACAACTGAGAAACACCCAGATTATACAACCTCAGCCTCCTACCACCCTCCTTTCAGAAGGCACTCAAGTTGCTCCAGCCATCATCCACTTTCTGCGCTCTACTGGACTGGATCCACTACTTTTCCCTAAGAGAGCAAAACTAATCCAAGATACAGAGATACCTGTTAAGCAAGCTTGTAGGACTATTAGAATAATTTAGCAAAGGAGACAGTGGATTTTCTGTTCAACTCTTTCAGACTGTTTTTCTATTTCAGAGACATACCGTAGTTCAATCAGAAGCTCTATCCAGAAATTAGTTGGATTAAAATTGATGACCTAGATTATCACTGTGAATATATTTGTTTTGTAAACAGAGTCCACGTAATAATCTGCTTATATCTAGCTGCAAAGAATAGGTAGGCATCAGTGTAATTTAAATAAAATAAGTCTAAGCATAAATTCAAATGGCAAAAATTGTCCCTGAAGTCAGTACACTTACTCTGGTGTAAACTGGCACAGGTATGCAAGTCATAAATAGTGTTCCAAAATGAAAGAAGTCACACGAAATATTGACATCAAAAGCAAGGAGTAAAGGTGAGTTACTATTACCAGATCATTTTGTTTACCACAGCAATGACTGGCTATGGAGGGAAAAAATATCTTGATAGCTTCTCATGAGTAAGTTTTTCCATTGTACCTTTTATGCCCACACACAGCAATCAAAGATGAAATGAGTTGTAAAATGGTTTCTGAGATTGCATGCCACTGGCAGGCTCAGGGCAGGGACAGGTGTGTACCTGCTGCTGCCTGGGGCTGAGCTCTGCAGGGCTGTCATGCAAGGAGGGATGCCAGGACACTCTGCTCTGCCAGGGCTGCTCCTGCTCTGGGCTCCAGATTGCACCTTAGGAGCCATCACCAGCACCAAATCTGTTTATCAGTGCTAACAGAAGCCTAGCAATTGAATGCCAATTGTGTCAGTCAGCAGATCTGTGAAAATCAGGAGAAAGAAGGCTGAGTGAAGCCTGGATATTCTGTACTAGAAAACATGGGCAATAAATTAATTATCTTGCACAGGAGTCACAAAAATCTGGGCATCCAAACAAAGAGGAAATGGGTTGTTAAATCAGTCTTTCCACTGGACAAAATAACTGGTACAGCTAATGCCTTGAAGACCCCACCATCACTTCCTCTTGTTGAAATGTGTGTCTGATAGGGGGAGAGGGAAAGGCAGGCTGAGAGCTGGGGTATCATTCACAGAGCAGACAAATCTAGCTTGTCTGCCATCAATTCCATGTGCTTGGTTTATCTGTGTGTTAGCCTTCAGCTCTAGGTTCATTAATTAGTTGTTTGTTTGGGTTTTTTTCTGTCATTTTGTTTGACACTGCTGGGAGATATCTTGCATCTGTTTCTTAAGTTGAATGTTTTGTGGTGAGAGAATCCTCTCTGACTGCATGTAACATGTGAACTCAGCAGCTCAGCTTTTCTTCTCATGCTTTCCTGAAATGTCAGACAGCAGCATTCAGATCTGTACAATGACAGGGCAGGAATCAGCCTGAAAAGAGATGTAGTTCTAGTTTCTTTTCAGCTGAGTGGCTGTGTTTTTGGTCACATTTAGCAGTGAGTTAAACCATGTTTCTATAAGTGTATGAGAATTATGCCACCCTGACAGAAGTAAGGTATGGAAATTAATGTACATAGCCAGCTTGACCACTACTCTTCAACAGTGCAAAACTGGTTGATTGATCTGGGTTTACGCTGCTTCATATTGCCAGAAAAAATAAAGCTATATTTGATAAAAACTAATGTATCTGATAATAATTTAAAAGTTATAACAGGACACATTTTCCTGTATTATCTGATGGTATGCCTGTTTCCCTACTCTTAGAAATACATCCTAAGACATGTGATAGCAATGGGAATTTCAGTTACTGTATGTGTTACTGAAGAGGTCACACAATTTGGTTTAGACTTGAGAGAAAAGAGTGGTCAGAAAGCAGTGCCAGATTCAAGAGATTATGAAGATTATATTTATAACAGTTATGTTTGACTGGCATAAACTGTATAATCGATCAATGCCCGTGGGGAACACTCCCCTTTTCTGGCACGATTTATGTGTCATAATAAAAGTCATGAAGAAAGAAGTGAGACACAGAATTGTGAGTTTGAACGACCTCTGAATGCTCAGTTTGGCTTTGTCTACAACAGCATACAGTAAGTCATATATAAATTAGTATAACTTCTGGATTTCAATAAGTTCTGTGATGTCTACCCTCAGATATAAAGTGCACAGTTTGTGGCCTCTGCAGGGTAACATGGAGGAGAGGAGAGGGAGCTGGGTATAAAATAGGACCACAGTACATGCTCATAAGCAAAAAAATTCAAGTTACTAAGGTTTCAATGTCTTTAATGGTTTCATTAGTCCTGAGTACTGGTGCTAGAAAGAATAGAGAAAACATTCTCTATATAAACAGCATTGACTGAGAATTAATTTTGCAGATGTGTGAACTCTTTTCTGCAAAATGCTGTTTGATCAGTTTTGACCGCACCTTTCCTGTCTTCTAAAAAAAGCTGAAACTATAAATGAGGAATTGTGGTTAGAAACTAACAACACTTATTTGGTTGCATGGTTACAGGCTGTGAGCATATAATGTGTATTAGGGTAAATAGATTTACATTATTATCAACTCTCAATGTTTTGTGAGGTTGTTTCTATGTACAGTTTCTAGAAACTGTTGTGTAGGTGAACAGAGACTTAAACCACAATTAGTGTTTTGCTGAACAACTGCTGAGTTTGATCAAAATAGAAAAAGAATGACTGAAATAGTGAAGTCCTATATGTTGGAAATGAGAATAATGTTTATATATTACTGTAATTTCATTGGGCCATTAATGGGATTTGACTCTGCATTTCTGGGGGGAAAAGGGAATGAAAGATGTCTTAAAATTGCAATTGTAGAACAAAAACAGTGCACAACTGCCCCTGAATATTCTTAGTATCTTGAACCTTGATAACAGGGCAGAGTTACCATATCTTTAGAGCATACCTGGCCTTTAGGTTAACCTGGTTTGGACATGCTTAGCATTCAGTATACATGATACAGCTGCTTCCCCTTACAACTATTTCACAATCTGAAAATAAAGTAAGTACCTTCAAAAAAATGGACACAAAGAGCAATATCAGAAGTCTGGCATTTGAAATGCAGTGTAGGCTCAGGTATCTATACTAAATAGAATAAATTAAAATAAATTATATAGATATAGACCTATATGACCTGAACAATGTCCTCAAATTATTAATGAACCTAAGTTTCCTGGAAAAAGTCCCTTGCAGGGACATGCAGCTTGGTAGTAAACATGATATCCTGTGAGAGGGACAGGGCTACTCAGCTTCAGCTCCCCATTGGGTACATTGCAGGAATAAAAAGTAATGTGAAATTCAGAAAGTTTCCTGGAAACAGATGATATAGTAATCCTTCAAACAATATGCTGTTGATTTAGAAACAAAATGGAGCAGCAGCTGAAATGAAAGTGAGACAACAGGACATAATGTCTCAGACACTGTTGTGTAAACCCTAATGGTATTTCCAGATTGTTCTTACCCTCATGGCAGTCACTGATAAGTTTGTTGGTTGCTCTCAGAAGGATGAATAGAAGCAGGCTTGGTGTGTGTAAGTATCGAACCTGCCTAGCAGAATTTTATGTCTACAGTGGCTTTGATTTATGAGAGTTCAAACTATACAAAGCTTCACTCGATCCCTAAAATTTTCTTGCTAGCAGGGAAAATGTTGATTTGTTATCCAGTTGTCATGAGGTGTACAGCCATACAGCTACTAGACTTGGGCTGATCTGGCTGTAGAGAGACAGTAATAACATGGCAGTGCTCTGGAGCTGTCCTCTCATTCTTACTACCACAGTAAAAGGAGCATAAGACTTTTCTCAGACAGCCCTAAAAGGACATTTTTGCAGCAGGCCATTATGCTGTGCAAACTGGTATAACACTCATTGACTCAAATAGAAATAGGCTGATTTATGCAGAGGGTGTCATTTGAAAAAGAAAATCTTCTTGTCGAAGTCTGAACTGCCACAAAACTCTCGGGAAAAAATGCAAGCAGGCCAGTAGGAAAAAAAAAAGCCAAAACATTTTAAGATTAATACATTAATTTTGCAAAGTATCAATGTATATACAGCTAAAATGAGTTGTAAAAGATAGGCTAATGACAAAATGATGTATTAGATGATGGAATTAAAACCAGGTGCTTGCTACATTAAGAACACTTGATAGTTCAAAATCATCATCTATATATTTATCAGCATAGTGACTGAGATGGCATGCAATTTGCTTCTGAAAGTACTCTCCTGCAATCCTTGGGTCTTCAAAAGCCATTAAAGCAAATTAGCCACAAAAATCTAGACATCAAAAATAGGCTGCCAAATAGCTGGGCATGGATTTTCAAACCCATAGGTACAGTAAAACCAGATAAAAATCTTAATGTGTCCCTGCAGTTGCAATTCATGGCAAACATCAGGTCTGGCAATGGTTATATTATGATTGAAATCTATGCAAGAAATCTATACCTTTAATAGATATTACACATTAAGTTCAGTAAAAGTTAATGTTTGTTGTTGTTTTCTTTTTAATTGGCAAAATAATTTTGTTTGGTTGTTTTTTTTAAGGCAATCCAGCTGTTACTGGTACTCAGCAGAAATTGGATGTAGTTTAGAAAAGTTTGTCTGCTTAATCTAGCTCTGGTATATATAAGTATGCATGTCTGTAGAGTCTGCAGTATTAAAGACAGGAAAAACATTTGGTAGAGAGGAGTTATCTGAAAGAGAGGTTACAGACTGCATAATGTTGGTAAAGAAAGCTCACACTGTTTATGTCTGCACCATATGGCCCATGTGTTTACGAAGTAGTTCAATACTTATCTCATTCCTACCCAACATTCTCTTCCTCTTATTCTCATCTTCACTTCCTTGTTTATTTTTTCTGTTAACATAAACAGCATTGTCCATGGACGAGACATGCATGAGAACTGGAGTTTCATATGAAGTTGTAATTCCCCTTACTGTTTTTTCCCCCTTTTTTTTAAATTTTTTTTTGCAATAGTCAGCATCTTAATTACTCAGAAGTGTATACAATCTTTAAACATGTGAACAGCAATTCCTCAAGCCCAGTTGGTAACTGAGTTCATTTGAGCTCAGGGAATGTTAAAAGGGAATAGGACCACTTGTGCCTAAAGAATGAATCCAGAGGAACAAAAAATGTTGTGGTAGATTATCACTGGACTGGGTTAACACTGAGCAGTTGGATGTCAAATGGTCAACAGCGAAGTTCAACAAAATCATCATCTAACTGAGGATGGACACTGGTTCAACCAAATCATGTTTGGTTTATTTGCTGATATTACCATTGGCTGATGATACCAGTAGCCAGCCAAAGGAATAATGAAATCCTGTTGCTGCCACATTACTGTCCTTGCCTAAGAACAGCTGATTATTATCTCTACCCTGTCTTATATCAGATAGTTAAGATATACAAGCAGGAACTGTTTCATATTTTCCTTGTGTAATCCCATGGGCTTCCACTGGCACTACTAATGCTGCTGATAGAGGCAGTATTGGAAGTACCAGAAGGATGGAAATCTGTGCTTTCAAACCTATACGTGCATGCCTGTTTTCACCTTTGCATATACATTCTGGCATATATAAGAAGAGGTATCGGGCTGACAGATGAAAACACATTTAGCAGCATCAAACTGTTAAGGATTGAGGATGAGCCAGCAGAATGACCTGCTTGCAGAAAAGGCCATCAGCATCCTGGATTGTGCTAACTGGAGCACAGGCCTTAGATGGAAATGATAAGTCCCTTTTACTTGGGAGACCACATCTAAATATTTCATCCAGTTTTAGGCCTCCCAGTATAGGAAAGTCATAAATAAGCAAGTTCAGTAAAGGACCACCAGGTTGGTGGGGGCTGGAGTGCCTCATCTGTGAGAAGAGACTAGGGAACCAAGGCTAGTTTTGCCTATTCAAAAGGTTTCAGGGACACCTAATAGCTGCCCGCCACTCTCACAATGCTCAGTACCTACAAAGTATCAGGAAGACAGAGCCAGGCTCTACATGGTGCTGCATGGTGGGTTGACAAAAAAGAGTGGCAATCTATAAAGGGTTTCTAACTAATAAAATTTATTTTTTTTACCATGAGGACAGTCAAGCAGTCTCCATCCTTTGAGGTTTCCAAGGCCTGACTGGATATAATAAGGCTGAGTAACACAGTCTGATCTCAAAGGTGAATCCATTTTGATTGAGAGTTTGGACTACAGACTTCCTCAGATCCTTTTAACCCAGAAGTCTTCAGTGATTTTATGATTCTTTGATTCTACATGGATGAACACATTTCCTACACAGAACTCTAAATTAAGCCCCACTTAATCAAAGGAAAAATGGGAGACTATTCTGCCATTACTTGTGCCCTGGCTGTGATTACAAAGGTAAGATGTTTCTCAGAGAAAATTTCTCTCTAAAACATCTAAAACTGTATTTGTGTACTTCTTGCATCACTAGACAGGTAAGAGTGATGTTAAGTGCTTAGGGTTGCTTAATGAATCTGTGGGAGAAGGAGTTAGCTCAGATCTCTTGGGCCCCACTTTATTTTGAATTTAGTTGTGAAGACATGGTGCTCACAGGTTTTCAATTCTCTTATTCTATAATATACACACTTGTGCTCAAAATACCCCATTGAAAATAATAATCTGTAGCTAAATCTGTTGTTTTAATAGAAAAGGCTTTAATTCCTTTAAAAAAATACATAAACTGATTCAGCCATAACTTCAAATAATGATCATTTTATAGCAGAACTTACTTGTGCCAGTCATTTATATATCCACATCTGTGATAGCCATATCATCAAAAACTTGCTCTCGATTTATTTTAGCTCAAAGTGAGAATCACATTTATTTATGGTTAGTTATTAGAATAGTATATGCACTCCAAACAGGACTGTGTCTCATTCATTGTAGGTGCAAACACGTATAGACGACTTCTGTCTGTGGAGGACTTTCATGATTAGCTACCTGGCTGGTTATTAGAGACATATGACATCCATATTTCAACTAAGCTGAGCCTTTAAATTCATCAGCCTGCATTCCTTAGAGATGTCTCTACATGGAGGTCTTTGGGTTCATATATGCTAACCTCTGTCTAGTTTTAAAACCCATTGAAAGCTGTATGTTAAAAATGCAACAAAGCAGAAGTGAGATTGTTCCTTGTTTGTTAACTTCTGTGATGTGAACCACCTGTCTCTTCACCACATCTCCAGCAATACTCTGAATCTCACAATTTACCCATTCTGGTATGGAATTAGTTTCCTCCTTCAGCTATCCTCATGTCAGTGCCTGATTACCTAACAACTACTCCTGTCCATTTTACTTCCACCAGGGAAATAGCAGATAGCACAGATAGCATTTTGACCATTTCTATTCTGCCTGGAATCTGTAAAACCTCCTCCTCCCAGTTGGCCTGCTGAGATAAGAAACCATAGTCTGTCATTGTTTCTTCTTCTTCTCATTACGTTCCCATTACATCTTTTATTCTATTGTTTTGTCCATTGCCGCAGAATGAGTTTTCTTCTATTTGCCTCATTTGCCTTCTATTTGCAAACTTCTATTCTTTTAAAACCTATCATAGAAGCACAGAGCTCAGAATAATCTAATTACCTTATCAAGTGTCCCATGTTGAGCCCCATGCTACTCTACTGAGGTGACTACTGTCAGCTAAAATAGGTAGTAGGTTAATGCTGGCTTAAACACAAGTTTTTTACAGTGCAATAGAGGTGCTCTGCTAATATATGTTATGTCATTTAACTTCCAAAATGCTTGATGTGATCTTTCTTTTCTTTTTCACTTTGAAGAATGGCTGCTACCCAAACTGAGGAGAACTGTGATAATAATTACTTTTGTTACAACACTTTATGGCTTCTTACAAAGCCATTTACAAAGTCATTATGGAGAACTATGCTAAAGAATTGCACCACATAGCTTGCTTTAAGTGCAAAATAAGTTCAAATTTACAATTTCATATACAAACCGGTTGATTAGACTGACCAGTCATGCAACAAGGGTTTAGGCAAAATAAAGCTTGCTATTTAGAAGTACTTTTTTTGTGCATATGGACTTTTTCATGACAGGAGTGATATTATTGTCTTGATTTTGTAATTGAAGACCTCCACTTGAAATTCACTTTAATTAAATATAATATGTAACAGAATCATACTATATTTAAAGACCAAGAAAAGGAAGAAATTATTAGAATGGTCCTGGCGATGACTTTGATGACCTGGGTGGAGGGAGAGGGGAGGGATGGAGAAAAGGGGGAGGGGACTTTGTTCACATGGAATTATAGGCATTGGAGATGACCCCCCATTGTGACAGTATAGCTAAAAATTCTGATGTGGCTCTTAACAGTAGAAATAGACCCTATTGCCATGGAGGCTCTATCACCTTGGTGCTCCTGCAAGCAACTTCCACTGGAATAATGTATCCATTTCATGCATCCAGAAGTCAAGAGAAGTATTGGAAGCTGAGAACAAGTGAAAGGAATGGTTGTTGGGAGGATGATAAATGTGTTAGCAAGTAAGTTTTCAGCAGACACCTTGTCTGCATTTGAAGTAAAACATGTTCAGTTCTGAGTTAATGAACATAGCAGCTTTGGGGTTTTGTTTTTCTTGTGTGTGTGTGTTTTTTCTTTTGTTTTGTTTTTCAGAAAATATAATTAGATATCAGAATTATTTACCAAGGTGGATTCTTCATCACTAAAGCTTTAATAGAAAATAGTTTTTGTGATTGTTCATTTGTTTTTGGTTTTGTTTTTAAACATGCTGTAATTAAAAGAGGAACAACTTGGGGAAAGTCCTGTAGCCTAGCAGGGATCAGAAATATCATTACACTTGTCGGAGTGCTAGACAATTCCTGGCCTGCATAACTTCTTATTATATTAAGGAGAAATGTGAGAGTAGAGAGGGATGCTAATCCTGTTCCTACTCAGCTCACAGGGGTGATGGAACTGAAGAATAAGAAGAGACATCAGCCACTAATTTCTATTGCTACAAAAGCAATGGCAAGTATTAATATTTCATCATGGGTCTGAGTGACATTGCATGCATTTTTCTCGGAAGGAAAATTTTTGAAAACTAATGATTGGAATTTTCAACTTTTCTTAAAACAGAAAAACCAATATCTTCCTAACCTTCTCCTTTCAAAGAGACTCTTGAAAACAATGCACTGTTTCAGCCTGAAGGCTCAGAAAGTGATAGATAAAAGTATGCACATACATAATTTAAAAAAAAGTTGGGTTTTTTTTTTCAAGAGAAGCAATTCATAAATTTTACATGCTTGAGGTTGGTAGTGCTGTCACTAACACACTTTATTAATACACTGATCTGGATACTCTAGACATGTGCTTCTTCATCTGTAGAGAATGCAGAAAAGAACAGATGCCATCCAGGTCAGATCACATGAGCAGGACGTCACTGTGGCTCAACAAAGTAATCTTTAATGCTGAAATCACTTCAGATTCCTGGTAAGGGGAGGTTTTGGGAGGGTTTTTTGGTTTGTTTTTTTTTTTTTTAATGCCTGTGAAAGTCATTCAATTGTGAATTACAGTAAAAGGCTCCAAAAAAATTTTCTAAATCATTCTGGGTCTACAAACAGCCAACAACAATAGGAGACAAAGGACGGGTTCTGACAGAAGGGATCAGCTCCTTCCAGCACTGCCTGCTGCCTGACACTGCCTTCTGTCCTTAATGGTGTCAACTTCACCAGGGCTTGCAATAAAATCTTACATGACACCACTCATTAAGTCTGACTGGCTCCAAAAGTTTTCATTGATTGTTTGCTTCTTATGCTCCAACCTGGACTCACAAACTAAGGCAATGGCTTCCTAAGGCTGTTTAGCAATTTAACAAGGAGCCAGTTCTTAGGAAGGCAGGCTCTCTGATGAGTTAGGAACCTACGAGGTGTATGTGTCCTTAATTAATAGCCAAGACAAACCAATGATGAGACCTGAACCACAAGTACTTTATATGGTCTTTTGCTATTATTCTTAGAGAAGATATTCCATATCTTAACTCACTGAGGTGACAATGCACTGAGTTTTAATGCTGTGTAACTCATAATGATAATTTCATATGTTGCTTCTTCTTTTTAATTTCTCTATGTTATCTTTGGATATTAAATATGTAATTCAAAAAATTAAAGACATTTCAAAGAATTCATTTTTAGGAAGGGATAGCAATTTAATTAAATTTTACTTTTCTGACTTGTTAATTTCCAAATACTTTTCTGAATGTTTTGGAGTTACCTGCATGCTTGTTTTGTTTGAGCTGACATTTTTAATTCCTGTCCATTGTGGGTAGGCTCTGTCTTGGTATATTCAGAGTTGTATGTAGTTGTATGGTCAGAGCTAGAAAAGTCTGAACAATATATTTTGTACTATTACTTTAATATATATGTATATTATATCTAAAAACAAACAAACAAATAAATAGTCATTAGTTAGTAATTGCAAACTAGTTTATACTCCATCTGGA
The DNA here is from genome assembly GCF_971803275.1 of Cyanistes caeruleus. Lineage (NCBI taxonomy): Eukaryota > Metazoa > Chordata > Aves > Passeriformes > Paridae > Cyanistes > Cyanistes caeruleus. The sequence continues at coordinate 39,748,185 of NC_141704.1, read as the reverse complement.
AATGTGTGATTTTTAAAAAGCAGTCCAACTAGAAGATAGCTTGGGACATGGAAATTGGTAATATGAACATGAGTTAGTCAAAGTGAGTAAATCAACTTCTGTGTAAGGTGTAATACAATATTTTTAAAAGATGTTAAATATCAAAGTAGATCCTGAGTCAGCCAAGCTTGTGAAAAAGCTGTGAGGAGGGAAGCAGTGGACTTACTCAGAGCAGTAATTATACGATATTCCATCTTGCTTAAAGGTCAGGTCCCTGGCCTCATGTCCTGTTGCCCCAAGGTTTTCAAGGAGTGCAAGACAATGAAGAATTTGCTCTTAGTACAATCTAATCCCTGTTGTTACAGACTCCTACCCCCTTTTCCTTACAGCCACAAAATGCTAAATCAGGAATAGACAGATTTTACAGCACTCATATCCATGATTCTGCCTAAAAGAATTGGAGATTTGGATTATGAGGAAATCTGAGCCCTGGCCTTATGGATTCATCCTATTCTGGGCTGCTGAAGTGGTCCTCATGAATCTGCTGTAGCCTTGAGCAGCCAGAGAAATGTTATTCCCAAGGTGATCCCAGACTGAGGAAGAACAAAAAGGAGATTTAAGAGCCTGTTCTTGTGTAAATCATGTTCACAAACAGCTCAAAGTTCTTCAGGAATGTGGAAAAAGCTGAATTGCATCCCCTGGAAGCATTCAAACTTGGACAGTTCTTCCATGTAAAGGCAAGATGCCAGAAGAGAACTTTGAAGTCGGTGCACCTCTCTGTTTTAATGCAAGGAGTATTATAAAGTATCAGTTTTGCCAGTGTCTGCTTTTGACTGGAAATGGTGCCACTAACATTTCTGTCCCTAATACTTTCGTGGTTGCAGCCACAGCAGACCAGCACACTCTGATGCTTCTTTCTCAGCAACACCTGCAGACCTGGTTTTCTATGACCTTAATACCCATTTGTTGTCCCTGACTCTAGTACTGTGGACAACTTACTGCTTTACCTGTATGTAGAACTTGCCCCAACTACAGTGCCACCGAATATATTCACATTCTTCAAGTAATTCTAGACCAGTTGAGAAAGTAGTTAACATCCCTCTAGTATGCCATATTCCATTGCTGCTGCTTTTCCAGCCTTTTTCTCATGAGGTTTTTAATATTATGGAAGCAGAAATTGAATGCTTTTGGTACAAACTGACCTCAATATTACCTAGACTAATGTTGCTTCATTCCTTCTGTTTCTATGGTTTTCTCCATATAATTGAAATTAAGAGTCTGTGCTTATTATTGCTGACAAACAAAGATCACCTCTTCCTCTATTCATCTTGCAAAGGTTAGCCGAATGACTTCATGAGAGAGAGAATTAAGGTAACTGTGTGGGAAGAATTGGTTCAGAGTGAGAAATCTCAGTATCCTGGAGACAAAAAGGATTCCTCATATTCTATACTGCATATGATTCTTGTTTTAAGATCTCTTCCAAGGCAGGATCTCACTTCATCACACACAGTGTTCCCAGAAATACATGATTGAACTGCCCATGTAATTGTACTCTGGCCACAGAAAATATGTTAAATGACTGTGAGAAGCCTTTCTTTAACCTTGTATGCTAACATGGCATAAAGACAGATTTTAATGTAGAAGACACTTGAGCTTCTATCCAGAAATGCCAAATCTTTATCTTGAAAGATGTATTTCTTTCCTATATGAGAGTCTTAAGTGCTGGATTTGGAATTCATACTGGCAGAATTGTTTGTAAATGTGTGTATGTGCATATTAAGATATTCACATGCTTCTGAGTAGTGGTGGAATTATAAACCTTGATACAAAGAAGGCTAAAAAATGATTTCAATGTATCTAAGTAACTACTGAAATGTTAAACTCAGAGTTCAAATTTTCCAATATTAGCCTAGTTTTTAAAATTAAGTTCTTTGTGACAGCATTGGCCAGTCATTTATATGGAACTAAAGTGCTAAGAACAAACAAAACTCTAAAATTGGAAGAATGATGTTGTTTGTAATTTCAAGGTAACTACTTTCAGTTCCTTAAATAGACCTATTTTGTTTGAGACTAGATTTTCATCACTTTATGGAAAACTAACATCTGTAGAACTTTTCAGTGTGGATATCAAAACACTGAGGTATATGAAAGCATCAGGGTCTGCTTGATTACAACAAGTGCCCAGAAAATTATTGCAAATAAGACTGTATAACAATCTTGCTTATGCTGCACTGCATTTTGTAGTAACAACAAGGATTTCTAAAGCATGCTATTTATGTTCTGCTTTTTTACAGACTTTTTGGTAAGATTTTGTATTGATTCTAATCTGTCAGTTGGGTTTAGATCACTTTATCCTTTTACCTTTGTTAGAAAGTATATCCACTTTCACAAAGAGGTAAAGCTATATCTGGACTGAAATATTTGCAGAACACTTGAGGGAATTAATTATCACACCACACTGAACTTGACTGAGGTGAAGTAAATGGAAAACTCCCACATCTGGAAAGTTTAAAGAAGCAGAAATTTAAACGCTTGGGTTTATTTGCATTTGACCCATGCTTAGAATTTGCCACTGTAATTGAACATGTGATAGCCATGAAGTGTGCTAGCTGACTTCTGTGTGCTGGTGCTATAATAAGCACTGTTCTGTTTCATGGCCAAGTTCTCTTCATCAACAGAACATTTTAAAAGTTTCATCTGAAAAATTGCAGCAGCTTTCATGTTGGAAAAATTTTAGTAAGATGCTGGTTTTAGACAGCTTCATATTTCCTGGCAAGCAAGTAAAGCAGGTTGAAAAATTTTCCTCTTGGAAAATGTGGCTTTGCTGAAATAAGAACTTTCTGTGGGAAAATGTCAAATTCAATGCATATTTTTTTATATTACAATTTGGGTAATCAAAACAAAGCCCTCCATGTTTCAAAGTGACAGTTTGAAACAAAGACACCTTTCTGCTCCAAGTAATTGCTTGAATTAAAAACAAACAAAACAACTCAAGTTGCTCAGGAACTTTTATTCCAGTCAGAGGTGTGGAAACTTTTCACTTTGACATTTTCATTTTGAAACTTCTTATAGTTTTTCATCCTAGTTTTTTTTTTATATTCCAATTTTTCATCCTGTTTTGAAGTAGAAACTAATTTGCTATGAAACAAAATTTTGTTTCCCAACCAGTTCTGCAAGAGACCAATCAGTGTAAGGTTTTCTGTAGGTATAAGGGAGTAATACTTCATAAACGTATGAATGTCAGCTGCAGTTACCTGACAGATCTCCCAAGCTGTTTTGAAATAGCTCAGGAAAAAACAATGACGTTATCAGATGTGATGTACCTCAGAGATTGTGCTCCTCAGACTACCTTTACAGGCAACACTACACATGGGGAGTTGTTTTAGATTTTCCTTTGTCTGGGTTACATAGACAAGTTCTTCAGAAAATATCTGGTTTTGAATCACTTCAGGAACCTTCCTCAGGTCTGTCACTGATGTCTGTGGGAACTGGGGACAATCTTATGAGAAGTATGTAAAGCCCTCACCAATCCCTTTTGTTGACCACAAACTAATACATCCTGCATGATTGGTGCCCATTAGTCTGACTTCCTTTTCTTGTTTTATGAACTTGTTAGCATGTAGTAAAGGATCTAACAATCTGAAAAATTGTACCTGAGGAATGACCTCTCTCTTGATTTCCACTTTGCTGAGGAAATAACTTTTGTTCACTACTAGCCCATCACAACCACCCTCTGTCATCTATTATAAGCAATGACCTACTCAAGAAAAACTTGTAAACCATACCTGAAGAACATTGCAGATGGCTAGTTGAATTACTATTACAGCTAGAGATGATCAAGGATTCTATAGGAAATAAAGGATTCTCTAAACATGGATTTTACTTGTCATGATCACTGCTATCTATATTTCACTATCTCGCTTTCAGAAATATGGGATAATTTTTCACTTGTGTTTTAGTCTCTGACGTTCTGAATATCTAGATGTGCTGAAAAGTGTTTCTCTAAAAATAATACATCTATCTCACATATTTTGGGAAGATTAATCAGCAAAACTTGTGAATTCAACTAATTATGTCATAGTTTATGATTTTGGCTTTAGGTACTGGTGTAGAAGATCAGCACCATTTTCTCTAGGAAATAACATCTAACAAATGTATTTTACAGTGCAGAAGTGGTGCTAGAAGCAGTATCAATAAGCCTGGAATTCACCCAGTGATGTGGAGTGCTGGATATTATTGGAGAAGAAAATAAATCTGTGTTTGTTTCTGAAGGTCAAACAGTTAAAAAGATGTATAATGCTATAAACAGCTTGTTTCAGAACAAGAATTTTCATTGCAGAAGATGTGTGGTATTTTCTTCATTCCTTCCTGATTCATTCTGAGGGTAGACTTTACTGCATCATGTAAAAAGGGTGTTATTAGGCATAAATAACAAGGGATTGCTTCCTTAATAATATAATAAAAATACACAGTTTGATTAGCCAATCTGTGTTTCACAGAATGAATCAGAAAACAAGATGATTCCTTGCAGATAGAACATGCTCTTAAGAAAGGATTTTTGGAACAGCGTGTGGAACTAAGATTAAATGTCTTATACACACACACATGCCCATGCGCCTTGGATATATCCCAAGATTTAGGATGTAATCACTGGAAGAGATTCAGCTCTCCCCAAGTGTTATAAATGGAAGTAGATAAATGTCCTGATGGCCAAGGGAAGGTAGCCTTGCATAAGCTTTACAGCACTGTGGCTATCAGTGCATGGCTAGGCAATAATCAGCATAGCTGGCTCTCAGTGATAGCATTTATACCTGGACCCAGCTCTCCACAGAGTCCATGGATGTTTTGTTTCAGTTCCATCAGGGCTGATGACAGTCTTGTGTGTTCAAATTTTTGTCTCAGACTGGGATGGTCAAGAGACTTCTTGAGCAGAGGTGTTTCAGAAAACTGAATCTGCAGAAAGCAAGATGTAGAAGTTTTTATGAGACCTTTTTCTTAAATCATATATCTGCTGTGATTCTGTGAGGATTTTTATGCTACTTCTGGCATAAGAAAATGCTCAGTTTCTTATAAAATTGGAATGTTTGTATCTGCTTTGATTCGTTAGCATTGCATGGGGAGGGGAGGAAGCCGAAACTCAGGTTTTGCTCTGCTTGGATGCTCTCCTTCATGGTTTCCAAGAGGTGCCAAAGTTCAAAGCAGAAAAGTTATCTAATTTTGTTTTTCTGTAAATCTTAGAAAGAAACTGTCTGTATGGAGTAAACCTAATCTATCAATAGGAGCCCTAAGAAAGTACATGGTTGACATGTCTTTTTCTGTCACAGGGGTGACACTATTCAGCAATCAGTTAAACACATTTGGGGAAAAAAAATCCGGTTCCCTGCCATAATGCAGTAGGATATTATCCAATTAAAAATGATCTGATAAAAACACTTCTTAACATTTGTCACATTTTTTGCCTGTTTGTGATACAGCCAAAGAATTTCTATCATTTTGTGAATGCAACCAAGATATAACTAACTGTTGCCATACCAATAACTAGGAAGAAAAAGAACCTCCTCCACATGCCCTACCCACACAGATCTGATGGGCACAGTTTGTGAAATGCCTTGGGAATAAAATGGTGCAGCGACTGATGGCATGCACATGGCTGCTGCAGTGGGATCTGGTCTGGGACTCAGAGGCTCTGTGTGTGTGTGTATGTGTGTGTGTGAATCACTGAGGCATTGTATCTGCTCACAGACACAGCTCCCGTTTAGCTCACTTTCTACTTCTTTCCCTCAGTCTGTCAAATTCTGCTAGAGGAGCTGTGGACCTGAATCTGGCTGGAGATGTCTAACAGTACAACTTACATAATCCCCATAGCAGAATAGTGAGATTATTCTTATTTTCCTTTGTTCCATCTTGAGGGCAGTTTGGCCTGTGTAACATCTTGAGGTGTTTGATGTCTATGTGTTCAGTGATATCCTTTCACTGACACTAGATGTTCTGACATTCATATGTAAAGTGAGGAAGTCTTTTTATAATGCAGCTTATATTTTCACTTTTAGTATGTCCACTAATTTTCCTTTTAAAACAGCATTTCTTTTTCCTGTCCTTCTCTCTGTCTCTTGGCTGTTAGATTGTGAGTGTCTTGGAATAGCATTCAACTGTTTCTGGATGATGGCAGTGGGCTTAGCACATCATGAAAACTAATACATATATATTTTAACAAGGATAAGGTTCTGAAGAAGTGTCTGAGCTACTAATTTCTCACTTATGCTATAAAACATAAAATAAAACAAAAAGCAAATCTCTGTAGTCCAAGAAAAACACTCAGTAGAAAAGAGAAGGAAGAATATGTAGTTCCTTAATCATTAGACTCTCAAAGATATTAAATTTACTACTCAGTTACAGTTGTCTTGTAATGATAATGTTGTGATATGACTTTCTGTTATGAACAAATACAGACATTGAATCCTCAACACAGAAAAACTTAAGCCAGTTCAAGTCAAAATAAATTTTGTATGATAATGGAGGATTTCTGTGAAATGAAAGGAAATCCCATCCTTCTTCATTTTCATATCAGTCAAAAAAATTAATATAAAATGAATCATTTGGCTATGGGATATTTAAGACTTTTAACCCTTTCCTCCTCATTTTAATCTACTATGAAATTCTTCTATTTTGAAAGCATACAAAGCAAAGAAATATTATGACCCTTCCATAAGAATAATTTAAAAAATATTTTGGCTTTTAATGAGTTCTATTGACTTTTTAGCTAACATTTTTCATCAGGTTCTACTCACACTCATAGATAGCTTCTGCAATATGTGCCCCTTCTCTTCACTGAAAATGCCATTAAAGATGTATTAAAAATGCCATTAAAAAGTAACTGATGACTGGTCATCAATAGCACAGTTACCTCCATTTTAACAATGGAGTCATACTTTTATATACACTTAACTGTGTGCAAGGTTTTAAAAATCATGTTCCAATGTAATATGTGTGGTCATTTTAAATGTCTAATGCACTCTATATTGAATTCAAGCTCTCAACACTCACAAATATGTGTTCTCACATTTACGCAGGACTTTTTTTATATATGTTTGCTAATAAATATATCTTCTAAGATACTTGATGGGAAAAAAGTTTAGGATAGGTCTACCTCTCTGGGAAACATGTTGAAGTGTTTCACTTCCCTCATAAAATTTCTTCCTGACATCTAGTCTGCATCAACCCTCCTTTAGTTTAAAACCATTATTCCTTGTCCTATTGCTAGAGGCCCTACTAAAATGTCTGCACCCATCCTTCTCATGTGCCCCCTTTAAGTACTGACAGGCTGCAATGAGGTCTCTAGAATCTCCTCATCTCCAGACTGAGCAACCCAAACTCTATCAGACTTTACTCATAGGAGAGGTGCTCCATCCCTCTGATAATTTTTGTGAATCCAGTAGGTCCACTGCTCTCCAGTGCTTAGCACCCCAGAGCCTGTTGAAATAGTCCAGGTGGGGTCTCAGAAGAGCTGAATAGAGGGGCAAAATCACCTTCCTCAACCTGCTGGCCATGGCCCTTTTGATGCAGCCAGAATATGGAAGCAATCTTCTAATCTGACTAGGCATCATAGGATTCACCTACTTAGATCTGTAGTGGCTCCAGCAATTCACAATGAAAACACTGCTCAGGGCATTTATGTCAGATTTGATAAAACTTCTGCTAAAATATCCATTCACATAGGTCAGAAGTTTTAATGGTGAATCTATCAGACATTTTTTCTGAGGTCATGAACTGTGAAGAATTTTTTCCCTCTGGCTGTCAGTAGGTCTGCTCTTGTGGAAAATAAAAGGAGTATTTAGCTAAGGATACAGCTTCCCTCTGGGACACACATGCCACTTCTGATTTCAGTGGGGCTTATGAAGTTCACCTGAGGATTAAATGAGTCTTCTGATAATTACTTGTAAGGATTTTTAGGTTAACTTTAACTGTTCCAGTAAAAAGTTCAGCTAGAGAACCTTTTATAGTAACAGACCCAGAAGCAGAAAGGCATCAGTCTCTTTTGTCACCTGGTATAGCAGTCACAGATACACACATGGCAACTCTCTGCTGAGGTTAAAGGGGAAAAGATACTAAGCATAATTTCTCTATCTCCTTAATTCTGTGTTTGTGAGAAGGTTGGCTTTTGTTTTCCATAAGAAATTTCAGCTCCAGTCAAGCCAGCATCTTGCATCTTTACATGACCTTCTAAGTTACACAGGCATTGATAGCAGGGGCCAAGAGATAAGGGCAAACCTGTCCCACACCATACCAGAGTGAATTGGGATCACTGGGTGCACAACTTGTCCTGCTATTTCCTACATCCCAGATGAGAATGAAACATTTGTATGCCTGTCCTAATGGTGCACACTAATTCTAACAAAGTTAGAATATATTTTAATATTAACCTAACTTTGCACAGTTAATAAAAAATATATTTCCAGATATGATAACAAAATTTTATTTAAAATACACAAGTATTTCCCTTCAAGAAGTTAACTTCATAGTAGGTTCAGAATTTTGCAAATGATGCCTCAAATTCTGGTGTTGCTGCTGTATATTTCATTTTTACATATACTCCTTCATACTGACTTCCTATTTACTTAATAGAATGGTACTTAGCTTTTGGAACTTTACAGTTTTTGGCACACTAAAATAAACCAACCTGTTTTATTAAATTCATGATTGAAGGAAATCACTCTAAGCCTAATAAGATTTATGTGTTTCCATTCAGTGTCAGCAGGGAGTCAGATTAAATCAAGGCTGAAGGTCTCAACTGCATTCAAACCCTTGATCAAGCTACTAATGCTTCAGTTTGAAAAGTATGACAAAATGATTAGATGATTTAAATAGCCCTGTGCCTTTTGAGATGGCTGATATCATGAAAGAAATTATTTTTGCAGCAAAAGTATGTATTTCTTATAATCACATTAATAAAATGTGGTGTCATGGCTTTACTCCAGCTGGAAACTAAGTACTGCACAGCTATTTGCTCACTCCCTTTCCTCACGGTTGGGTGGGGAGGAGAATTGGGAAAATCTGTGAGTTAATAGCTTCAAATTAGCATAAAATAGTATATATTTATAAATAATACTAATACTGATAATAATGATAATAACAACAAAAATTATACCAGTAATACTAATAATGAAAAGATAGAAAATGAGAGGAATAAAACCCAAGAAAAACAAATGATACACAGTACAATTTGTCACTGCCTGCTGACAGATACCCAGCCAGTCCCTGGGCAGTGATCAGCCCCTCCTGCCAGCTTCCTGCAGTTTATATGCTGAGTATGATGTTCTCTGGCTAGTTCAGGCCAGCTGTCCTGACCCTGCTCCCTCCTGGCACCTTATGCACCTGCTCACTGTCAGGGCATGGGAAATGGAAAAGTCCCTGACTTAGGGTGAGCACTACTGGGCAACAACTAAAACATCGGTGTGTCACCAACATGAAGTTTGTCAAGTTTTTCAATTAGGTGGTCTAATGGAAAGAATAATTTATTTTGCTTCATATGGTTACCTGTTAAACAGGTTATCTATTACTAAAAACATAATGCCTGATGCTTACACTAAGTTGTCCTCAAAGCATTTTACAGAAGAGGTCTGCGTGATTGTCCTTTTCTATAAATATGGAATGTAATATCTTTAATGTTGCAGTTATTAAATTATATGCTGAGATTTCAACATCTGTGCTGATCTAGTGTGACTAATGAATAGTTACCCACCTTCTGAGGTCTTATTCCACAAATAAAGTCTAAGTACGGCTAAAAGGAAAGAGCCATTTAACCAACACTGAGCATTTGGAAGAATTTTCTTGAACCATTTGAAGATTAGATAGCATGAATTGGTGTGCTTTCATGAGGAGTGGTCCAAAAGCTGCCTGTGAAGGTCTACAAACTGACCCATTCCCTTTTCCTTCTGAGGTGAGACCAGCAGTGCACCAATGCTTTAGTACCTGCTGCATTCATGAGACCGATCGTCAAGGGTGGATGTCAGCTGGATGTCGGATTTAGAAATATGTCATCTACAATTTTATTGGAATTAAATGTACCTTCATTTTACTGCTATGTATGCAAATCAGACATGGATTCTGGGCCACTAAGAGCCTACTGAAGGAATCTAAGGAAATGGAGCAAAAATTTAAGAATCGTATTTTCATGACTTTGTGTGATGACTGAATTGAAATTAGTCAATCAAACCATATTTCTATATACATAAAGCCCACGCTTTGAAAGCCAAAATTATTAATATACTTTTTGCATCAATGTCTGCAAACCAAAGACAGCTAAAATCTGTAGATAATGGATCCATTTGTAATTAAGTCAAAAGGTAAGTTAAGCATTAATGAGAATGGTAGATATGGAAGGTTACAAACTTTCCTAAATTTTATCAAGCTCCTTTGTAAAACATGTTTTTCTTCCTTCATTAGCTGGGAGATCTTTGCTGGCACTGTCAGTTTGCAGTGCTGTGCAGATTGTTCAAAAAGATGGGCACTGCTACAAAATGAATGAACAAATCAAACTCAGTTTTGGCAGCAAGGTATTTCCTGGTCCTCACTATGACTAAATGACAACGTGTGACACTGAAAGCTGGCAGCAAAGTAGATTTTAGATATTTACTAGCTGTCTCACTGAAATTTTATCCTGTATCCTATACTGGACTTTGTGCACAGGCATCAAGCACTTGGAGTAGGAAATAATCAAAGTCTAACCATGTGATGCTAGAATTTTTCTGTAGTGAAAGAGGTAGTAGAAAATGACTTCTGGGATTCTCACATGGGGTACAAGTAACCCTAACACTCTTCCAGACAGGACAGATGTGAAGGGTAGGGAGACCATGGATTGACACTTCATTGGGGTAGATCTCTTCACAGTGGAAAGGCCTTCTAGATACAGAGACATCATTGTTGATAATGTGATGGAATTGTCTGAACTGCAATCACATTGCTTCTGCCTGGGACAGCCTGGGATCAATTGGGAGATAAGTACCTTCCCTTTGATATTAGCAAAGTGATAGCTGAGAGCTCTCCTTATAATGTTTCAGCCCACTGAAAGATATTTTCCCCTCAATGAACACCTTAAAAAAAGGTGATGAGCAGATGGACGAAATGATTCTTCAAGATATATCACTCAGGACTGTGTAGTCAAGGATCCTCCAATGAAGCAAAATGTTGTGGGCTGATATAAATTGTCAATCTTCCCCTTTACTACTACTTGCCAGTTTGTTGTGGCTGTATAATATTATCAGTCTACTGGAGAATGCTGATAGAAAGAGATAAAAAGTTTCCATGATTTATCCCAATCAGATAAAATAATAGCAGTCTTAAATACAGTCCCCCTTTAATTTCAGACTGTATGGGTACACAGTTATGCTTGACTAATGTGGGCTGTAAAGATTGCAAATAATGCAGTGGCTGAAGCAAGAAATCACAAACATATATTCTAGATGCAGTCGACTGACTACTGACTGACCATTTACAGGTCTCTGGCAATAAATTCTATGTGGTTCAGGAGTCTCAACTACAGAAGTGTCTTAAGATATGTAAAAATGTCCCTTAGGAAGTACCAATATACAATAATTTATTCTATATGTAGGAAGCAATAAGTTATATATTTTATATATGTATAAAATGTTCATCATTCAAGAGAAAGTGGCAAGGGTTAAAGGGATGGAAGTTGAAAAGAAATTCACCCTTTCTTTTTGAGAGTAAATGAATAAGGGAATGTTTTGCAAAACCATCCAGTGAACTGATTGAGCTTTCCAACACTACTTTAGGCTTCTGACCACAAAACAAAGTACTTATGCATCTACTTTGTTAGAGGCTGTGAAATGTCGTGTTTGCACAGAACTTGTTTAATGCCGAAGGTCTGGTAAAAGCATTTCACTTCTTCCTGCATGAATATCTATTAACATGAATGCCTTTTCTCAGGCAGCAGTCTTGGCTAAGACTGTGCAGTGACTGGCCAAGCTCTCACAAGTGAGACAAGACAAGTTGTGAGTGGCAGATGTCAGGAGCGAAGGCAGCTGTGTGATGTGGGGCTGCCGTGCAAGGAGCCGGCTGGCTGCCAAGGCCTCCCAGCAGAGATGTGCTTGAGGTATGTGTGAACCACAGAATTCTGTGCTTCAGTTGCAGGGCTGCTCTGATCCATTTTGTGCTCACATATGAAATGTGTCTCCAAGTACCCGAGATAAAACTGGAGCGGTGTGAGACCAAGAAGCAAATGTGCATCCGTAGCACCGAGCACCCTTAGTTAACTTGAATGGACTCTGAAGTGAGAGAAACTCATGTCTGCCGTGTTAATAAAGCCAAATGATTGTGGGCTAGACTGATAACTGGCAGAACTGAGGCGCAAGGTGGGCTCTGACCCACACCGTGGCTGCCTTTCTTTCCTGCTAACCTCTGGTATCCATAACCGCAGGAATCCATTAGCTCCCAGGAATGAATAAAGAGGAATCAGTCTGTCAGTGACAATCCCATTCCCTGCAGAATCATACAGACACTCAGAATCTGTTCAAGAGTTCAGATGCTAACGACTAATTTGCAAAGATATAGGAAACCGCTGAGACTGTCAAATAAATAACAATGACACAATAATAGCAATAGATCCTAAAATGTCCTGGCTTTAGCTTATCTCTGGGACTTGCAAACTACTAAGTGGCATACACACCCATACAAACTCCTGAGGATGAGTAGGAAAACACGTGCTTCGTGCTCACCTAACCTCCTTTTTGCTATCCACGTTCAGTGCTATCCACTCTGTTCTGACTTCTAACATCTTGAGTGTTTGAGGTTTTAATCTTCAGTGTTTCCACACGTTGCTTTTTATTTGGTTAAGGGTTCCAACAGTAATGGATTAAGTGTCTTTTTTTAATAAGTTGCCATGATTGTTTGTGAAATGTAAAATCTGTATGGGATTTCTCTGAATATTTGGTTTTGCTGCTATGAAAGAACAAAGACCGCTGTTTACGTGTTGTCCACTAGTGTTAGTGGAAACAATAAATTCTTAGTCATAAATCCAGGAAGCCTTATTCTTCCTTTGTTTTTATGCTAATGCAGAATTAAGACACCCTCATACCTGTGCAAAGTGCAAGAAGGGAATCCTTGTCTGACAGGGTTTGTCTCCTTCCAGAGACATTGTTTCCTAGTTCCTAGTGGGCCAGCTGCTGCAGGTTTGCACAGGGGTGCTTGTACAACTCCCCTGTACTGTACCAATACTGTACCTGCTCCTTGAGCCTCACCATCCAACGGGTCTGAAAGCATTGCATTTGTGCTGGCAATAGTAAATCTGCTGTGCAACTGGCCTGTTATTGCACTTCATCTGTTGCAATAAGCACACAGCCAGAGATGCTGCAGCTCTTCTTTGTGCCAAATGTAGGGCGAGAGGGTGAGTGGAGGGACAGAAATTGGTTTTAAAGTATTCGCAAAAATTATGAAAAAGGAGCCATATGTTTGGATAAAATTTGAAATATCTTTAATTCAAGCCCACATGACAATGAAGATATTGTAACCCCGCCACCTACATATTTTATACAAAGAGAGCCAACAGAACAATGAAGATAAAAATTGCTGTACATCTCTTTGCTTAATCACTCTTCCCTGCAGCTCTGAACAACAAATTAGACTTTTTAACATTCAAAACAATTCTTTCTTGACAAGTGCTGTCTGAAGGAGTTCCTGCAGAGAAGCTGCCTTTTCCTATGGAAAAGTTCAGGGGGCTTACTGGCTACTTGGGTACAAAGCTGAGGCTCCTTAGTGACTGTAAATCAGTCCCATCTTGTTAATGTCATTAAGGCTATGCTAATTTATGCTTGCTAAAGTACTCGAACCTGCCAACAGGCACCTGGTTAAATAGGCATGTTTAACCTGCTGGAGCTGCTCAGAAACAATTAAAGCGGCAGCCACTCCATTCGAGGTGGCAAGGTTACACAGTTCAAGTCCATCTCTCCCTTCACCATCAGCGGCATTAGGGTCCCCCTGCCATTAAAGCCTCTGAAGGCAGAGTGCTCCAGATACCAGCAATGTGCAGTAGGAACAATTGAAGAAGGAAGCTGAAGGTTTGCTGAGACCTTGTCCTGCTGTACCCTGTGCTGGATGATGTTATGATGCAAACTTCCCCCACTATTATCCTCACAGTCCTTACTTTTGCCTTCTTGACCTGCCCTATTTCCTTGCTCTCTTCAGTTCTTGAGCAAATTTTCATTTTGTTTATCATTACCACGAAAACACCAACCAACCAACCAAAAAAACCCACAACAAACCAACAAAATAAACCCACAAATAATCCCAAAACAAAGAAACCCCAAAAAACTAACTAACTAACCAACCAACCAACCAACCAACCAACTTCATAAACCCCACAAAAAAACCCAAACCAATCAAACAACAACAAACCCAAACCAACCAAACAAAATACCCCAAAAACCCCACCCCAAAACCACCTGACCTGACATTGTTATTGCTTTGCTTACATACCTCATACTTTTCCTCTCCTTTGTATTGTCTACTTGGACTGTATACTCTGAGTAGTTTTCAGCTAAGTGCTATACAAATAATGGAGACTAAATCTTGGTTTGTCCTCAGGCATTACCATAATAAGAAAGGCATTTCAATTAAGAGCAGTATTGTAAAAATGTGCCTGTTCTTAATGACAGATTGTCTTTCCTAGGTCCTACCAACACAAACAAAACAAAGAGAGACCAGAATACTCATTATGAACAATGCTTCAGTGCAATCCTGCTATTTCATTGCTTTCTGCAGTCTACCACCCACTTCTTTTCCATACAAAATGTACCTTTTTAACAGTTAAACAGTCTCATGAAACTAAGCAAAAAAGTATTATTCTAATGTGGCAGGTTGTCCTCTTGCAGAACTGATGACAGAAATTGTAACAGAAGTGTATCAAGCAATTCAATTAATGTTTAAGGTAATATATCACATGAAAGAATAGTTAGAAAACAGAACACTGCAAATTTGCAATGTAACTTTGTGGTGGCAAGATGGGTAATTTTTTCTGTGTTTTTTGCTATGTTTTATTTGTTTGGCTTTTCATTCTTGTTAGCACCTACTTTTCTGTCTTTGCATGGGACACTACCTTCATACAGCAATGACAACTTTTTGTTAGGGTTTCATATGTATTGTGAGATGTCAGAGACTATTTTGGTTGCTTTGTGTTCATGCCAGTGGTTGCTACTGTTTTCCTGACTGCAATTTTTTTTTGTGGAAAGCCTTAACCCGGGCAATACCATTAAAGAAACACATAAACTTGAAATGCTAGGGTACTCACTCACATGGAAAGGGAATGTAAGTATGGATGATTTTTGCAATTCAAATCAACGCTGCTTTCTTTCTTTATTAGATGGAGATATGAGACATCTCGCCTAACTGTAAACACACACACTCTAGATGACTACTGCTTTGACCAAATTATGCTACTCCTTTTGTAGTCAGTGGAAAGAACTGCCCTATCTTAACCATTTCCTTTCAGATGAGAGAGATTACACCCCATGAGTGCCTGTTTCTCCCTCTTAGCTCTAAAGGCCATTTAGCCTACAAGCTCAGATGGGGATGTTTGCATTATAGATATTTGCATTTTGTCAACTCAGCCCTTTTCTTTAGTGTCAAGTCCGTAAGGATTGAAGAAAATACATCTTCTGAAAGGCCTCACTCAATTTGTATAAATTACCCCTTCTGTGCATGCCAGGCTTGGACCAGAGCTGAGTCACAGCTTCTGAGTTTGAAGCAAAACTGAAAATTTCTGTGTAATGGGAAGGACAATCAGAGCAGGGTCTGCAGCACAAGAAGGAACAGGGCAAGGCTGAAAAACTTAGAGGACTTGGCTTAATGGTCTCACCATTTCACTGCTCACAGCTCCCACCCCATGCACTGCCACCCTTCTTGGCTGCAGCAGGCAGCCTGCTCTCCAGCCTTCTGGCACAGAGAATCCGTGCTCTGAGCCCTTGGCCTTTCTGACACCTCTGCTGATTGCTGCTTCTGGTGTCTCTGACATGAGCTAGCTTTGACCTGAGAAAGAAAGAGGACCACTTGCTTCCAAAACAGGTGTTCTCAGAGATAAGTCCTCTTTCCTCGTTCATCTGTCCAGCTGCATTTTTTATTTGCCACTTACTTGAAAGACTGGGATATGTAGCAATTAGTAGAAGATAGTACAAGCAGGCATCTGTCTCCCTTAGGAATGAAGGGAGCAAAATATTGTGAAGGAATTTGCTTCCCTTAGAAACTTAATTCTATTTAAAGGCCTCCCTGTCATTTCAATAACTAATCTCAGGAGGAGGGATGTGGCTTGAGGGTTATGGGAATAGTTAACTCCTGACTGCCACTTGCTTCTTATGAAGAGTAAACCCTTCATGGTTCTCTCTTCCTCAGTCTCACTCTCTCAAAGATGCCTGAATCTAACATAATAGTGAATTTTTAGTATTATATGATTTTTTTTTAGAAGTCATGTTAAGCCTCACGAAACCAATGCAGGAGATAAATTACTACTATTTTGTATGTCTATGAAAAAAAAAACCACTATGGGA
This sequence comes from Cyanistes caeruleus, assembly GCF_971803275.1. Lineage (NCBI taxonomy): Eukaryota > Metazoa > Chordata > Aves > Passeriformes > Paridae > Cyanistes > Cyanistes caeruleus. The sequence goes on along the minus strand of NC_141704.1, from coordinate 39,731,656 downwards.
ATGTTTGTGGGAATTAAATGATGGTCAAATTCACATTAGAGTCTCAGAGGGGACAGAAAAGCCCAAAATACTTGTTTCAATAGTTAAGAATTATGTACACCTTTCTAGTCTGTAAATCTTTACATTTTGCAATTATTTTATTTTAAAGATTTTTTTCTACTCAAAGAAAAGAGATTCCACAAACAAAAACATAAACATATTTGCTTTCTGAACCAGTCTGAACAAATCTTTTTCATGAAACCTAGAAGGCCATTATTCATAAATTTGTACTTAGAAAAACTGGAGGCAGATGAGAGAAACACTTTTCCTCCAGGCTCCTTGGAGACCAGTGAAGCTGCTAGTAGCTTACTTTAATGCAGAACTGGAAAAGGGCTCTGCCTACCCACACAGTGTAGCTGTATTTATCTGAAAGTATTCCTATTATTTGCCTTGGATACAATTAATTATTTTGCACCTAAGGTGTTCTGTGGCATACCATTACATCACATTAGCCTTGTGCTTGACATCAGACTGATGCAATGTGATACATTAGGAGTTCTACCAGAGCTGTTTTAATTAGGCAAGGTATTTTATTCACTTAGTGAATATTTGCTTTGAGTTGACTGTACAAGGCCATAAAATACAAGCACCTCAATGCTCCCAACTAAATGTCAGATGGGGTATCCGACACTCTGCTGATTAATTATATAATACTTAGATCATTTAGCTAATCTGTTGAATGCATATCACACAGTTAATGAAAGACTTCAAAGCTGCAGGCAGACTTAAGAAATGAATCATCACAGTTTTCATTACTCACTGCAGAAATGCAGCATTCATCGTTACTAAGTTTGAACTAGGAGAGGTGCAAATGGCAGGGTTACCCTGCCAAACTCTGCTTACTCTTTATTTTCTCTCTCTTTGAGGTGTCACACACAGCAGGGTGAATAGAAACTCTGGCTGCTTTTCAGGAGGGCAGAGACTGATCCCCGAGGCATTGATGAGGAAGGGGATTCACCAGTATTGCTCCATTCTCTAGAGTGCTGCAGCACCCATGAGCCAGGCTCTCCTCTTGCATTGCTGACCTGGGGGAAATTTAAAGGCAGCAAAGGAAAATAGTAATGCTTGCCCAAGCAGAAAATTTCTGGGAAGAGATAGAACCTGTGCACACCTATGGGGGTTTGTTTTTTTCTTTTTTTTTCTTCCCACATGGATGTACAATAATTAGCAAACACAGACTAAAAAGTCTAGACATTGTCATCATCATCATCACCTAATGTCACGGCTTGAGTAGTTCATTCCATTTTCAGAGTGTGGGTTTTTTTCAGCCTATTAGCAACAATTAAAGGTATTCAGTTGACTTCTGAAATGGCCATCAGTTTTTTCCATAACTCTGAGGGCTGGAGTTTACTCGGTTTCTCTGGGATGGTGGAGGAGAAAAGGCTGTTTTTGTTTTTTTTTTTTAAGGAAAAGATCTGAGACCATGGAATGGAAGTGTCATTGAACAGCAGCTCATTGATGTTTTGTGATCTGGCTCATTAGGTCTGGAAGCCTTAAGAGTGCAGCAAAGATACTTTGTGAGGGCTTGGGTGAAATGAAAATTAAAAGTGGTAAGGAAGAAAGGCATATGGGTTGAGAGGGCAAAAAAGAAATCAAGTTATGATTTAGCTGATCAGGCAACTCCTCACTCACAGATTGCCTGTGGAAAGAAATTATGTGAATGGTGTGACGTACTATCACAAAGAAACCAAAAATAGTAGAAACTCTCCTCTAGGGTACATCCAGGAAGCTGCAGAGCAACATTCATCCCCACATCTCTCACATCACTGTTCTGCACCGTTATCAGTGCTCAGTAGCACTGGGGGTCACCCTGCCCCGCTCTCCCTTTGTGGGAGGACCTGTGAATTCTCTCCTTATCTGAGTCACCCGAAGGAAGCTGGAATAGCTGACAATCACCTACTCTTGTTTTTAAAACTGCCTCTGGCTGAAGGAGATTGAGCAGTGTGTGAGCTATCCCTCTGTCCTCTAACCCTCCAAGGGGGGAGTGGGAACAAACCTCTGAGGTGGGAGTGTCCTATCCACTCCAGACACTTTGTGACTTAATGTCCCTTGGGGTATAGGGGATATAGAGCAAAATGCAGCATACATCTCCTCCCCCCGTTTAAAAAAAAAAACCATGTATGTGGTCAGAACCTGAGTTTTTTATCTCATCTGAAAGATAACACCTCCAGGAGAGCATCTTAGGAGAGCAATCTAGTACTGAGTCAGAGGGAAGAGAGTGAGTCACTGCAGCGCTTAGATTTTTCTTGGAAGTTTCTCACTAAAGCATTGCCCCAGTCTGACACTGTTTAGTAGATGACATCAGAGAGACTGGAGTTTATCTTAAATTCAGAATGGATAAAGGGGCTAGGATCCCAGGAAAGTGTTTTAAAAAAAGTGATTAATTTTTTGTGGGGTAGTTAAAAAGTACTTAATTGAGGGTATATTCATCATGCACTTACTGTAAAACCAGAGTAAACAGCAAAAAAAATCAGAAGGGAAGACTAATCAGAAATCTTAGGCTGCTAAGTAGGATAGATACAGCATGTGTCACATTACAGACTGTTCCTTCCTTTAGCAATGGCACACAAAGTGAACTCATTATAATTGAATCGTATTTGGCTAGGAAGAGTGCGGTCTTTTTATTATTTTTTTTTAAATCCTACTTTGCAGCTACCTGTTTTTTGCAGTAAAGCTGCTTGCAATCCTGTGAAGGATCCCCTCAACAACAACAAGACATCAATGGCAGTGCCAGGTTGTCATTGTGGGGTGGTGCTCTGGTGATTACCAGTGAATTGACAATGATTAGTGACTCACTGTTGCTCATTCTTAATCCAGCCCACTCCACCACTGCTTGTACTGCCTTGTGGGAAGCAAATCTAAGCACACAGAGAGGAAGAAGCCTCAGCGTTTTTTTGCTGGTAGCCTTCTAGAAACCTCCTTTGCACTGTAACTGCTTGTCTGCTACCCATGGAGTTTGCCATCCAGCCAAAGATTTTCTTCCAGCCCTACGGGGACTTCAGAGGGTAGACATTATACATTAATGCCAAATGGTAAAAAAGATAAAAAATATTCAAGCCAGTGAAGCATGAGATGCACATGTATGTGTTGTGAAGATACCACATGTTGTGAATTAAAAATGTGCTGGCAAGAATCACTGCTGTCAGTCTCCTGAGGGATCTCCCCGTGCTGAAGAGAGCTCCTGTGGACCATGGTGCTACCTACTTCAGCACTCTTAAGAAGGGACACAAACCCAGAAAGGTTTATATAGGCTTTTTTTCTCCTACTTCAGGCTTGAAGCCACATGACATGCAGACAATTTTAGATGAGCAGAAGCACTGTTTGCTCTGCCTTGCCCTTGGTATACTACTTCTAGTAAAAGTCAGGTGAAGTTGGAGTGGTGTGGCTGCTCATGTGCCTTGACTCATCCCAGTCAGATATGTCAGGCCAAACACCCCCTCACCAGGTATCACAATCATATGACATCAAGAAAAGAGAGTAGAAGGGCAGATCAGAATCTGAGGGACTTCAGCTTCAGAAGGGCTTTTGATAACTGAGCTGGCAAAGCTGGAAATGAACCTTCCAGTGAAAGTATCTGATATTCACTGTGTCTGTGTCAGTTCCCTTAAAATGCTATAAAATCTGTCCCTTTCCTACTATTGCCTTCTGCCTCTGTTGCCAACATATTTCCTCCATGAAGCTGTCCAATAAAACCTGAGCTTCCTTTACGATTAAGCGCTCAAGCTGCAAGCAAATAGAGGCCCAATGTATTTTCAACAGGCAATTCTTTAAAAGATGGAGAGATGAAATAGCTCCCTATACAAATGCCTGTCTTTTTAGTCTAGCCCTCATATTTAAAGCAATATTTCTCATAAACCATACCAAAGGCAAAAATATGTTCAACAGTTATATGTTCAACAGCATTGTTTCTAGAAAGAAAAAACCATTTCTGATACTTGAATGAATTTATAAAACAAGGCAAAGTCGTTTACGATCACTTTGAGTAAAAAGGGGTATGTCTGCTACAGGGTCTCTAGTCTTTGACTTTGCTTTTCATGCCAAACGTATTTTGTCACATTTGCTCTCATTGATTTGAGCTGTTTCCTGGCAAACTGAGCAAGTTCTGCTTACTGCAGCTATGCATCTTAAACAAACATGGATTTGTTTATATGCACAGTTCTGACGGATGGAGCGAAAGCTGGCATTTCAAGGCACATTTCAAGAGTTTGCATCCATGGTTCTTGGCAAACTGGTACATCCTGAAAAAGAAATTTGTTCTGCCTCAATGGTATGGAAGACCTCAGCTATATTAAATGGGCAGCCACAGGTAAAGTGTCATCCACACAGCTGCCTGCCAGACAGCTAGGCAGATTTCCAGGCACAGAATCATAGAATGGTTTGGGTTGTAAGGGACCTTAAAGATCACCAATTCCAATCCCTCTTCCATGAGCAGGAATGCTGTCCACAAGCCCAGACTCAAAGACCCATTCAATCTGGTTTGAGCACTTCCAGGGATGAGGCATCCACAGTTTCTCTGTGCAACGTGTTCCAGTGCCTTACCACCCTCACAGTCGACAATTTCTTCCTAATATCTAATCTAAACCTGTTCCCTTTCAGTGTAAAGCCATTTTCCTTTTCCTTGTTACTACATGCTCTTGTCAAACATCCTTCTCTAGATTTCAGGTTCTGTAATGCTGCTATGAGGTTATCTTGGAGCCTTTTCCTCTCCAGACCGAACAATCCCTGTTCCAGGGTTTGGAACTCCCAAGTCTCTCAACCTGTTTTCATAGGAGAGGTTCTCCAGCCCTATGGTTATCTTCATGGCCCTCCTCTGGACTTGCTCCAACAGGTTGGCATCATTCTTATGTTGGAGGGTAGTAGAAGTAGAATGGGAAAAACACTTCCCTCAACCTCCTGCTCACACTTCTTTTACTTCCAGGCCAGGACATAGTTGGCTTTCTGGGCTAAAAGTGCACATTGACAGGACACACTGAGCTTCTCATCGATGCACCCACGTCCACCAGTTCTTCTCTTCAGGGCTGCTCTCAACCCATTCTCTGCCCAGCCTGTATTTGTGCTTGGGATTGCCCCAGTCCACATGCAGGAGCTTGCACTTGACCTTGTTGAATTTTGTAGGTATGCATCTACTGAACAGGCCAGCATGTCTGCTTCTGCTCAGTGATGCCAGAGGCTGGTCAGCAGCTGCAGACTAGACTGACCAGCAGTGGCACAGAGTGTTGGAGTGGGAGGGAGACCTTGGCTTTGTGCTGCATAAATGGAACAGTGCAGATTCCGCTGCAAAACTTGTGTGGTGTGTGAAGTGAGGTGCCATGGCTTACCATCACTGCCTCTCTGGCTCTTCATTGGCAGCCACATTGGCTCAGAAACCTTGGGCCCCTGCTTTAGACACAACTCCAGGCAGCATCAACAAGTGTCCCAAGGACGCGTGCTGTGCCTCACGCTCGTTGGAGCAGGCTCTCCCCCTGCTGCAGTTGAAACCAAGGGACAAAACGCCCATGGAAACTAATGGGAACATGGGCAAGCCCACTTCCCATATGGTGCCTGTCAACCACGTGCTTAGGAAACATCTGATATATTTTTATTCGGATCATGTGTTTGGTATGATTGAGATTTGTTAAGTCCTGAGACTGTAGACCTTAAGTAATTCCCAAGTTTTGTATAAATATCCATCTTTGTTCTTTTGTGAGAGAATCACATGCCAGCATGAGAACTCATATGATTTTGGGTGCAACTTAGAGAAGCCATCTGATTTAAGGTACACTTAAAAGTGCTCCACAGCAAACTCTGCGACTCCTCTTAGGGCAGTATTTCTTTACACAAACCGGAAGTGGAAGTAGCTTTGATTTTTCGATGAATAATTGAGAAATATTGAGGCTGAATCTTATAATTTTTTACATTTCTGTGGGTTTTATATAGCTCTAGAATATCTACCACCATAGCAGCTTAGTAATTGTGAAGCTATAATGCTTTTGATCACTTTTGTTGTAAAATGAATTGCATTGTTTATGATGTTTAATTATTTGTAATGTTTGAAATATAAAAAAGAAAAATTTCATAAAAAAATTTAGTTAGGAGCAAAACCTTTACAGTTAAAATATTTCTTGCAATAAAGCTGCTTTAACATAAAATCATTGGAATGATATTAGATCCCGGTATTTCTTCTCCACTGATTAATATCTTGTTAGGTGGATCATTTCAATTTAAATCAGTCCCTGAACTTCGCGTAGATAACCAAAATGTTAATATGACATTATAGTGGACAGGATTTATCTGTTATGAAACACACTTACTGTTTTATGTCACCTTGACTTTGAGAAAATGTATCACATTATAACTGAAATTGTTCAGAGTACAGTGGAGCATAAAAGAAAAATGATTCTGAATGAGGCACAGGCACAAGTTGACTTTCATGCTTCCTAAGGACAGAAGCTCAAGGAAAGTGTGTAACATCATCTTTGTTGGTTTGCTTTTACCTTTTGGAGCTGTCTGGAAGTCCCCCAGCACTCATGGATTGCACTTGAGTGGATTAGATGTAAATAGTACAAGGCTTAAGAAAGATGCAAAAAACAAAGGTACCTTTCCAAAACTTATTTATCTTACAGTAAATTTCTGACAGTGTGACCAAAGCAGAGACCATCTTATATTTTCTTCTCTTAACAGTAACACTCAGGAATATTTTTTCCCATTTTACTGTTTCATAATTGTCATACTACATTTATCAATCCTACTTTGCAAGTGGGTTTGTGAGCAATAAATGGCTGGTAGAGAGAAGGAACAGAACTGCACAGCAGCTATGATATTTATAGGAAGCCAGAGTGAATTTCATATAATTTATTCTATTCAAGAGAAAAATTAATATCTAACTGTAACAGCTAAGAACCTATCTTGAGTGGACAAAAATCTTCATTTACTTCCACTGCACCCACAGTGACTTCCCACTCTGCTGCCTAAAGCTCATTCTTCACAGTTAATAATAAACATCCTTGACTAAATGATGACTGCAGTTCCTCTGCTAGAATCACAAGCGATCACTTATGTTCCAGTCAGTGCTGTTCTTTCAGAGTGCACCCTGCATTACCAGACCCTCTGCTTGATCATTGCCTTCAGCCACCATCAAACTCACTTAAAGATGCAAACATTTTCCAGGTAGTTGTGGAAAACCTGATAAACCTGAGTGTTATCTTTGTTCTTCAGTTAGTCACTGCCTATTTACCATAAGGAAAAAAGGGACTTTGACCTCTGGAGTAGAATTTCAGGGACGATCTCATCCAGAACATCTGAAAAATGTGTCACCTCAAGTCACTAACCGATTTAACCTTTACTGTGTTTCATATTTAACAGGGAAAACAATTCCCTCAATCTGTATCCTAAGGGTACAGGAGAGATACCGATATCATTTACAGTGTATTCTGGTAGATAAGGTTTCATTTTCATCTTTGGCATTTGAAGATGCTAAGTCCAATGACATGACACTGTATAAAAATGACTATCTTTTCTAATTTGGTAATGCAAAAGGTGAATGGTGATTAACTTCTGAAAGTAGTTCATTCATCTACCATTAGTAGAAAATATTGGCTTGACTTCTTAATAAATAGGTGGTTAAGTCCTGAAGTATTAACCAAAATAGTTGTCAGAATCTGAGAAAATCTAGAGGTTATTTGAATGACTTGTGCATTTCTTCTCCCCTACCCCCCACCAAAAAATGGATTGGAGAAACTCTTCATGTGTGGTATGTTAGCTCTCCAGCAGTGTAAAATGCCTGTAAATCCTGACATACTGTTTGAAGCATTACTCAGACCTATGGTTGCAAGGGATCCATTTTAAAAGTTAATGTTAATCAAGGCTTGGTTATGAGTCAGTGAAAAACATGCCTGATTTACAACCCTGTATATCACCTTAATCTAGACAACTTGTGTCCTGAGTCCATGTCACTGAGTAGGTATCTCCTTCCTTGATTATTCTCCACTCTCTTGTAATCTAAGAAATAGTTTACCATAGAGATGATAAACTTTCCAAGACAAATGCAATAGGAAAATGTTTAAGTTCCAAATCTATTTGTCCTCCTGGTGATGCCAGGCACACACCAGCCATGTCATATGATACAGTGTCGTGTCATGCAGCAGAATGGGAGTTGCACACAACAGCCTTGGGCTGGTCATGAAGGCCTTGAGCAGAGCTCTGGGAGGCTGTGCCTATCTTCCTACAAAAGCCTACACATCAGAAATACTGGATGTTATGTTTCTGTCTCAAGTAATTAATTAATGAAGGCAGAAATAATTAATGATGAATGTAACAGAAGTACAGTGTAGGTATTGAGGTTAACAAGTTTATCTTATTTCTCACCATTCGTTATCTGTACATCTCTTTTATTAACTGGATAAACTGCCTAATCAAGAATTAGATAAGTATAATCCAAAGACTATGAGTCCTGCAATACTCCAATTATGTTTTTGGCAATGTGAAAGATGTGTGGTAAGTCATCAACTTGATTGCTGAAGCAAGAGAGTTGCAGGTAGCACCAAAAGATCCATTCCCCAGGAATAATTTTATCTTCAGGACTCCTTATTATTAAGCAGGAATACTGTCTATAGAACAGAAAGAGAATTATGTTTTTCTAGTTCAGACTGGATGCTGATGTTATTCTTGTCATAGTGAATGGAAAAAAATCCATTTTATAGGCAGACTTCAGCATGGCTTCAGTTTCTGTTCAAGTGTTGGTAGAATGTGCTTAAGATACCTCAGGAAAAAATTAGGTTCAGGTTCAGAACCTGGAGGAAAAGAAATAATTCTTACTTCCACTTTAAAAAAAAAATAAAGAAAATAAAATCTTTCCTGTTATTAAAAACAAATTTCCCAAGAGCATCTGGACTTTCCAAATGTTTAGCATGTGGATGACTCACCAGCTTTATGCTAAGATATTATGCTGTTATTTCAAAACCGAAATACCATCTTTGACATTTTTACATGTTGTACAGAGATCCATAGTCTTTCTCCTTAGTATATATTATTTCATCCTTTAAAAATCTAGAAAGCACCTTGGATTAAGTGTGATGTTGATTTTGAATCTCTTATAAAATGATTTTTCTCTGACAAACAATTTATTAGAGGAATTGTATTTTTAAAATCTTTTATTTTTCTTGCTTGGCCAGACTCTCATTTTAGCTGAATTTTACTTTGTGCAGAAACTGAAATTAAAGAAGTTTTCTATTGAGCTCAGGACTTAGAATGAACCAAAGGCTTTCCTGAGCAGGGCCAATTAAGATGGTCTTTCTAGAGCTTCTCTGCACACTGGACCTTGCTAGAAGGCAATTCAAAAATGTATCTCTTCCACCACTGGCCAACAAGTCTTAACTGCCCAGAAACATATTTTTTAGAGAGAGTGGAGGGAAGGAAATATTTAAAATATCTTTGTATGTTTTTATGTATATATGTATGTATATGTGTACATTTTGTAATTTCTGAGACCTTTCACCAGTATGAGTGGTTTATAAGAGATCTGGGGCTTCGATTTCTAGTGCCTGTACACAGAGCTAAGTAAAATGCCCTCCTCAAAGTGTTTACATCTGCAAGACTTCATTTTGGCTTCTGTGACTGTATTTAATTTTTGTGCATAAGGAATTATATGTGCTTAAGGAATATATATAGAACCCCTCATTTTGGTCATTCAAATTATGACTTGGAGTAAAATAAGCTAGGAGTCTTGTTGAATGGCTAGTACTTGGAAGATGAAAGTAACCTAAGCCAAGGAAGGGAAAGTGCATTGCTGAGACATTGCATCTATTGCTTGTGATTTTTGTTAAAATGAAACATGGAGTTTCACACAAAACAAATGAAGAACTTAGTCCTCACAGGATTTCCATATCTTCAGATAAGAGTGATCTTTTGGCTAGTGTAATAGAAAGAGAAAAGCTGACCTATCTTCTGCAACAGCATCTGGGGATCTTTAAGTTAACTCAGACTGACAACAAGATAATCTCAGGATGAAGAAGAAAATGGGTACACAAAGCTTCTCTATCTCCCCAATTTAGTGCTCAGGTTGTGCTATAAAATGTGTGCTTATTTACAAAATTCAGACAATGACTTTCAATGTATGGAGAGCTACATCACAAATACAGGAATTCAGGTCTCTGTGTACATAAATAAGAAACTCTGAAATTGCTCTGAACTATATTTCATGATAAATTTGAGTCTTTCTTTAGCCACATAGGCTTCTTAATTTTACATTTCCCTGAGTTATCTCCAAATAGAAGGAAGGCTACTTTTTACTGTACCTGTATTTGTATCTAGTACAGATATCAAATAATTTCTATTTATTTTATTAAGAACCATGATTATAGCAGCATGATTAAAGATCCAAGAATACAGAGCTTGTCTAGCAACTGTGAAATTATATTTTTTGTCCTGTTCCCAGAAGACCTTGTTCTCAACATAGGCACTGATCATAGGTGTCTACAGGTCTGAATAAAAGAGGTATAGGTAGGAGAAAAGGCCAAAGTCCTCTCAAAAGGCTGCACCATTTATTGGCAGTGTCTCATCAAAGCAAATTAGAGCTATTCAGCTACACTTTAATGTGATAACTGGCCTGGACATGCAGACATAATTGTTGTAACTTTATAATCTTCCTGTCTGTGGTCACTGCTATTTTTCTGTGGCTCTGTAAATGTTATTTAAGCCCAGCTGGTAACTAATCTGCAAACAGCCACTCAGTTGCTGTGCTCCCTGGTAGGATGAGGGAGAGAACCGTAAGGGAAAAAGTGAGAAAAGTTGTGGATTGAGATAAAGATGGTTTAATGGGACAGAACAGGAAGAAGATAATAATATTGATAAACATAATAATAATAGCAATGTACAAAACTAGTGATGCACAATGCAATTGCTCAGCACCTACTGAGCTGCCAGTTCCCAAGCAGCAGTGGCCCTCAGCCAGCTTTCCCCCCAGTTTATATGGTGAGCATGATGCCAAATGCTATGGAAGATCCCTCTGGCCAGTTTGGGTCACCTGTCCTGGCTGTGTCCCCTCCCAGCTTCTTGTGCCCCTCCAGCCTTCTCACTGGCAGGGCAGGAGAAGCTGAGAAGTCCTTGATTTAGTCTAAACACTGCTTGGCAACAACTAAAAACATCGGTGTGTTATCAACATTATTCTCATACTAAATCCAAATCACCACACTATATGAGCTTTATCTCTATTCCAAACAAAACCATGGCAGTAAATAACATGACTGGATAAGAGAGGGACAACTGTTCCTTTGCTGGGGAACAGACTGCCTCTCTTGAGCCCTGAAAATCCCTTTGCCTTCCCTGCTTCTATCCCTGCTATCCATTGCATCCCATTAGGTATACAGTTCCCTCTCAGTAGCTAATGAGACTTAAATAAACATACTGAGAGACGAACATGGCCTCTGGAGTTTAATAAATGATGCTGATTCTGGTTTCAATTACACTGGTGTAAATCTGGAACATCACCACTGCTTACAGTTGAATTAGTCTAGATTTATATCACAGCTGAATTTAGTCCATAGATTTCATTTTTTTAACTTACTGGAATTTTATCATTGTGATTTAAGCCTTTTTAAATGGCAAACATGGAGATAATTTAATAGATCAGGTTGTGTATCTATTTTTTTCCATATCTCCTTGCATACTGGAGCTCTAGGTTTTTTTTTTAAATGTTTTTAAGCTTTACTCTTCCAATAATCAAAGAATTGATAACATTGTACTGACAACTGATAGCATTGCATATTTTAATCAGAATATATTTTTTTTCTTAGCCTTTTGATTCTGCCCTTGAATTTTTGTACTTTTGGCTATAACTAATGTACAGCCAAAGTTTTTAAGCACAATTTGACATCCTGTTCAGGATTAAAACAAAGTGATTTGATGGATGAGAGAAGGATAATGCATCTTATACTAGTCTGAGGAACAAAGTACTGTTTTGTTCTAAAATGCAAGTAGTGCCATCTATACTATGATCACATCACCAGAGTTATAATGAATAATTTGTTCAGAATCTGCCAAAAATCAAAGGTGAGTCAATGGAAAAAAAGTTGAGATGGGAGATGCAGCCAGTGAGCTAACAGGCAACATAGACCTTTGCAGCAATTTTTTACCACAGACTTCCCTTTAGGTATAAATGCTGGTAAGTGACATGCTGACTCAATCTCTACAGAAATTGAGTAGCCCTCTTTTAAGTTCTTCTTAGCTCAGACAGAGTATGAGCACCCATAATTATATAAATTATAAAGAGGAAAATTTTTATACATTTTAATTCTAAGATGGAGATGCCAAACATTCATGAAATGTCATGATTTTAATCTTGTTTGAAGATGATTCAGCTCAGTAATGTTAGAATTCGGTGAAAAAGGGGAATATAAATAGATGTAGTAAAGGTATTACTGAGCAGGAATCTTGGATTGTAGGAATTTTGAGAACATAAAATATGAAGGCAATCTAAAATGACTGGGTTAAATGTGATCACCCATCTTGATGAAGCCATGATCTTCAGTAATGCTCAGGACAGGAATCCATAGATCTCATAATAGTTACCCATATCTTCTCGTTATAATAAGAAAATGTGTGTAGGAAGGGGGAGGGGGAAGAAGATATAAAAACCTGTGCAACAGAAGCCATTTAAAAGGCAAGATTTGCCAACTATCGTTACCATAGTTACCTTGCATTATAATTATAGGAGAAAGATCTGTGGTGGACTTATTTAACTATGTGTGGGATGTATTGGTGATTGGATGATGACCCTTGTTCTCTGAAATAAAGATGAGACATAGCCTCTCTCAGCGCATCAGGCTCATGGAAATGAAATATCATACTCATTAAAAACATCAACCTGTCAGTGCAATAATTAAGAATTATGTTTATTTCAAGATAGCTGGTCACATATCCTGGAGATGTAGAATTGAAAGTTTCTTAAAAACAAGAAAAAAGAAGGTTAGCTGAGTGCTTTAGTGTTAATTTTCAAACCCACTGAGTCAGGATGTGCTTCTAGAGAGCTGATACACACTTCTATTGAAGAATTAAAGTACACTGACAAGTCTAGATTAATTGTGAGAATAGAAGTCTGCTTGTTAAAGCTGTATATGTAAGACTCTGAGGTTCTTTGTTCTTCCTGTCTGTAAGATGATTACTCCTGAGACATGCATGCTCTCTTCCTATATCTCACCACTTCGTGATGTTTGCTTATTGTTTGTTTTTTTTGGTTTGTTTGTTTTTTGTTGCTGTTTTTGCTAATTTTGGAAAAAAAATGGAATTGAGTGTTTTTCAGAACAAACATAACAGTGTAGGAGAGCACACGTTCTCCAGCTGTCTTTTCTTGCAAATCATGCTATCCCAGATCTGGTGTATGGCTTAGAAGATGCAGAAATTCTGGCATTGCCACACCATATTGCATTAAAACTCTTATTTGGATTCTTGTGCCTGGTACAACCTATGTAATAGCTGCAGATCATTTGCCTTGCCCTTGTTCTATCATTTATCCTGGGGACACTGAAATATGGGACTGCACAAGGCAAAGGTACATGCTAACTCACATGCCTAGAAACTGCTACTCATAGAAACCCAAAGAAGCAAACATTCTGAACTTAAAAATTTACAGTATCATGTCTTTAATCCATTGCAATAGGCTACCTCCTCAAGCTGACCTTTTTTTTCCCTTTTCCACATACGTACTGTTATGAAAACCCAACAGCTGAACCAAATGTAATAACAGTACTTAGTTGAGAGAGGGATTGATTTGTAGCCTGGTGGATTTTGAGTCACAGTTGCATTGGCCTTTTCAGATACTTAGATATATTTGTTGTGGTCAAACAACTGATCTTGCTGTAAGGTGGTTAATTTGGGACCTGCTACATCATCAGCATGACAGCTCAAGCTAGCTGCCTTCGTATTTGTCTACTTCTGGGGCATATTTTGCAGCCTCCTTTGGGCCAGTGGCTGCCTCTTCCACTGCTGAGATTAGGACCTGAAATAAAATTTGAAATTACATTAGGTGTGTCTGCAAGGGTTGGAATGCAGCTCTGCAAATGTAAATATAAAACACTCTGCCATATTATGATTCATGCTTAACTTTCTATTAGTTCAGCATTTTCTATGGCAACACTACTCTTATTTTTTTAGATCTCTTTGTTTCCCACAATTTCTTCCTGAGAAAAATCAGCCTTCATGGTCTCCTGTTTTTCTAGCATGGCTATTGCTATTTTTATCACTCAAACCATGGCATACCTGTGAAGAAAAGAAACACTCTAGCATTACTCTCTATATAGAGAAAAATTGGTTTACATAAGGTTTCCATAGGGCTATCTAGGGCATTGAACACTTACCATTTCCTGCTTGATTGGTTTTCAAACCCTCATCATGGCTCCAAGGGAGGAGCTATCACAGCATCAACAGTTCTGCCACTTCCTGCTTCTGAGTTTCTCTTTTACTCTGTTGTAATTCTAGTCTAGTTTCCAAATTTCATTTAATTCTACATTAAAGATGCCCTGAGATATGAAAAAAAAATCCCCATTCTGGAACATTTTGCTTTTCAGTTCACTAAATTTTTACATGGCAGAAAAAGTCTGAAGCACACTCCATTTTGCATCTGTTATTTGTTTTCTGCTCTGCCACTGACAGAGATATCAATCTTTTAGATAGTCCTACTTTTTAGGACATATTTTTAAGCGAGTGTAAATTGGAGTAACTCTTGATTGTGCTGGGCTATGGCCAGACAGCAAATATTGATATCTGACCTGTAATTTTCATGTTCTCTGTGTACTGAACATTAATTCATCCTACACCTAGAGTGAAATACAAAAGTGAGAAGGAAGTAGTCTGGCATTTTCATTACTGTGCAAAACAATTCTTATTCTTCTCACATGCTGCTGTGTCAAAGAAACCAGTAAATCTGTTCCAGGTCAGCATTTTAATATTTTTTTCTTTGTGATGAAGGCATTAATCATAAAGGTGCAATACTTCATGGCAGTGAAGAAACATATTGATGGAAATTATTTTTATGGGTCTCACAATGCCTTATTAGTCTCCATAACACGACAAAGCAATTCAGAGAAGGAGTCCATGGCACCCTCACTGTACTTCCCAGATTCTATCCTTTCTTTATGGGCTGACATTTATTTCCTGGAGACATTAACTAAGGACTGGAAAGATCCAAATATTCCATAGTTGCTGCATGACCATGGTGACTACAGAAACTCTGAAGTCACTTGATACTATTTCTGCAATTTTCTGCAAAGCCTAACAGCCTGAATATGTGCAAAAATATCTGTTAGTTAATTTTCAGTGGGGGAGGCTGTAGCTTTTGACTGATGCTCCACATTCATGAATGACTAAATTAAAGTCTGTTAAGCCTTTTGTCCAGGTGAACAACCATGATAGATGGTGGCAGAACATTTCTTCTTTCATTTTGAGTAGCCTCCATTTTATTCGACAGAAGTGGTATCACAGATTCTTCTGTGCTAAGTGTAAGGCTGTTAAGATGTAATTGCAGACTGTCTTCATTTTGAAGTGGGTTTTCCTTTTTTATCCATAGCAGTAGTGCAGTAATGAACATGAATAATTTATTATTGCTGTAAAACCAGATGCTAAATTGTTGCACAAGCAAATAGTTTGCTTATGCAAGGGAGATAATAGGGCCTTATACTCGTTTTGCACATATTAATATTGTCTAATATTAATGTACTAACATGGACTAAAGGCCACTATTGGACATGTGGAGAGGCATATTCACAATGTACCTTGCTGATACAGTTCTGGTCAAAAAACTCACACTAAAGAAATCAGCCTCACTGAACTCTCTGATTTAAAGAAACAGATGATTTATTTATTTATTTATTTATTTAAGAATCTCTTAAAAATGCACATTCAGGATCTAATCCAGCAAATCCATAGTGGGTGAGAAAAGCATATTAGTTCACTGGTCTGCTCTGTGGGACCTATTATTGAGCAGAATTTGCAAGCCTAGATTCTTAAATTTGAAACCTTTCTGTGGACATGATGATGTCCGATTTCAGTTATCCAAGGAGAGTTAGTTGAGGTAAGCCTATGTCAAACATCCAGCACCTTGAATCTCAGTAAGGTTTGAATCTTTTTACACTTCTCTGTCTTCTATTTTACTCCTACATCTGCAGTTTTGAATATTCAAGCACAAGCTGAGAGAGGGAGTACATTATTTTGGGCTACTGGTATTTAGTTAGAAATTGTCAATCAGCCTACAGTCAGTAGAATAAAGTGAAGAATAAACACTGCCACAATCTGAAAAAAAGCACTCATTACTGTTGATACAAAATTAATCTATACAAAATAATCCCAAATTAAATGTTAATAGTTCTCAGTTTGTATATTAAATTTTGGTTCATGTTGACTTCCTCACAGGGTTCTGCAGCAGTGTAAGCAGAATGACACATGATGCTTAAGTAAAAATGACTTCCTACAAACTCACTTTTCTTACAGCTTCCTCAAGGTCAGTAGCAATTTGCCTGCAGTGAGTTGAAAAAATTTGTTTTGCTTTCTCTGTATCCTTCACACAACTGGATTTAGTCTTAACACTCCAAAGCTGCTACTCATATAAAACAGGAACATCTGCACATGCTCAGTCTCTTGTCAACAAAATAAACTCAACCTTCAGAAACTGCTCAAAGAAAACTGTAAAATTCACACATATCCAGTAGCTCTTTAGCTCTTATGTTATCATTAGCTCTGGAAGAAATATAAGAAAATTTATAGCATACTTCTAAAGAAATTAAAATTTCCCAAAGAATTTGAGATATGATGATGCTTATACAATAACTTGGGAATTAAATTTTCAAAGCAGTGTCATTGTCAAGTTGTTGAGAATTAGGTAGAATATTACCTTTTCTATTTTAACAAGGAAAGGTGATTTTTTTCAGAAGATTAGTTGTCACAGTGACTTCAGCTAAGCTGATGGCTAGTTTGGCCTGAGGAATGTTGGTCTGGGGCCATGTTGATGTGGTGGCCACCTGTTTGATTGGTTTTTTGGCACTGTGATGGAATTGCTTATAAGAAACCGTGCTGAACTGCAGAGAGGTAAGTGGAATGCTTTTAAACTGGAAAATACTAGATTATCAAGATAGAAAAAATTCCATAAAATGCACTTCTTTTGAAAAAAGGCTTGCTAAGAGGGAAATTCATATCCAGTATGAAATTTCTGTTCAGAAAGAGGAGAGGTAAATACAGAACTTTATGACATCTCAGGGTGCTGTAATATCTCTTTTAACTGGCTGCTCTCCTGAGGAATCCTGGGTCTTGAAGAACACCTTACTTCTTGTACACTGGCTTGTTTTTTAAAACTGGATTATATTTTTTATGCTAATTTAGGAGAAAAAAAGAATGAAAATATTTTTTTTTCTAATTCTTAATGGTTGTTGATGCTAGTGTTCATTTTTACTTTCTTAAAAATATGATTCAAGCAGTTTTTAAAAGATAATTAACATATATTTGTTTGATAAGTTTGTTAAGTGCATGTGACAGAACATTCTCATGCATCTGCTTGAATATGTAATATTTCTGCTTTCAAATATAAGATTAATTTTGCAGTGCTAGTAAAGCAAATTATTCTACTGTAATTAGTAGAAGTCAGACAAAGATGTAGTATCAATCTGAAAAGTTTGAGGAGGTCTTTTGGGGGCAATGTGTAGTGAACAATGCACAGTCTGATGTGCATCATCCTTGTTATGGAAGACAGTACTTCTAGCTAGGCAGTGAAGTCTGCCAGAAGCAAACCCTCTGAGACCTAAACCCTTTGCAGAAGAGAAGTAATTGCTAAAGATAAAGGTAGAGTAGCACTGTCATTACAGGTATAACTGGGGGGTGGTCCCTTGATTTACGTTGCCATAGTGTAAAACTGGAAATTCTGCTTTCAGAAATTGTTCCATGAAGGTTAATTTCTTGTACAAATAATTTCCTTGTTGAATTGAATTATTATTGGGCATGTGCCCAAGTCAAGATTGCATTTAGGCAGGTTTAGCTCCTTGCAGAACTTTCTGTGAATGTATTTTAATAAGAAATCCACTTATTTTTAGTTAGTCAGATTCATGTTCTTGTCCTACCATCCATAACCAAACAACTGAAGAGTGAAATAGCTATATATTTAATGTCAAGGTTTTACTTTGATTTGTTTGTAAGATTTTATTTTTTAAGCTTTCAGTGTAATTTTAAATGGTGACAGAGAATGTTAGTGTGGGTTTGATATCAAGGTAGATACACACTCTTTCTCATCATGTAACATCAGCTTCAGAAAAAAATCCTTATATTTTCACTGAATGTCTTCAGGACTTCCAAAATGAACTAATATAACTTGATCCTGCAGAACTGCTTGCTGTGTGACTCTTCTGTTGGCCTTATTTCAATGCTTTGATATGCTTTGAAATCACCAGGCACTTTAAGCTCCAAACTACTATTAACTAAATTATGTATCAGTATAATCATACTAAATCAATAAGCCTATTTTGATACAAATAGAAGAGTACCTTAAATACTGAAGAGAATCCCTTCACATGACCTTAGAGTTCCTCACACAAATTTTTTTTTTTACTTTTGTCTTCTGCAGTGTGGGGATTCTAAGCTGCTCTGCTTGTTGTTGAACCATTTTGAGCAGCACCCTGCTTCTCTGTAATAAGTCATGTGAAAGAAATAAAATCATATAATCCTTTTCAGCCTTGCCTCTTGACAGACATATGCTTCAGGTGAAGATCAATGTTGTCCACATTTTTTGAAGTCGATAATCTTTATATAACTCTGTGTACTTTGAAGGAAAGGATCATTCCCAATTCCACTTGCATTTTAAAATTATCTTCTCACTAAGGTTATAGCTTTACTGCTAGGCTTTGACCTGCTAGACAGCCATAAACTTTGGTGCTGTACAGTACTGTGGTACTGTAAAGTGCAGATTCAACATCACTGATAGTAAGAGGTTAAAAATATGTCTGTTCCTTGTTTGCCAATACAATCTCTTATTAAGCAATGGGAACTGCATGTCCATATTGGATACAGAAATTTGTCCTGAGTTAAAAAAAAAGGTATAAAAAAATCTGAGAGTACAGGACTTACAGAAAATGTTTATTTGCCTGTTGGCTCCAATGCAGTAATTCAGATATAGGTTGGGAAAGCAGTGACTATTTGCTGTCACCAGCAAATTTGTTAGTCTCTGTGAAATGAGGGAGTAAGTGCTGCCAGTTATGTTTTCTGACTAATCTCATGCCTGCTCAGCTACAGGAGCTGAGAATGTGACTGAATAATGAAATATTTCCCATGCTCAAAATCAAGCAGGTGGTTTAGTACCTTGATGAGTCAGGTGTCATAACAGAAGCACTATAACTCTTAAGGCTTGTTGGCATGTCTGTAGGTAGGCTCAGCCAAGAGGACAAAAAAGGAAAGGACATCTCAGTCCAGGAAGCTTGTTGGCAGTGTAATGTGGGAGCTTACCCTGTCACTGCCTATGCTGTGCTGGAAGATTAATGGTTATTTTATTCTGACTGCCTTCAAGTAGGAAACTGTGCTACAGCTTCTCTAAGAATGGATGAACATTTGTATGTACATATCTGTACAAATGCTCAGTTATAAATAAAATGCATTCACACATGTGCACAGGACACCCATACAGACTCTCATAAGTGACTCTGCTCCTAAGGGGACTCACAAGAAAATAAGCAAAAGTATCACCAGTCTTTCTCTTCACCTTACAGCCATCACCTCTCAATCAACCTTTTTAGGTTTGGTTTTTTTTTTTTTTTGGGATAACATTTTTTCACGGCAAAGTGAAAACTATTTAAGAGCAGCTAACAACAAAGTAGGAGTATTAAGAATTGTAAACCTTGTGTCTAACCAGATGTTTTTCAAGATATTTATCATTATGAATTTTCTTCATGAGAAAGCGCTGTACAAAGTACATTTGATAAATTCCTATAGTTAAAAGGAAGTGAAAAATATTTATTTTATGATTTCTAAGCACTGGATTTTCAATGAGTGTTTTATTTTGTTTATATGTCCCAAAGCACACACACAGAGTTTAAAGTTCTTTCCCAAGGTCTTCAAACCCAACAGTTTATTCCTCCTTTTGAAAGCAGAGGCCTTATTCACAGCTCAGAGGAAGAGTAAACCGTAGTACTCTCTGGGAGAAATAATTTATCATGGTTTTGTGGCTGAGCTAGCTAATCACGCACATGAGAAAAGAGAGAAGTTCGTTGTAACAGTGACACACTGTCTGGGTGTTGTGCCCTAGGTAAGGCTACGGGGGCATCAGCAGACAGGTCAGCCACAGTAGCCAAACAAAGGGGTGGAATGATCCTTTTACAATTTTCTTTGCTCTGAACACAATTGAGGACTCCTATATTAGATTCTCACGTTCAGAGTACAGCAGACACTTGTACTGCAGCACAACTTTCTTCTGGTGCCCCACCACTTGTCACTGCCTGGTTGGTTAGCTGCCAAAGGCCACTTATAACAGCCTGGAAAAACAGAGTATTGAAAAACAGAGTTTTATGTTTGTAAGTGTGACTTGGCAGAAATACTGTCTTAAAAAAATCCTGCTGCCTAGGGAGGAGCAACCACTGGGTTGTACAGGGAAATCCTTTACTCTAATGGCCATAGAGATTGCAAGTTCACAAGGGCAGTGAATTGCCTTAATGTAAGTAATGTATACCTAAAATATGCATAGAGTCAAATGTCATGGTACACCCATCTGATGTGTTTTATATTAAACCCATGGTGAATAATGAGCTATGTATTGTTATGCCAATAAATAACTGGAATAATAAGTGACGTATTTTGATGGCTTGACTCAATGATTTTAGAAGACTTTTCCAACTTTAATGATCCTATGATTCTATTCTGAATTAGCTGGAAAATTTATTACTTATGGAATAAGCTAACATTGACAATCATGGTTAGCCTGTTGGATGTTTGGCTGAGATACTCAGAAAAAGATTAATTCACTGAAAATGTAAACAGGAAGACTGTCCTCTCTGAAAATGGAGCAGCTCTGAGATGCTCCACATTAGGAAGGATGAAATCTAGTTGTCCCAGGAAGTTAGATACTTTGCAGTTCTAGTTGTTTTGGATTTTTTTTTCTCTTTTTTCAAATGAGGCACAAGGAGAAACCAATTTACAAAACAGACCATTGCTCTTTCAATGTTTCATGAAACAACCTTCTTGCGTGAACTGTACTGGGATCACCATAAAGAATTACTAAGTACATGCCTGGAGTGTAGTAGCAGAAGGCAGTAAGTTCACTCCTAATTCTCAAGAATTTGAAACAAATTACTCTACCTTCTTCTCTGTGTTTTTATCTCCTTAACTGACCTTTATGTTGTTTTGAAATATTTAATACCTATCTAAATTTATTTTAACCTACAACAAATAAGACTGTAAGAAAAAGAAACTCATATTTGTACTATTACACTAATAGGCTTAATAACAATAATCCACTAACATCTGCAATCATAAAATAAAAACTTCATTATCATTTCAATACAGTTAATACAAAACCTCAGGTTTGCCAGTACACCAGCTGTGTCCTGGTGCTCAACAACACAAAACAGCAATTCATGCAAAATTACCAGTCTTTGTTACTTGACTCTTTTTCCTGGCTCCAGTCCCAAAATATTCCTGCTGTTCAGGTCTTTTGTTTCCTCTCACTGGAAGCCTTTTATTTTCTAGGAGAATATAAAAGATCATCTCCAAGAATGACTTCAGTAGCCTTCTCACCTCCAGTATCATGCCTCTAGCTCTTTAGTCCTCACAGTTAAGAGACTCAAGTGTTTGGTTAAAGGTCTCTACTGATTTGGACAATGTGCTTCTTTGTGCAGTGCTGCTGGCATTGCTCTAGACATGTCTGTAATTCTCTCTGGACCCTCTAATCACCTTGGAGATTTAGAGCATTAGGAAAAAATATTCATTTAACAATAATATTTTCTGACATTTCCTTAAGGATGGAAAATGCTCAGAAAAGCAAATCAACCAGTATCTAATGCTTGTCTTTGAATTAGTGTTTAGCTAGAAACTTGTGGCCTTAATCATGGGCAAGGCCTGAACGTGTTGGGCGTGGTGCACGCATTTCTAGGAAGAGTTCCTCAGGAGTTTCCCACTTAAAGACATTACAAAGGCAAGAGATTAAGAGGAGGTAGGTTCAGGATTAAATATTTTTGTGCTGGATTTGAGCCAGTAATTCCAAACTAGTCCCATTGCACTGGACCTACCAGTTCAATCACTAGAAGGAGCTTTCCAGCAGGCACTGTAAACCTGCCCTAGAGAGGTGACAGAGTTAGTGGTACTGAAATATCATTCATGTCCTTCTCAGATAGCTTCTCATCTCTGCCATGTAGTCAGCCAGAGTAAGGACAGCTTATGTTTCAGACTGCTGGGTTACCCTTGCATTTCCTCTCCATCTCAATTGGTTGACTGAGGCAATTGTGTGTTTGCAAACTGAGATAACGGGTGTCTTCCTAGCAGTTCTATGGGGAGGGAAGGAAGGGCAAAGGAAGTAAAAATGTTTGTCAGTCAGATGTCTGCATCTGTTATTGCCTAAAGCCTACTGAGAATGTAAAAAGAGGAATGAACTTCTCAGATAATGTTCTATTATGTAGCAGACCACATATCTCAAGCTGCCATTAAGATGAGATTCAGCACTGGTAGATGACCGAATAGTCTAAAATAATTATCCATTATGAGAGGATTGGCATCTTTCCTGAAAGCATCCTGCACTGTACCTTGGTAGAAAGAGGACACAAACTGCCTTAGATCAATGCTCCAACTGCACAGTCTGTTTTTATTTTGGGGAGGACAAGTGTTTCCATGCCCCGTGGTACTCTGACTAATAGTGTCCAAATGAACAATCTTTTAAGAGCACAAGTTTCCCAGGTGACAGG
Organism: Cyanistes caeruleus; assembly: GCF_971803275.1. NCBI lineage: Eukaryota > Metazoa > Chordata > Aves > Passeriformes > Paridae > Cyanistes > Cyanistes caeruleus. The sequence goes on along the minus strand of NC_141704.1, from coordinate 39,708,731 downwards.
ATACATATCTTTTTACATTGATAATTTAACCACTCATTAGGAGGTAGAATAAAGACAGTCCACTTGACTGTCCTGACTGTGTCAGGAGCACAGGAGTTTTTAAACTGTGTAGTTTTCTCACTCGGTACGTGAAATAACTTGAGTTGTTTAAAGGTGTTTTAATCTCATTGGGAAGCGAATAACACTGTGTTTTGATATTACTTCTAAAATAAGTATCAAAATTGTGTTTGGACAAGTAACATGTCTATAAAATGGGCAAAACACTTGTGACTTGAACTCATGAAGGGTGGGGAGCCAGATGTTATACTGCAGTCAGCCATTGTTCTGTTAGACAAATCACTTCCTCGGTGTTATCTCCTCCTGTCATTCCCTATCTTGTTTATTTGTATTGCAGACTCCTTACAGCAAGACACATTTCCTAGTAAGTGTCTGGGCAATGGCTAATATTTACTCCTTGTTCATTGTCATGATGTTTTCAGATCTAAAGTGACTCTTATGGATCAGGTTCAAGGGTAAACTGCACAGTGTTTCTAGTTCTGTGGAAGAAATTCAGGTGTGTCTGCACTGAAAATGTACTTCAGTCCATATATCACTGGTACTCTGTGAAAATCTAAAGAGTTATAAATTTGGCCTTTTAGATCCCACTTTGCAAAAATTCTGAGTGTTTTTTTTTTTGTTGTGTGTATAGAGAATTTTTCATTTTATCTAAGTTCATATTTTCAAGCCTGTTATAATTTATCACAATGCCCAGATTATACATCTTTAATTATTGGAACTTTTGTTAATTTTTATATTTAAGAAATAAAATGCAGGAGATGTCCAAACCCAAATCATCTCTAGATTTGTTATGCAACAAATGTGGGATTTTACATTTTTTAGATACGATTAAAACTTGTTCACAAAAGACAACTTAATGCTGCAACAATGAATTGCAGAAATGAAAGATTGAAAAAGGTTTTTTCAGTTTGATTCAAGATTGTCAGACCAAATCATTTGGTTATCAGCTTTATGACTGTTCCATTCTGCTATCATTGCCATGTCTAAAGGTCAATCTCTTTACCCTGTAATACAGATTTATTTTGTTTGCATAGCTGATTCGGTCTTTCCTTCCCGAGTCAGATGTAACAATCTCCCTTTGACCTTCTCTGTAGGTGCTGTAGACAAAATCCTGTACAAGTTGTTAAGAGTGAACCTGCACAGACTTTCCACTTTGACTGTGGATTCAACAGAAAAGAGTCCAGTGGCAACGTAAGATTCCACACGATTGGGATGCTTTCCTGAGCTCCTGGGAAATAAGGATCCTCTCCTAGGAATACAGTGCAGCTGCTAACGCATTACTTAGGCAGAGATTAGCACTTTGAAATACCATGTATTTGATAATCTTTATATAGACCAAAAAGACAGCTTGATGGATAACTATTCTGATAAGGAATAGTCATAGCCTGTCATATAGACTCTCAACAAACTTGATATTTATCATTTTTTTTCACAATTTATATCCTATAATAGTATTAAGACAGTAAGCAGAGTGTTTCCAACCAATGGAAACAGTGAAAATCACTTAGTCTTCATTTGTGTTTCCAGATTGAGGATCAAAACAATGTCCATACCATGGACATTCACTGTCCTGTCTCTTCAGCAAATCACAGGCAGCCTCCAGTTTATAATTGAATGAGGTAATTTTCTTTCAAATGGTGCCCATAACTCGGATGATGACCTCAAAATATGAATCTAAGCTTGCTGTTCAAGAAAGATGGGTAGTTCAGCATAATCCAATGAAAACCAAATAGTTTGTCTTTTCTGTGTGATTGGCACTAAGATTCTGTTATGAGAAACAGAAATTTTAGCTATTATTTGTTTAGGATTTGGATCAACTGAATTCAATTTCCTGTGGTAGATGTCATGTCCACTGGGATACTGGACAAGTGTAGATCCAACAAAGGACTTTGTTGCCCTTCAAGGGACCATGCAGGCATACAGAGTGCAGAGTTTTGTTTCTGATAGTAGTTAGGCTTCCTATGTAGTCACCTGTTATAAATGAGATATAAAGTAGCTTTCCTGTTAAGGACAAAGACTTAGGTGTCTGAAGCACTTTAGATCTTTGGTGCCTGTGTCAGGGTGCCAGACAAAAGCTTCCATTCATTCAGGTAGTGCCCAGAGAAAGGTGCCAACACTTTTGTGAAAGAACAGGGCAGATTTCTTTATTATTTTTTTTTCCTATCTGTGTCCTACACAATGCAAATGATAAATCAAACCATAATCTCCTCAATGGCTATCATCTCCAAGTTCAGATTTTAAGACAGCATGACTACAATTACTTAACTCTTTGAGAAAGTCTACCTTTTAAGTGTGAAAACCTTCCACAAAGTTTCCAGAAGACACTTTTTTTCATGCCTTCAATTTTCCTCAGCTCTTTAGGTGAAATATCTGGGTGAATGTTGTCTGGTACTGTTTATTACCGTGATTCTACTGTGTTTTTACACTCATTGATTTATACTGAGAATCTCTGAAAGTGTATCTGTTCTTACCTTTTGCTTCAGCAAGGCAAGCCTTTTCTTTGTGGTCATGAGTCCTGTAGAACGCAGGACAAGCTTGAATCATCTCTGTTATAGCTCACTGTGTGCTTGACAAAGCCATCCTAGTACGATTCCAAGCAAAAGATCAGTTGCTATTTTCAGCTTGCTATGTCTTACCTATTTCATGGGGCTGTTGCAGGTTGTTCAGCTTCCAAGTGCATCTCAAAGCACCTGGTAAACTCAGATTGTTATAGCAGCAGAGCAGCCCAAAAGGTTTTCCAAAGCATTTGTCTGATGCAGCAACCCTCCTTCTTCTGAGTACTGCTGAAGTGCCTTATCTTCCATTCTGCCACCTCTCACCATGTCCTTCCCATTCTTCTGCCTGAGGGCAAAAGGTGTGAGGAGGGTAAAGAAAGTTTATCCTATACCTGGTTTGAGCAATATATACATTGTCTACTTCTTGTGGATGTCAACACTTTTTTTTTTTTTAGCACTACCCCTTGGTAAGGTAGTTTCAGCATTCAGAGGCATGGGCAAATCACTTTTCCACTGTGCATGTAATTCACAGCACAGCTGGACATGCAATCTTTAGCTTCCATATTTCTGTAAGCAGCTGGTTCCTGGAACCATCTCACAGAAAGGACATCTTTGTCCCAAGGGCACTTTAACAAGTAAAACCTGCTTACAGTGGGTTCCTGTTCCTAAGCTAAAGAAATGCAAAACCAGTGGGCACTGAATAGAAAAGCTGTCCAGGGATTTGATCCAATAGAACCACTGAGAGTCAAGCACTTCTGACCTGTAGTCCTGTGAGTGGGCTGTAATATGCTGTGCATCTTACATGTTAGTCATCATCTGGAACAGATATAGGTTTTGTAAGCAATATATGTTGAAAAAAACTTACTAGCATTGGTATGTGAAGAACCTGACAGCGCTCCAGTCCACTCAAACTGCTTGATTTTGAAATTGCCTTACATGAACAACCTAGTGGAATTCAATGCATATTTACAAACAATTGCCTGAACTTCAAAAGGTGCATATATATTGCATTGTTATTTTATATCACTAGCTATGACTAAGCTTTGATCTTACCATCAGTCTGCAGATTTTTTATTCAAGTTTTTCTTGCTTAGAGATGGACTCTGATTTTTTAATAGGCTTACCTATTATATTTACAGCACTGACAAATAGATATGAATATACGTATATGAAGAGCAAAAAATGTTTTTTCTGTGTCTGAATAAAGGATTTTTCAAAGTGTGTTTCTGAGGAAACAGTGGAAACTGATAGAACAGAGAAAAGAAGGCCCATTTTAAAGTGAGCTTTTAAGACCTTCCATGCCCAACACTGACAAAAATATTTTTTGCATGCTGCATGCTTGGTATGCATTTGCTCCTGTCCCAGTTCTAAGTGGGCTACAACTTTTTTCTGGGAAAAAATATTGTTTTGCACACTGCAAAAACAAATTATCTTTTTCTTCTAGAATCCTGCATGGATACCAGAATTTTCCACTGCATTTCTGTGACTGAGCTGTACATGAATAGTACTTACAGAAAGCAAATGTTAAGCAGGGAATCCACTGGCATTTGTGCTAGAACTCATTTGTATTACATTGGAGAAGGCATTGGTGGTCATGGAAGAAGGAGAGAAATCCCTTTCAAAATAGCTCTGTCACAGAAAACACATATTAGTCTGCCTGTGATGTTATTATCCCTGTTTTAAGCAACATTAGCAGGTATATTGTAGACCTGCGAATAAAAATAAATAAATAGATAAATAATAAAAAATAGAAATAAAGAGATTATATTAGACACTTCTTGGAACTAAGACTAATTTTTCATCTCTTTCTGCTACCTTTAAGGAGTCCTTGTTCATGAACGTGGTTTGTGGGTAATAGGAAATTTAATGAAAAATAATAAATTATATTGCATCTTGCTCTTGCTACCTTTTGTTCAGTCAGGCAGGAATTAAAAGACACAGAGAGGGAAGATTCAGGTTTTGCTCAGGTATGTTAATCCTGCTTAATGTCAGATTGCCACCTGACTTTTCCCTAAGAGTGTGAGGTCTGGTGATCTCTCCAGAACTCTCCCCTTGTAAAAATTCTGCCTACTGAAAGGAGTAGAAAACACATTGCTCTACTCAGTAATTACAGTAAATGAGCACAGGTCAACTTTTTGCCAATATTTGTGTTAATTTTTTTTTACAAACCTTGTCACCTACTGAGTTTATGTAATTAATTAAATAAAAGGGACCAAAGCATTATCAAGCAGTGTTCCCAACCAGAAAAGAACCCACCTTCATCATGTTAATGCTCCAGCTCTATTCTGCAGTTTTCATGACACAGTATCTACAGATTTGGGTTACATGCCCTTCGTCTTTCCAGCCACAACACTCAGATTTATGACAGCATAGATTTCCCATTGGAACAGATGGTATACTGCAGCAGAATTTATTAAAGCTTCATTTCCCAGATTCTTTTCAGTAGCACTTTTGCTCATTCCCCTCCTTTTCCTAATGTGACAGAACATTGTATGTCTCTGACATAGAAATTACCACAAAGATGTGCAGTTCCCTGCAAAACTGCTATGCATAAATAATCATTCAGATTGCTGACCTGCTAAGGGTCCCAGTTGGCAATCACACAGCAAAGCCTGCAATTTCTCCTACTTGGTGCTGCTCCACCATTTCCTTATTCTGACTTCTATGCTGTTATGCTTCTCCCATGTCTGACATTAGAGAAAATAATCAGCTGGGGCTTAGGAACATTATCATTCTATGTCTTATGTGTAAGTATCTTGGCTTAGTAAGAAGACAGATAGGTATCAAAAAAAGGATGTGACTCAACAAAATTAGGCCAAGTTAAAAGTGTTTAGATTTTCAGGAAGTATTATAATTTCAGTTTTTCCGTAAATCAGATTTGTAACAGATGGGTGAAATGTAGGTCAAATGCAGCAGACATCTTCGTAAGCACTTGCTTGAATGGTTTCCTTGATAATTTCTGTCTCTCTTGTCACATGGTAAAAGACAGTTCAAATCAATCCATGCAGACCACTTGCAGTAAAAAAGGGGTACTGACTGAGAGGGCAACCTTGCAAAATGAAGGGCAGGATTGTGGCATTCCCTTTTGCCTTAGGCCAATTTCATCCTGGATGCACACTGGATAAAGCAACAGCATTGCAGGCAGGCAGAATTTGCACCCCTGTTAATAAATTATTAATAAATATGAAACAATAATGTTAATATTGTGAATGTTATACATTCACATATACATTCATATATACATTCACAAACATGTGAAACATTTTATAAACAAGATGACACACATGGGGGTGAAGTTCTTAAAATCACAGGGCACCAAAACGCCAACCTAGGACAGAGTAGTGACCTTGACTTTGAATTTCCCACCTCTTGCCAGCTGAATACCTGAGATTTACGTGTCTGCCTTTGTATATTTTTTTAAAAAATACTATATGGGACACAGAGACACCTCCTCAAAACATTATTTTGTTTATTCTCAGTCATTTCCTTTTAATGGTTCACAGCCCTTTCAGTAAATATATATATATATATATATATATATATATGTATATGAGAATTTAAATGATCAGAGTTTTAAATTAGGTATCCTTTGGAGCTGTGATGACCCACTGTATAAATGCATCATGGCTCACAGGAGTGAGGGATGTAGCTGCTCCTTTGGAGCTTCAAGAGGCTCTGATGCTGATGCTGTGCTTGCTGCACACACTGCTGGCTCTCATCTCATGACGTACACAGAGCTACCCGAGCGTGTCTCTGTCCCTGCAGCTGCTCAGTGCATTGCTGGGAAGAGAGATAATAGAGATCTCTGCTACTTATGTGATCTAGCTTTAAGTGCAAAAATAAACATGCACAAAAAAATTTCAAAATAATCTGTCACGTTACCCTTTCTTCCTGAACTCCTTGCAATTGTTTTCCTCACAACTGATATATTTCCCTAAATTAGACACCATTTTTCTTGTTTTACATCACTAATTATGTGCCACCAGGATCTGAATCCAGAGGAAAAGGTCAACCAAACCCAGAAATTATTTTTATATTGTATTTCTAAATTTGCTTAGTTCTAAGCCTGAGACCAAATTTTAATATTGTCATTATTTTTTTTAATAAACTTCATTTATTTATGTACTCTAACTAGAGAAGCCAGCCAATAAAACTCTTACCTATGTGCTTAATCAACAGAGTTGTCATTCATCTTAAAGATATAATTAAGTATTTTGCTTTCTGGCATCTCTGGGTAGAGGAATAGGAAATTACAGCTACATATATAGAAAGATACACTGATTTCAAAATCACTGTCTTAGGATACTTTGCAACCTGTATGGAAAATAATTCTTGAACAAGACTCATTTCCATAGGCCAAAAGAAGGTAAGAAATGACATTGTTTCTCTGCCATACTCTAGGGAGGGAGTCACTGTTGTTAAGTGCAACTCAACTCTGTTGTGGGACAGATGAAGGCCAGGCTGAGTCGTCCTCTGCAAGCCTTGCATTAAGAGGGGTGCAACAGGACCACTCTGTCTGGGGCCTGAGGACAACATCCACTGGTACTGAAATCAATTGTAATCTTTCCATGGCACAAAATAGCTTTGGCTAGGATCCAATAAGAAAATAAATTTTAGCTCACTGGTGGAGTGAGTGGAACTGATCATCTTTGCTGCCAAAGTGTTTAAAAGGAGTGTGCAAAGTCCCATTTCCCCTCACACAGCAGAAACTTGTTAAGAAACCACTCTTTTGGTGATACTTCTAAGCTCTCCTCTGGGAACACTCATCCAGTAAATGTCTTGTCAGGCATTTCTGAAGAGTAGCTGCCAGTACTTGTTCTGGCTCTGTTTCTGGTTCTTCCTTGCTCTCTTCTATCTTGTTTCACTAAGTTAATCTTCTGGTTCTTCTCTCATACATTCAATAATATGCAAGAGCATAGAGACAAGTGAGCTGGACAGGGTCATAAAAGCCTTTGATGAAGACACTGGTTTCACCAGAAGTTACACAGAGATGTTTGTAGCCTTCTTATCTTCTTATCTTACCCTAAATAGGCCTTGCAACTTCTTTTCAATGCAGAGATTTAATCCAGTTTATCACACCTACGTGTTACGTGGTCTTCCTTCTAGATCACACAAAATCAGAGAAGTATCTTTTGTCTCTCTTTGGCTTTTGGCAATTGGTTGTTTTGGAAAATACAGGTGTACTGGTGAACTGTTCTTTACTGAAAGGATCACCCATGTGAAAGTTACACACTCTTCATTGCAACTCCAAGCTGAAGTTTTTTTTGACACTATAAGCAATTTGGGATATGTACTGATCAAATATTAAAATACATTTGATATAAAATTGTATAGAATAAATATGTCACAGGTTAGTTACCTCACTTATGAGAAGTGGAAGAATATTGTGACTTGTGACTATACGTAAGCCCTGAAGGATGGGCCATTTAAATATGCTGTAAAAAATCTGCAATAAGCCTATCTTCATGTTTAAGGACTCATATTTTGTGGATGGAGGGTAACAGCCATTTTGCCTTTTTTCACCTCCAAGAGGGTTAGAAATTAATCCTTTCTCTTTTTCTCATTGTAGTAACACACAGCAAAAAAATTCTTGTGCCTCCTTGTTTGATGTCTCCCTGAAATTATGCATAGTAATGGATTATCAAAGCAGAGCTGCTCTGATTGGTAAGGACATTTTTTAAAAGGGAGCTTTGACATGGCATAGGACTTGTGCTCTGGCTTCAAAGCAGTGCTGATGTGGATTTGATAAGGTGCAGAGGCAGGGCTGGAAGCACAGTTACCAGAGTTGGGTCTCTTTTCCAGTATACTCACACCACCGGGAAGGGCAGTGATCTACCCTGTGATACAGCTCCACAGCCACATGGCATATTACCTCAGCTTCCACCATTTAAAAACAACCCAGATTAAAAAACTAGAGAATAGAAATTAGTCTGACAAAGATGAGACTCATCTATTTCTCAGGACTGGCTATCTTCAAACTGTGTTCTATTCATAATTGTTGAGTCATTAATTTCTGGGCAAGCCATTTTTCCTGGGGAGAAAATTTCCCTTTGGAAGGCAATGAGAGAGATTGGACACATGATGACAGGTTTGCAGAAGCTGGTCAGCTTCCTAATCCTTAGAAAAGTTTCTGGCAAGATGTTTTAGAGAGGAACACTTTCATGTCCATAGACATCCACGCACACCTTCATTTACATACCACACAAAAACACCAGCCACAATCCAGGCCTCACTGTTCCCTGTGCTGTAAAGATAGAGCTCATGCCTAAAATTTAATAAACTACATAGCTGATGCCATCTGAAAGGTGGTAGATCTATATACAGATCTGTGATATTCAATTTATACTCAGAAAAACTTAATTTCTCTGCCTTTATTGGAGTATTGCTGGAATAAAGATCATAAACCAATTTTAATGACAATGTATACCTTAATGTCTTATTTGAGCAACAACAGAGAAGGAGAGAAATAAAGAGAAAGACTTTATTTTTCTTCACTCTTTGTTATACATTTAATCTATTTCCTTTATTGTAAGTGAAAAGTAGCAGACATTAATAACTAAATGTTTCTCATGGTGCATTTTATTTCTTTTGTTAGTAAGTGCTATTCACTTCAATTTCAAATCCAGTTCAGATTGCAGAGCATTTATAAAGTTAACTGATGAAACAAATTCCACCCTTTGTAATCTTAAACTCTGAAATATTTACTAAATTCTCATGTTCTTCAATCTTATGTGACTAACACAGTCAGAAGAAAATGTAAAAACTGCAGCTGGGCAGATAAGATTAAGATTACGAGAACCATTGCCTCATAACAACACTAGGAAGAGGATACAAATGCTAAATTGAGTTTGGGTGTTGCTCAAAGCAGGATGTAAAGTGGTGGGAAGAGTCTGTGAACCCCCTGCTGCTGGGTGAATCGCTTTTCCTAGTGCAGCAGCAGTACTCAGATAATCAAAATAATACACTATACATTTCTATTTCAGTTAAACAGGAATAACTGTGAATAAACTTCCTACAAAATATTTTCCATCACTGAGCATGGCCTTTTGTATAGGAAATTTTCACCCCATGGTTTTCAAAGGCCTTCAGCCGCATTAATGTTTTCTGTAAGGGGCTGTGTTTGAAGGGTACGTGTTCCTGGACAGATGGCCCACTGGATGGGTAAGGATGGGAGCCTGCCATCAGTATCTCATGGCCAGGGGTAGATGAGGCTGATCCCTTGACTGTGGATTACACTGTTATTTGTGGAGCAATGTGCTGGACCAGGTTCCCATCCCATGCAGCACCTCAGGGCACCGGCAGAACCTCAGGCTCCTCCCGCAAAGCTGACCACGTGGTTTGACATCTTCAGATATTGTCCCCAGGTTTTGCTTGAGAGGTGACCCAGTGGCCCTAATCTGCTAGGGGATTTCTCTGGGTAAGCAACAAATTGCTCTTCTTTCATAGTTCCCTCTCCATCTCCTCCTTCGTCTACTCATCAGGTGCAGAAGGGAGGTTTGTTGGCTGAAGGGAAGGTAAGGTGGGGAGGAATAACATGTCTCTCTGTACTTGTCTGATCTTGGAGCTGCTGATGCAGAGGGCAGAGCCACATTGTTGTCATTAAGAATCTGTAGCTAACATTCCTCAGACAAATATTCAGCTGGGAGCTTTAAGAAACAGAAACCCCAGGTCTTCCAGGGTCAGTCACTCGAAGAAGGTAGTAAAAATATGGAGACAAAGTTCTATGTCTATTTGCCAATCTGTTTCCTCATGTTGGTTGTTTTTGCCTGTTCCTGGAATTGCAAAGGGCCCAGAAAATGTTGTGGACATGTTTGTACATGCTGGTGTCAGCTCTCCTTTCAAGTTCATCCAAAGCTAGAAAGAAGAGTAATCTGAGAATTGATTTTTGCTTCTGTTGAGCTCTGAAATATGTGTCAGATTTGAGCTTCAAAGAAACTTCTTATTCACCCACACAGGATTCCTCTTTTTATATTCTCCTTTGCATTTTAACTGCACCCAGTGGACTGTTCTTTCAAAGAGAGAAATCAGATACTCAGCTGAATATCAGCAGCTTTCGTGAGATGTATGCTGTGGTAAACAGCCCTTGTTTCTTCTGCTGCTGCATAAAACCTGAACTGAGGGTTTTTCTCTGAAAATAATTAGTATTATGCTTTCTTAGCTTATTCTTTTAATTTGATATATATGATGGTACATAACTGTTGACTAGGCACTTAAAAAAATTTTTCAGCCACAGTGAAAAATCTCAGTGATACAGTTGCTCATGTTACAGAGTACCAATCACAATACAGAGTTATAAATGAAAGCCATTACCTTGGATGATCTGTGGTTCACATTTCCTGAAGACAAACTGAACACCTACATTCAATGGCCAATATATCTAAAATGAAGCATAATCTTCAAATATTTACATTATTATGAATCTTTGAGAAAAATATGTAGGGCCAGCCTACATAGGGTCAGAGTCCTGTCTGGAGCAGCACAAACTCAGGGAGTTTAAGTGCAGTAAAATTGCTTCTTATCTGAAGAGGAGAGTTAATTCTCAGGCAGCAAAGCAAGCAACAGAGGTGATTATCCAGTATCTTGCGATTATCATAATACTCATCTGTCACTGTGATGTTGTCAGCCAGCGCAGGATCCATTTACTGTTCCACCTTACAGCCATTAGCAAGGAGCACCAGCTATAAGGCACGTATCAGCATTTGTTGTGGCCAAGGAACAAAATGCCTCTCCTATCTGCAGAAATTTATATTTATAAACCAGAATGTATCACTTGCCTGGAGTGGTAAATGCTTAGGCAGATTTCTTTCTTGTAGTCAGGCTTTGCATGGCAATGCAAGGAACCACGTGTACAACTTAGATCTGATCTTGTACAAAGTTATCTCAGATTTATAGCTAGGAGCTGTTGAAATAATCAGGGCTTATATTTGTTTCCTTCATGTGTTGATGTGAACACACTTCACATATGAGTCTATTTGCACAACATAATTAGGGAGGATGTCAGCTTGCCTGACTAAGTTGAGTTTCACAGCTGTTATGTGCTTAAGACTGCCTCTGCTCCTGGGGCAGCAAGAATAGGTAGTTGAGTGCATAGGCTCACACTCAGGAACAGGCCAGTGGCTGTGCCCATAGATATTCTCATTCCTGCGCCTTTGTTCTCCAGGTACCCTCTTGTCTGTGTTGCCTATTCAGTCTATAAGGAATTTTGGGGCAGAGATTGTTTCTATTTTTATGTAGAGTGGCATGGTACACTAGTTTGAGGTTCTCACCAGCTCTGTACATATCCTTAAACCAGAATCACTGTAGTAACATCAACATGCTGTTTGACCATTAAAATTGTGAAAGTTATTAATTCAGGCAAATAGCACATTGACAAAGTTATGTTGTCTCTCAGTTCTTCACACTCTGCTGTGCCATATAGCCACAGAATATATAATTAAACAGCTTCTAGGCTAAAGGGATCTTGATGATGAAAAGGATTTCTATATACTCCTGTGGACTTCTATATACTCCTATAAGAGAAACTAAGGACATCATCGAGTGGTGACCAAATGACTTACATCAGGGGTAAATGTACATCAGTAATTATTCAGTAGTGCTCTGGATGACAAATATGATGAACATGGTCCAAGAGGGTTAAAGTTTGGGGAAGTAACAGGAAAGAAGGAAAGGGAAAGAAGAAAAGAAGGTAAGAAGGAAAGAAGGAAAGAAGGAAAGAAGGAAAGAAGGAAAGAAGGAAAGGGAAAGAAGGAAAGAAGGAAAGAAGGAAAGAAAGAAGGAAAGAAAGAAGGAAAGAAAGAAGGAAAGAAAGAAGGAAAGAAGAAGGAAAGAAGGAAAGAAGGAAAGAAGGAAAGAAGGAAAGAAGGAAAGAAGGAAAGAAGGAAAGAAGGAAAGAAGGAAAGAAAGAAGGAAAGAAAGAAGGAAAGAAAGAAGGAAAGAAAGAAGGAAAGAAAGAAGGAAAGAAAGAAGGAAAGAAAGAAAGAAAGAAAGAAAGAAAGAAAGAAAGAAAGAAAGAAAGAAAGAGAGAAAGAGAGAAAGAAAGAGAGATAAAGAAAGAGAGATAAAGAAAGAGAGATAAAGAAAGAGAGATAAAGCAAGAGTAGCTCATACTGAACTGCAAATTTTTAGTGCAATAAATTGAAAATTGGGGGTAGAGTAGGAAACATAGTGGCAAAGAGAAAAATTTAACATTCTCTCCACTGACAACATATGCATAATTGTAAGCCAGTGCAAAAGCGAGAGCTGAGTCCATCTTGGTGGCATAGAAAGGAGCTAACTTTACCAGGGCTGCCTTTTCTTGTTATGCTTCTAGAGAGATAAATGATTAATAAGCAAGAACTGCTTTTCTTGTGTTTTTTTGTTTTTTTTCATCTAGAAGGTACAGAACTCAACACCAAAAATTTCCATTTCAGTACAGCTGCTTCATGAACTGTGAACTAGATCAAAGTAGATTTAAACTAGTTCCAGGTTTCAGCCTGTAAAATAAGACCAGGATAGCGGTTGATCCCCTGTCTTACTGAGCTAACAGGAAAGTAATTTGATTTATAATTTGTCCCTTTGGCCTTGTTTATACATGGACTTGTGGCAAAAACTTCCGGAGGGAGGCATTCCTACTCTCATTTCTGAAACTTACACCACTTTGTTTTGTAATTTTTATTTTTGGTAATCTCTTTTGTAAACACTGTCCTGCAGAGACCTACAGTAGTGAGTCCAATGCAAACAGGACATCAAAACGCATTACATTTAAAGACACATGCTGGTGTATAGTTAAGATTGCGACACTTAGGACTACAGCTTGTAACGTTATATAGGGCTACACTATACAAACACTTGAAATGAAGAATTTCTCACACAGTTACTATTATTTTTGAGGGAGTTTATGTTTGGGTTTCTCAGCATCTTATCACAGACTGTAATAACCTTTCCTTGAAAAATCCTCCCTCTTCCTTTGTATGTGACAAAAACCAACGTGTAACCAGAACTCAGGGAAACCTTTGCTCAAGCAAGCTAAAACAGACCTTGAAGGCAGCTGGGATTTACAGGTAGCTCCAGTTCTGTGCAGTGCATGAGCCAGGCTGGGGGGGAGCAGCCTGGCACACAGAGCCCACTGAGTGGCCATGAGACCACTCAGACCATGTCTCACCTGAACCACCCCTCTTGCCTGCTCATTGCTCAGCTGCTGCCACACAGGTACTGCACTAAGCACCCAGTGACAGTTTTGTGGTCCCCAGTGTCTGTCTCACTGCTTGTGTCCCCTTCCTGTCCCTGCTGCTGTCAGGTAAGGGTGGCTGGAGGTAGCAGTGGGAGGTCTGGACAGAGCAGGGTGTAGAAGGCTGGAGAACTGCACGTTTCAATCTAAATTTAGTGGCTTCTGTTGAAAAAGTATAACAAATATAGAAATAAGTAACATTCCCATATTTCATCCTATACCCTTATGTTGAAAGGAAATACCATGTTAAACTGGAAACCTAGAACCTATTTGGGACTCACTCCAGCTTTACTGAGATAATTAAATTGGGGGGTCAGGGCTTAGCTCTGTCTGGTAGAATAAGAATATGTGAAAAGATTTGGCACCTGTGGAAGATAGTTTCCAGTCTAATTCACTTCAGTGATTTCCGTGTTTGTCTTGCAGCTTGTCCTGCAATGAGATGGAATGCCACACTGTGTGGGAATTCACTGTTTTGTAACTAGCTTTTGCAAAGAGAAAAGGCTGCTTTGATAGAGATATCATTCAGTTTTGGCAACATCCAAGTTTTGCCAACATCCAACCCTGGCCTTATAGCCTGCTTAGCTTGTTAGCATACCACAGGACTGCATCCCAAGTTTCTCAGATGACTTTGATTATTTCCTCCTGCAGAAATTAGTGTGATCCTGAAAACAGTGCAGTTTACTCTCTGTGGAGATCCCTGTATTTCTGGTTTGACATAGTCCTTCCCAGCTCATTTTCATCCATGGAGTTTCTTGCAGTGGAAAGTAACAGCAGTGCAGGCGCTGCTGAGACACAGTGTCCCTACAGCCATGAAGCTGCCACATTAAGACAGTTGACAAGGCAGCTTTTAAAAATCTCCTGACACAGCTGAAAAAGAATGTTTGCTCTAAAAACTTGTCTAACCATATCAGTTAAAATGAGTGACTCAACAAAGCACAAACTCCAGTCTCTACGATGGTAGCTGAAATCTGGAATTACTTTCTAAACACTGAAGTGCATTTACTAAAGATTTCCACTTGCAGAGGCAATATCAGCTTTGGGCCTATATCACAAGACACATTTTAATATTCTAATTATTCAGAATATTATTCATATTTTAATATTCTAATGAAAATTTGCTCTAGGTATGGATAAAGTGTGCGTATATGGATTTTAGTCAGAAGAAATATATATCTGAGGAAATTCCGGACTATTTTTTAGACACTAGTAAGGTAGAAGCTAGTGAATTAAAAACAGTCCTAGAGACAGCCTATAGACACTACTTGCAGAAAGATTGATTCCTATCATCTTATCAGCCAAAGCATATGACTGCAGAACACACTAAGAGCTGGCAGGCTGTTTCCACTGCTATGACACAGAAATGACCATCAGATTATCTACTTGAGTACAGAAGGTCAGCAGTCTTGCTGGGATCTTGGAATACAGGGAGGACAAATTCCTTTTTGTTACCAGGTACAAGTTAAATGGAAAAAAAAAAAAAAAAAAAAAAAGGAAAAGCAATCAATTTTAATGAGTGACTCTCTATTTACACTGTTACAACTGAGACCAGAGTTTGGCTCATTGTGTGTAGATATATCTATGAATAACCTTCTTAACCTGTTGGAAAGCTAATGACGGAAAATGTTCCCCATAAAAGCGTATATATTACAGCTGTGTAAATATATTAAAAAACCCTAAACTGTCAGCAGACTTGCTGGCAGATGTATGAATGCTTCAACAAGATCTTTGTACTCCACATAGCTTCATTTTTATCCTCTATATAGACACACACAGGCACACACGTGTATGGACTTAGTAACATCTAGAGTACAAAACTCTTTGATCAGTTAGCTCTTCCAAGCAAGCAGGATCTGTGGCAAAATACATGCTATGTTATAGTGCTTATGAAATGTATTTTATAAGCTTTACCTGGCTGCCAGTTGTAAACTTCAGCAGGCAATCTACATAACAATCTCAAGACCTAAGAGAGGGTCTTTTTTCCTCCCTTCATATCTTCCAGGGGAGAACAAGAGATAGCTTATGATGGCACTGAAGTCTCCCCATATATACTCCAGAAAGACCAGAGGGATTCCTTGTTTTCTAGCTCCATAAGTTGCTTTTATCACGAACTAGTGGCAAATTTTTAAGGAGAAAGTAAGAAACCTGGAGTAGGTGTCTTTACGTCCCTCTGCCCCTTGGTATTACTTTTGGAGAGATGTGAATGACAAATTTAGGGCTAAATCCTGACCCAAACTCACACATCCACTATTTCAGTGGAAAAAAAGGGGGGGTAAGGGAGGATTTGACGCATACTTCTGGTATTTTTAAAAGCTAATTAAGTGGTTAAATGTCTATAACTGAGCAGCTATAGTGAATAGTTAGTTTTTTTGGCAAGATTGTTAAGACATATTTAGAGCATGCAATTGGAAAATAAGCTTGTTATATGTTATAAATAAACTATTCCCAGTGACAGATTAAGAAAATATTGGATATGTACAAAATGACAGCATTAAACAATGAAAGTATTTCCTGAGGAGCTGAGTCTTAGCAAAAGCCACAGACAAAATATTTTTAGTGGCATTCCAACACTCTGTGTTTCAGAGCCATTTATAACAGAGCTCATTATGAGATATTCCTTTCTGCTACAGGCCACAGCTGGATATACCAAAAAATTAAAGAAATATTTACCTACGAGAAAGAGTCACAGTACCTGGCTTTATTTCATACAGCTATTTTCTCCTCTTCAATCCACCATGCGGGTTCAAGAGAAGAATTTGCCCTTATGTCTCCAAATCCTTAAGTCCCTGCCTCTCCTGAGAACTGCTATAAATCCAGTCATTCCCATTTGCATGAGCAAAAAAATCACAGAAAATGACTTCTGCAGGAGCCTGTCAGGGTAGGAGGACACCTGTACCAGTGGGCTGTAATTGCCTGCTCCCTTACATCCTCCTACAAAAAGGCAGCTCTGAACCCTCTTACAACACATACAAAATGGATCCTGCCTGACTTCAGCTATTGTGCTGGGCATGAAAACTAGCTTTCAAGTGAGTCATGCTGCTAAAAGCTCAGGTATACCTTCTTGTCTCTTTAGAACAGCTAAACTCAACCACTAAACAAATTATAGTCCTTAAGGACTCAGATGGGGTGGTGAGGTGGAAGGTGAAAGGAAGAGAGCACAAGTGTGAAAATGCATTGCCTCTGAGCAGCAGTAGCTTGAATACTTTGAGGGCATTAGGAGACAAAAATGTTCAGAGAAGGTTGTAAAAGGTAAAAGCATCATTGCCTTCAAAGCTGGCCTGCAGGTACTGGCCAGCTGTGCTACTGTGCAGTGGCACCAAAAAAGGGAATTTTGTCCTCTTTGCGTTGGGCATGCATCCACCTTAGCATTTGTGCTGGTCTGCCCTGTCTTTTGGCTCGTGACTCAAACCAGAGCTCGCTCCAAGCATTTTGCTTTTAGGAACTGCTTTTTAGCAGTGTTTCCCCCCTACCAGGATATGTCTGTTCTTCTGGGGTTTTTACCATATTCCTTCCAGCCAGGGCAGATGGCACAGTCTGTTACTGACCTGGAAAAGCTGCTCTAGGGAGGAGAAATAAACTGGGAGGAGGCAAAGAGTATCATCACTTTGCTCAGGGGACATCTCAGTGGAGATCTAGATTCAGTTTTACTTCCTTTCCTCTCCTTTCCTGTGTGAATGGTGTTGACAGAGTGTGTGTGTGTATGTGTGTGTGTGTGTGTGTGTGTGTGTGAGAACCTGCCAGGCTTCTGCAGCTGCCTGGCTGGTGATCCTCTCCCAGGGAGCACACATACAGGTAGAGCTGCCAATTGGCTTCCCTAACTGTTCTTGCTGTATTAATATGGACTTTCTTCACATGTTTGCCCTTCTTTTGGAGAATATTAGTTCTTGGTTCTCTGAATGACTGCAAACTAGCACATACCAAGGGCCACCTTGTCTTCTCTCCCTTTGAACCTCTGTAAGCTGACTCTAAGCACACACAACCACCAGTTGTATATACAGATCTGAATAAATCCATGCCATTGTATGGACTTCATGGACAGTGGCCCTGTCCTAGAAGTTAGAGAAAAGGAGAATCACTTGGATCAGTTAGTTTCTCTCTCTGATGACTGGGGATGCAACAGTTTGAAACAAGACATAGCTGTGTAATAAAATTTTGTCAAGGCATTGCCTGCTTTGTTTTTTATTTTGTTTGTTATGGGGATTTTCTGGTTTTGGGTTTTTTTTGTTTCTTTTGTTTGGTTTTTTGTTTGTTAGTTGTTTTGTTTTTGTTTTTTTTACAGTTGTCTGGTTCATCATGTGTTTATTTAAGATCTTGTACTTCTTCCATGAAAGACCATGGAGGTACATTGATGAGCTTCAGTGTCAGATGAATCTCATGTCAGATTCTTCATAGATAAATAAATCAACACTAATTGTTCTGATCAGGGTGATCCAGCTTTTTCTGCTGTTAAACTTTGGATCCCAACCTAGAATTTACAATGGCATGTCTTGGCTCTAAAAAGATATGAGAGTATTCATGCTTCCAACCCCTCCTTCTAACAGACAGAACCACAGTGATGACAGATATTCTGAGCTCAGAGAAAGATTTCATAGGCATGTCCTAACCTGTGATTCTCCTGCTGTTTTGAATGATATGTGCTACATGATGGAAAAATAATTTGAGAGTCCAAATTCTTTTATGCCAATGGAAGAATAGTATAGCTGAGATAAGATTTTTTGGCATTTCTACTGGCCTGATTTTGTTTTACTCTCTAGACTGATGCTATGAAAGCTACAGAGAAAGCAAAGCTATTGCAGTAGTCAGAATTTCCTTATGGGATCATTTCAGTAACTTGGAAACTTAACTAGGAAATCAGATGATTCCTTACAGAAATATATTAATTATGTCTTTTTTTTTCCCCATGAGGACTGCTAATATTCTGTAGCCAGGTATATTTGCTAATTGTTGTATGCTTTTTTCCATTAATCATATCACCTTTTGATGTTGCAAAATAATTGAGGCATATTTTAGATTAGATAGGGGCAGCCAAATTCTATTTGTACATAGTGTAAAACCAGAATAATTTCTCTAGGATTTGTTCTCCTAGTACAAAATATAAACTCCATTGAGTAAAATGTAAGAGTGTCTCAAATAGGGTTAAATGGGTTATAGGGCAGGGTAACAGCAGAAAACAAATGGTTGAGTCCGTAAACCATGTAGAAGAAAAATGAAATTCAACAGAAAGATAACTGAGTGAGATGATAATTAGGATATTATATGTTCTCATGAATCTGTATTTACTGTGTGTGGCTAAGAAAAAAATATTTTTACTGTGAAAGTGGTGCAACAACAGTTGGAAAAGGTTGTCCAGAGGAGCTGTGGGGTCTCTGTACTTAATAGATATTCAGAACTCTATCGATCAGGGTCCTGATCCAACTTTTTTAGTTGTGGGTTTGGACTAGATGATCTCCAAGAGGCCTCTGTCAACCTCAACCATTTAGTAATTCTGTGAAAGTGTAATTTCAGGGTCCAAAGGAAAGCTTAAGGAACAATAAAATACACTTATTTTAAAAAAAACTTTTTGCTTTAAAAGCTTCACCTCGATCCAGGAACAAATAAAAACTTTTGCTTTGTGAATTTTTTTCATGGGAAGTTGTTGTAACTATGAAGTGAAAACAATAACATAACAAAGAACATTTGTTGAAGGTAAATAATAAATTTGGGTACACCTTTTCTCTTCCTGAATTTCATAGCCAGAGTAAATGGTGCAGCAGCAGCAGAAGTGAGTGCTGGAGGAAGGGGCAACATTCAGAAAGCACTAATTCTTGTTAGCTGAAAGCATAATCAATAACCATATAGCAGAATGGAGAGTCACCAGTATTGTTCTGCCCTTTGGAAATCTGCTGTTGTGAAAATAGGTAGGGTGACTCTCATATTCAGTACAAGTAGCTAAAGAGCAATTATAGTCAAATTCCTTTAATTTTCCCTGTAATTAAACTAATTATATACCCAAAATGCCTGTGTCTCAAGCTGCAATCATGCTAGTAAAAGTAATTTGTTTTCATGAAAATCTTATTAAGCTGCATCATCACTGGTATTAATCTTTCCCTGTTAAAAACTTTATTTCCAATAAATGAAGTCCAATGTATTGTGCTTTCCGTATTGCAAAATCAGTCTGTTCTTTCCCTCAAGGCAAAAGGTCTGAAGCAGCTGTTAATGTAGAAAAGTCTAACAGTATAAATCATTTGAATTTCTCCTCAGTTTGATTCTAAGCAACAGCTGCTTTAATCTACTTCACAGCACATTATGTTTGTAAAACAATGCAAATTGGGTTGTGTTTCAGTGGTTGACCTGTTTGTCTGGCAAGTGTTAATTCAACAGTGGTACAGTTTTACTGTCATATTTATAAAGGAAAACTGATTAATTTCCTGGGAATGCTCTCTCCGGATGTTTTTCACTTTTAGTGAATAGTAGAATAGTAATAGATTGACTTCAGTTGGAGCAGAAGATATTTTCTTCCCATGTAAACATACATATCTAACCAAATTTTTAGCTGCTGTATTCCTTGTGCAATCCAGTTAAGGGACAGAATGATATGTGTTGCGTATGATCTTCCTTTGTGCACCGATTTTTACAGGGCAGGTCTGAGTGGAATACTCCTGAAAATATTTACTGTACCTAACAGCCATCTAAGTCAGAGTAGCTACTTTTACACAAACATCTTTCACATGTTTCACTTACTCTGAAAAGATTAAAAAACACCAAGACTTTTTTCCTGTCTCCTTTAATACTTTATATTCAGAAACCTGATATGAATAAATTCATGATTTCACTTTACTCTTGGTGTATGCCTTAAGTTTGTGCCCTTCCTATTTCCACAGTATTCTTTTAATTTGCTATTTTTCCCCCAGCCAGTTTTAAATAGTTTATATTTCAATTAAGCTTGAGATACATGTGAGCAAAACCATTTGAGAATAGTTTTGCAAATTCTGATTGGCTTGTTCATCTTATGTTCATATGTTCGCACATCTTTGCCATTCAACAAGTTTTAGGTGCTCTCTTATTTGAAGAGTAGAGAATTTCTACTTTTTAAGTGAATATACTCATATATGTAACAACCATGTAGATTGTTAAAACAAAAATTGTCAAATGGTGTGCTGTTACTGTAGTTGGTGTTATTACATGCATCAGAACTTCTTAACTTTGTTTATAATGTTTTTAGAAACTTAAAAGCAATGCAGTGTCAATACATGGTCAGGAGAACACTGACAGGCAAGCCCTGGTAGGTCCTGCTGAACTAGTTAAATCAGCACTTCTATCAAGAAGATATAGCTCCCAATTAAAGAGCTGACAGAATAGAGCATTTTACTACACCTCAGCTGTTCCATTTTACAGCCCTGTACATGAGCTTAACCGAGCAATAGAAGTTGTTTTGCAGTAAGACACCAGATTATGAGTTGAAGCAGCTGAGGTGCAGCAGGTTTTGCTGTATCTGGAACGGGAGCAAGAATTTCTGGCAGAGGGTCAGTAACAAACAGCTGGGATGGGGGAGAAGAGGCAGCAAGGTCTTAGCCACCACAGCTGTTTGCTTAGTGAATGTGAGTCAGAGCCTTGAGAGAAGCATATACTCAAAAACAGTTGAATAGTTCATGAACCACCTGACATACATTCACAGGGACTATTTGTTGGACAGCTGTAAATGATGAGTAAAAGTACCCATGTCTGCTCTTGGATCACTTGCATAGAGAGCAGAAAGCTATATCTGTAGTATAAAATTTCCTTTATTATGTTCAAGGTCTTATACCTGGACTTTGAAGGTAAAATATTTTGAATAGAAGCTGGTTTTGTAGGGTGTGTTCTTGTAACAAGTATGTTCTCAGCACTTTGCAAAATCCAATGTTCTTCTGAAAACGGCACCTGCTACTTACAGCACTGACATAGTTTATTGGGAAATATCACAAAAGAATTCAGAGGATATTGAGGGAAAGAAAAGCTATGACATCAGCCAAAAAGACTCTCAATGTCAATATATTCACTCTACTTTTACCTTTTTTTCTTCTGACGATTTCTGAACCTTGCCTGTGAGAGGCACTCACAGCTATTTATTTATTTATTGACATTCATATCTATAAAACATGTGACCACTGCCAAAGCATCTGATTTATGTTCAAAAAAATCTAATAAATAATTCACAACATATTACCAACTACTCCAGAGAAAAGAAAATCATAAAGTTAATTAATATGCAAGATCACAAAGGCCCTTTAGAAACTTTATGTGTAACCAATTTCCTCATTAAGTCGCCTAAGATAAGAAGTATGTGGATTTTCTTACAAAGAAATGCAAAAATACTTTGCTCTGTGCTCTAAAGTCTAGCAGGACTAGAAACTGAAAACTGGAAACAAGTTCTAGAACTGAGCATTTTTCCTGGCAAATATTTTCCTGTCCATTACTGGAACTGGAACTGACAACAAAAACACTCCAGGTGAACCCAGTGGCTTAAAAGACAGTGCAAAGAAAAAAACATGTCCCAGACACTTAGGGCTTTGTAACTTATGCCAACATGTTCAACGTTATTGCTCCACAAACAAAACTTTATAGACTGCTTTCATAAAAAATGCACTCAGAACTAAGAGTAAAATGGTCATGGAGTTCATTTATGACACAATAAAAGTAAATTAGTCACAGAGCAATAGTATCAGGTAAAATCAAATCAGATTTGCTTATTCAAACACTTTACAACCTGGAAAATAAAAGACAATAATTTGTAAAAAGTTTTATGTCTTGACAATAAAACCTTTAAACAGTGAGATACATTATCTTGCATTTAATGTAGGGGCAGACAAGCTAAAAGCTGTTTAGGAAACTGAAGAACTCAATGACTTATACAGTAAGAGTCTGGCAGATGAGTAAAATTTATAGAGATCTGCTGACAAAGGCTAGATGATTAAGACCTTGTGATACATGCCCTCATGTTAAAGCTCAAGAAGCTGACACTGGTCAGAGATTTGCAGGGTTGCTTCATGGATTGCATTCCACAAGTGCAGGATTTCTCTATGTAGTTCAAATCCATTAGGTACCATACTATTTCAGCAGCTGCTTTGCTCCTTTGGTCTCATTAGGGAGGGAAATGTAGGGATACTTTTCCACAATTCCTTTATGACTGTCTGCCCTTTTCCCCCCACCAGACCATTATTGTCTAATGGAAAACAATGGCATTGTTTGATGGGGGTTTTAACACTCACTAAAGATGGTGGAAAATCTTGTCCTTAGTTTTACATTAGTAATTGTGTTGGAGAAACATTTTTCAGAATGTCTAAGGAGAGTCTAGAGGACATTGCTGAATCTTGGGAAGAATTAAAACACTGAGTATCTAGAGGACATAATGGTAGGTGAGAAGGGAAATAGACTGCTTCTACTTGTTCCTGAGAACATTCAAAACGCATAACTAATCAAAACTCCCATAAAATTCTAATCCATGTAGAACACTTGCTTGCTGTGTATCTCATTCAATAAAGTCTCAGAACTCCTGATGTCCAGTGGCCTGTAAATTCTAAAGTATAGGGAAATCTGAGAATCCCCTTTCCTGGTGACACAAAAGTAATTATTCCCTCTATCAAACAAAACACAAATCCTACTCTTTGTCTTCTCCCATGTCTGGTGACTAAAATAATTGGACATGGGTGCAGCTCCCACAGTTCAGATGGGCCAAGCTATGGAGGACCTGATGAGAGGGGTTCTTCTCTACTTCCCAGCTCTGTCATTCATAGTTAGGTTTCTATTCAAACAGCAACTCTCTTTTGGATAAAATCAAACAGCTTTGAGTTATCTATGCACTTATATTTAGTGTAGGATCATTGCTTAAAAATGGCAGAACAAACTTAGAGCATATTCAGAGCAAGCTTGTGCTTTACTTCATAAAGAAGTTGACATGACGTTGTTTATTGCCTGTTTCCTAGAATTAGAGCTCATTGTTCTGAGATCATCCTTCAGAAACAGATTTTTACCACATATTTTCTGTTGACTCTGACCTGAGTTTTCCTGATAATCAGGCTGATAGTACAAACCACTGTCTTCAGCATAGATATTTCTCTTTTATCTGCCTCATCTTTTTACAACCTAGTTATCATTCTTACTTAAATAGCAATAGGAGCTTATTCGAGATATGTTCCCTAGCAGTCTGAACAGCATGGGTGTCTTTGTTTTCCTCTTTCCTGAAGGATGTTTTGAGCTGGGACCAGTGCCACCTGAAGTGTCTATCACCTTGCAACCACCATCTGCCCTACCTGCAAATTCAGCAGGAACAAACCACAGATAAACAAGAGAGGAACCTCTCCAAGAGGTCCTTCCTGCTGCATTTCTTCAATGTTTAAGGATAGAAAGGGACCTACTATGGAGCCCAGTGGATGGCACCACAAAGCCTGCAGCCCTCACAGGTCCAGACTGGCTCCCAGGAGGGCATTGACTACCAGCCCCTCATGAGGGGGCCTGAGACACCAGGAACAGTCTTGTGTTTCCCAGCAAGCTCCTAAAGCAGCCATGTTCTCAGAGAATTCAAGGGGAAAACTTCCCAGGGTTGTGAATACAGCTACAGTCTTTAGTTCAGCAGTCTCTACTGGTGAATAAGAGATGATGTGCTGACTTGAAGCAGTATTTACTCCTGTTATCTCTTGCTTTTATATATTTCTGTACAAATTGTTACTCTACAGACAGCATATTACGAGTCGATGTAGAATATTTCTGCTACCGCAGATATGATCACCAAATCTTTGTTGTGCAACTCCTTTCTAATCCTCCATAAAATCTCTCACTCTTTGTACTGCAGAATGTGGCACAGACATCCACTGATATCAGTGACCTTTCAAATCCCATCCCAGAGTTTTCCCAAAGGACAGATAAATCAGCCTACTAACACTGTGACAGTCAGAAAATGTAAGCTTTATATCAGTAAATGACATGCACTGTGTTTCTTCCAGTAGGCTCCTTGTACAGGGCACTGAAGGTCTGCTCCAGTGTGTCATGCATAATCATGAGACCAAACAGAATATTCTGCTATTTGAGAGTGTCAAGACATCTATCTTTTTAGAATGGCATAGGCAAGTTGAAATGTGATTAAGATCTTTGCTCTTTGTCAAGTTATTTCCAAAGTTCTAGCAAAAAAAAGCTTGCAAAATTATAGATGAATACTTTTTATTCAGTCTCCTGGATAAAATTAGTTCTTGCATAGATCTGTGCTGCTCTTGAATTTTCTGAATTCAGTCATTTTTTGTGAAAGACAAGGGTGATCTTAACTAATTTCACCCTAGATAAAGTGTAACACAAAAGAGTGGGCAGATGGGCTCCCAGACAAAAGAATGGAGTCAAGCCTAGTTGGCAATTTACCTTCTTCTAAACCAGATATTTAAGTCATCCTGGCATAGCACCACCCCTGAAAGTGTCTCTCTCTACTGTGAAACAAGGGCTTCCAGAAAATTAAGACATCCTGTTATTTGAAAGGTTCAATGAGCCCCAGCTCTAAGAAATGCAATCCCTATTTTATATACTTAGGACATCTCAAATGTTGTTTCTAGTATTGTATCTCTGTTTTACTGGAACAGATTTAATAGAGTTGCAATTTAGTGCAAAGATATTAGTCATCAGAGAGTATTGACAACAGTCTGTGAGCAGCTGGCAAGAATGACCAGTCTTTTTCCTTGCATCATTTTGTAAGATTAACAAGAAATTGACAGAGGCAGGAGGCAAAGAATGGACTTGGTTAAGCCAATGCCACTGAAGGTGGCATCATGGCTAGAGTTGTGTGGATGAAAAACAAAGCCCTGAGTTCACAAATGCTAACAAAACCACCTACAGGCCTTTCCAGGGCACATTTATGGATTTAAGTTTGCATTTGTATATCTTATAATTTTCTGCTTCTAAAAATTTTTGTGTAAGCATCATAGTCTATGAATTCATCTACCCACATAAAGACAGAGGAGTAAGTTAGTATGAACTGAGTGCATTGAATGAATCAAGTACTTCACAGAGGAAGCAGATCACATTTTAATTTATTTACTAGTGAATTAACAAAATATTATAACAGGGGATTTATTATATTGCAGAATGTGAAAATGGGTAAGGATCTGATTCTGAAAATTGCTGGATGGCAAAAAGGTTATTTGGGGATGACAGGCTTCATGGGAAACATGAAATGCTATTACATGTGTCTGTCATGGCACTGCCTATGGGCAGTAAATAAATACAACAGCTGCACTCTTCCATTACCTCTGTTTTTCCTTTGGTTTCTGACAGTAAACTGAATGATGAAAATTTGTGCAAATATAACATTTTCCTTCCTTCAAATGCTTTCTGATATATCTGCAGGTGCTTATCATTTTGTTGATAAAGAAAAAAAGACATGTAGAGTTTCAGTCCTTGGTGCAGTATTTCTTTAATCTGGTTCTTTGCTATACAAAGTTCAATCAGATGTTAACTACTATGAGCTGATGAAGTGATAAAAAAAAAGAAATATTGCTGAAAAGCTTTCCAGCTTAGGGACCAAGTTTATGATGTTACTCTTTTGTGACAAATCTGGTTCAAAGCTTGTAAACAGCCAACACATTAGTAAAATTAGGTAACAAGATAGGTAGAATAAAAAGCCTGTCTTGAATTCTTCATACTTGCTTGTGTCATGTTTGCAAGATTTTTCTTTTTCTTCTTGCTGTGGGTTGGTGACTGCTTTAGTTACAGATCTGACAGAACATGCTGTAGATACCTAAGCAGAAGCACTGCAAACCAGTGTTGTGCACTCCTGAATACTGTTGGAGGCAAAAGCAATAGTCCTGCTGTACCTCAGCAATGGCTGTGACACAGCTGCTTCTGTGCTACACGACTTGAGCTGTTGGGATAAAGAATGCACTTTTGGACCAGAAGCATTATATTTTGGAGACCTATCCCTTAATGAACAACATAAAATTTCCCTGCTTCCAAATTGCTGAAGGCTACATGTCAGGTGGTAACTACAGTAATGGAGAGACTTAGGAAGTTTAGAATTCACTTCCTCTCCTCTTAGAAGAGAAATCTGATATAGGCATGATGAATGAATTTGCCTTTGGCTCTCTATTGACAAACAAGGATGTGAATTGCCTCTTTCCTCAGCTCACGTGTGTATGTGTAACTTGAGATGTTATGGCTTCTGTTCATTGAGGCTTACTCATGATAGTAATTTATTTTGGTTAGTCACTGATTTTAAAATATTTCCAATGAGGATAACAGTTGCTAATGTGACTGTAAGCCCACAGAGGGTCAGGATGAGTGTGTCTGATCTGGACTAGATACTTACTCAGTCTCTCAGTTTCTTTAATGTGTTTCATAAGATCAGTCTTCACAAACCACCTTCTTTGTCTTAGTCCAGAGTCATGACTATAAAAAATGATATTTTACTGGTACAGTAAAAGTTCCAATTACTGGTCAGCTGAACATCTATTTTGTTCCTCCTATTATAAAGAGATTGCTGGTAAGCCTAAAATTAGATCTATTAGTTCTGTATTTTTGTTTGTGAATGTATATGAACTTGCCATACCTCTCCTCTCTTCTGCCTGTCCATTCAGCTCTTTAAAGTAGACACTGACACAAATATAATAGGAGTCATGCTCTCAAGTCTCACATACTTCATTACCTTGCCTGCCAACAAAAGTGGAGTGGCAGAGTGGTGTGACCTGCACATATCTGCACGAAGATCATCTTATTCCTCTGGGTTTGCTGTGACCATGATACCATTGGGAAAACTGAATTTTAGCAGTACTGTGCATTGTCACTGGGCAGAACCCTGGTTCTAAAGGGGAATGGAAAAAATAACTTCATAAAATGGATGGATGGTTAAAAATGGGACCTGTCATTCTTAATAATGTCAGTTTTAACTTGAACTCAGTCCTTCTTCCAAACACACAGAGCTATGAATGACATGAAGGATTCACATTTAGCTGGTGACTGGCAAGCACAGAGTACAGAGGCAGAGTGCAGCTATTGTTTTGTAGTCATGTAACTTTATTACAGAGCTGCTTAATATTATGCAGAGAACCCAGAGGAGGAAAAAAATCACAATGGGTGGTAAATCAAGTCTACTAGGAAATTCTAATTATATCTCCTGCACATGATTTTAAAGCCTGTATATGTCAAGTTCTGTGATCTTGTACCTCTTGCCAGCACAAAATGTTAAGAACCTTACCTCTTCCTTTCTCCATTTCATAGTGCTCCATAGGAAGGTGGAGAGTATTCTTTATGGAAAGACAAGATATCACAAATTTGTTCTGTGCTACATGTGATTGTAGAGATTGGACCAATAAAGGCCAGTGTTCAGCCTTGTAAATACATGAGATTACATATTAAAGAAAGTAGAAATCTGAATTCCTCCAATTCTGACATATTTTCTAAAGCATTCCAAAAAGAACTCTTAAGACTTAGAAAAATTGCCAATACATTCCCAACACTCTAAAGACATTCTAAGACATAACATGTAAAAAACCAAAGGTTTAAATTTCAGTTACCAGACTTGCTGTGGAGTATTGATGCAGATGTTCAACTTACTAATTGAGGATGTGCATGAAGGGACAGAGTGTACCTTCATCAAGTGTTCTGATGATACAAAACTGTGAGGAGTTACTGATAGACCATAAAGCTTTATTGCTATTCAAAAGGACCTTGACAGCCTAGAGAGTTAAGGAGAAAGGAACTTCATGAAATTCATCAAAGGCAGATGCAACGTCCTGCACCTGGAGAGAAATAACCCCATGTACCAGCACAGGCTGGGGGCTGACCTGCTGGAAAGCAGCTCTCTGAAAAAGCACCTGGGGGTCCTGGTGGACAATAAGAGGTCAATCAGCCAGCAGTGTGTCCTTGTGGCCAAGAAGGCCAATGGGATCCTGGGGTGCATCAGGGAAAGCATTGCCAGCAGGTAAAGGGGGGTGATCCTGCACCTTTAGTCAGCCCTAGTGAGGGCACATCTAGAGTGTTGTGTCCAGTTCTGGGCTCCTCAGGACAGGAAAGACAAGGAATTCCTGGGCAGAATTGAGAAGAAGTCTGCAAAGATGTTATGGGGACAGGAGCATCTCTCTTATGAGGAAAGGCAGAGGGAGCTGGGCTTGTTTGACCTGGAGAAAGAGGACTGAGAAGAGATAGTATCAATGCATGTGAAAATCTTAAGGGGGGAGTCAAGAGGATGGAGCCAGACTCTTTTCAATGGTGTAACAGGACAAGGGTCAATGGGCCTAAATTGTAACACAGGAAGTTGCATCTGACTATGAAGAAAAACTCCTCTGCCTTGAAAGTGAAAGCACACAAGGACAGTTTGCCCAGATGGTATCTCTTCTGGAGGCATTTAAAGCCACCTGAATGTGATCCTGTGCAACCTGCTACAGGTGAACCTATCATAGAGTGTGTGGGGATTAGACTAGATGAACTTTAGACATCCCTTTTGTTCTATGATTAGGATGTAATGTAATGAAAGATGAAATAGTAGAGCAAGTGAAGTAGGATATCATGTATGAGCTACAGATCAGGCAGACCTTAGGAAATTCATGATTTAAAAAAAAAAAATGTTTATCTGTTTTTGTTAAAGATCTGTTAAACCACACACACACTCCACACATCACCAGCTGAAAGATAAAAAGATAATGGTTGGGATGACAGCAAGGCAAGACAGAGGTTTTTTTCTTTGCTTGTTTTCAGCACTGGACAGCAGAGTGAATGCTTAAAGCTAGATGCATGAAATTAAAGTGGTCCAGGTCTTAAAATAAGGTAATCCTTTCCTTAAACAGAAATCTTATGATAAAATGAAAATTATTTGCAATTACTATAAGAGTAGTTTCCTAATAGCCTGTTGGTGACATCAATGGGCAAAGCAAACCTTGTTTCAAAGCCCAAGTGTCATGTGTATGTTGAATTTTGTGGATGTAAAATCAAGTCTTGTGTATCCTCCCATGTGATGACAGAAGGTATGTGAAGTGCCCACGTCAGGGCAGGGACTGAAAAGAACAAAGACTTGGTGAAATGCTGGTTTTTTTTCAAGATAAAAAACAAATCCCAGCTTAACTCCAAAGAATAAATTAAGAAACAACTCCGTGTTTGAGAATCTATCTGATTCACTGGAGATGGATAAGTGGAGACAGACAGAGCGATGCACAAATCTCAAAACAGGTGAATCTAAGAGCCAAAAATACTTGTAGAATAAAAAAAATCAACGTAATCTTCTGCAAAATGCTAAAAAAAAACCCAGAGTTTTTAGATATACCTTCTTAATTAGGTGACATCAGCATATTTTGGTGCTACTTATTCCAAAATCTACATGATTTTGATGATGATTTGGTGATTTTAGATGACAGTAGAGTCTACCTGACAGTAATAGAAGACTGACAGATGCTTTGTTTGCCTGCTGAGAAGTGCAGTTGTATGGAAATCTCTGGACCATTTGAAATATTGATGTGCTACCCAGAAATTATGCTGTTTTCAGGTAAATACTTCTCCCCATTTCTTAGGGTAAGGGAGAAGATGTGCTTCACTTTGGAGTAAGAGAAAACTTTGCTGTACTGCACCAGGAAACCAAATCTGTATTCTTTATGAGGACTCCCTGTTGGGCACTTTAACAGCTCAAAGTCAACCATCATTTACAGGTCTCTGAGGCAGTTTTCTTCCATCAGATGAAGACAAAAAAGAGTTTTACAATCATTCATTTTCATTCTAAGTGATGTGACTGCTAACAATTCGGGAGAAATATTATGAGAAAGGGTCTCCTTCTCCACTGATATTAAAGATTGAGTGGAAGATGATACAGAAATAGTGCAGTGTATACTAAGAACTGCCTGGAGTATGAGACATCACCTGTACACCTTAACATCATCATTCCACTACTCCAGTGGAAGAAGACATCTAACATAGGCATTAAACATAGGCAAAACCATGTAGAGTAAGTTTCTAGTTAGCTTCACAAACTTATCCTGGGGGTCTAGTTGGGATTCCTTTGTCTGCAAGGATCTCTTGATAGGGAAATACAAGATGAAGACATAATTCTTGAAGCCATGATTAGCACCCGTTTTTGAATAAAAACCTTCTAGAGTGAGAGACAGACAGTCATCTTAATGAGAGAATGTTTGGGTGCCACTTAATGCCTTTCTTTGTCTATTTAAATTGTCTTTCAAAATCTTCCACACGCTTTATTCTGGCAAGTGGAAAACAAGGCCTTGATCCTAGTCATATGGGCTCTTGGGTCATGACACATTTTTTAACAAACATTCCAGCTATGCTCTTCACTTAACAATGAAGAATGGTTTTCTCAATAATAAGTTACCTAGAATCAGGACTAATTCAGTCAAAATTAAAACTAGACTGATGTTTTATTCAGAGATTTCTACTCTGTTCTCTCCTTCCTCCCAGCTGTAGGACGGTAAGATACAGCAAGTACAGCAGAACATATTTCCTTCCTGCTGACCTCTGACTCCTACAGGCAGTGTGCAGGTGGGAGAATTCATCACCTCTCTTCTCATCTCTTCTTGTCAGTTCAGCAAAGGGAGACTCTAGGCATAACAGAATCCTTTCCCCCACTCAGATACAAAATGCTAGCAACCTTGATGTGGATGTATTAATAGTGACTACAGAAGATGGTACTTCAGCCCTCTAAGAAAGAAATGCTTTCTCAAAGGGCCCTGTATGTTCCCTCTGTAGTTAACTAAGAGTTACAACTGTGTTCAAAGGATGATTCACTGAATCATAGAATGGTTTGTGTTGGAAGGGACCTTTAAAGGCCATCTAGTTTCAACCCCCCTGCCATGGGCAGGGACATCTTTGCTAGACCAGATTTCTCAAAGCCTCATCCAACCTGGCTTTGAACATTCCTAGGGATGGGACATCCATAGCTCCCTGGGCAACTCTTTCTCAGGTTAGCACCATCCTCACAGTTAAGAATTTCTTCCTCATATCTAATGTAAATCTACACTCTTTCAGTTTAAAGCCATTTCACCTTGTCCCATCACTACATGGTGCTGTACAAAGTCCTTCTCCAGACCTCTTGGAGGCTTCCTAATGGAAGGGGCTATAAGCTCTGAGCCCTGGACTCATGATCTCTACACAGTGAACCAGTCCAACTCTCTCAGTCTGTCTTCATAAGAGAGGTGCTCTAGCCCTTTGCTTGCCTTTGCTGTCCTCCTTTGGACTTGGTCCAGCTTAGTCCATGTCCTTCCTGTGTGGAGGACCCGGAGCTGGATGCAGCACTTGAGGGATGGTCTCACCAGAGCAGAGCAGAGAAGCATAATAATGTCCCTTGACCTGCTGGTCATGCTGCTTTGGATGCAGCCCAAAACATAGTTGGCTTTCTGGGCTGCCAGTGCACATTACTGGCTTGTGCTGTGCTTTTTGTCAACCAACCACCCCAAGCTTTTTTCTTCAGGGTTGCTCTCAATCCATAATCAAAAATTAAGTGTGTAGAATAGAGATGGGATGAACCCTCTGGAGAAGCAATGTTCTCTGCACTGTCTGTTCAAATAACATGGATGATGACAGCCTCAGACTAGAGGCTTCAATTTTGCAAGCCTGCAGTTAGGTGAGGTGAACCCTATCTAAACTTAAAATTCCAACCACACAGTATACTGGGTAGCACTTTAAATGATAAACATGGCTGAGTTAAACCTTTATGCCTATCGAAATACAATGAAAGGGGTCTCTAAAGAAATTTTGGAATTACCAATCTACCTAGTAGAAGCTGACAAAAATCATCATCCAGTAATCAGACATTTACAGGCTGGTTTGTTTTTATTTTTTTCCCCTGCAGATGAGTCATTTACATAAATAGTCCAAAAATTATAGTCCTGTTTTTCCTGTTCAGACATAATCTCTTTAATCCTTTAAATTTCTTTTGAGGAAGAACATTAGTGCTTTCTGATTTTTAATGCAACTGTTGCTTTGACTAATGATTTAATTGCTTAAACAGTTCAAACATGTAAAGACTGCCTCTAAGCTAGACCTTATTAAATACATGACAAGAACAAAGCTGCTGCTATATGTATTAGAGAATAAGCTTCATTGTGGTGAGATCACCAATTCCCTTGTCCACCTCAGCAATCTAGCCATTGTTTTCCATGGAACAAATCCTGCCATCTATACTCAAAATTTAATCTGGAGAAAAGACACAATAACAGCACTAAGAGAGACTTCTGGCATAGCCCTTCATAACCTGAAGCTGTTTTGCTTTCCTGGCAGTATTGTGCTCCATTTTGCTTGACATGATGATAAAGCTCAGCAAAAGGCAGTGCTGTCGATGCCGAGGAAAGCCGACCCACATCCCTGTCTGCCCACTCTCAGAAGTGTGATGAGAAGGCTTCACTCATTACCTTTACCTCTCTTTTAAGAAGGATAACAGTACAAGAGAGTTTTTTTGAATGAAATGTTATGCATTATCTCAGTGCTTTTAAGCCATATCTTCTAAAATCCCCTGTCCATTTCTTTTTGGGTGACATTGGCCTCTTCTTGCACAAAACCTCACCCTG
Organism: Cyanistes caeruleus; assembly: GCF_971803275.1. Lineage (NCBI taxonomy): Eukaryota > Metazoa > Chordata > Aves > Passeriformes > Paridae > Cyanistes > Cyanistes caeruleus. Next base: position 39,675,489 of record NC_141704.1, on the reverse strand, counting down.
TTTTATCTCTCCTCCCTACCCATATTTCTTCTTCTCTGCATCGATCTCTTGTTACAGGGACAGTCTTCTGGTTTTCATTAATTGAACTTTGATGGTGTTGAAATAAAGAAAATATCACTGTATTGGTGTACTGCTGTGCACTGCTTTGGATAAAAATACACTTTATTCTTTCTGCTATTCAGTGTTTCTCTTATTTTAGTGCTCAGTGCTGTCATCTCTTTACTTGCTTCCTCCAACTTGTGTCTCAGCAGAAAGCAGGAAAGGCAGTCAGCTTTCAGCTCAGGATGACCACTCAAATACATAGAAAGAATAAAAGCTTAGTTTCATAACAAGGGAGCTATTTTGTTCTTTTTCTCAGAATCAGAAGTGCTGAGAATTGCAGAGCAGGTGCCATTCTTCCCCCTGACTCGCCGCAAGCTGCAGTTTGTTGGGCTTTTAAGTGACTCTGTGATTCCACATGAGTAGTTCATAATAAAGGAAGTGATTCAGTGCCCAAAAGTCCTATTATCAAGAATGTACAACCTGTTAAGTAAGTGCCTGCTCCTGGATGAAGATAGTGAAGTTGTTAAAAAAACTCAAACAAAATTATCCATCTTATGTTGTAATTAAAAGCACAGGAGTTAATGTGAGTGGCATGCACTACTTGGGCTGTCAGCTGTAAAACAAACACTATCTTCTGCTTTATTGCATGATTTATTTCATTTTTATCTGCTTAAAAAAATGCTCATCAGGGATAAGCTGCAGTAGAATGACTTCTGGACAGCTATGGGGCGAAATGAGCACACAATGAAGGGTGACCTTTCAAAGGGAGATTATCTATAAATAGCAATGGTTATCCCTCACAGCCTTCTGACATAAGCCTGCTGGGAGTATGAAAAAGGAGACCCTTTCCACCAGTTCCTCCAACATGATTTTAGATTGGCACATGGTATGTTTTGGCCATGAATAGCTGAAGAGAGTTTGCAAAGGGATCAAGCAAAAAGCCTTAGCAGCTGTCTGGCTGTCGATATTCCCCTGGGTTTAAAAATTAGCTCAGAGCTTCCTTCTCTTTGCCCATGAACAATGGCACACACTTTACTAGAAAAGTATATTAAGATTTTATGTTTGAAATATGTTACTTTGGAAGCTCATTTATTAAAAAAATTGTAAAAAAAACTATAGAAATGTTTTAAATTAGCCAAGCAGTGTCAGCAGAGTTTATTCAAATATCAAAGTCCTTTAGGATCAGACTGCTGTTCTTAACCACTGTTTTAACTTCTGCTCTGCACCATGGATCCATCAAATCCTTTATTTGGAATGAGGAAGAATTGGTATTCCTGGCCATTTACAATTTTTAAAGTGAAAGAGGTGAGTGAATTTATCAGGAAAACATAATGGGCTATTCTGTTTGTAATGCATGTCCTTTGCTTATTTGCCATGTGATATTGTCATAAAATAATATTTCAGAGATTCCATTTTTGAAGCTTTCAAATGAAGGATAATCTGCAAAGGAACAGTGCATAGAAGATGATAGTTTTAAGCAGTTGGATGTGAATGTTTCTGAACACTCCTGTGTTTGTTGCATGCTTGTGTTTTGAGGTGCGTCCTGTGTACAGCCAGATATCATCAGCAGCCCTTCCTCAAAAGGCAGAACTGCACTGTGTTCCTATCTCCTGTGGCCTCATGTATTTAGGATAACTATTCTGATAGAAACAAAGCCAAAGCTGCTTGATTACTGTTAGATGCATATTGAATGATTACTGTGTTTATCATCACTACTATAACAATGAGTATTAATGACCAGGATCTATACAAAAGATACTGTTGGTAAACATAGTAAGAGACAGTCTTTGTTGGAAGGCATTTACAACCTAAATAGATATGCAGGCAAGAGGTGTTATTATCTCCTCTTCACAGATGGTGACCAAGATAAACTGACATGATGTGCCAAGGGATACAGGCAAATGTGAGGGGGCAGGGAGGGAGCGAGCCAGTGCTGAAGCTGGGTTACAGGTTTGCCCTGGCTGTGACCAGTCTACCTCGTTGCACCCACTGCAAACTGAATAAATGATGGGCTTCCTTCTGCTTGCACACAGGCTGTGCATGACAAGCACCTAACTCCCAGCTCCTCTGGGCACAGTTTGGCCCTCGCAGCTGACTTTTGCCAAGTGGTGCAAGGTTCCTGCATAGCCAGGAAGTATTCGTAAATGGTTGGCTTCACAAAGCAGATTTTTTGATTCTGTCTTGCAGATGTTGTTTTAATGCACATTTGACAGTTGATTCTCTGCTTTAACATCATGATCTGGAGGCTGTTCACTTTGTATGTTTACAGCTGTTGTTGTGTTTAACAGCAGTGCTTCATTCAAACCTTTCCACAGTCCAGGATTCCTCCTTGAATTTATCACAAGGAAATGTTGCCTTTAAAAGAATTAGGATTCTTACAGATGGGTTAGTGAAAGGCATTATATAATACTGTGCTGGCACTAGAAACAGACTCTGTGACCCAGAAGATAGCTTCCAGTCCTATGTTACTGCTGCTTATGATACAATGACTTATTTTCAGTGCAACACCACTGAGCATTACAAGTTTTCTTTTGACATGAAAATCCCCTGAATGGTGACAGGGATTGGATCACTCTTTTGCAGTTGCTACCATGTATTTATACACAGATGCAACTCTAGTTCAGGATCAGTGGTCTATTTTGACCTCTCCTACAAGGACATAGAAAATGTCCATGGAAAATTATTCTTGTCCTGAACTACCAGGACAATAGGAAATGTTAGCAGATACTGACAATTTACATCTCCTGGTTGTCCATCCAGCATAAAATTGAGGGTGGGTTTATCATGCAGTTGTGTTGCTGCTCCACTCTAACTGGCAGATTAGTTTTCAAATGTGACTTATAATGTGAATCTTGTTTCCATGTTGGAGTGCTTCCACATTACTGCATGAAATTTGAAGGTGTTGAAATAATGTGAAGGCAGTGGTGGTGGTGGTGGCTGGGAGGCAGGGATTATATGAAAGCTTTCAGGATGCTCCTAGCAGTGTGCTGCATTAGCCAAGGGATTTTTATGGGCACAGAGGCACAAAGTAACCCCTCTAATCCCTTTCTCACTGGCTTACAGACTCTGAAGAAGCTTAATAATTACAGGGGAATGCAGTCAAAGTGTTTTTAAGGGCATATGTGCAGAGGCTTATTTTAGTCATTTCCTAACAGCAAATGCACTGACGGATTCTCAAGGAGAAATCTGGGCACAAATTTTCCCTTCTCTCAACCCCCCAACAAAAAGATGATTTATGCTTATATCAAAAAGAGGCTTAACCAGTGTGGAGCTGAAAGAATATTTCCCAGCCTGTAGGATTATGGTTTTTCCACAGCTACACTGCTCACCCTCTCCTTCTGGTGAAATACAAAGCGTATCCCTGTTCTGGTGAGCTTCCCAGATGGGCTTTTTTTTTCTTTTTTTCAATGAGAAGGCCAGCAGAAAGCCTGCACATTCCCTTTAAAATATTATCCTATCATTCTGGAGTATTTCACCTTCTCTGAAATCACTGGTTCAGCTGATGGTGACCCTGCTTATGTATCGCCATCCGTAAGTAAATCCCTAACTACGTACTAAATATATTCATCAGAAGGAGGTGTCCAGGAACTGTTTCTGTGCTAAGCTTTTAGTTTCACAGCTATGTAATTTCTGGAGGAATCTGTGGCTGAAAGAGAAAGATACGGTGGATACTCTCTCACCCCAGAGGTTTTTTATGATTTTTTTTTTCTCTGAGAATCTCTCCTAATTCAAAAATTATGGCATGGATTATCCCTCATTCTCCTTCAAATGTAACCTCCTAGGAAATCTGTGCACAAAAACCAACAGTAACTTGAAAAGTTTCTGAGTATTAATGGTAGAAGGAGATAGGAAATGTATACTTGTTTTATGGTGCATGCTAAGGCAGTGCTTGGTATCCCACTGTTGCTTGGAATATAAACAGTAATAAAAATAAAACAAGTTGTATCTTATTACTGCATTACTAACTAAAATTGGCCCGTTTTCTCAGCTTTGTAGCAAAGATGAAAGTTAGTCCATGTACTTGCCTTTTCTGTAAGACAGTTCCAAGGCCTGTAAATTCATATGAAAAATACAAGATAAGAATTAGCCTCATCTGTCTTGAATTCTTCATTTAAAATGGCGTGATTCTGCCTGCACCTTAACTAAAGTCTTGATCCTTTTCTGCTTGGGATGCTAGGAACAGATTGCTCCTGTTAGGATTGAAAATTAACTTTAGTTTGAACCCTTAGCATTTGCTATGCATGATCCAGTTTGCTGTATGTGAAGTTTTGAGATGAAACAATGCAAACTAATCCATGATCTGCTTTTCCTGTTTGGATATTAAAAACCTGTGGCACTTTCTGAAGAGATGGTGTTTGATGAAGTGACATGAACCTGATTTTTCTTTTCTGTGGGCTCAAACTCTTTTTTCCCTAGGGAAATTATCTCTCATTTTACATACTGCTTTCCCATCAAAAGCAAGGCTGCCTGGTTCAAGTGATCTAATCAGTTTAGATTTTAGCAGACTCAGCAAATCTCTGTTTTCATGGCTGTAATCTAGATACCAAGACGAAGCAATGAGCACACGTGTTCCAGCACATTCACAGACCCTTGCTGACTCCTCATGGATGTGGGTGCTACTTTCTCTTGCACAAGACATGCCAGAGACCTTGATAGCCACAGGAGAGAGCTTCACCCTGCAAATGGGAAGGTCTCCCTCCCTATATGGTGGCTGCATATCCATCCCTCAGAGCTTTAAGGCTCTCTGGGTCTTCACACACCCACAGCATCTACTGTGTGGATGGCACACAGTAACCTCACAATATTTGAGATAGGCAGGCCTGTGCCAGTCCAATTAACACATCCCAGCTCATGATAACACAGTGGTCTACAGATTCTTAGAATGTGCCATCTAAAAATTACTGACTGAACAAAATTTTTCTCATAATTAGTTCTGTAGCCTTCTATGGAATGACTTTGTATGAGCACAAGGGGAATAATCCAGCCTTTTACATTTTTAATTGGAGTTACCAGTTAAAAAAAAAAAAGTAAAATAAAGTAGGGGATTTGGTTCTTAGATGCCATTATCCCAAGGTGCTGGATGCAATCTGGTTTTATTCTCTTTGAATGTTTCTAGGAAAAGCTGCTTCCTGAGCAAAAGAAACATGAAAGATCAGGAAAGTGACTAACAGCATGGGAACCTTAATGACACCAATCAAGTGCAATAACTGAGAACACCACAGATTGTGGCAGGGATAACAAAATGGCCTGTTTAGCACAATAACTCCAGCTACTGTTTTTCAGGCAAATGACTGAGACTTCAGGATGATTAGGCTATAATCAGAGGAGATGAGAAAGGGATTGTAAAAAACAGGAAATAAAACCCTTAGACAAACTTCCTCTAGACATGAATTTTACTCCCAAAGCAGTCAATTATCAAATTTCCTCCTCATGTATGCCAATAGAGTCAGCACATTTGTACTGAGTTAAATATACTCCTTTATATATGTGTAATTATTTGATCACAAGTTAGCTTTCTTTGACAGTAAAAAATTATCATTTGCTTTTTGGATATACTTTCAACTCAACTCTGTACACCTTCATGCTGTCCCATTGGCTTTATTGGTAGAAGGGACTGGAGATGTTATTTCATGATAAAATGTAAGCATTTACAGCAGAAAATGACCACTGATGACAACTCGTCATACTGAAATAAATGTCATCCATAAACTCATCCATTCTGTGGTGTCTGTCTGCTCCTGCTGAGACCCTATGTTACAGTAGGAAAACAATCTAAAAGGCAACATGGCATTAAAATATTGATGGAACTATGTTAATAGGAAGGGAAATGCATATTTAATAAGTGCCTAGATTCTTTTCATGTTTACATGTGACACCAGATAACTCAGGCTAATCAGAGTGAGGTTGGGTGAGTCCTTGTGAGGGAAAGGTTCCAGACAATACATGGGGATATCCTGTTGTAGCTGGCTTGAATGTGTTCTTGGTGCCTGACCAGAGGCAGGAGCAGGGTAACCCATGCCTTGGACCCAGGTTCCTGCTGGCAACACAGTGCAGGTAGCTCTCCTCACCTGGTATCTTGGTAGTCCCACCTCCTCCATGACTGACTCCATTGTAAGGAAGCACAGGCTTTGGGCTGCGTTGCAGCTGTCTGTGGGCCGATAGGAAGGCTGGAAGACATACTACTCATTGTGGTCACTCACCTGAAAGCTGGGAGGCGGCAGGACCCTTGATCTGCCACCACAAGGGAGTCCTTGTCTGCCCAGAGAAAGCATCTGAAACGGTAAGACAAAAAGCTCACTGTGCCCGAGCACCCCCTCACAGAGAAAGGTCAAGAACAACATAACCCAGGCTATTAATGGCAAGGAGCTGTAAAAGCTTTGGCCTCTGTGCCATGAAACTGTGCTTGTTACTGCATTGCACTTTATAACCTGCAATTCCACCTTGGGCCGCGCAGGGCCTAAACACGAGGGACAGCAAAGCTGCGTGTAAAGGAGTGTGCACACCCTGGTGCTCTGCCTTCTCAAAGGTGTGAACTGTGAGCAGCTGTTTGGTTTTACAGACCTGACACACACCTTTCAAATAGCTGCTTGTAGATTCAAAAAGCTTAGCCTGTGAATCTCAAAGTTGCTCTTTGTGTCAATGTACGTAAAGGGCCCCATGTGTGCCAATGTAAGTGTGCGTATGTGAGTTTAGGTGCTTGCTCCTTTATTTGTCTAAAAATTATTTATAACACTTACCAACAGTACCCTGTACATTTTTGTTAATGCGAGCTCTTTAGCTCTCATACCCAACATATTTGGTATAAGTAGTGAAACTTACTTAATTGCCACAATAAATGAAATTTTCTATGCTTGAATTTTGATAAAATAAAGTAATGGCTTAATAGAAAAGTACTTGGAAACAGTGACAAACCTTTTTATGAATATCATCTCTTAGTGAGTATGGTGAGTTGTAGATAACTTTTTAGCCTTTATCACTATTACCTTTAGCACTATTATCTCCAGTTTTTCCACTGGAGAGTGTATGTTTCCTTCTAATCAGTTTGTTAGTGGTGAGAAAAAAATCCCTGGTTGATGAGAAAAAAAAAAATCTCTGGTTAATGAGAAAAAATTACCTCAGTTAAAGGAAAGGAATATTTTCACAGAACCTGCACAAAGCTGAAGCACACTAGGCAATTATTTCTAGTACATACATCCCAGGCAAGGCAGACTTGCAAAGCATTAATAGTTATACACACTGATCCAGAGTGATGCTTTCATTGTAAACATGCTCCATGCTCTGGCACATCGTTGCACCACAAATCTCTGAGGACCGTTATGTTATCACAGAGTTCTCTTGAGATGTATTTGGTGATAACGTTGGTTAGAAAGAACTTTAGAAAAAGATAGAAATATCACAGTCAGGCCAGCATTTACATATATTGCCAATTTACCATATATAGGCTCACTAAACATAGGTTTGATCCGTTACACAGCTGGTTGTTGGTTTATAAAATATTAATAGGAGAAAAAAAATCTTCATTTATCATAGAAATTCTGGAAATTAACATGACATCAAGAAAAAGTGGAATCTAAATCTGAAGACTGGAAAACTTCTTTAGCTTCACCTTTTACCAGGATATTCAGGAAGAATTGAGAAAAATCTGCTTGAAAGAATTGAAAGTGCAGGACTTTTGAGGAATCAAGTTACTCAGCCAGTAATGCCTGGTTTAGAGCCTTTTCTGAAGTGAAGACAGCACTTTATAGTGATATTTAGCATGTGTATGGAAACAGACAAGCAGCTACTAAAAAGGGGCCCACAGCAACATTTCAGCTATCTTTTTGGCATATTGAGATGTACAGAAGTAACAAAGCAGCCTATACAAAACACTTCCAAATGAGTTGGAATGGTAAATACACATGCAGTTGGGAGTATTCAATGCTAAATGCACACTGAAGTTGGGAGAACTATAGAGCAACCACACTGTATTACATGAAAAATGCCAATTTGGATCTCTTTCTATCAATTAAACACCCACAATGGGGAAAAAAACCCATCTGCATTCCTTTCTTGGACTTCTCCTGATTTATATTCTGGGCCAGGCTGCCTCCAGTGGAAGGGGCAAGGGTGACAACACCTATGGAGGAGGCCTAATGGCTACACTGGAGAACATTTGGCCGTACTACACCTGAGGTCTATTGCCACCAGCCTTTTCTTGGGAGACAAAGATTAATCAGAACAATGATTGCAAGGACTATTGACCTGGCAGATGTCCCTACACTGCACTTATACAGACATTCCCAGAAAGAAAACGAGATGTTTTTTGCATGGATTTCTTTTGCAAGGCCAAAAGTGGGAAGACATGTTCCTATTCTTCCCTCTTCTTCTCTAATCTTATCGCAAAGACCTGGTCCCTCACAAGGTCACAGGGGCATGAGAAGTCTCTAGCAGAATGTAGGACCCAGTCTGTACACAGAGGGGCCTGTCTGTGTCAATCATAAGAAAGACTGACTCAATGGGGGGCTGAGCTGGCTGTATCCAGATAAAGGGTTGCAAACAGTAATCTTCCTGAGTTGCAAGTATTGGACAGTATTTTACTCATTGGCGCTCCAGATCAGAATAATTAGTGAATTAAAATGGATTTCCTGCTTGGCAAGACATTGCTGAGGCTGGTTTTAGAAGTTTGGGGTTATTTTTTGTCCTTAATTAAAAAAAACCCCAGAAACCGAAAGCCAAAAAATCCCTCCAAGACAGCTGTCTTATGAGGCATCTGTACTCAATATTAGAAAGCTACACAGCTGTGGAGTCTGGATGCTATCATAAAAATTGAAAAGCAGAGACATGGCATTGCTGGAATACAACCCACTTTATAAGTGTGCTGGGTGCTTGAAATGTGCATATCGCACAATAAATGTGCTGTTCTTGTCTTCAAAGCAAAAGCACCAATAGGCCTGTGGAGCTGATGTAATGAGATTCAGGCTGCCCTCAACAGCTGAAATATTCAGTTCAGCAAATGGATATTTCAAATGTAAATATTTATATGGGCCAAGGGCTCTTTGTTGCTTGATATTTTGACATTTTCAAATCCCTCAGCTTTACTTCTTTTACAAAGATGGTCTATTTGCTGATGAGAAGAACAAAGGTCAGTGACTAGTTATGCAGAAATGGTGTTATTATCGCAGCAAAATGCCACCTCTTCCAATCCACAAAGCTTTGATTCCATATGCTGATAACCTATACATTAATGGTAATAATGCAGGTTGTTATGAGGAAGTACAATAATAAAATAAAGGAACAACTAACTTGAGGTCTTTATTGGATAGAATTAATGGTTTATCAGGAAGAAACGTTACCTGCATTTGACTTTCACTACAGTGAAACATTCCCCAGCTGCTTTTAATAGCCAGTTTTTACATTTTGCTGGACTGGTATTTGATCTCAATACCAGTGCTATTGCAATTCATCACTCATTTAACAGTGGGCTAACTTTTTTTATTTTCTCCCAGTTTAGAGACTTAGGAGATGCTTAGGAAACTTATATTTTAGCTAAAATAATTGCTATTATTTAATGTCTAAAGCTTAAAAACTAATATTACAGTCTTAATGTTACCTATATGAGCAATTCTCTTCCTTTCTGTAGCTAGGTGTGACTGCCACTGGTTTTGTCCTTTTTCGGTCCCCTCATACCTTCCCTACTCTTTCTCCTTGCTATGCTTTCTGCTTTTATCTCCTTTCCCTTCCAGTTTTTGAGTACCCTGCTGCCCTCAAACAATATATCTCTGTCTCCTTGTTACCAACTTATTCTCTTCTACCATTTTCCTGGGCTATTTCTAGCTTTTTCTCAGTCTGATTCCACCAACTCAGCTCCTCATGTAGAGTTTCTTAGTATGGGTTTCTCCCCACTCAGTGCTTCGTCTGTTTATTCTTATAGCCATTTTATTGCAACAGTGGGAACTGTTGAATTATATATAACTGCTTCTTGGAAACTTGAAACAAAGATTGAATGTTTACCAACCCACTCTTTGGCAGATAGCCAAATTTAAATTCATATTGTTGGACTTTTTCCATAAATTGTTTTCTATAAAAATAGAATACCAATCATTTTTTCTGAGAAACATAAACATCTGGGGAATAAATTCTTCCAAGATGATCAAAGAACATATTTCAAGGGTGTTATGGCCTTGCTACTACCTGCCTAGAAGAGATAGGTCAAGTTCTGAGGATATTTATTTTAGTCAAGTTAAATATTTAGGTCTTGAGCGCTATTGACTACTTACTGCTGCTTTTGATAAAGGATGTGTTGAGGCATCATTATTCATATTTGGTTGCATTCACTACCCAATTCAGAAATTAGGAGTTAAACTTTCAGCTGGAGTCTAATTATGATTCAGATCTGGATCTGTATTTGACTTTCAAACCAAAGTAGGGTGAAACTCTTCCCTGCAGGATTCCTTCCTCCAGTCTCCCATATCCTGTGTGCACAGACCTCTGATTATTTCCTTTGTTCATCACCAAATTCTCATTCCTTGCAAGAGAGTCCGCAGGCTTTGTTATTTTTTTAAAACTTTGGAACATTCTTTACTTAAGCAAAAACTGAGCTACATTAATTGCCAGCAAAAGGAAGTTTCAAAGATATAGCTGTAGAATCAGGCTGCTATGAAAGTACATGTGAGGTCAGGAGCATGTAAATGTCCTAGAAACATCTGACATTTTTGGACTGCAAATACATGTTCTGTAGGGTAATGAGTGTAATATAGGACTCTGGTGTAATTGTAGAACTCCAGTTAACCTCTTAAAAGAGGAAGCTGTAGGTAAACAGCATCAGCTATCCTCTAGTCCCTCCAATTTTCCTCAGTTTTCAGATATGAAAATTTATGTCTTAGCATTTGGATCATGACAATTTCCTTATTTTATGGAGGTAATAGATTTTTCACATGGAGCCAATTACATATTATGCTAATATCTTAAAATCCTGTCAGGTTACAACTTGTGTGTATCCTCTGATGGGAATGGACAGGGAGAGATGTGCTGGTGTGTTTGTGAGAGTAGGTCTCTGACCATCAGCTGGTCATGGTACAGTTTAATGAAAATTTCACTTTCCCACCCTCCCTTGTCAAAGATAAAGTAGGCTTTGACACCATTTGTCTCACCAGGCAAAATGACCCTTAAAAATATTCTTGCCCAGTCACTGAGAAGCTCATGAAGAAGCTTCATTTTTCATGTGTGTTTTCAAATATTTTCCTGTATGTGCATACACACGTACACTCTAGCTTGCCAGGTGTCCTGTAAGAAAAATCTTCAGTGACAGTTTTAACCAATTAGAAGTAGCAAAATCTTGAATTGGTAATGACTTTACCATCCTTTACCACTTTTTTGAGCCAACCACATTCACAAATTTCAGAAGCTGATAATTTTTTGTCATGTCCTAAAGTATAAGCACAAAGATCTTGAGCTCTTCTCTTGGGCTCATTAATGTATAACTGGAATCCTTTTAGGCACCACCAAGTTCAAGTATCTTTTGGAATATTTGGCTTAGATAGCACTCCACTCTCAGATATTTTGTAGTGTATCCCAAATATCAAATTATCATATGTTTTACCAGTGATTTTTTCCCTTTGAGTTAGTGCACTAATTATGTCCTGCATCACTCAGCCCTGATGAGACACAGCTGGAGTGTTGGGTCCCCACATCAACAGGCACATTGAAACAGTGGGCTGAGTTCAGTGAGGGGTCACAAAGATGGTTGTGGGATTGGAGCATCTTTCATAAGAGGAAAGCCTGAGAGAGTCAGGGAAGCTCTGCCTGGAGGAGACAAAGCTCAGTGGGATCTTGTGAACGTGTATGATGTACCTGAAGGATGGGAATAAAGAAGATGGAATGAGGCTCTTCTCAGTGGTGTTCAATGAATGGAATAGAGACCGTGGGCACAAAACATTTAAAATAAGAAAACTCTTTTTTTACTACAAGGGCGATTGAACAAGACCAGTTTGCCCAGAAACCTCCATCCTTGAGGGTCTTCAAGGCCTAAATGGACACAGACCTGAGCAACCTATTGTGGTTCACTTTGCTTTGAGCAGAGGCTGGAATTCGGTGAATCCCAGATGCCCCCGACAAACTCAACCATTCTGTGGTTTTGAGATTCTCCCTCATACTCCTATAAGATTCCATGGTCTGCTTTTTCACTGCATGCTGGTATGTATGATTTGTTTTGTCATAGGTCACATCCTGAGAACAGTCTACTGAGTGATTTTATTTCTTTCACATCTGTTTATGCTCTTAAATAAAACTTAAATTCTTTTTGATAAAGCTTTCTGGTGTTTTTTTGTTCTGAATGTAACTCATTATTCTAGAACTGCTTGCTCAGTGCAATTTTCTGACTTCTCAATGATATCTCCTTTTGCTTGTATGTGTTGACTGGCTAGGTTTTATGGTACGCTGTGCCTGGACATTTGTATACATAGAGATATCAAAGCTTTACTCTGTTTTAGGTCCTTCAGTCCCACAAGGGTTTCCAAACAAACACTTCACAAAGCACTTTCTGTACATTTGGATAGGAGAAAATAACCCTGTATTACTATTACTATCTAAATAAACCACACCCCTGTATCTGTACTAACATTAATTCCTATTAAGAAATCAGAGATTTATCTTACTATGCCTCTGTTTATCTCCTCAGCAGTTTCATTATCCTCTAGACTGCCACCAGTCCCTACCTTCAGTACCAGGGAAGCCCTTCTCAAAGTACTTTAATTTAGTCAATGCTATTGATCACGTATGAAGTAATTTTCACAATACAGTCCTTCAGAAATGGAATTGAAAAACAGGTTTGGCTCATCCTTGCAAAAATATGTTTCAGAAAGATGACCAGCATAACAATATTTCATCTTCAAATCCCCCTTTCTCCTCCACTCTTTTTTGGGGGGGCAGGGTGGGGATTGGAGGGAAGTGGATACATATGTTCTACTTGTCTTTTTTGTGCTACAGATGCTTCTGAAAATGTGGGGTTTTCTTAATTTTCCTCCTTAATATAAGCCGACAACTGAGCAAAATGAAGAGGAAGAGCCCTTCTGAGCTGTGACAGCTGATAATTACCTTGCTCTGCACAGGGCTCTCCATAACCCCAGTGTTGTGAGAAGTGTGCTTGATTACAGTGTGTAAGCCCAGCTCGGTGTGAGAGTTCTGCTTCGTTAGGAAAATAGAGCTGCAGTGCTGTTGCTGATCTTATTTCCAACTCCATTTTTGCCCTTGTGTGAAAAGTTAAACTACCTTTATGCTCAAGTAGCTGCCAATCCTTTGTCCTTGGAGAGCTTTAGAGGTAAATGCATGGAGCCAAACAACTGGCAAAATACTTGTAAAAGTAGGTAGGGTGAGGAGAGGATAACCTGGAGGACCAGTAGATTCTCTCCAGAAAAGAAAAAACAATGCTGTGATAGGATTTCTCGGAGGAAATAATAGTGCTTATCATTTGAGTGGGTTTGTTTGTTCAATCCCTGGAGAAAAGAATCCCAGCTGAACAAAAAACCAATATCTATCCCACAGGGAAAGAGGTATGATCTTCTGGAATAGACAGTGGCTCAGTACAATGATGATGACCAGAGGCCTTTTAATTTAGAAAAATGGGTACATTGTAGCTCAACAGCCTGGCTCCAGCTAGGTGGAGAGAGAACCACGGCACTCCAAAACACTCTATTAAGGTAAGTAGGGATTTGGAGCATGGAGGAGACTTAGATGAAGAGATTGCTTTCACAACAGAGTGATATTTGCCAGGATACATGTTTTCTTCTGTCAGAGACCAAATATTTAAATAATAATTGTGTCAATTTCTGATTTGTCAGCATTTCAGAGCACATATAATGATATTTGACAGGCACCTCCTCTCAGCCCTGGCATTGTTTTCAGCACTTCACAGTGAGCATGCAGCCCTGTGAGCAAAATAGAGAATTCGTCTTGGACAGGAAAATTACTCATGCAGTTTCAGACCTAACTGCAGGTTTGGAATTATTTATTCTTTCATGGACTCAATGTTCAATCCTTGATGAGTTTGTGAGTGTAGCTCCACTGGCGTCAAAGGGATGGTGCAAATTTAAGGATAACTAGAGTGTATACACACATTGTGATAGAGCAAGGAGATCCATGAGCTAGGACAGTCTGGGACTAGTGCACACTTAGTACAGTGCAGTCAGCAGCAACTAGCTTGATAGTTGAAGGCAGATAATATCCTCCTGAGATCATCTCACTTCCAGAAATTTCAAGCACAGATGGCAAGTGAGGGTGGGAAGTAGGAGGAGTGAGTATCTCCCTTCAGGTAATGTCGCTCTCACGCTCTGTTATAAGACACGTTGCTGGCGCTTTTTGATGTCTGTGGTGTCCTCATGGGGTCAGGTCAGGGTACCACCATGGCTGTCACAGATCCAGCCTGGCTGGCACGCTACTACTAGTGTAGAAACTCCATTAGCTTTTCGGATCTCATGCCTGTGTTACACAGACTATGCAGCAAACTAGCTGTTCTGATTTCCTCAGCCATGTGTGTCTTCAGCTGGTATTCTAAATGCTGCAGCTCACTTCACAGTGATTTTCTGGATGGTTTTAAAATCTGTAGGTATGAAAACCTGAGCCTAGTTATTTCCTCATTTATATCACTAACTTTAAGAAAGCTCCTCACAGCTCTCTCTGCAAACATAAAAGAGGCTGCTCTGAATGCCAGAAAGCATGGACTATTTATATGACCATTTAGTCCACTCTTAAGTCTTCCTTATAGTGATGGGACTGCTGTGAATTTAGTTAGTGATGTGCTGCAGCATATCAGGCATGACAGAAACAATGAAAGGGGGCTAACAGTTGTTACTGTGCCAGCCATCCATATTTCTTCTGGTTACCTGCATTTTTATGGAGCAATGCTGGTCCTCCCCAACCTGGTGCATTTCCCATGCCTGTATACTCAGTAGCTTCCTCTTTTTTAATGAAGAAAGTTCACCACATCAAACCTGTTCATAAAGCTACTCTAAACTGCATAATTCTGCTTAAATGAAGACACTGGGGAAGGAAGGAATGGTCCATGCTATTACAACAGCGTGAGGCAGTATAACTGGAAATTGGGTAAAACAAGCAAAAAACTCTAATTACAAATAAACATCTAACCTACTTTTTAACATTGCACAAAGAAAAATGAGTTTTATTTCCACCAGTGACTAAGGTTTAAAATGAAAGATCTTTCCTATTATGCTGCTCATGACCTCCTTAGATCTTATCTCAGTCATAGTGCATGGAATGGAGTATTACAGTGTTGGTTCCCAAGGGACGCTTGTGTCTTAGTTACCTTTTAAATTAACTAAACCTTTTGGAAAGATTAAACCATTCCTATGGTATTGTGTTTCATCAGGTCATTTTATTGTTTTAGTTAGCATTTTATGTTTTACTAGATTTGATCAATGTTTTCCCTGGATCAGAACATTCATGACGACAGTGCTCCACAACAAATTCTCCCCTTTCTTGCCCTAGTACAGCCACTGGCCATGTTGTAAGCAGCACACATGTGGCTCCCAATGTGACGTCTTCTGCCTTATAGTTAAATGTGCTCTTTTCCTAGAACTGAAGACATTTATAAGGTAAGGGCTGCTAAAGGTGTCTCAATCAAATCCTTGAAATATTTTAATCTCTTTCTGTACAGTAAATGTAGTGCTACCCTTGATTGCATAATATATTTTATTGGCACCATGCTCTGGTTCTGAGGCAAGATTCACTGCTTTGAATCAAGATGAGGCAGGAAAGACATATAGGCTCAATTGGTTTTTAAGGCCACTTTGAGGCTTTTCTGAAGCTTTGCCAAAGCCTGCCTGCCTCATTTATTCCTGTAGCATTCTGAGTTTTTCTGTGCTGAAGCACAGTCTGCTTTTACTGTCCCCTTCCAACCTGTTCTGCTATAGTTCTATTGCATCTGGGGATCAGCATGTCACCAGCAGAGCAAACTCCTGCTCCTTGCCTGCATTCTCTTTCCCCTTGGACACACCATCCTCTACAGAGTGGGCTAAATTTATGTAAGACTCATTTCTATGAGAGCAGCTTGAGCCATCCTAGATTCTATTTGAATCTAGGATGGCTGAAACTGGTTTTATAGAAATCAGATGTTCTCTTTTTTTACTTATTTAAAACTTCCTTTTTGAAGCCAGGGTTCAACAGCACGACACTTATGCAACTGCAAATCAACTTCAGTACATAGGTTTCTATATCCTCTTGGGATGACAGTGCCTTGTGGACAGAATTATCAAGCTGTGAGAGAAAACTTTCTAAGAGCAGTGTGTCTCTCTGCTTCCAGCTGATAATATTGGGGGGTACTAAACTTGGCACCTTAGGATTTTTTCCTAGCGTAGGAGCAAGTTGAAATCTGGTGTGCAATTTAAGCATCTGATAAGTCAGCAATTATCTTCATTTGATAGGTAAAGCATTAACAGTGCTAAGGTAAGCAGTTATGTGAGACCCATGGCCACTGGATGCTATATCTAACAGTGGTTGTGCACCACACTCAAGTTTATCTCCACTGCAAGCTAGAGAGATCCAGGATATTTGTAGCTCTGCTAGTCTGGGTTTGGGAAACAGTCTGGTTGTGGTTAGAGAGGGCAATTTAGCCTGGCAATAAACAGAGAAAGATTCACAATGAGATTTAGTGGGCAAAATTTATATTATGCAGGTAAAAACCAATGGTATCTCAGTCATGTACAAATGAAATGAGTGTTGAATCAGACTTTTTTATTTTTAACCATGGGAAACAGACACTAGAATGTGTATGAGAAATGCAGCAGAATGTGCTATAGCCCAGGAATCTGCAGAAAATCTGCCTTCATATTCTGGATAGAATGTTAAGGTAGGAGAATTAATAGCATTAGCAGTCTCTGACAAGATACACAGCTTTCAGATTTCCTATGTGGGTGGGTGTTAAAGGAAGGTGGATAATGTCAAGATGATTTTCAGTTTTAAAGAGAGCACCCAGAGCTCCAGCAAACAGCTTTTAACAGCTCAAAGAGCTTGCTACTTGCTACCACAGCAGTGTTAAGGCTGGGGAGGAAGAATGGGGAAGGTGCGGGAAGGTGCAGGAAGGGAAGGTGCAGGAAGGGAAGGGAAGGTGCAGGAAGGGAAGGTGCAGGAAGGGAAGGTGCAGGAAGGGAAGGTGCAGGAAGGGAAGGTGCAGGAAGGGAAGGTGCAGGAAGGGAAGGGAAGGGAAGGGAAGGGAAGGGAAGGGAAGGGAAGGGAAGGGAAGGGAAGGGAAGGGAAGGGAAGGGAAGGGAAGGGAAGGGAAGGGAAGGGAAGGGAAGGGAAGGGAAGGGAAGGGAAGGGAAGGGAAGGGAAGGGAAGGGAAGGGAAGGGAAGGGAAGGGAAGGGAAGGGAAAAGGAGAGAAATATCCTGAAGATTACCATCAGTCTCTGTCTGAGATTCCTGAAATATGAAAGGATGTCTTGGTTGATTCAGCTTCACTTGGTGTTGGGAACCTCCTCCCCTACCCTCCCTCACACCTGATCTCAGCTCTACATTTGAGAGCATGTGTCAAGCACAAGGGAGAAAAGCTGTTGAATATTTTGGTCACAGTCTGTTTCTTTGTAAAAAGTATGAGATATTTTGAAACTGAAGCACGTCTCCTGGAAACACCTTCTCCATTCCCTTCCCAAACTACATTTACTTTTTTCCTAACATTCATAATCTCAGCTCAGGTCAATCTAATTTTAACCATAAAACTAACCCTACTTTATCTTCTTTCCTGCTGTTTGGTAAAGTCCTTCCTTTACAAACACAATTCATATTGCTGTAGCAATTACAATCTTTTCATCCTCAGCATCAAAACCGTGTAGTCAAATATTCTTTTTTTAATGCTGCCACATGGTACGCTATTGTGAACAACAAGAGTATGTCATATTTAGTTACAGTCCTCCCTCTCCAAAGACATCAAATGCTAGTGGGTAAACATTTTAGGTATCAGAGTAAAGAAAACTGCCTTTCAAGAGCCCTTCTTCGTGCTGAGGGAGCCAACTCCTTAGATACCCCAGCCTGCGTTCCTGGCTGGCTTGGGGCACTGCTGTTGGATGCATCCCCATCCCTTCTGCTGATAATAGGCTGAGGAAGGAATACCTAGTAAATGCAATTTGGTTTGGGATACCTTTTAATTTTTTTTTTCTTAGCCTGGCAACAGCATGCATGATGAATCTGTGCTGGCACATGTTCCTCTCGCTGCCACCCCCTCTTTGTCTGTTCAATGTCCTTGCCTATTCCTGTCTTAAATTGGGCTGCAGCATCCCATGTACAGCCTCTTCCTCAGTTTTTTTGTGTTGGAAGTCACCAGGATGATGGGGCTTTATTCCTGGCTTGATACTAGATTCAGTATTTCTATAAAAGTGGGTCTTCTAACTAGTCCAGCTCTGGGCCCATTACCACAGATTTTTGTCAGTTACTCCCCACAGTTACAGCATTAAAGTAAGGAAGTGCCATATTTCATGTCTTATTCTCTAGCTGCACTAGCTCATCTATATTTTAATCCCTGTTAAAATGGCTTTTTACCCCTAGGAGACTTTAGAAGATCACTCTGTGGTGGATGGAGCCCCCAGACATGCTGCAGAGAAATGTGATAATGCAATGGTGCTCTGTCCTTTCTGCCACTGGCAGTCTGGTGGAAACAGGCTGTTTGAGAGACCCTACAGATATGTGAGTCAAATGTGAAATCTTAGTGACTGCAGGCACTACATATGGGCCAGGTTGCAATTAATCAGCAAAACAAGTTCTGGACAAATGCCTCGGGTTGAGTGGTGTTCCTCATCCTCGCTTGTTTGTGTCAAAACCAGCAGAAGACTAGGAGGTGGTTCTTGCATTCCCATGGGCCTGAAGCTGGATGAAAATGTACAGTGATTGGAGCTAGGTGGGCTCCCTGCACTGTCAGAGAACCCCAGGCACCCTGAAGGGGCCACGTGGCATGTGAGGGGTATCCAGGACTGCGTTACAGCAGGGCAGATGGTAGGTCCATGGGAAGGTTGCTTCACGTCACCATGGTGGTCACTCCAAGCTAGGCAGGGCAGTTTCCCCATGCTGTACCCTGAGGTCCCTGCAGAGCTCCCTGCTGCTCTCACGCCACTCACTGCCCAGGGAAAGCTGCACAGGAAGGCTCTTCCTCTCCTGAGCTGCTCTGGGTATAAATAGCTTTTGAGGTGAGTGGAAAGGGCTGCTGTCTTGCCAAGAGGCCAGAGCTGGTGGCACAGAGAGGGCTGGCAGGAGTAGCTGCAGCAGGCTTGCCTCTGGACTGTGCCTCTCAAAGCCTCCTCTGTCTCAGCTGGCTCCCTTTGAGCAGTTGCTAGGTAAAGGCAGGTGTGTCAGCTGAAGTAGTGGAAATTTCTATTCATCTTATAAATAGTTGAACAGCCCAACTTGGTGAAATGTGAAACGAGCAAACATCCCATCTTCTCCTCTGAGGGCAGATCGGGATTCAGTCTATAGTGCTGTCATGTCAACTGTGTCAGTGCTGCTTTCATGATGCCAAGGCCCTATAAGTTATTCATGTGAACACAGCAAACAAAGGTTTAGCTTAACCAAGGGATGAACATTCCTCCACCTGGAGCTTTCTCCACAGCTAGATGCAAAAAGTGCAGAGGTCACTTAATCTGTGACAGAAATAGACTGCACCGTCTTTGGGGCAGTATGGTTTGCAAGTATAGTAATATGGCTGCAGGCAGGTCTGAGGGCTTCTGGCACAGTATCCTTGGTAGCAAGAGAAAACATCATTAAAATACTCATTCAGCTTGGCTGGCTTGCTTGAAATTTGCTGGGCAAAATTATAAATTTCCCTTCTAATCATGTTTATACCCTAAGCTTTTAGAAGGATTTTTCCTACTGCTAAGCCCTCATGCTTCTTGTCGAACTACTCTGACCCTTGTTCTCTTGTGTATTAAGACAGATCCTCATCAGTGGTTAATACTCCCTATGAGACTGCAGGAGCTTTTCAGGTCTTTCTCAGTGACAGAAGGGTTTCTGCTCTTAAAAAGATGAGACTTCACAGACTGAATTTGAAGCTATATGTCTGTTTGGCAATATATTAAATGGAGTTTATTGTAGGATTTCAATTGCAGTCGATTTTAAAGAAAGGAGCTATCTCTGTGATATTGCCTGGAAACAAATGTGTCTTTCATATAACCTCAAAGTATCGACATCATCTAGTGGTCAAAGCAGAGGGCTGTGAATAAAGGTAACATGGATCCTAATTTTGCCCTTTAGCTGGACTGACTTAGCCCATCTGTTCTACATCTTAGACGATCAAATTGCCATGGGGACACTATGAATATCATGCACTGAAAAGCACGGTGTGCTCATTAGATGAAAAGGAGTCTATAAGAACAAGTTTTTGTTTTCTTTTGTTCCTATTTATTCTTGTTAACCAGGTGGTAGGATAATGCTGATCCATAGCTGATCTGGGCTGCCACCTCCACAAGGAGGTGAAGACACGGCAGTGGCCCTGGGCAGCAGCTACTGCCAGTTATTGCAGTGACAGTGACTAAGTGGCATGGTCTGAAACCAGACCAGCACTTTATTTACCTGTAAAACAAAACATGTCACTTCAGGTGACTGGCTTATTGGTGAATTATCATGCTCTGCTCTCATTTGCCACTGTTCTGTGAAGCTGCTTCTGGAAATGGGTGTCTTGTGGCAAGCCAAAGGAGAGTGCTGTGATGAGAAGCCAAAGGGGATATGTGAATAAAACCCAAGCCCTATAAGAGCATCTTATGCCTCTCCTGCATTTCTATTTTGTTATACTCACATCCACAGAGAAGGGAAAATTTAGCTTTGTTACGTTGCTCTTAAACCCATGTTTGCCTGTCATCTGATTAAATTCAGGTAAAAAGAAAGCAATCAAAATTAAGAGAGATGACAGTGCTCAGTACAAAGCTGGTGCTTTACCCCTTGGCATGTGATGTAAGCTGTAAGTGAGCCTTGCTGCCTTCCTGGGAGATTGGTAAGTAAGCAGAGCAGTCATATTTAGCAGATGTAGGAACAAGAAAGCCTATAGCTACAGCATGAAGGGGGAGGATAAACAATTTATAAGTACTTGTAAGTGATGATGGCACAGCTCTGAGTCGCTGTTCTAATTTACTGCTCGCTGCTTGTCTCCCCCGCAAGCCTCAGCCAGCAGATTGCAGGGCCACTGCGTTTTGAGCTCTGTGCAGTCTCAGACACACGCTGAGGGCTATGCTGTATGAAGCACACTTTCATTTTTGAGAGCATACACGAATAGCCTCACTAAATTCAGTGGGATGTTTTGCATAAATACTCACTCTGTATGGCTTACACTGGATAGTGCTTATGAGGTGAGCCACTTAACCACAAAACTTAGCAAAGGCATAAAAATACAACCGCTTTTTATATAGAGCTACTGTAGATCATTGGCCTCAAAAGTCCTTGTTTTTAACATGATAAATGGCTGGCTCCCAAGCGTAGTCACTACTGTTGTGGAGTGTAATCTGATACAGAATGGTAAACAAGGTTTTATTTGATGTACAGTATTGGAGTCAATTCACGAATTTAAAACTCCCTCCTCTATCGGTCTAACCAAGCACAGTATTCTACTTTATGCAAATAATTACTGATGTGGACTTTTCAAATGCAAATGTTAATAAGGTATTGCTTGAAAGTGTTACATGGTCTCAGTTAATTAGATGCAGGAAGCCATTTTTTGGTTGGATTCCTCATCACCTCAATGGAAAGAAAAAGATTTTTTTTAGGAACTGTGTGCAGATCAAAGGCACTCTTTGAACTGCACCTAAATATTGGTTAGGCCTAGGAAATGAATTGTTATGGGAGATATATTTAACTGTGTGTGAATATATATATATATCTTAGAGCAGGAGAAAGGAAATTGTAGTTTCCTTAGAACTTCAAAGGGAGGAAACTTTATAATGAAAAACTAATATATATCTTCACGTAACACTTCAGATTTTGTATCTCCTGCCATTGTGTAATCTTGCATCAAAGGATACCTAGGCTAATATTTGAAGGAAGCCATCAACAAGGAGAACAGCACAAGCTCTGAAGGGAGTGAGGAACAGAGAGCTATCAAAAGGATTTCAGATTGATGAACAAGGGATTGAATAAACTATGTTTTCCCATATTAAACTTTTATTATTTGAAGAACAGCTTTAAGAAGTTGTTTAAACATGTTGTGTGACCTGGTTACTGTAAAAGGGTCCATAAATAAATTCACATATTATCAAAGTGAAAGTTTCTGCTGTTTTATTGTCCTTGCACATTGTGTGGGATTTGTTTCCCACCTACATTTACAAAACTTCTTAGATGCAGTTTCTTTCAAGCAGATGTTGAGAGATACATTTGATCATCAAATTTTAAATTAAAAACATTTTTGATCTAGTAAAATTCCTAAAAAATCTGAAAACATCCTAAGATATATATACATATATATATATATATATATATATATATATATATATATAAAAATATATATATATGCACTCAGCAAGTACCATGGAGGTGGTAATGAGATCATTCTCAAGGGAGAGGAATGAGGTAGCCAAGGATGTGTATCATCCGTACAATAAAACTGCAATGTAATTTAGGTTTTGAATATCTGATGTCCACAGTAAACCACTTTATGTCACAGATTATTAAAAAAAAAGATCATTAAAATAGTTTTGAATAAAAAATTCAGTGAGCCAATGGAAAGTTTGAGTGCAGAAAAAAGGGTAATATTTATTTAAGGGATCCTATGGTAGGGGTTGTTTGCAAAATTTAATTGGCTGCCATCTTTATTTTGCATTTTACTCCAGCTCTTCCAATGGGTATTTATTTTGTTGTTCAAAATCTGTAAAAGCAGCTTAAGATGCATGTAAGTACTCAGAAATCACTTAGCTGATAAGTAATTTAGGGCTGCTTAAAGTATTGTTCATGAAAGCCAAAGTCAAGTGGAAGCTACATAACACAACAGAGATTTTTTTTTATTCTGCTGTTCACTTAATTCAAACAAGCACAAAAATCTTATGCAGGGGTAAGTGAGACAATGCTCCCCTTCCTATAGATGCCATTTTGTACATAAAAATGCAGATTTCTCTTACACCATTGAGGCCAAGTTGGTAAGCATCAGTAGTATTCAAACCTGTTGTCCTATGGATTTTTGTGTTAAAGTTGAGGTCATAGTAAACATCTATTATGAAAAATGAAGTATGAAATCTCATTTTAACCTTTTCCTCTGTGAGACTGTCATTGAGTTTCTCAACTTTCAATATCTTTCTGAGAATTTAATATGCTTGGAATATTTTGCCATATGCCAAAGCTGGTAGAAAATCAGCAGTGGATTCAGAAATTATTAAAGGAAGTAACAGACATTAGCATCATATAATCCTTATTTATTTCAACAACCACACAGTAATAGAAAACAAAAAAAATATACTTTGGAATATTCCGCTCCTGCGTTTCTTCTTGATGTCTGCAACAAAATCATGCACTCCAAGCTTCACAGACCACTTGTAAAAATTGACAGAGTAGTTAAGCGTGCTTAATAAAAGTGTTACAGGTATTGGAATGCAAATGCTGCTTTAAAGAAAGATAAAAATGTGCTTGATGGTCTTTACCAGACAGAACAGATGAAAGCCAGGCCAGCCCACCAAAGAAGACCGCTATGTTGAAGGTACTGACAGTATGATTGTTAAATTCTAACTTGCCAGTAGTGAGTTGTACTATAAATAAGAATTTTTTTCTTATTGGTGGTCCTGCGGTATGTCTTCATCATATTCCATCTACCAGAAGTAAGTGGGACATATTTAGCTTAGAGAGACTAAAGTTAACACTGTTTTCTTGTTACCAGACAAGGAAGAGAGGTACTCACCATTATCAGTACCTTATCATTCACCACTTGGAATGTGGTGTGGCACCCACCAAGTCCTTGTGGAATGCAGCGAATATTTTGGAACTATACATGTTCAGGTTCCTACAAAAGAAAGAAAGGAAGAAAACAGATGGGCTGGATTCCTGAAAATGTGTATGTGCCATTCAGCTATTTTGCTGTAAAGAAAGCTCAGCGGCTTATGAGAGAAGACTTGCTATTTAAAGCCTTTTTTCTTCTCCCTTCTCTATCTGTGGTGTTACACAGTAAGCCAATATGGCTCGAAGTCACAGAACAGAAGAAAAGGGACTCCATCTGCAGTAGGCAGCAAACTCTGTCTCTGTGAGAAGTGAGTGTTGTAGCAGCCTAACAGGCACTCAATCGTGTAGTTAGGTCTCTACCTGTAAATCTCTGTTTTAAAATATCCTAACAGTAACACTACAAAGCTTTAGAACAAGTCAGTTTTTGATTCTGCCTTCCTTGATTCTATAGGACTCTGTGGAAGGCATCTGTTTAAAACACTGTTGTCTTGAGGGCTTTTTTTTTTTTGTGCACAAACCCCATCTGCTCACAGAAGAGTCTGTTATGTCCCCTCAACAGGATTTTATGTTTCTGCCAAGTCTGTAAGAAATTCCTCTTCTGAGTATCTCAGCTGAGTCAGAGGTCCACTGAGATTTATGGCTTAGCATGGACACAAGAAAGACAGAGAAAAGGGATATTGTGTCCTGCTGTACTGCTGCTTTCAAACTAGCCAGATCATTTCTAGAAACTGGGACAAGTCAGGCCAGGCATTAATAAAGCTCAGAGCTGTATCACATCATCCTTTAGGAGCCCCTAGTTCTTCTGCTGAGCAGCTGCAAGGGGACTCAGATCAAAAGGAATGAACATTTGTGTGCTACAAGGAGGAGGGCAAGCTGCACTCCACCAAGACACAGCTGTCCATGCTAAAGAGGATTCTAGTTTTGAGGAAGCTGTTTCCTTTGAATTGCTTAGGTCCTGACATTATTGTTCCAAAGGTTTAGAGGATGCCTTGGATGGCTTTAAATATGAGAGGCCAGCTCTTTTGTGCTCTGAAGGAGAAGGAGGTGAAGCACTCAATCCTTTTGACTGAAAATTTCTAAGTGCTCACTGACAACAGTAAAGAGCCATGGAAATGGCTGTTTGCTTTGGCACCAAACATAAATGTTATTGATATAAAGAGAACAGAGCCTTCTCCAAATTTTCTTCTTCCCTGACTGCATAAAAATTTTATAGCTGAAGGCTATATGCTAAAAACACTTAATGTGTCTTAAATACACCCAGGGCTACAGAATTTTCTTACATTTGAAGAAAGATATAACTCATCAGAAGTCCTATCAAAGGATGGCCAAATATAGCACTAGGTGAACTGAGTATGTTGCTTTTGGCTAGTATATGTCCAAGTCAGCTAGTCATAGGTGTCAATCTAGTTCTCAGGATGTCCTTGGGGTATGGTTCAGATATACCATGTACTGTATTTTTATTGGTGGTCCAATCTAAAGGTGAAAATCTGTATGTTCATCATTCAGAATAGCAGCCATTCTCTAACCATCATAACTCTTATATCATGGGGCTGGGTCAGATGGCTCTCCAGACTATGTAAAGAGAGCAATTTGGGAACAACATTGAGGACTTTATGCATGGAATTCTGGTGCTTGGTGAAAAGAAAATGATCCCCTTTAGTTTTATCTCATCTTCCATACTGAATCATAAGGAATGAAAAAATAGTGCCACAAGGTCAGTTCCTATATAGTTATTTAAAAGTAAGTATATCCTATGAGTTATACTCTTTCCATTGTATCAGATCTTTTTAAGCAGTTGCACACTGAAAACTCTTATGCCTGTTGAATTCTGTACCTGGTCTGTCTTCTAGAGAACATTCAAAGCATAAAAAAATTATCAGTGCTTCTGCTAGGCTAATGAAATTAATGTTGATCCTTGATATCTTTATTGATTTTGACTTATCACTTCACAAATCATTTTACAGAAGAGTGTGAGCAACAAAAATTAACACATACATTTCTTAAAATATTCTGCTTTATACAGTTAATATGGAATGTTGCAGGAAAAAATAAACTAAGCTGGTGTAAGTCCACCTACTATTTTCAAGGAGTAGAGTAACTTAAGGGTAAACTGATGAGGGAAGACCCCTCAACCACATGGCAAAGCTGGATTACTCCTATTAACAGTAATATTTTTTTCCATGCCAGAATTGACATGATTGACAAAACCATTTGGTCTTTTCAGAGAGAGCACTTGCAGTAGGAAAAATTACTAAATAATAAACAGATGACTAGAAATAGCATTTTCTCCATTCCTGCTCCCTGTATTTATCTATGTGATGCTAGCAAGCTCTAGCTCCTCTGTTGATGATAATAAAATAATGCTGTAAAAAATTAAAAATAACAAAAAAAAAATTATATCCTGGCATTAGTTTTCCTTCCTGTTATTTTCCTAAATGTTTCTCCCCTCTCCTTTATAGGTGTACACAATGAACCTTTAAAAATGTGGAGCTGCCTTCAAAATTGCTGTCGTCATCCAGATCAATTTGGAACAAAGTCCTGTCTCCCAATCTATTCTAATTTCAATGTACACAATCTGCTGGCTGGCTGCCATCATGGAGCTCAGGAAATGATAAATACCAATTTAGTCACAGACACACAGATTTCGCTGGGATGGTGGGCTAGGGCTGCTTTAATATTCCCAAAGTTACTGCATGTTTGCACATTCACTTACGTCACTTAGTGTGATATTTAGAAGCTGGAAAGGACAGAAGTTGCACATGCTCTTTTGAAGACCAAGGGCTGAAGCTCAGAGTCTTGTTTGTCTGCCCTGAGCTGATAGCCTTCCACCTCTAATAACTGTACATAACATGAATAGAAAATTAGGTTGGACTAATCTAATTTGAAACAAGCTGGCCACAGCCAGCTACTGTGAATCTCAAAGGTCTTATGAACTGGTTATGATCAGTATTTGACATTTCTACTGGGTACTAAATGTAGCTCTCAGTTGCTATAAAATGAAGCACACTGTGCAAGGAAAATGGGCTATATGCATTGATTTCTATGCTTATTGGGCTGATGGCTTGTTGGTCTTTTTTTCCTGAATTTATACAGAGATGTGGTTTTCTTTGTGCATCTGGGATATTTCTGGAAAAGGGATGAATTAATAGCTTTGGATGACTTTTCCATGTAATTAATTTTTATATCCTTCTTCCCAATTATTTGAGGACTGGATCTTTTGCAAAGGCTGAATCTAATGTCAGGGTAAATAGTTTCCAAAGTGCTTTGAATTTTTTTGGTCCTTCACTTGCTGGTAAGTTACGTAAACATCAGTTTTAAGAAACCCTGAATAAAAGCTGGAAGTCTGCAATGCAGGCAACCCTAAAAAAATGGAATGAGGTTAAGAGAGAAGCTCAGATTTTTCATTTACATTAGCAAGTCATTGAAAGAGCAAAATACTCAGTTAAAGAGCTTTATGAATATTTAACTAATACTGTAGACAAGAAACATCTCTGGAAGAAACTCAGAGCCTTCTACTGTGTAAAAAACACATTCTTGTTTTCACCAGCATTAAATACAAACGTATGCTTTGACTATATGGATGATATATGGACTGGGTTCTTTGCTGTTCTGAGTTTCTTTGTCATGAGCGGACATTACAAAGCAGTCTGCCATGACCCTTATCTCAGTTTCTGAGTGGGAGCCCAAGTGATGCAGTTCCCTCATAAGAGGGTGGAAACATGTGGAGTCATGGTCTCAGAGACACAATTAAAATAAGGGAAAAACAAAATAAGGGACACAAGTGCCCAGCTTGCTCTGTGTCAGTGCTGGCTGGATGAAGGGATTTGTGTTGGGGTCATTACAGTTAGAGATCTACAAGGCAATATCTGCAGGTGAGTCTTAAATTTTTTTTTTTAGACAATATGTCTTGAATCACTCCTAAATTGTCTTTTATCTCTTGAGGGGAGCACAGGAACAGTTGTTCATGCATACACACCTGTATAGGTGTCTACCTGATAGACATGTAAAGACAATAAAATAAATCCTATATCTGCTTCCTGTTATAAAATACCTTAAAAATTCTTGATTTGGTACTTAAATCGTTTAACTAAATATTTTTATGAGTGGATAGAGAAGTTTTAGTTTCAAACTTCCTAACAAGATATTACTAAAATGGGTTTGCTTTTTGAAAATTAACATTTAATAAAATTGTGACTCTAATTGTAATGTGCCAGTTTGGACTCAAAACAAGTTCCTAATGTTTCAAACAAAGGATATAGGCTTCATAAACATGCTTAAATTAATTGACTTGACAATTCAGAAAAAATATATAGACAGACTAAGCAGAGAAGAAATCCCTTCTAAGCGTCCTTTTCATGTTTCTATTGAGATAACAAGTGTTTTCAAGTAAAGAATTGCTAAAGATATGACTTGGTAAAGAATCTTACTTGATAATTAATACTAACATGTTTTACATGTACGTCTCAATTTCTTTCATACAATATTTCAGTATCTCACAGACCAATTGGAATGAACCTGGTTAGAAACATCTGCTTAGCTTGGGCATCTTTATTTCCAGCTCCATCCTTTCCCAAGAGTCTACCAGAGTTACCAGTTTCAATCATCAAAATTCACTTGCCACCCATGAAATCTATTTTATATGCCATCTTTTCACTTTTTTGTAATTCATAGCATGTGGATGAGCATGAGCTTGAAGAGTGCTGAGTAGCAGCATGACCACAACCACTCCAACATGTGGGATGGCATGCTTGTCAAATCTCAGAGTGACACTTGCAAGCCACTGCAGCCTGGACCTTGGCCTAGGCCCAAATATACTGAGTGCAAATAATAGCTCATTAAGTTTTACAAAGTATTAAATTGCGATAGTAATGACACAAACAAATGGTGATTTACTTTGTAGAGTGTCTGTACTCCTTAATAAATTAATCTCCAAAATGTTGTGCTACACTATATTTTCTGGTTCTATCCATTTTTTTTTCTTTTTGTAATGAATAATCACAAGGGCAGAGAGTATTGACAATTATAACCATTAGAGAATAACAGAAGGAGGAGAAGTTGTTCTTATCTCAGAGAAAAGGAAATGTATTTTGATAATGAAGTAGCCAAGATACAATGAGTTAGGTTTAACCCTCAGATGTATCTATACAAGGATGTTTGTCCTTCCTAAGTTCTGGTCTGTGTTGTTGAATTCTTTCTGTAGTAATATGGTTAAATTCCAAGGTTATCTTATTTTTTTCTTCCTCTTCAATATAGACATGAAAATTTCCTTGAATGTTATGTTCTCCAACATCAGCAAAACATTGTTTTCTTTCTGTGATCTGAGAAGGAAAACATTCCTGGCCCTTAAAAAGATGTATTGTCTACTCAATGGATTTGCAAAAGAAGCCTAGTGAAATCTGCGTGGACTAGAATAGTTGTTATGCATCAAAGCTATTTAGAACACAATCCAAGTCAATAAAAACATTTTTTTTAGATATGTAGAAGTGCATGTGAATAGAAGGAGCTATTCAATACAAGCACCTACAGGAAGATTACTTCAATTTACACATTGATCACTGGTGGAGATAACACGTGTAGCTGTCGGAGCCTAGTGTCTTTGGTGTAGGTCTCCATCCTGGCATGAATTAAACCACACCATGTTTTGCTGTTCCCTGTTCACTCTGCTGAGAGGGAGCGTAGAGAATTTCTGACTAAACTGTACAAATATATAAAACTTGGTAGCACTAATTCAAATTTACAATGGGAGTGGTAATATGTTTGCTTACTAAATTTCAGGATAAATTTTTCGTAGACTTTTCAAATGCTGAATGTAAATTTCAAATCTGCTTGCAGGAGTATTGTAATCCTGCATAGTAAATATGCTTGTAGACATTCACTTAAAAATTGCAGGCATCTGGTGTTTTGGAACATGAGCAAAACTCTGCTAACTCTATGCACCAATAATAAATAACTTTCCTGAGGTATCTGGTTGTTTCCTAGATATGCGTTAAAGAAACAAAGTCTAGCACTTTCCCTCAATTACTTCTGAGTTTGTAATTAAATCCATATGAGAAGAATTGCTTGGTGGATTGGGGTGAATAAAGCGCTAATAAAAACAACTCTAATTTCCTGTCCAGTCCCTGTTTTCCTTCCCTTGTGCACCAGTGGCTATTCCAGGGATCGTTGCCAGATCTGCAGCCATGTCCCCCAGGGCTTTAGTCTTGACACATCTTTCAAAATAAACAGGACAGAGGATGTGGACAAGCAAATCAGTCACAGAGAACCAAGCAAAGTTTCGGAAGCACCACCACGCCCCCACGGGTCTTGCTTCTTGGAGCCTTGCTATTGCTATGTACTAGGGAATAAGGACACAGTGAAGTAGAGCTTAATTACCACCCTTACTTATTTTGGGAACTCTGACTAAACCCCGAGCTTCATTAAAGTGCAAATTCTGCTGTATACTACTTTAAAGTTATCTTAAACATTTCCATTGCCTTAATGAAGTTGAAATCAAGCCTGTAGATTGGCATCTCAAAGGAAAATGTGGGCACTACAATAAAAATGATGTGGGTGAATCAGTAGGTGTCAGATTGCTGAGTCCATAATGAATAATTATCTGAGCATAATTATTCTATGTGCTGTTTTTCAGGCAAGATGTAAAATTGAGGTCTTTTTGTTTCTTGGTAATTAAAACCACATCTCTTATATGATTGCACCTTACAAAAGAGTCTCTCTTTTGGAGAATATGGTCCGCTAATAGTATCCGTGGCTGGAAAAGGAACTATTATACTGATCATTAGAACTGTCTGTCCTATATAATTTTCTCTTCCAGCATCTCTGATACTAATTTTTGAATTTCCATTTCAGTTTATATATGTATTTTGTAGAAGAAGCCATTATGTTGTACTTTCTTTGATACATTTTTTTAGTTTTTTGTATATGAACAGGGTTTTGATATTGCTCCTGGATCAGATTTGATATAATTTTGAGTTCAAAAATCAACTGCTGTATTTCAAAAGCAACTGGATGCATTCATGGGATAAAATTACCTGAAAAGTGTTAAAAACAAAGACACAGTTTCTCTTTCAAGAAATCATTGAGTAGTAAACTGGTATTTTTATATTCTTAAATTTTTCCTACAGTGTATGGTCTAGACCACTGTCAGAACAGTACCTGATGCTTACATATTTTTTATTTTGTCCAGAATGGCCATGCTTAATTTTCTGTGTAATATATTGTAACCACTGAAAAGAAATTTCCCACCATTAGGATTTCTCACCAAGGCAAGAACACAAACCGGTTTTCAAAAAAATATTGAAAATTTAAGTAGATTATTTTCTCTTGAGGCAATGTTACATGGGATATATGTTTTTATAGAAATATTCCTGTTCTATTTTATTACCAAGATAGGAATCTTACCAAAATGCCTTGCACTTTCTGTAAGTTATGGTGGTTTTTTGGACATTATTCCTTGGCCTGCTCTTGGAACTATTATGGGAAATTGGATGCAGAATAATAGTTTCTCATGTTCCATCCAACTTCTTCAGCATATCCTCTTTTGCATTTGCTAGGTGCCAATGCAATTATTTTGAGTGGAAGAATAACAAAAAAACAAATTTAGATTAGACATAGCTAAAAGCATTTTCATGCATCTATCTAAGAGATAACAGTTAAAGGATACTTCTGTGAAGAGCAGTAAGTCTGTCTAATTAAAACTGGATTACTGACCTCCTGATCAGGATCAGATTAAAGAATTACCTTAGTGCACAGTGACAAATTCAGATTATTCTAAAACTTTTCCTGTCAGTACTTAGTGATTGTAACCAGTAAGGGCTGCTTTTGGCTTTATGTCTGACTGCCCACAGATCATGGCAGTGCTGCCTGTCACACTGTGACTTTGAGATGAATATTTCTTTTTCTTTGGCAAAAGTGGAGGAAAACCAGGTAGAAAACATGAAGCCAGACTGAAAACTAAGAAGCTGGAGATGAAACCTATCTGATGTCTTTGTATCTTTGTAACTTGGATGTGATAGAAGAGGAGAGGGTCCCTTTCATGAAAACAAAAACAGTAGGAGGAAGAGAGCAAATAAAGTTGAAGAGGATGACTTGGCCATTGTAATGGCAACTAGGAGATGAGAAGAAAACCACTAATTACTCCATGACTAGTATTTGGAGAAAGAAAATCCACATGCTTGAGCAGTGTAAACTCGGATGTCAGAATCTCAGGTGAAACTATGGTACTGCATTTTCTTTGTGACAGTGCATGGTGAGGTGGACTTAAACAAAACAACAACTTTTTATCCTGGCTGGAATTTGATGGATCAACAGTGAATACAATTTTGAGCTTATCAAGAAGTCATCAAGATCGCTGTGTCTGGTTACGTTATGACTAAGGAAGAAACCAGAGGCACTGGAATTAATGTTTCAGACTTTATGGAAAATAACAGAGCATGTATATCCAGGTCTTGAACCTGTTTAAACCATGTTTCAGGAAATGAATAATAAGAAACCAAATCTATTCTATTTAATAGAAACTTCAATATATTTCCATGTGTCTCCTGGGCTGGGTATGGAACTGGGGAATCATCCCTGGCAGTCAGTGGTGGTCTGCAGTAAGCTACCTGTGGGACTCATGTGCACCTTGTGCTGCTCAAATTGTAAGATCTGGGCTTGCCATGAGACATTATCAAAATAAAGAGGTATGTCATGTGCTTGGAGAAGTACAAAGTTAGGGAGTTCTCAAGCAGGAGGCCGAGGTATTTTTTTTTGTCCTGTGTTTGCCAAGTGCATTTACACTTGGCTGCCACTTGTACAGACTTCTCTTGGAAGCATTTTCCATCTGTCATGCTCACATGCAAAAAAACCCCTGGCAATTCCACCCCCATCTCTGAAATGGAATGTCTCTTTGTCTCTTACAGCTTTCAGCAAGACTTTTATTAAAGAGACAGAGAGGAGAGAAAAAAAATGCAGACAAGGAGATCACAAATGCATCAGATGGCAACGAGAAAGGGATTCTGTTTCACCTTGACTCCTTGTTTCCACTAACAACCTCTCCTTTATCTACAACACTGTAAGCTCCATCAGCTGTTTCATCCAGGCCTACTAAGAATGAAGTCTCTTTATATGTGGAGAATAGTGAAATAAAGTGAAGCTAGGAATTTTTGACACTGTTTTCTCCTATACTTAGAACTGCATGTGAAATACCAGCCACCTTCTTCACAAAAGTAGCAGAAAACACTTTCCAATATGATTTATAATGACGTGCCCTCTTATAATACATCACTCACATCAACAGCAAAATGGAAAAAAATCACTGAAAAATATATGAGAGGATGGACATCCTAAGCCTGATCGGTGATGATGTGGGAGAGATACATGTCTCTCTTATGGCTTCTTTTTTCAAAACTGTAATTATTTTGCAAATAGACCCCTCTCATATATAGTGATTGTGATTTTCAGAAGACAATCTGTGGATAGCACTTTATAATTTCTACAAGACATATACTGAATAGATGTTAGGATAGCTACATCATTTGAACAAATGGGATCTTTCTTTAATAGATTTTCCTTGATTTAGATTTCTGCTTCACATATTATGTGAAAGGAAGCTGCATATTCAGAAAACTGTGTGACAAGGCCTGCTTAAAAGACTGGCTGTTGTGCCTATCACTGGCAGAGAAAGTCTGAAATTTCTGTCGTATATTATTTATATTTTGGCAATAGGAACATTTAAAATTGCCTTTAAGTATGTTGGAAATAAGTCTAGCTCTTATTTTTCAGAAGGATTTTTTGCCTTCTCCTGTCTACTCTCCCCTCTTAACTCTATACAAGCCATGTCTCTCAAGGCACTGGAAACAACAGGTTAGCAAATTTTCCATGAAGTATTGAACTTCTGGCCATTAACTGGCCTTCAACTCTCCTGCCTGACACTACAGTGTGTGCCAGGCTGTAGCTGGGCTGACAAGGCTTTGCTGTGTCTCGTTATAATAAAAAGTACAATCAACTGGTGCAGTGAAAAAACATATAGGTTTATCAGGGATAAAGAAAACAAGTTATTCACAGGGAAATGATCCATAATTGCTTGTGATTACATTCTTTAAGAATTACTTGTAGGAGAAGAAAGGAATAGTATAATAAATTTAACTCCCTGGTTTGTTCTCAGAACATGAGTGAATTGGGGCAAAATGATCCTGTGAGCCAAAACACACAAATGATGACCAAGCTCTTCAACAGGCTTCTGAAACATGTTTTTACTGAATTGAATGCTACCACCAATTCATTCTGTAATGGAAGAAAAAGAGAGTGGCAACCTTATGAAAGTATCCTTTTATCAGGCAAGACAGAAGACAGAAAATTAATTGGAAAAGTTCTTTTGAGACCTCTCCCCTCACCAGTCCAAAAAATGAATACAAATCTAATGATATTGTTCGAAAGATGAAAAAATGCAGGTACAAGAAAGTACTCTCAGAATTTACCAGAACCAGGCCTGTCACAGAGACCATCATTGTGTCCTTCCCCACATCTCTTTTCAATATATTTTGGTAGTTGCTGTACTCTGTTATCCAGCATCCATGCTTCACCACAGGGGTGTCTGCAGTTCTGTTTTGGCTGAGGAATTCATGGTTTGCAGTGATAAAAGGCAAAAGGACAGGAGAAAATGACAAAAAGGCAAGATAAATCTTGTGGTATCCTCTGATCTCCATGGTCTGCTGTCTGCCAGCAGTAATCCCATGCAGAGTGCAGATGCATACACATGAATGCACACTGTCAGTCTCCCTCTTCTTCCCTGCAGTTGGCTTTGCCATGCCACCTGTGCTCATACCACAAGAAGATATTCCTTATTCCTAGGCTTGCTGGGAGGAGAGGAATGAGGGATGGAAAAGGAGGCTGCTATCAGGGTGCAGGGGCAGAGGGGTACTTCTCCACAATGGCTGTCTCACTATGCCCACCCCACATCAGGGGTAATCTGTTGGTCACAGATTAACATCGGTAATTGCACAGGATATGTCACTTGGTGTGTCTGATGAACAAACTGCCGTGGGAATTGCCTATTCACATACTGTATACACAGAGACTGATAGATTTCTCATGAGCAATCAGGACAGAGAAGGATTAGAGACAAAAATTCATATATATTTGTACATACAGTTATAGATGTAAAAGGTTGATGCCTCGTTGTTCTGGATGCCAGAATAGCTTATTATGGTCACAGGGCTGAAGTAGTATCATGTTTGTATTCTAATAACCTGATCTTAATGTCTAATAACATTCATAAACTTTTCTGTGATCAAGAATAGGTTTCTGTCCAGACATAATTTTATTTGTAAACTTTGAAAAAAAATTATTCTTGGGGTTTTTTTCCCCTCCCCAAAAATTATTCAGGTGACTGCTTTGCTGCTGAAAAAAAGGATTTGAGTCAGACTAAATCCACCTGCTTTCTGTCAGGGCATACCCAAGGAGAGGCATCAACAACTCTTCTGTTAAAACAGGATCCAACCTATATATATCAGGACTTCATTTCTGTACAGTAACAGAGTGTAGGACAAAAAATATCTCTGCCAGAGAAAGCAAAAGAAGTGAGGTCAGTATGAGAAAAAAACAAGGAATGTAGGCGAAGAAGGAAAGTGTGGTGTGCTGTACCTGGGAATTCTGAGAAAGATAGTGAGGGAGTACAAAAGGGTGAATTATGCGTATCTCAGATCAAAAAGACATTACTATGTTTTAGTTGCTTCTCATTTTTCTCACCATCCTTTAGCAGTTGCTTTGCCTTCTGGGGAGGCCCATGGCCCTATTTTGTTTCTGTGAATGTTTTCTGTCAGCTTATGGTGAATGTTTCTTGCACTCATTGACTGAGTTCCTTGCAGTGTATCTCCAAGGGCTGCACGGGTGTCACGTAGTCGTGTATTTTCTCTAGGCTGCCAGCATCACCCTCACTGAGTCATGGAACAGGGCTTTTGTTTAACTGCTGTCTCTCTTGTGCAGTGTTACCTAATTGCAAATTTGTATTTACTCTTTTTATTATTTTTATTTTTTTTTTAACTGAAAAGGGGGTGGGATCCATGATGCTACACAATCTTCAGTAAGAACAGACAAGGCTGAGACATTTAAGTACTTTTTTGCAAGTACTCCCTGTCTGCCATTTCCTGTTAGTGTCCCTGTTCTTTACCAAGTGTTGCACTCACTGTTTCGCAATGTGAATATTTTAACTCCTGCACTACTCAGGGAATTCCTTCTGTTGCTGGCTTAAGTTTGCTTATGGTTTTAATGGCTCCGATTAAACAATTTCTGAAATTTTCTCACTTTATGAATGGATTTTTTACTGTTTGTGAGTATTACATTATTGTTGAAATGACACAATCTTTTCCTAAAATATGTTTTTATTCCCTATCATCAACTTGGTGTGGCCACATAAACCATGTACATTCTGCCCTTATTATCTGACTAATCTCAATGCCTCTATCAATTCACTCTAGTCCAGAGGTTATACAAACCCTAGGGCTGACATTTGCAGCCTCATATACAAGAACATCTTTCCTTCTAACCACCACCTGCAGATAATTTTTCCATTTCTCTGGCAACTTAATTATGCATTGTAATTGATTTGGAGCCTGTGAAGAAGACATATCATTGTGAAATGTGATAATACAGATTATATACTTGTCTACTTTTTAAGTCCTACATTACATTATTGTCTTTAATAAAGGGAGAAGAAAGTTCTTTTTGACTTAGGAAGCTATTCCCAAAGTCTAAATAAGTTATTTGATTTTTTTCTTGTTAGTCAATATTGCAGAACCTGAGGATATGAAATTACTTCCTCCCTTCCCCTCAAAGAGATCAAACAGTGGAAACTGGGACTTATGGATACTCCACATGAGCCAGTGTGTGCCCAGGTGGCCAAGAAGACCAATGGCATCCTGGTTGTATGAAGAATCATGTGGCCAACAGGACTAGGGAATGGACTGTAGCCTACTGGGCACTGGTGAGGCCACATCTTGAGTACTGAGTCCAGTTCTGGGCCCCTCATTAAAGAAAAACATTGAGGTGTTGAAATGTGTGCAGAGAAGACCTAGTGAAGGGTCTGGAACCCAAGTCTGATGTGGAGTAGCTGAGGGAGCTGGGGTTTAGCCTGGGGAAAAGGAGGCTCAGGGGAGACCTTACCACTCTACAACGACCTGATAAGAGGCTGTAGCCAGGTGGGGTTGGTCTCTTCCAGGTAACAAGTGAGAAGATGAGAGAAAATGGCTTCAAGTTGTACAGGGGAAGTTTAGATTGTGTAGCAGGGAAAATTTCTTCATCAGAAGGGTTGTCAAGCACTGGAACAGGCTGTCCAGTGAAGCTATTGAGTCACCATCCCTGGAGGCATCTGAAAGACTTGTAGATGAAGAGCTCCAGAGGTACTCTCTCTTCAACATATGAAGACACAGAGGTCTAGAGAGTCACAATGCAGTCCACTTCAGGACCTGGAATAAATTTTGTGTATAGCAAACAGTGCTGTAGGGCCAACAGTGTAAAAAATTAGCTGTCTCTCAATTATCTCCAATCATCATAAATCACATGGAAAATACAACTTGCACTGAACTTCTGGTCTGTGCACACTAATGCTCTGGAGTGATTCATGGGATGAATTCATCTGATCTGCTTGCCGTACTCTGAAAAAACAAGGACATTGGTTGGGAAAGATCAAGGTTTTTGAAGATGGTAAATTTGAATAAAACCAAGTATAATAAAGTGATAAAAGAACTGCAGACCTTACTGCAGAGCCTGTTGACTGCACTTAAATGCTATAAACAAATGTATATGTACACAACAATGCCCTTCTATGCCCATTAGCTTGGAGCTACTCCCGTGGAATACAAAAATGGGCTTGCTTTTCCTGTAATGAAAAACAAGGTATGTGGGTTAGAGATATAGAAAAATCAACTAGAGAAATCTCTATAGAAATAGAAAATCAGCTGTGGTGTGTGGCTTGTCATAGCACCAGGATCGGGCACCACTACCAGTTATGAGAGTAGCTGTGCTTACAGAGATGTGACTCATATGATTCAGTGCAGCTCAGGAATGACTATCAGTGACCTGGATAACAGTTGGTCTTAGGAGAGGGTCAGAATTGTTTGCCAATAAGCTTATGAGCAGCAGTAGTGGAGAATCTTTATTGTTACACCTCCTTGTGTTTCAAGAGAGGTTTTCAGTTCAGCGTGGCTGCACCATGGAATATCAATTTTTCCTTGTTTTACCTCTGCAGAAGTGAAAATGTGACAAAGGAGAATGCAACCACATGAGAGAAAATGTCTCTGCCTCAGCATTTACTGGGAATATCTTCAAAAGGCTGCTCTGAGAAACACCAAAAAGGGACAGCTGGTGCTGACTGCATGTGACAACCTCCACAAGTTGAGATAGAGCAGTCACACACAACATACAACTCCCCGACAGTTAATCATACCTAGTTCTTGTTGGCCTTCAGCCATGCTTCATTTTTCTTCACTGGGTTCTTTTAGAACTACAGGAACCTATGTTTCCCTCTAATCAGATCTCTTTAGCCAGGTGCTCTGGAAGTGCTTAGACTTCAAAAGATCGAAGAGTGGAGGAAACACAGTTGGGGAGCTTCTGACAGACAGACTATGTATTGATGCTGAAAAGCCAATAATCATGTGAACATCCGGGACATGGAACAGATGTGACTAAGAAGCCAGAAAAAAACAGAGGGAAAAAATTCCTAGAATATTAATTTTATTGTTCTTTTATGTATCTAGCATAGTTGTTATGAATCTAAAGCTTAGATTTGGTAAAACAGAGCCTACTCTTTGCAGCACATTGGGAACTAGCATGCACAATAACTAGCAGTGAGAAACATCAGTAAAAAGAAAACTCAGTGGTTGGAGGAACATGAAAGACATCTACAAACATTCAGGTAAGTTCTACATGTCTTAATAAGTTTCGTTACATTCCTTGTAATGGGGCAATTTACAGCAAAGAAGGAATTGCTGCTTTAGCACCAAAGCCTCAACTTTGTGTCTCTCTGCCCAGAGGGTAGGTGTGACAATAAACAAGAGACCTGTGACCACTGATAATGCAGATGTGCATTTGGGCACTGACTTTGAGGCTGAACTTAGGACATGAGCACGCACACTATTAGGAACACCACATAAACACAGGAACACATGGATTCCTAGGGGTTAAAGGAATGATAAAGGCTTATTAAAGCTATCCGGATTGGCAGGAGTTTCAATGTTCAATGTAGGCAGCAGGAATAACTACTAATATTTTAAATTTCTGTGTGGTTTTATGTTCACTTACTGTCATCTGAGTTAAACTGTGACTGAATGTTCTGGTGTTGTCACTTTAAATCAAATTCTTCCTTGAAATTCAAGAGTTTATGAGTCTTAAGGTATCCTTACTGGCGTTTGCCTTTCCTCTATGATATAGTGTCATAGTTCATGTGGCTACAAGACTGGATGCAGCAATAGTGCATTTATGTAAGTGGTTATGTATTTCTTCACTTAAACTTGCTTTGATGACTGCTTGATGCTTTTTTTGGAAAATAAAATAAACGGTGCAGTGTATT
Organism: Cyanistes caeruleus; assembly: GCF_971803275.1. NCBI lineage: Eukaryota > Metazoa > Chordata > Aves > Passeriformes > Paridae > Cyanistes > Cyanistes caeruleus. Next base: position 39,636,031 of record NC_141704.1, on the reverse strand, counting down.
CAAATGTTGTCTCTAAATTTTTACATGAGGATTCAGCTTTTAGAACTCCTATCAGCATGTTTGATATTAAAATAGATTTTGCATTCTTTACAAACAAGAGCTCCATTGATTCAGATTAAATAGTGGTGAGTGGTGTGTCCTGCATCTCGTTGTGATCTTTGCAGAAATATGAATGAAATGACATTTGAAAATGGTTGCAGAACCACAGCCACACACTTTTGAATATTTCCTTAATTAATTGTGAATTTTAAAAAAATCTGTTGCTATGTTTCCCAGAGTGGAATTGTCCTCCAAGACGTCTCAGGAGGATCAACTCTGTGTGCAGCCTAAGCTCACACAGTAAATAGAAATTGTTCCTGTCTCCTAGGATGGTTTCTGCCTTTTTTTTTTTTTTTCCTCACCAGGACATTGTTGCTTTTTATTTCTTCTGTTGTGGCTTTCAATGAGTAATTCACTGGTAATCAGGAGTTTGCAGCATCTGGCTATAGCAGAGGCTTAAAAGTTGTCAGAAAATCAAAGCCCATTTTTGTAAAAGTGACATTAGCTATCAGGACAAACACAAACTCTGGGAAATCAGCAGCATTACTGGAATTGTGGCACCTTGTGCACAGAAACACAGAACCAGGCAAAGCTTTTCTGATGGTACCGTGAGCCAGCAACAGCTTACAGGTCTGTGGAACAAGCTCTGGAGATGGATGCCAGCAAAAAATAATTTTCTTCTGGAATTAAAAAGGGACAGCAAAAGGGGAGTAGGATCCTAGAAAACCACCTCAAGTCTTAAAAATGGTTTGCTTCAGTTGGAGAATCTGGCTAGTTTATTTCCTTGAATTATTTCTTCTTCTATTACTTTGAGAAATGCAAGGAGAATGACTCAATCCTCCAGCATCTTACATGCGTCTTAGTCATTGTCAATCACAAAAAAGTTACAGTCTGCTCCTCATGCTGAATTGAAACACTTCCTGAGAGAATAGGCATATTTGATGCAATGCTGAGTCACTCTCAGCTGCTCACCATTATTAGGTATTCAGCACGGCTAAATTGATACAATTAATTTTCCTGAAGTCCTATAAAAGTCTCTTTATCCTCCTGACATCCCAGTATTATTTCTATTCTTTTTTATTGTGGTAGTCAGTTTGCTGCTAAGACATTATTTCTTTTCTTTTTTATTATGGTAGTCAGTTTGTTGCAAAAACAAAGACAAACCAGCTTTTGCTCCTGCTTTTATATTTGAATCCCACAGAGCAATTTTTTTATTCTGATTTTTTTCCACTGATTTGTGAATCACTGCATCTTTCAGAATATGAATCTTTAGAACAAGATGCTCTTAGGTATAAAGTGAAAGAATAAAATCTCTTCGTCATCTCCTGAAAAGTCATAGAGAAAGAGCCACTGGAGAGGCTGACCTACATACCGGATAGCATCCCTTAAACAAAACAAAACAGTTCGGATATTTTCTGTGAATTACTGAGGCAGATACTATCATTAAAAATAGGACACACAAGTATAGTCCAGAATGCTTTCCACTGAACATTTCATTCTTCGTTTCACTTGACCAACATGAAGAGCTCGAAGGTTTTTACACTTACTCCTCTGATTTGCACAAAACTACCTTTTATTTTCTTTTTTAATACCTTTTTCATATGATTTTTGGGCATGAGTGATTCAAAGCTATAAAAGAACAGTTTGAAAAAGTCAGATTTAAAAATAACTCATAACCCATCCCTCTGGAGAAAAGCATGGTCATGGTAGGTGCTCCCTCCAGTGAGAAGGACTGGATGAGGCAGGCACCTTGCTCCTGGAGTTCAAGATACTGTGATTCTTTCTGCCTGGTAAAAGCAGAAAGCAAATTTAAGAAAGGAATATTTGTGAAGACTTGTTGGATCTGTCTTAGCTTCTCTTACCTGCTGGTCTGATGTACCAGGAGAGACTGATTTCTCGGAAAGCATATACCAAAAGGTGGCTGGCCTCATTTTCTAAATCAGCAGGCAATGTGCTCCGTATACATGCACATCCTTACAGTGTAAGGATTCCAGATGTTAAAGTCCACCAGAGAGGGCTTTTTGGGGGAAGGGGTTTTACGTTTTGCACTCCATGAACAAACTTTCTAGACCTCTCTCCTTTAAAATACAGTACTGTATTTCAAGCTGAAGTCAAGCAACTCCCCTTCTTTTCCCTCTGAAAAACAACTCCTGTTAAACCATGGAAAACTATTGTTAAGTCCTTATCAAGGTAGGCAACTTGCACTCTCTCCTGCATTTCACATGAATGAAGAAAACACTCCTGCACTTTGGGAACTGCTAAATGACAAAAAGAGGCTTTCCAGATCTTGAGCTCCATAAGACACAACAGCAGTCAACTTTCCAAAAGAGAAAGTAATGTTACCTCTGCCACTGCAAAATTATCTCTTCTCCAGGAATATCACTTTTCTTTCCTCTCTCAGCCCATTCATTTTTCTCAGTATGCTTCCTTGACCTCCACTTCTGTGGCTTGAACACTGCAAATTTCAAGGTCTAGGCTAAAATAAAGATGACAACATGACTAATGAAATAGAAACCAGATTTTTCTTATAGGTGGTGCAGAATTTGTCTTTAAAAGTCTTTGTTTAGAAGCTTGACTCAACTCAGGCAGTGAGCATCAGTGATTCCAAGAAAGGAGATAATGTGTATTGCAAAAAGGATCCCAGAAAGGATAGTACTTTTATTCTATGTAGATTGTCACAATCTGTTCAGACCAACAGAGAAATAAATGGTGTGACAGCACAAATCTTTTCAAATAAGGCTTCTCTTCAACACTTTTTGTGTGGCTAATGCTATGGCAAGAATGTTTGTGTGGGAATTTCCCCATGTCATATTGTAGATTGCAGGGCCTTTGATATCTTCTCTTAATTCACTTTGGAAGATAAACAGGAGTGAATGTCAGTATAAGAAATCTGAATTGAAACGACCCTCAGCCTCATCACTTCCCCTAGTGCAAGTAGTTATTACTGTGATTTCTTATTTATTTTATTAGAAAAAATATTAAAATGTTGATAATTTAGGAAGTTTTTTATAACAAGCTTTGGATGGCAGAGGCCTTTAAATATTTTTAATGAGAGTCTTACCTTGAGAATATAAAATTTACTGAATTGCACTTAATTAGGTCATCAGAACTTTCTAATATTTTTGTACCTTAGAGATAGATTTGAAACTCACTGAGTGTGAGTCTGCAGTTCTTTTAGGAAAATTGTTAAGGTCTATAAACTTTTAGACATATCTGTACTGCACAAAACTTGAACCTGGTCTTGATATTTTGATTTTCTTGTTCTCAGCTGCCTGATTTTTCCTTCTAAGGAAGGCTGTTGCTTTTGTAGATGACTAAACTGTTTGTGAAACGGATGAACCAATTACCTATTACCAATAGTTACCAAAGGAAGAATGTCAGTAGCTATTGTGGCCTGTTTGCTTTAAGTGGGAGGGATTTTTACAACTGAAAGCCTCTTACAGCACTATGATTGGTCTATATGAGGTAGTACATGTCCTCATAAAATTATATAAGGCCCCCAAAGGTACCACCCCATTCTGATTCCAAGTTTCATGTAAATTGGTTCTTGGTGTAAATGTGCACATCTTCATTCTATGGCAAAAAAAGCCAACAATATATGTTGAGTTTTTAAAAATTAATTAAAATAATTGAAGTTCACATTTTCTAGAGCCGCATTTTATTATATTAAATAACATTTGGAAGTTCAACTATGCCAGTATTGGATCCCAGACATTTCTTTTCTGTCTTTCTGTAGAAGGCAAATTTTCCTGTCTCTTTGCTGTTATTAGAGACATCCTGAAAAAAACTCAATAAATTTTCCTCCTTTTGGTAGTTCTGCTTTGGGGAATGACACTGTTGGTGCTTTGCTGTCAAAACTTTACATTAAGAAGATTAAAAAAAAAAAATCAATTTCTACAACAAATTCATGGACTGCTGAAGGTCTTTGTTCCATATCTGTGCTGACACCTTGAGGGTAACCAAAGCCATGGGCTCTAAATTTAGAAACCTAGAGAAGAAACACAGGGTCATGTTCAGTCCATTTATCAAAAGAAAGAGGAACAAAATCATCATGAGAAGCAGGAAAAATTAGATGGAGGCTCACATTGCCTTGTGTGCTCAGGTGCTGATTTTTAGCCATACCAAGGGCAGTCTTGGAGAGCTAGTTTTACTCTTCTAAAAACAAGGCAATGGAGGGAGAAGGGCCACTGATTGTATTCCTCATTTGGTGCAGATAGTCTGAATTCAGTTTCTTCCTCTGCCAAGACCCCAAAGATCCTAGAAATCCTTAGTGATCCTTTTTCTTGAAAATTAAGAGACATCCAAACAATTTACCTCTGCGAATGCAAATGTCTTGTTCTAACATAAATTCACCACAAAATGGTATTCTGATATGCTCTTTAGAAAGTTCTTGGTTTTTGGTTTTTTTTTTATGTAAGCATTGTAGATAGGCAAAATGAAATTGCCTTGTAGCATGAGTCTAGCAGCTAGATAAGAACATAGGGTCCTATATGTCTATATAATTTTGTAAAGTCTGTGTGAAAGGCAGAATTGCAGTCACTTCACTTAATGTGACACAGGAATTGCTCTCCAGCTAAAGCCTTAAAAAGGCAGAGGAGAAATGACAGCATCAGGATGAAACCTTGGCACCAGACTTTCTTGTCTGCCTGCAGGAGGGGAGCTGTGTTACAACAATTCTATATGGGATTTGTGCTTCTCCTCTCCTGGTTGAAAATTGTAGGTTCTCCTGGGTTAGTAAGGTGTCTGTTTCCTGCACTGAAGGTCCACACAATTTAGATATAATTTGTGCCTCCAGTTTCCTTTGAAAAAAAGACTCAAATATGAATATCTAGATGGAATGAGCTTCTTTGTGCATGCATATGAATTGCACTTATATTCAATGCATATTGCATATACATACCAATATGTATTTATACCTCTGTGGGTTGTAACTGCAAAAGATCGTGATTTTCTTTCTGCTATATCTGGACATGTTGATTTGCAATGAGCTACTTCTGAAATCTCATTCTGATCATAGCTTACAGGTATCCACAGTTTGTCTGGCTTATAAGACAAAATTTCATAGGCATTTTAGAGCGTGAGGAACCTGTAGGTGCCAAAGTCTCATATTGTCTCTGGAGAGTGCCCTGGAGAACTGCAAAACAAGGGCTAGCTAGTCTAGCTGGGGCATGCAAGGCAGTGTAGAAATTTAATTTGTTGAAATTTTGTTCAGTGATGATCTGTTAAGTGACCATTCTGTATCTTCCCAAGATAACATTGCTGTTCTGTGCTGAGGTTGGACAAGCTTATGTTGGAGTGAGCTGCTTAGAGACTGTAACAAGAGAAACAAGTCTGGAGACCCATGCCACCCTCTCTATCTGTTTGAAAGTGCAACTCCTGCTTTACAATGCTGTTACAGCCCTGGTCCTTTTGCCACTGGCCCTGGACTGCAGTGCATTTTTTTGGTTTTGTTTCTGCTAAAAAGAATATAGTGATCAGAATGAAAGCAATACATCAAAACACTGAAAATTAAAAATCATTCTCCTTTATCATTTTCAGAAATTTCAGTGAAACAAAGTCTTTATGGCACTTTTGTATACCATCAGCTGGAGCCATCATGAGGACAACATGTCATTTGCTGTTTTGTCAGACTTACAAGCTGTTGCAGAAGTTACACTCATTTTTGGTCCTTAGGGAGCTTTAATATATCTGCCTTAGAGAAGACACTGTGACACACTTTCTGTTTGTTTGCCCACCGACATGTTTTCAGGAACTAAACAATAAATAAAGAGACCATCTAGTGTTGGGGCTGTTTCTTCTGCTTTATGTATATCACAAATATCACAGTGCCCTTGCAGACTCAATAAAACTCCATCTAGTGTGCCATTTCTCAGCAATCAACATTCACTCCTAACACATCTGCTTGGGTTTGGCATTAATCCCTCTGCTTCATCTGTATTTATCAATGGTTCAGAAATCTGTGTCGCCCAGTCTCATACTCTAGCACGTCTACACTCGATAATCTGAGACTTTTAGGACAAATCATCAATGAAATAAAATAACAGAGATATATTTAGATCTGACAAATACCCTGTGACTAATTGTGCCTGTCAGCACAGTCATGTCATTTTATACCCTGGATTTCCTAGCGCCCATTTAGAAGAAAACCCACATTGTAATGAAAGAAAACTTCCAAAGAAGAATAGTCAAAAACATTAAATTGTAGCATAATTTAAATCTGTGTTTGCAATATTGCAATTGGGATAGGTAGACTAAAGCAGAGCTAATGCAAGTCTATGAACTTTTCCCTCTCTACCCCTTCCCCTCACCAAATACTTTTAAAATTTTCCTAAAGTGTAGCTTTATTCACTTTTCCCCTCTTCTACTTTAAGTTTATGCATGGAAATTCATGCAAGGGAATTTAAAGTCATCTATTACCCCATTCACTCAGGGATCAGGGTGAAATAATATCTACGAATATTTCTCCAGTGGAGGCCTAAAGTCATAAACTACTGTCTTCTTTCTGCAGATGAACTTGAATGTCACAGAGAGAGCAACAGGAATTATCCCAGAAAATGAATGTGGAATTCTTCTCTTTATTTCTCATTCTCTTCCAAAGATCAGAAGTTGGTATGATTAAAAGATTAATGTTTCAGACCCCTGCAAAATATGGAAGACTGAACATTATGTAGTAGAGTCCTTAAAAAAGATAAAGATATTTGTTAGATAGGCTTGTAAGGCTAAAATAAATTTTCTATGTACGTAACAATGTTAAAATACCTTAATAAAATAAAGCATTTAGAGGATTTACACAAGTAAGAGATATAGTTGAGATGCGACAGACAGCTTCAAGATATCTCATTTAACTATAATAATAAGAAAAAAATTAGAATTCTGAGCCCATGTTTTTCCTTTTTGTTATAGTTTGGTTTGATTTATTTTCTATAAGATTTCCCTAAACGTTTTTGCTTTTCTGAAACCTTCACCCACCACAAATCCTGTTTTTAAAAAGGCCCCCTTAAAAGATTCTTAAGCTTCTCATTCACATAGAGACAACAGATTGGGAAGGGCAGACATCTCAGTGAAGCACGGTCCCTCCCTCCTGAGATGGCATGCTGATGTACTGCCCCATCTTGGGAAATCTGCCCTCTGTGACTGATTCCTTGTTTTCCATGAATCAAATGTATAGTCATCTGAAATCATGTTGGGTCATCCCTGGAGCTGTGGGAAAAACTAATTTCCAAGTAATTTTCTCTACACAATCACCAATGAGCAATAACATTTTGCAAAAAGTAAAATTTGGAAGTAATTAGGATTTCAAATTAATGGATTTCCTACCTCAAGGTGGACTTCTGCTTCTAGCTTTTGATAGAAGTGCTTTATTATCAAGCTTCTGACTGCTCAATATAGTTAGAGTCTCAGATTGGTTGCTGGCAGAGACCTGTGAATTTTATTAATGATTGAATAACTAATGAGAAAATGCTGTAGAACTTGCAGATTTTTAAATAATTCACACTTACCTTAGAAGACTTCTGCCCTCTTTTTCTGATTGCAGACAGAATATACTTCAGCTGAGATATTTTCCTACTGATTTGATTTCTATACAATATTTTTTTTTGCTGCTCTGGAAATCAAAAACTTGGATGGCACAACAGGTCCCCTTCAAATTGTGTGGAGCACAGCACAGTCTGATTCATTTCAAGCCAAAGTGGCCCAATTGATGTAAATCATAGATTAACTCAATTTATTGCTATTTATAAAATTAGTCACCTGCAGCATCCTCCTGGATGAAGTCTAGTGGTTGGAGCAATGTCGGAACAATGTTATCACCACATGAAGTATAGAGAACGTGGTGTCTCCCATAGGTGCTTGGAAGTGGCACATCTCTTACCTTGAGCATGGGGAGTCCTTTTCCATTCATTCTGTACCAAATATGAAAAGACAATAAAATCATTTTTGAAAAGGATTTATTTTGTTTCCCTAGAAAAATTTTATATCTTCCTGTTCTTTTCAGATATTGAAAATGACAAAATTGCAGTTAGAAACTTGAAAGATTAATATCAAAATTTTTCAGACCCAAAGGACTTAACAAAAAGCAATTATACTACTGTGGTCTATCATATCTGGTTATAAAAACCTAGAAAAATAGATCCACGGAAAATGGTGGGATTAATCTTGTATATGATTTCTGTTTACCCAGAGTAATCATGACTTCTATCCCTATCTTGTATTGCAAGCAAAAAAACAATGTGACTTTCTCCTACCTAGTTTTCTATAGATAATATGAAAGAGAGAAAGATTTTTCACTTTTCTATTTCTTATGATGACAATTGCACTAGCAGTTTTGTTTTTCTCCAGAGGCTACACACATTGCTCTCATGATGTGATCTCCTGTGGCATTAGTAGTAACAACTTAATGTAGAGCTCGACTAATTCTCACTCAGTGGTGTAAAATTTACATTCACATGGGTGAAAACAGAACTTGTCCAATCTCATGTAGTACTGAAGTTCTTTTCTCTTAGTAGCTGTTTGACCTTATGCAAAGCATAAGGTCATATGTGCCACCAACAGATGCTACTTTAGTGGATATGAATCAGTTAAGTAGTGCTGTGCTAAAGCTGTTAGCATTAAGAAGGACTGTTAGTTCAAAGCAATGTAGCTGAAATGTCAAGTATATATATATATATATATATATATTATACACACACAAATATATTTACATCTGCAATTTAGAAAGAGAATTGTTTAGAAACAGCTTCCTGTGCCTTGCACAACACAGACCTGAAAGTGAGCTGATGATGCAGACATCACCAAAATAGTTTCAATAGACTTATTTAATGCATGGATGACTCTCAGTGTCAGAATGTAAAAGTCTGGCAAAAAAACCCTATTGATTTCTGGGGAAAAAAAAGCTTGATTTTCATTTTACTTAGTGTTGCAATTCTGTGTGAACAGGCAGTATTACATCTCAAGAAAAAAGTGGTTCTGCTGAAGATAGTTGCTTTATTATTAATTTTGGTTGATTGACTAATCACCTAAAAAGTCATGGATCCAAGAATGGAATGAAAACAGTGAGTGCATGGAAGTCTGAAATATCATAAGGAGCTGACACCATTTTGATTGGAACCCTAATTTTTATATATATCTCTCTGCTGATCTAGGCCAAAATCCTTTTTCTGACTGGCTCATGACAATAGTTGGAATACACTAATCAATGCAGTAAAATAAAGGAACAAAGATCAAACAAGTATAACAAATTTTTATTTTGCATTTGCCTGAAATATTTCATGAAACCCCAAATTAAATGTTGTGCAATGTTTTCAACTTATTGATACCTGAAGGGAAGGAAATTCAAAAATAATTAGTTGCAATAAAATCCAGACCAATTAAACAAGTTTCTTTTTGAATAAGCACACATTCAATTGTTTATCAAATCTGAAAATAATTCCAAATTATTTGTATCCATATTTTGAAGATTTTTCATTTACTAATTTTTATTAATATTCCTGAAATAACAGGTACAGAAGCATTTGACCAGAGAGAAAGCTTTTTTAGCTCCCATTTTCTAAATATCGACTGGTCTCCAGAAATATTAAGGATTTGTCAGATTGCTTTGTGACTTTCTCTTTAAAGTCTTCAGGGTTTCAACTAATTGACCTCATCTGCTTTGAGCAGGAGATTGGTCTAGAGACATACTGGGATCCCTTCTGATCTGAAGAAATTCTGTCACTATGAACAATATCAGTAAACGCCTTTTTAAAGTTCTTTTTTTGTGGAGTACACCATCTCCTTCACTACTGAAGGAATGACAGCAGTATTTCACCCACCCCACTAAACAATCTTCACAATGCAATTTTTTTACCTGTATACTGAACTAACATATAACAGAGCAAATATAACAGAAATTCACTTATTAGTGTGCCTGAACTCTGACATGTCAGGCTACCATGAAGAGCAAGAAAATTGCTTATTTTACTGGCCTGTTTACTGAATCCTAGGCTGATCCAGCAGGGACATCAGTTTAACTTGAAGATTCACACACTTGAGATAACAGCAACAATTCCACTAAGAAGCACCAATTTTTGCAGTGCTTTCCTCAAGTCTCCCTAAAGTAGCTGGCAAAATCTATCTCCACTAGGCATGTTAGTGCCAATGAGAGAAAGTGGAAAAGACATCTCATCTACTTTGTACCGCTGTTAGGAAGGAGTTGTCAGCTTGTTTCCATTGCCCAGAAGGAGAACCTGCATAGTTACTGTAGTCCAGGCAACTAACTCTTCTATTGCCAAACTTAGACTGTGTGGATCTCTTCTGTTCCTGTTGTAAAGATAAAGCTGAAAATCTGGAATTTAAAGATTTCATTGTGCATCTCCAAAATCTTGGACTCTTTACACCCAAAAAACATTTCTGTATGTTATCCCTGACTGAGACATTGAGACACATTGAGACACTTATCCTAATCCAAGACCAGAATCAAAATTACTACTCTAGAATTGCCATAAATGAACAATCTCCAAAGCTTTCAAAATATTGTTGAAGATTTTATCCCTATTAGCATTTTCAAGTTGTAAAGGAGATGAAATAATGATTTTGTACCTCCTCCTTAACCAAAGGAAATCAAATGCTTTTACATTAGCGAAATTTAAATACTAGTGTGATAGATACCTGCTTTTACTGTCAAGTGCATATTTCTCTGCCTGTGAAGACATTAAAGTCCATCTTGTGACTTTTATTAAATAGAAAAAGGTTAGTGCCTATTCATCTGAAGAGTGCAAAAAAAGGAAAAGATGACTGAATTAGATCAATCAATTTAACTTCAATTCACAGAATAAGTCTGTTTTCAGAACCTAGAAAACAACAGGGAGAGAACCAGAAGCCAATGTCTGTTATGTTTGTCAAGAATAAATCAGAGCAAAATAATTCACTCTTTTAATGACCAGGTAATAGATCCTGTGGATAGATGAGGAACCGAAGACCACAAGTTCCTTTACTTGAGCAAAGTTTTTGACTTAGTCTCTGTTGATATTCTCATGTCAAAAGTAAGAAAAACACAGCCTTTATTCTGTGGGCACTAAACTGATTAGATAACCTCACCACGGAGAAATTAATCAAAATCTAATTATGCTCAGGATTCTGTGGGGGGTCTGCCTTAGATTCTGCTTCTGTTCAAGGTTTTCATTAGCAAAACAGATGGTGGAATAGTCAAAATGCTCATTAGTTTTGTATCTGACACAGTGCTAGGAAGGACCCCAATGTGTCGGAGGATAACAGTAAAAATAAAAGTCTGGAGACATGGACTGGAAACATAGTATTTGACTCAAGGAAGAAAAGGAATGGTTGAGGAAAGGAAAGGTTGAGAGAAAGGACAAGATAGTATAGAAAACATCAGTTATACAAATTTGTTATGATGGTAAATATCAGAAAGCAACTTCTTCATAAACATCTTAACACTGCAATGGATCACATATTGGGTCTGAATCAACAATGACAGATTCTTTTAGAAAGATGAATATTCTGTTCATAGTGTAAAAAACAGAAATATATCCCACATGATGCATGCTATGGTCAGAAGGAAGATGTAGAAACCATAAGAAGGTGAGACTGGAAGAATGGGTGGTATCAGGCCTAAGAAAGACAGAAGGACATTTAAGCAAGAAATTTTAAGAAGATTAAGCCATTCCTGTTGGCACAAAAATAAATGATACTTTTGTCTGTATCTGCAAAATATGACAAAAGAAGAAAGAGTTAAATTGACATGCAAAAGAGGAAAGTTACTAGAAATGTTTTCTAATTGTAAAGTTAACTGAGCACACTGGGAACACTTGCTAGATTGGAAAGACTGGATCCACTGTCACTGGAAGTCTTTAATGAAAAGTTATTAATTTTTCAGAAATAACATTATTATTGTGAATCTCTAGAGCATTGTGATGAATCAAATTGGTTGGTGTTTTTGATTCTGCTGGAAGGAGAGGTAAAGGTAGGTAATATCAGGTAAAACAAGGACTATTTTGTTCTCTTGTACATTATTGTAAATCTGAATTTTACTTATCTAATGAGTTAGTATTGAATGTTAGCACATCATTTCAGTAAGACTGGACACTTACATGTTATTACAATTTCATTCAGAAATTCTCCTTTGGTATAAATGAGACAGAACTGGTAGCAGCCACTGCTCATCACTGCTAGTTCTTGATTCTTTTAAGTGTTTTCCATAAGCACAGCCATTAGCACTGGCACATACTGCTGCGTGTGAACTATTGTTTTTTACATTTATTCTAATTATTTGTGTAGTATCCAAATATGGTGGCCAAAACCAGGAATAAACCTGGAGTAAAACAGGACTAAAGAAAAGTATGTATGGAGAGCAGTGTTTATAGCTATATGTAACTGTAAAGCTGCTGAAACCTAAGAACTGCCAGGGATTTTACCTCCATTAGATTGGAATGTGCACAAGTGCCCCTAATGGCTTTAGAGACATTTAGAGGCATTATAATCCTACTCTGCTCTCTGGCTGCAGTGTAGTTCTCCCTAAACAACCTTGTTCCGTGGGGTCAAGCACTATTCAAATCATGGGCTTCCGTCTTATACTTGGTCACCTTTCAAGCCAAATTTATACTAAGGTTGCAGTGTAACCTTTTTCCACATCTTTCACTTGGATGAGGATCCTGACTGAAGAGGAAGGTTCTCAGGAGCCCCACAGGGCATGCTACCTGAGTCTTTCCCAAAACTGAGATATCCTGAAAGTTTTCCTTAATAAGGTCCCGTGTGTTTAACACAGGGCAAACTCATGCTGCAGCATTTCCCTCAGCGGGTCCTTATCTAAACTCTTCTTCAGTCAGCCCTCTTGGGTTTTTACTGTCTTGAGACTCACAGGAGAAGGTGTGCAAGTCAAGTATATATCAGAATGCATTAAGGACTTCCCAGGATTATTGTCAGTCTGCAAACTTCCCATCACTACAATAAACTTAATTATGCTCAAACTTTCTATACCACCTTGTCAAAGTACACTCAACACGTCACTCTTGTTCCTAAATGAATTAACATCAGTTCTCTCTCTTTTCCTTTATTTCCCATCATGACACTCTTTGTTTCTTCCTGTATTTCCTACCTGGCATTGGTTTCTCCTGGAGGGTCTCCAGGAGATGACATCTGCTCTGGCTACCCCAAATCCATGTGCTTGTGGAATGGTCTAGCAGGTAAATACCTGCTACATTTTCATTATGGATCTACGGATCTACAACAGATTTAGCCCTGGGAGGTGCTTCAGGAGCTGTGAGCACTGGCTGTTCAAAGCACATTTGTGGACAAACCTTCCTTTCCCAAGTCAGAGCTTGAGAAGCTTTTGGGTGAAACTGGCAGATAAGCATGCTACTCCTTTGGATTAATTGCAAAGAAATCTTTTGCTGGGCAAAACAGGCCAAGCTTTTCCCCCTTCCACCTCCCCACCTTCTTACATAAAACTGTTTAATCTGCCAACTGTAGCACACACAAAGAACCTAGGAGCAGCCCTTCCTATTTCCCACATGTATCTGTATTTTCCATGACTGTACTGCTGTACATTCTAATAAATAGGCAGCATGTCTGCTGGCAGGACAAAGAGAAGTCTCCTTCTACCTACCACAATCAGTGGAAGAGGAAACACAGAAACAGAATCTATGATTAAAGCAGACAACAAAAATCACCTCCAAAATTTGATTAAATGGAAGGATCTGAAAACTCATTAGCAGTTTTACTGAATTTAAGATGGGTAGTTTTCTACCAATGAGAATAAATTGGAGACCAAATTACTTTGGTTGAGTATCAATTAAAAAATAAAGAAAATGAAACAAAAGTGTGTTTCATTCATTGTTCCCTTGATGACAATTATTTAGTGAGTCATAAACCTTTCATTTATGAACAGAAATGTTCTTAGAATTTGAGAGGCCAAAAAATATTTTGTGTACAACTACTTTTGCATGAAAAGCACTCTTGACTAAAAATATATCCCAAGTATTGTCTGAAAAAAATTACCCAACCCAGGGTAGTATAACTTGCATTAGGATCACTACAGAACACTTTCAGTTTACCTCTCGGTACATATACTAGAGAGCATTGTGCTAGAGAACAAGGAAGGGGTTAGAGTGCCTCTTTTACATGCAAATTTCTGCCATTCTATTTGTGAGTGTTCCCTGGTCCTTTTTCCCACCTGAATCCCATGAACTTCTTCTGATTAATGTATGTGCAAGAGGTTGTGCTTTGTGTGTGTTGTATTCTGTTCTTGAAAGGGGTCAGTCAGGAGTACGGAGCTCACAGTCACAGAACTCTAGTTCAGCATAAAATTTTCTGATGGATTTAGGTGTAATCTGAAGTAAAAAAAAATTCTTGTAAATCCCTTAATCCCCAAACCACAAATTGTCTTAAAATAATATTCAGTCTTCACCTAAGAAGAGGGAAACAAATTCCCATGGTGTGTCATTTTTACATACAGAAAGCAACAATCCCAGTCCCAGCTTTGAAACAAAGTAGTTCCAGTGAAAGGTAGATTGAATGAACCACTTTGCAATATACATATTAGGTCCAAGGAAGGATCTTTGCCTAGCTAATATAATGAATAAATATAAAGCTGTCCAGTTTTAACCTTTTTCCCACCAGAAATTTATTGGTTGAAAGTCTTCTAGATACCACTAACATTAATGATACATAATTAATAATTTAATACTTGGGCCTGAGATATTTGCATCTGTTGCTCCCAGGAGAAGGATTTTTCTATTTCCTGCCAGGAGCCCTGTATGTGAATTCAAGAATAAGCAGTTCATCCCATGACATTTCCTTATGCTCAAACAGACAAGGTGACACATAAAGCCCAGGGGCAAAGGGAAACCTGATAGCTAAATAGCTGAGCTGCAGTCGGAAGTGGTGAATTCCCTCGACCACAGGGAAAGCTTCCTGTTCTTTGTAGATGAGCCTATTATTGGAATACACTTGCCTGCAGTTAATCTTCAAAGTAATTAAATGGAAAGGAAGCAATTAAATCACTGAAAAGGAATTGCATCTGGTTCAGAGGGAAAAACCCAGGCCTAGGAAGTATTTCAGTGATAGTAGGTACTCAGTGTAAACAGGTATCTTCCTGCTTGCACAAATGATTAATATTTATGTGCTAAGAATACCTTGTGGAAATCAAATGAGGTTGAAAATCACGAGTTATCATTACTGTGGCCTAGAAGTACCAAGGAGGGAAACACTGATATTTATTTTTCCTGTGATGGGATAAAGTTGAAACCTGGGGCCCTTTAACTCATCTTGCATAGATTAGCCTGGTACCTTGAAAGTTAGTAAAGCAATGTACATTTACTGTTGCTGAGAATCTAACTCAGCATTTCAGTAAGCACATCCCAGGGAAGGAAGATCATAACAATGACAGTGAGGAGCATGATTCATACCAGTTTCCAAAGAGAAAGATAGTCAAGTTTAGAAAGAGCTTGCAATGATTCCTTAAAATCAGGTGTTGGGACTATGCAAAAAAAGACAGCGTGTTTTAAAGACTGGCAGAAATCTTTAACTAAATTCAGTTTTAAATGTGTTGAAAGCACTTAAATGCTTCTTCATTGAATTTATTCATTGCAGCAAGACAGAAAAAGTGAATATTGTTGTATTTTTAAGGTGTACATTGTGCTCAGACTGGAACAAGGGGATCCCATATGTTGCTCCAGTATACAATATAGTTGCTGGAAAACCATCAAGAGGATCTTGCAGTGATGTGCTCTTACTGACACTGGAAAGTACGTGTAGTTAAACAGGTTGTTAAACTAACAATTATGAGGTAGTTAAAGAACAACTATATTAATTAAAAATCTATATTTTGAGAATAAAAATTCTGTTGCAAGAGCATAAGGAACCAAAGGAATCATAAGAGTTAATGTACTATTCTTTGTCTTTCTCATGTCTTTGGTTTTTCCTTTGGAAAAAAAATTTCCATTTCAACTTTATATGGGATCTAACTGTACTAGTGTTATCATCTAAGAAGCTGGAAGTTGGGCTGGCTGAAGATGAAAGTTGATGAGTGAATAATGATGAGTGAAGAGCTATAGGTAATGTAGGATAAGCTACCTGGGACATTAGCAGTGAATACTGGTAAGTGATGGTTGCTGAGACTGAGCAAAAGGAGGTGATGCAGAAAAGAGAGCTGACATGGTTAAAACAGTAGACTCAAAGTATATTAGTGGGAAAAGAGTAGCAAAAAGGAAGCTGGCAGCAGGAGCTAAGACCTGAGAGGATGAACATATGGATGGGACATGTAAGTGTTTAATTGGACAAAAAAGGCCATATGTGACATGTGATCCTGTGGCAAAGGTGCAATCTTTTTCTCAGATAAAGACAAATCTTAGCAGGAAAATAGGCCTGGACTTGAGATACAAGCATTTGCTCCTGGGGCAGGGAGATGGGATTGAGGGCTTGGGCAGAAAACAAAGATACTGATTGCTTACCAGCAAATGCTACTTAAAACACTCTTTTGTTATTTAAAGTAGTTCGCTACCTGGCAAGAAAAACATATTACATATCATTCATGTTACATATGAAGAACCAAACTTTACTTTTGAGTACACATAAGTGTGTTCCTGTTGTATTAGCCCAGTTCCAAAACAGGTCCTTGATGTATATAGAACAGAGAGAAAGTTCTAAATCCTTTATCTTTATCTTTTATCAGTTTTTATATTACTGTCTCTCCTGCTCTCAGAGAGCTGAATGCAAGATATTAGTCAGCTAGATTACCATTTCCTTCATGATCAGCCTCTCTAGGTACTTTTGCATTGCTATAATGCAGATAATTCAGTACTTGGATGCTTAGTTCCCCATACACTACTGTGTACCCCTTTCAGACCTTAACAGAAAGGAATTTTAATATTTGGTTTGCATAATATGGAATTTATTCAAATGGGACATGTTAGTATATTAGACAATTTAGTTTTGTGGTTCTCAATATAAAATATTTACCTGCATTCTCAGAGACTTGTCTGGTAGCACAATTACAATTGAATTTTGTGTGATACTTCCAGAAATGTCCAATTTTTGATACTCACTTAAGAATTGTCCTGGTTTGTCATATTTATGTTCAAAAGCTCCATGGGCTGTTTTTTGGTTTTTTTTTTGGTTTTTTTTTGTTTTTTTTTTTTTTTTTAATTTTTTTTATTTCTATCCAGATGCTTCCAAAAAAGCATCTGAAAAGGTATGTCTGCAGGAAAGCAGGTTCTTCAGCCCATGCTGGAAAGATTCTCAGCAGCATTAGGCTTTCTGTATGTGAGGCAAGGACTAGCTAAGGGGTAGCAGAGAACCTTTGTATCAAGAATCTTCTTTCAGCTGTCTTGCCAAGCTGGAAGGTTTAGGAATAAATTTTGTCTGCTCAGTAGAGACTGTGGAGACTTTAATGAACAAGCCCCTATTCCTCCCCCATGCCATCTGCAGCAACATGCTAGAAATCCATTAAATTGCCAGAAAATTATGCTCCTTGTGTAAATGCAGGTACTGCAGATGCCTACCATAGCTCAGTGAGATGCTGGGCATAAGGAGGAAGGAAGAGTGTGGGGAGAGAGGAAACAGCAGGACTCAGCAGTTAGAAATGAATTGGGAGCATGGAGGAGGAATGGGACTAGAAATAAGGAACATAATTTAAGAGTAGATCTCCATATACATATAAGAAAAACTGAATTAAAGTTGATCAGGCAGCCTTAATAGTGTAATTGCTCAATTTGGTGTCTCTGTCAAAGGGACACCCTGGTGTCCCATAGAAGCTTTTTATTCTTAGCTCTGCTGCCCACCATCACTTATTACTATTTGCAATTATTTTATTTTATTACTATTTGCAATGTCCTGTGTGCAGTAGGCTGACGGACACCATACAGGGCCAGCAGAGTTGTGCATTGCAAGAGACAAGCAGATAACCTGATGGGTTACTCGTGGCGCTGTTGGAAATGAAAAAAAAAAAAAACTTTTAAATTTTTTTCTTCGTAACTTTAGTCGGGGTTTTGTTCGCCTTCGACCAGGGGGAAGGGAACTGAAGTTCCTCTTCTTAAGACTCTTTACTGGGTGAGGTCTGCTGAGTTTAACATTTACACAGGTTGGGAGTGGCCAGGGGTACACAGGGGATAATGACCATTAATGAGGATTATCCCTGACCACCACCCCCTGGAGCGGTCGGAGACACCTGGTCTGGGAAAAGACTGATAAGAGAATCAAAGAATGAGGACCAAATTAGCATCGAAGGCGACGGGCTCTTCTAATGCTAAGAACTGTGTTATTTAAGGTCAACCATATCAATCCATAGGAGTTTCTTTGGGTTTTGTCTGTATAAACATGTGAAAAGTCTGCTAAAGAATTATGTGTGATAGAATGATTTTCACTGCACAGCACGAACATGCATAGATGAAATTATTTCTATTGCACATCCTGGCCAGAATAACATCCTGGCCAAAATAAAGTAATGCATTGATTCTCTAAGACTGAAAAACTTAGCGTTGGAGAGTTTCTGCTTTTGCCGCAGTTTCGGTGACAGTACTAGTCATTTTTGTAAGGGTGCACGAATCGGTGTCAGTGGGTTTTTTTGTGGGAGTACCTATTCAAAGGATGCTAAGTGCCATTTGGGTTGCTTCGAATCAATTCCATGTCTGGCTCTCTTGTTCAGCTCAGCCTTTCTCAGCCCTCTGGCATGGCAGGCACCCATTATGGTCAATTCTTGTTGCTGCAGTGGATTTAAGGGAACTGCTGTCAAGTAGACACAGAGGAATTGTACCTTAAGTTTATTCGAATCCATGGTAGAATTATTGGCTTATGTCCTGGTTACTTAAGTTTCCTGTCTTGTTCACAAATAAGCCTTTGATATCTCACTGAAAAACTGAACAGAACAAAATTGTACCACAGTGTGGCACACTTTATGAAGAGCAAAATGAGTAATTAAAAATCTTTCTATGTAAATTCTTGCAGGTAGAGCCCCCATAAATACCATCTGAGTTAGCTGTCCCTAAATTGTGTCAAACTTAGATGTTGATCATATTCCAGTTGATTATTCAAGCACTAGGTTTCTGCCTTTTCAGCTGATTTGGGCTCCTGTATGACCTCGAGTATGTTCACTCCTACTGCAGCTCTCCTGCTACAAACAAACGTCACCAAAATATTTTGAAGGAAGCAATGCAGATGTTTTGCAAGGAGCGTGACACACTGCCCACGGGGAAAACAACGTCAAAGTTTTAGCTGGAACCCTAATGGTTTAGCTAAAACACTTCTTCTGGGAGGCAATACAGGACTCATGGAAGATTGAGGCAAATTATTTCTCTGTTCCAGAATTGCTAGTCTTACGGCTGAAATTGCAGATAACAGCGGGTATGTCTCAGTGCTGTTAAACTTCGCTTAGTTTGGAATGCTGGCAATAAAAGGCCAATTTAATTTACATTTTTGGCCTTTTCTAACTTACTATAACTGAAGAATGACTTCCCAACTGAGTGCAGAGAGCAGTTATCTCTGCAGGATGCTAGTCTGGCTACTGTGAGGAGGGAACAGGAACATATAAGCAGCCAATTGATTTGCTGTGGTTTTCATAACTGCAGCATTTGTCTTACTTTATGTCAGGAGACAGTGGCCATCCTGCCACTGTGCTGCGTGGGGATTGCAGGACTTTGGAAACGTTAAAGTTTGGTTGTTTACTCTCTTTAAAAGCAAATAAAAAAGCCCAAAATGTATTAAAAATTGCCTCAAAATTGTAACAAGTAAGTAACAGGTGAATCAATAAATACATCAGTGACACTGTAGAATCCTCACCTCTTGTCTGCATCCTGTGATGAATTAAATTCTTGAAGCCTGAAAGGATGGAGAACTCATGATTCTAACTTGTTTTTTTCCCCTCAAGTGTCATGTAACGCTTTGAATAACATGGTGCAGCTGCCAGGCAACCAGACTAAAGCCACAGGACTAGTGAGTACAAGAGTGAACACATCAAGGAAGTAGAACTGGGCAAGTGTTTTATGCCTTTATAAATCAGAATGCTGGCTCAGCTCTTGCTTTGTGTTATAGGGGAGCTTAGGATGCATTGCAACAGGTTACCTAATCAAGCTACAATATTTTTTAATTAAGGTATCTATCTATCTATCTATCTATCTATCTATCTATCTATCTATCCATCTATCCATCTACCTATCTACCTATCTACCTATCCATCTATCTATCATCTATCTATCTATCTATCTATCTATCTATCTATCTATCTATCTATCTATCTCTATTTACAAGATTTTAAAATCAACAAAAATGAGCTCTCCAGTGATATAACTTGTATAAAAATTCAGCAGTGCTGATGCAGATAAATCTAGGCAAGAATAAAGAGGGTTGTTGGTAGAAGCGTGGTAACCCTACATGGAGAGAATAGCAAGGCACAGCAGGGAGACTTTCTGCTTAGAGAAAAAAATCCCAGGGAAAGATATAACTGGGGAAAAATAAATACTTTATCCACATTTGTAGATTGACAAGTGTGCTGAGCAGATTTAGGGAGAATCATCCTCCCTTCCCAGACCCTCTGGTACAATGAGTCGCCCCTTGCAGGGGTCCTTTAAGTGCAGGGCTGGTGCAGTCCCACTGCACACAGGCATGCCTGGTGATGACATAACCTGCCAGCTGGAGAGGACTTCCCCAAAGGAACCCATGTCATCGTTTGCTTCTCAAAACACTCCAGAGGCTTCTTTCAAGGACTTCTGGAAATTGGATATAGCCAAGAGCAGCTGTTCTAACAGGTGTGCTGACCAGTAATCCCTCAGGGTTAGATCCACATGGGAGTAAAATGACCATGAACTCCAATTTTTAGGGGCCATGATTTTGACATCCTTTTATTTTTCAGCTGTCACCTATCTTTGGATGTGTGTAAAGCCCATCAGAGTTAGGAAGGCAGAGGAAGCTGCCAACACAAGGCCTGGACTAGGATTTCCTTCTCCCTGGTGAGGGCTGCCAGCAGCCAGGCATGGTCCCTGGCTTGCCCATGCAGACATTTCACCTCCCTACACGGATGGGAATACCCCCAGGGTGGCAGAGGACCAGGGCATCCTCTCCTCTCTTCTCCTGTGGCCTGGGACAAGTTTGAGAGCCTTTTTCTGCCACGTGGCAGAGCTTGGTGTCTCTCAGATGAGATGCTGGGGGTCAATCCCAGAGCAAGCACAGCAATCACAGTGTGCCACCAGAGATAATGGACCTACTGACAGAGGCAGGCACAAGGCACATCTCCCATCCAGGGAGTGGAAGTACGATGCATTAGCTGTGAAATATGTCTTTTGGTGATTCATGCTATAAATTAAAGGTTATCCTAATTCTTTTCAGTACAAAATGTACTTTAAAGAGTTATTTTCCTGGTATGAATCACCAAACCAGTCCTCCCTCTAGGTTAGCAACAGAGACCAAACTGCAACTGGTCAGGAAAAAGAACATAATTTAACTTCTCCACTCATTTTGAATTTGGAAATATATTCTGTTTATGATAATATTTTCAAGGGAACTAAGCCTCCAAAAGTTGAATTCAGGCTCTTCTAAATGCAGACTTCTAGTCTATCCAGCACAGATAGACCATTTGTCAGGTCTGGATGTTCCTCCAGCCTATGCTGGGCTGGGGTAGGGGCATGACTGGTTGAGAAAGGAGCAACGAGCTAGAGGAGCTGTGGGCTTAGCCAACTCTGAGAGACATTTTTTGGGGGGAGTGAGGAGCAGGAAACTTTGGAAGTCTCACCCTTGTAGGAAGATACTAGACGGGCAATTTGGGGAAAATATGCCGGGGCATCCATAGAAGTCTGTGGCATACATCTGGGGCACTCGGTGGAGCAGGCAGGGAGAAGCAGAGAGGTGGGTGAATAGGTCAGATCTTATCCTAAGTCAAAACTCTGACAGAACTGCATATTTCTGCAGAAAACTGAATTTACAGCTTTTTGCAAGAGAAATATTTCTTGTAGCTTGCTTTAATTTCTTGATTTTTAGCCTCTAGAGTCTTAGACCCTTAAATACAATGGCAGCAAGCTTTGTTTAGAAGTGTCTCCAGCCCATTCAAAGCTCTCCGGTGTGCTGACTGAATGCTCAGATTAGGTTTGAGCTTTGCAGCATGGAGACAGAGCAAGACCTCTCAATTTGAATATGAAAACAAAGGATGAAAAGGATATGGAGAGGAAGAACCATCCTCACACCAGCTGGGTGTGAATGGCATGGCTATGAACGGGGACTGTTTTTAACAACAAATTTAACTAATTACTAGCTGCACAGTTCAACTCCTGAAGGAGGATTCACCTCTCATTGCTGCATTGTGCCACAGAACTATGAATTTATCAGCTATTCAAGCGGTGATGAGCCCTAGAGTCATATTCCTGGGTATACAAAGAGAATAGATTACAAAAATGAGGATATCTGTACAAATTTAGTCACCCCATAATACACTAGAGGCACCAGATAAGGCACTAGGTAAGATTAGAAAGAGTTAAATGTGATCTGGAGATGGTCTGCATTAACAGAGAAGCCATGGGCAAGATCATTATAAGTTAATTTTAAAAAGTTCTGATTTTCCCCAGCCTTTGTTAAGGTTCACGAGTTCAATGAACAGCCAAATGAATTCTAACAGTTCTAAGGAGAAAGGAGGGAAATAGTCAAAAGTTTTGGGGTGGGAAATGTTTTCTAAAAATCTATACCTGCCAAAGTAACCAAGTTCTACCTCTGTATGAGCACAAGAGGAGGTACAATGTGGTTTAAAAACATTTATCACACACTTTTTGTATCTAGAAAAAAAAAAAGCTCAATTTACTAAATATTTTTCAAAAGCACTGGATTTCAAATCTTTTTCTTTCTGCAATGTCCAAAATATTTAAGTTTTTATCATACCACCAGAATAACTTGAAAATGTTCAAGATTTATAAGCTAAGTTTTAGAATTTTAATGGCCAGGTATTTGGTTGGGAAAATTTAAAGAGCTGGTGAAAACTAAATGACAGCCACTCAACCATAACATAATGCAAGAGGAAAGGATCTAAACTATTAAATACACCAGAAACAAATGACCAGTTTTTTTCTTCAGCGAGTTGATTCTTCCTTGTACTTGGGATACCACATACAAAATAATGTTATTACAAGGAGCTGCTATTTCTAGCTGCTCTACTATTATCATGTACTGCTGTCAAAAGTCTTAATTAATTTACATTTCTATAATAAAAGAGCTCTTTTTTTCCCCATCTACTCCATGTTATATCAGTCTTACTTTACAGCTTTCTAAGTTAAATCAATGTGTTGTCTTTATTGCTTTCTACCAAATTTCTGCACACAAAAGTATTCTTCTCTTTATTACTTTCCACCAAACTTCTGCACACAGAAGTATTCTAAATAACTTTTTCAAATTCAAAAACAGTCTTCTGGATGAGTCACTATTTTCAGGACTCTGAAATCAATATTTCCAGGACAAATGTTTACTCTTTAGAGTACTGTGTAAAGTCAATCTCACCTAAAGATGTGAGAAGACAAATAGCTCTTACTATAAAAGTGTGTCTAGGTGGGCAAATTCCATCTTCAGTTATGTAACTTTAGATTTGAACAGGTCTTATTACATTTCAAATGAAATGCTGCCATTAGAGAAGGAAAGAATCTGAAATCTGAAAAAAGGAAAAGGAGAAGAAACAAAAGAACTGCACATGTTGAATTTTATGTGAGTAGAAAAGGATTTTCTGCATAAACAGCTTTTCCTGAATTGTTTATATTTTTAATTAATTCACAAGTATTTTTATGGTCTTAATGACATATATTTGTTAGCCCAGATATCAGCATGCAAACCACAATACTTGAAATGCCTGATTGTGTTCTGCAAAGCATGGTAAGCTTCTATTGCATAGTACTGTGACTGTGAGGACATGCTGAAATGCTCATATAAACACATAGCATAACACATGGCTATACTGAGTGCAGGAGAAGTAGATGAAGACTTGATTAACCCTCAGAGAAAAATTTGTGTTTCCTGGGCTGTTTTAATGTGTGAGATTATGAGAATTTTATCAATCTGTCCTTCCATTCTGAAAAGATGTTCACAGAACTGACCAGCAGATGCTTCATTGTTGTTAAACCTCTATATCAGAATAGTAAGGATACCATATGACAACTCTTCTGTGTGATTCCTTGCTTTGTTTGATTTCCTCTTTCAGGTTTAAACCTGTTTCATGCAAAAGAAAATAACAGAAGTTGTGTTCTGTATATGTAAGATGAATATTCCTCTTACAGTACTTACAATACTGTCAGTTTACTGAGATTTATTCAAAATTTATAGAGTGATAAGCATTGTTTTTCACTGCTCTTTCATTTTTATAACCTGATCTGCCCTCTCTGAACAGCATGAAAACTACTAGATCCAGCCAAGAATTTTCATACATATATTTAATATAAAAACATCATTTTCTTGCTGTAGGGGATCTTCAGGTCAAATAGAAAAATAGATATTTTGGAACAGTTAAAAGATAGAAAAGGATTATTTTCTACCTTTTTTCTTTGCTCAGCTTTGGTAAGTCCAAAAGTTGATCTACATCTCCTCATTTTGTTGAGTCTATTGGTATTTTAACTAGTGGAATAGAACTAGGTAATTATTTTAGGGAAATCTTACATAGTTAGTACTTCTCCTAGAAGTCTCTTGGAGTAAAATGTAAAAGCGCGGGCTCTGCACCTTCAGTTTTGTTATGTTATAGATCTCCAAACCTGCTCCTTGTGGAACACAGGCACAATTTCATGGTTTCAGAGAGGACTGGAAATTATATAGAACCATCTGACAACCTAATCATTTTCTTACATATCGTCAGGTTAGGCATCGCTTTACATATTTCATTAGTATCCCTTCAGAGAGCAGGACAGATTTCTTGGCAAGAGTCTAGCAGCTTCATCATTGGAGATCTCTTAGAACTTGCTAGACAAACATCTATTTCAAGCATCATGAAACAAATTAAAATCTTACTTTTGGACAGACTGATGAATTAGACAGCCCCTAGCTCCACTTTCTGTCCCATATATAGATCATGTTTTCTGAAAAAAGAGAATATAATATGATTTCTGGTTCTGAGTTAGGCCATAGATTGACCCAGTTGACCAGGTCACTTCTCAGCAGAATTGCAGGGTGTGAGGAAAAGAAAAAAAAATGGCAAGGGTGGGTTTATAGGTGGATGTTGAGTAAAACCTATATGGAAAATATGACAAACAGCAAGAGAGTGTATGACATTCTATCATCTGAGAATTCAAGAATGAGCTCTTTAGCCCAGCATGTAGCCTGAGATAGCTCACAGAGATTAAAAAATAGTGAAAGAACAAATTTTAGCTGCTCTTTTGGAGTGGGATGAAAGAAATTTAAAGTGTTCAGAAACATAATTTTTGCCATTCTTGTCAGCAGTTTGAAGAGTGAAAAAGACACATGGTATTTACCATAGTGTTAAAGTCTTAGAAATGAAAAATAACAATTATCAGAAAAGATCTGGAAAATTTGTTAGAACATTTGTTTTTCACCCCTTCTCTCTCAGCCTGTGAAAGCTGAGAATTCTGTAACAGTTCAGAAGTTCAAGATCCTTTATACACAGTAGGAATTACTGTCTGTGCTACAACATTTGGAGACTCTTTTAGAGTTTTGGCCTTCTGTAGGCAAATACACACCTGGTATGCTCAGAAGCTATGCATTTCCCACAGGGTTCAAATCCCTGTCACAAAGGATAGGATTGACATTCCTAGTTTATGTGGGGTATGGTGGTGGGTGGTTTTTTGTTCTGTTTTGTTGTTTTGTTTTGTTGTTTTGTTTTCTTTGTTTAAGTTTGTTGTTTGTTTTGATTTAAAATTGTGGAAAAAAATGCAGAGCAGGAGCATATACATTGTTTGAAAATCACCCAGGAAACCTATGGTATATATCAGAACTGAGTCCATCACTGCCAAATATCCTTCTGTAGGCATGTAACAATTTTAGTTTAAAGCAGATAGTAATTTTACAATCAGATCTTAATGTTGCAAAAGATCACTTGAAGGGATCCAATGGCTGGCCCATGACCTCTGCTGATAAAGCATTTAGGAACCACAGGAGAGGTTGTACATACATTTGTACATATGTTTGCATAGCCTGTTGTACACATCTGAAATGGAGCTACTGCTTATGCAATGTGTGCTTTTCTAGTACATGTGTCAGAACAATATCAGCAATGCAGTTTGTCAGTGAGGAAAACCTGGGTAATTGAAGCAGAGGGCTACTAGAGAGAGAAGAAACACTTTTCATGATGCCTTAGTAGATATAGAGGGGAGATTTCTGTATCAAATGTCTTAAGCACAGTCTCTAGACACTTCAGAATATCAAAGGAACTGCATTCCCTGCTTGAGAGGTTTGTTGGAAGAAAATGGAAAGTTGCTACTGCATTTTAGAAGTTAATTATTGAAGTGAAAAACTTCATCTGATTTAATTGTGAGCACTTGGCCATCCCTCGTGAATCCGTAATTTGTTGTTCTACAAGGTCACAGATCACCATGACATCAACAAGTCCCAGAAGACTTAGCTTGGTTGACAAAACTGGGAACAATATTCAGTGATTAAAAAAAAAGAAACATCACATGGAGAACAGGGAAAAGAAACAAAACCTGAGATGTTTCCTGTACTCACACAATGCATAACAAATACTGCATGTAGTCAAACCAAATTAATCTGTTTGGTGAAGGCAGGAAGAGAGCCATATGAAGCAGCTGGAATAGGATGGAGTTTGAGTTAAATAAATAGATATTAAATATTTTTATTACTTACATTCAGTGTTTGAAATATCAAAACATAAAATCCACAATATACACTAAGTTTATGGATAAAAAAAAAGGAAAAAAAAAATTTGTTTTCATCTGGTGCAGTTTTCAGCTATGTTGATGGCATATCTCCCTAAATTGTAATAGAAATGTTTTACTATCCATTGTCTAACTTGTAAATTATTTGGAAGCAAATGAGATAAACTCCTAGTAGAAAGGTTTGTTTTTAAGAAATTTGGTTGATCATTACTTTATTATTATAACACTATTTAATTAGAAAGTGTCCTCAGTTCTTCAACATTATTTAAATAGGAAATTAACACAAAGAATATAATTTTTAGAAATCTTTCCCTGAAGAAAGGAAGTTGCTGGAATTGATTAAAATAATAGGAGAGAGATTATTTGCTATAATACTTAGCAGTTTTTATTTGTAGTAATACATTATAGCACTTCCACAGGTTAGCTAAAACTCTGGCAAAATATATTTGAGTTTTCTCCTGACAGTTGCCAGGCACAGATAGCTGTGGAAAGTGAAGTTATGTATTTGTTCCTATTCAAGGATAGGGTTCCTGAAGCAGATCCGACCTGGACTGAAGCATGGGTCTATTTATATCTTTATGCCTACTGGGTTCCCAGTTGAGCATTCCTGCCTTGCTGCCAATCCATGGGTTACATTTTCCAGCCAGTCTCTTCAGTGACTGAGACCTTCCCTAGTGCCCCGTCAGTTATGGTGGGAATCAGATTACACAAGCATGGCAGGAAGATGGAGTGCAGTAGAGAGCAGGGTGGAAACATTGGCTGTGGAAGGGACACCATCTGTCCAGCTGGAGGAACTCAGGTTTAGCTGGAGGAGCTCTGTTTGTTTTTTTGGCTGGTTGACATGATGGACAAGATTTGTGAAGAGCAGTGAAACTGAATTTTATGGTTAGAATAAAGTGCCTTCACTCTTCTGGGCCAGGGGGAAGATGATCCCCTGAATGAGCGTACTTGCAACTATTCACTCAGCAGAGGTATTCCCATCCACTACTGCTTGCCACCAAAGGCTTCCTTTGAATAAAGTCTACTCTGTTGTTTAACCAAGGTAAACAGGGAGGAGTCTCGGAGGTTCTGCTCCTTGTTGTATCTGAGCAGAAACCCTGAGCTAAAGCCAAACATATAAAAGAAAAAAAGATCATTTTATTGCGCACTGGAATATTTTTCAGCATCTGTTACCTATGGTGAAGGTTAAGAACAGGGAATGTGACAGAATAGAAGCAAAAAACCTGTTGTTTAGAACTAGAGTGCCTAGCCTGTAGGCACCCATCTCCTGAAAGAAGACACAAGCAGGGGATTTAGTACATCACCTTCATGTGTAGTGTTTGCAAGGACTGTAAGCCTTGGCAAGAAAACTTTCATTGCAACAGAAGGACACCTTGGGCTACACAACAGAGAAGCACCAACTGAGAAATGAAACTGAGAAGTCACTGGCTCCCACACAGGGCAGAGAAGCAAGGAGTGTTCTGTCTCTTGATGCCCAGGGTCTGTAACCTTCCCTGACAGAAAGCTGAGACTTATTTTACAGTGAAGGGAGAGCAATCTGCTCTGAGCAAGGGAGCAGCTTTGATGTACAATAACTGTGTGCAATTATATAAGTAAGAAATATCTGAGAGGGACAAAAAAATAAAGGGGAGAAAAAAAACAAAGAAGTGAGTAATCTTGGCCAGCTGAGCAGAGAGCACTGGCCATGCCAGGACATCCTCCCAGGGCTGCTGGGACATTTGAGGAGGAGAAAGCATTTCTCTCATGTTTTCATGTCCTAACTGCATTAAACAGTGGAGGGAGCATGAGATTGTGTGCAAGGGTTTTCTGACTCTTCCCAAGGGGCTAAAAGTTGGGTACTCATCCACATCCAAAGCCAAGAAAATTGCTTGGAATGAAACTTTAATTTCAAAAGTTTGATTTTCAGGACACTCTCTGAGGAATGAGAAATTTTTGTTGCATCTTCTTTGATTCAAAATCATATTTCCCATCTCAAAGGTAAGTTTCACAAACACTGAAGTGAGAATGGGAAGAGACATCTTTTACATCCTTTGCTGAAACACACAGGTGAGAGAAAATGAATCAAAGCTTACTGGGGGGAATAAAGGAGACAAAGAGGTAGAGCATGATTTTACCACCCAGGTTCAGGGTCCTTAGTTTACAAAGAGATGTCCTGGACTATGCTATTCTGTGTCAGAGAAGAGTTTCTGTGTTTTATACTAAGGAAAAACTGTCCCAGCAACAGAAACACCAAAACTCTAATTATTTTCATCCTAAGCTGATGTCTTAACATTGGACTAGAACATTTCTTTGTCCTATTGTCTTCTCTTCTTTTGATTCAGCCAACCCCTTTATAGAGTGACACAGCTTGGATGGAGAGAAAGGGGAGAAGGTGGAAAGAAGGGTCTGAGTCAAAGATTGTAACCTGCCCTTTGCACCAGGCTGTGCTCCCACAGTTGAGACATTATTCTTAGATCCATCTTGCCTGGATTTGAAGACTGAATTGAGCTACAGGTTGTTTTGCCTGGGTGAAAACCTCCTAGACTGAAGTTATTAAAAAAAGGGGGGAGCAGGGGCATTTGTTCTCCTGTGTCTTGTGCAGGAAAGAGTGGTTCCTACCATTTCTTGGAAGGAATTGTTTCCTGTTAGATTGTTTTAGAAACACTCCAGCCAAGCCTCTCAGAATAGACCTCATGTTAAATAGTGAATATTAAGTAGAGGAAGAATTCTAAGTAGAGGAAGGCCCAGTTTCAGAATCTAAACATGGCTTCGGCATGAGTGGCAGAGAACTGGCCTAAAGCCTGGTGATGGTTTAGTCCCATACAAATTTTATTATCTTCCCCCTTCACTTCTCAAAGTAGAGTATACTCAGTAACATTTTTTAACTTCTGAAACATTTCCAAATGTTTGGATTCTTTACTCTCCTTTCATGTTCAGATACTGTCTATTGAACTTCTGGACTCACTTCTGCCTCTAGTTTGTTCTTTATTATTTGTCCCTAGCATAGAGCTGATTCTCAGTTTCCTGACTTCCTGCTCAGAATGAAGGTGAGCTTTTAACTCTGGCTGCCCTCAACATCACCATGTTCTGATTTTTCCCAAAAGGGACAGGGTTAGGCCATATGTAATGTAGGGATTGCTGGAATTGCAATTGTGGGTGCAAGTGCATAAATCCTTCTTAAAGCCCCTACTCAGCACAGTAAGGTTGAAATCAATAAATTAAAGGCAGGAGGTTCTGAGGCAGATATGAAAAGTTTGAGGTAAGGAGTTAAAATAAGTGCCTACTGGTGGTTCCTTTTCATAAAGGGGTAGGAATTCATTCATGCTGCAAGCCTTTGTACGGGGACTGTCTGAGGTCTTTAATTAAAGTTGATTAAAATGGTAATTTTGAGCTCTGATAGTTTAGAATAACAATTTTTTCTCTCCTTGCTCCACATCTGAAAACCTTTAAACTACTTCAGTGAACTGCAACCTAAGTAATCCTGCTCCTATTTTTAGGGACGTAAGCCCTGGCTTCAGCAGGGCCATGGCAGTTAGAGTAAGAAGATTTTCCAAGTGTGGAGGATTAGCCTTTGCAGCAGTTGTATGACAAAGCAATATAGTTGCCAGTGATAACAAGGAGGAGGAAAGAATTTATCATTTATTCCATATTCATATTTGCCTTTTTTTAACACAGCAATCTGTGAAAATGCATCCAAAATGATTCAATGTTTTTTGTTTGTTTTGGTTTTGTTTGTTTGTTTTTTAATTACTCAGAGCTTTCAGTTCCACAAATGTCTTACCTCACTGCAGAGCAGAATAGATGAATACTGGATGCCAGTTCTGTCCTGGAACTGAGAACACTAAGCATCACAGTTTGGGTCCTGTCTAATCCTCTGGTGTGGAGTTAACCTGCTGAGACCTAAAAGCTCCTCTCTTCCTGGTACAGATCTTTGTAATCATGAGGAAAGCAGCTAATTAAATACACAGATGAAGGGACATTTTATTATTCAGCTCTTAGATATCTATACTAGATTTACTCTTCCTGTAAAATCCATGCTCCAGCTGAGCCAGTGAACTAGTGCCCTCAGATTTTATGACATCAATCCTGCACTGGTGAACCTGCAAGATGACAAAGGAGATAAATTACTGAAACAGCAAATCAGCAGAGGATAGTGCAGAAGGCTAAGAAGTAAACTTGTCATTAAAGGAAAAAATCTCAACTCACAGCTTTCTCCCTTACTCCCCATAAAGCCCCCTTAAATAAAACACCCCAAACTCAAAGCTCAGTTGCAGTCTAGCTGGTGAAACACACAGGGGTTCAGTGCT
This sequence comes from Cyanistes caeruleus, assembly GCF_971803275.1. NCBI lineage: Eukaryota > Metazoa > Chordata > Aves > Passeriformes > Paridae > Cyanistes > Cyanistes caeruleus. The sequence continues at coordinate 39,604,926 of NC_141704.1, read as the reverse complement.
AGCATGGATAACACAAGGTGAGAAACGTGGAGCTCTGTATTTTCACTGTTTTGGGATTAATTTCCCTTTTCAGTTGCAGAAATTTTCAGTGTAAAAAGATGACAACAGAGACATCAGATATTCTTGGTTACCATAATTTAAGTGTTCATCTGGTCCTGCATTAATTGCCTTGAAGTTCACTCTCTGTGGATTTTTCAGAGATCTCCTTTATTGACACAAACGTTCACAAGCAGGGCTCTTTAGACTCGTATATAAGTGTTTACAGCTCCTAGGGGATGCATCTCACTTCCTCTTTATGCCACCTTATGGCATGAAGAAGCTATCAGTTCCTGAGAGAATACCCTATTGTGAACATACTGCAAGCTGCTGGAATGATTTTGTGCCGTTTGCCCTTCTTGTGGCGCCTTAGGTCTCCTCACAGCAGGCTGTTGAACTCAGTGGGAAAATAGGAAAGTCTTAAACCCCTGAAAGCTTCTTTAAATTGTGGTAATTGCTGGTGGGCAGGTGGAACAGACAATCAGAAATTTCTGTAAAGGAAGTCCCAGGCATAATTCCTTTTCCACACCAGTGCTTGCTGCAGGGTGTGCTTGCTTCTGCTGCTGGCACAGCAGAAAGACAGTGTTCCAGATGTTCCAGATGCTGTGTTTATTTCTATGGAGAGCCTCATGCATTTTTCTGGACAAAAATATACTTTATGTTTTCAACCAAATAAAAACAGCAAACATGGGTGAATCTTCCTTAGTGAGTTTAACTGGGACTTAGTCTGAATAATTTTGGCTTTTAATTTATTTCACTGGGTCTGGACATTAGCAAAGTTTTTGTCCTGTGATATAGACCCATGGTCCGAGTTACAAAGGCATCTTTGGTGCCGATACACCTAATGGGACCTAGTGGGATTTGTAAAACCTAAATGCTGCAGACACCAAATTTTAATTGCTTGGGCAGAATCCTAAAAGAGACATATCCACTAGATAACAAATAATCTAATTGTGGTATCCTAAGTTTCATTTGTCAGACCTATCAGAGTCCTGAATTTTAGTAGAGGAATCTGAAGTTTCTGCAGACCTCATGGGAGACTCCTGCCCTTTTCTTTCCTTTGCAACGTGCAACTTGTCAATGCCTAGAGTTAACTTATCAGAGTTTTAAGAGAAATATCTGAAAAACTGATCATTCTTGTGACTTAGGCCTCAGATTCAGGTCTTTAGGATGTTTTGGTCAGTTCTGAAACTAGAGATAAGGTAGATTTTTTTTGTTAGGGTTTTCTTTTGTGGGTTTTTTTTGGTTTGTTCTTTTCCCCTGAGATTAGAGAAACCTTTGGCTTTTTGCTAGACATTACTTTGAGCATCAGCCTGCATGGCATCAGGCAAGGCCAGACTTTGATCTACCAGCCAGTAAACTGGCTGAGTAAACCCAGCCAGTCGGTGTGAATAAATACCAGATAACATAAGCCAGAGAGGAGTGTATAAGGAAATGGTTTTTGGGTACTAAAATATGGTGTACAACTTGAAAAGCAGATTTCTGGTCCCAGCTCTTGCTGTGAAAACATAAGAGTTTTCAACTCATTGGCTAATAAGAAGGTGAGAAATTGAGGATTACTGCCCAGGATTATCAAAAAACATTACCCCAAATACTCCTTGTTGGATATTCTTTTCTCTCAATAATGCCACTCAAGTTTCTTGCAATGCAGTGCAGGAAAGGCAGCATGTTCCTGGCAGTTGTCCATCCTGTCAGGCTCATTCATGCTAGTCTCTTGGATATGTGGGTTGGACTTCCCTCAAGTTAAAGAGTCAGTAGTAATTAATGTAATATTTCCTACCTGTTCTGTCACAGAAAACTACTTCTGTTGCCTCAGCTGTAAATAAATGGTTCCCCCCCTTACTTTGGAAGTGCTTTGAATACCTCTGCTGGAGTGGGGTCTTCAGTACCAGTCTTCAGTGGTGTGGAGTGTGTGCTAGGCACCAATCTACATACAATGGGCATATGCTGAAGACACAGGAGCCTAGAAGGACTCTTAATTAAGAGGCATCTAAAAAAATTGATGTGCCTTGAAATTTAGGTGAGAGAAGATGTTGTGTTCTAATTTGATTGGAAGTTTCATTTCCTAGAGAGGCACTTATCTGATTCTTTGAAGAATTACAAGTTTAACTTTGGAGTTCTTCTGCCCTCTGAACTCTGAGTAAAGAAATAAAAGACTTTTCTTTACTTCTGCCTTTACTAACAGCACTCTGATGATTCAGTTTGTCCTCTATGGAGCCTCCAGGCTTCATTTACATTGTGGCAGTCTCATTTGACATGTTTGTCAACTTAAACATCAGCTTGGCACTGCAGCAGAACACTGGTGATTTAGGTGTAAAATAAAGTTAAGATAAAAATAGTGCAGGGAAATTTCACATAATGTCAGAGACCCTATTCTGGCATAATTCCATGCCCTCCAGAATATCCTTCCATTAAACCGATTGCAAAGCTTATATGCACTAGGAATTGAAAGGCAATGTGGGTTTATCACTTAATCTTCAATATTAGTTTGTCCTTTTTTTATTATATGGGACACTTTAGTTGAGTCTCTTCAGAGATGATATAATTTCTTTCTTGGTTTTCCATTTCAGACTTGTCAGTGGAACAAGTATTTGTCATAGATCATTTTGACCAGAGGTCTCCTCATCAGCAATGAGGACAATACTCTGAAATATGTTCAGCTTTCTTTTGAATCTGTCACGAATTTGCTAATCTTCAGCTCACCCTCTATGCCACTCTGATAAATTATAAGCCTAGAGATTCTGCAAATGTTGAGCAGAATCTTTTTTTTCATTTTGTTTTTTATTGCTTTTTCCTTACAGCAGGGATTTGTTTCATGCGTAATCATTTTAATTTATCAGGATATGTGTTAGGTGTTTTGAATAAGTTCAACACTGAATGGAACTTTCACCCAAACAGGAAGTAAATTAATCTTGATATTAAGAAAATAGTCTTTAGAAATACTAAATCTCCATTTTGCAGAAATGTTGCAATTTCACAAGAAAACGAGAGTGAGATATTTACAAAATCATTTATTGACACACTTGGCTGATCTTTGGATTAGATTAAGCTTTTATTTTTTTTCAAATTTCCTCATTGCTGATTATATTGGCTCTGGCTTTTAATGTGCAAAACAATAAATTTCTGTAAATCTGGTTGATTGGGGCTTTCACACTATGGTTTATTATATTGCTACCTTTTAGCTAGACCCTGTTCTAGTGAGGTAAATCCCATGGGAGCTGTACTTAGATCAAATTATGCATACATAATATGCAGCTGACATTGTTTATGAAGTGCTAATGGAAGTGGCTGATTTTGCTCCCAGTGAAGTTGGTAAATGCAATATAAATCTTGGAATGAGAATGTATACATGAGCATTATTTACTGTACACACATACCTTTACCTGGCAGGTGTGCTAGGGACAGGCAACACTATTAAGAGCTTTGAAAATGAAGACAGCACAAATTTTATCAAGACTAACAATTGCTGAACTGTAAGAAGTAATGGTTCCAGCTTCTCAGAGTACTTATTCTGGGATAAAACTGGAATGCTATGGTTAATAGTACATGTGTTTGCTCCTAATGATATCTTCCTGTTGGAAAATATCATTTTAGTGAAATCAAAACTGGTTAGATGAATTTGCTTATTTCACTGAACAATTTCCCACCTTATTATTAAAAATATTCTCTTTCCAGGTATATAATATTTTGTTTTTCCATTATTAAATAGCTTCTGAATTTTAAAAATGCATAAAATCAAAGAATCTCAGAAAAAGTCATGCTGAAAAGAACTTAATCCAGTCTCCTCCTCATAATGGGCTTAATGCTATACTCAAACCAGTTTATAGAGTATAGAACTGTTGAAAAATATCAAATGTGAGACAAAATATTGTGATTAATCATAAACCAAAGAAAAAGGATAAATGATGTTTTCAAGAAAATTTGAAATTATCTGCTTTCTTACTGATAAATTATGATCTGATATTGAAAAGATAAGTTTCCCAGGAAGCAGAAGCTCTTTTATAACTCATTTATAACTTCAGTTGACAGCATCACAATGTACCAAAGCCAACACAATAATATAACAACCAGATTCAGCAACTGAAAACCTCACGTGTGGAAATTAGAGCCGTCCAAAGGGCTACACTGTGGTTGAGTAACTCAGAGTGAATATTGACTGCTCTTGTACTCGAGAATAAGTTTCTATCCTAGAAGAATAGCAATCCAACTTGCATGCTGAGCTCAAGCACAAATAGGTCATTTCAGCATCAAATGGAAAGGTTTATTACAAACAGTGAGGTTACCTGACCTCTGCTCTCTGGATTCCTCTGCAACTCTGCAGCAGTATTTTAAAACAGAACCAAAATTCCAGAATCAGTGCTTCTGGTTCCCCAAACATGCCAAACCCTCTTCACTAATCTGTGCTCTCAGTCATGGAAAACTGTCTCTCTCCTGTATCAGCTTCTCAAAACAAATGAAAATGAACCAAACCTAAGCCACTATCCTGAAACATATAAAATGAAATTAAGCAAGTCTTTCCACATCCCTCCTCCCCACACAGCTGATACCATAACCAGGGCAAGGAACATTTGCCTTAAAAGATCAACCTCCATGTATAAAAGCTGTGCATCTTAGTTAAGCACCAAATACAGTGTAGAGTGCTTCTTTTTTAATTTTTTGACACTTTGATCAGACAAAATATTGCAGGCAACTTTGTACAATATTTTGATAAAAGTATGCTATGAACAAACAATTCCTGTTGCAAGCATGTCAAGAAGAAACAGCAAAGGCAAGAAAGCAGAAAACACATGCATAAAGACTCACAATAAAGAAGAATAAAAATTTTAAAAGTAATAACAATGAAGAGAAATAATAAAACCAAAAATAAATGTCAGTGGAAAGAAATTAGAAGACTCAAAGATGAAAAACGCAGTGGAGCAGCAAAATGAAGAATACAAAAATAGAAGAGAAAAGGAAAGCAAATAAAAATGAAATATAAAAATCTATGTGCAATCACACTGCACAGAAATAAGGAAAGCAGAACAACTAGGGAGATAAGGAAAAATCCCAAAAATAAAAATATGAATGTAAATTCAAATGTGTGCTTTTGGAAGCTGGGGACAGCAAACAAATTCTGTAATGTAAAGAAAGTAATAATGAAAAAGAAGGGGCAGGCCAAGAATTTTGAGAGAAATTTCTTGTTCACAGGTTTAAAAAAGTTTCAGGCTCACTGATTTTTGGATTTTGGATAACAGCTGACAAATCATTCCATGGTGATAAAAGATCATATCTTTCTCAGTTGCTCTCCCTGATTTTTTTTTTTTACTCTAGTGCTAGGGAGACTTGTTGAAAGTGCCACTCCTTCAGCTGCAGCAATGTACAACCTGAAACAGTGCTGGGTCTCAAGTGCCTGGGCTGAGGTCGAGGTGTGGCTTCTGATGACTCTTTGAAGGTTTGAATTAGTTAATTCACTAAAAGCTTTGTGGAGGAACCAGTGTTAAGAAGAAAATATTTGGTGGATAACAGTGAAAAGGGTGTTTTCAACTCTACAGGCAGATGCAGGACAGAGGGAAAGGAATCAGACCTGGAGGGTGTTTCTTTTAAATCATCATCCCTAAATACCCACAGTAACCTTCTAGTTGTGTTCTACCACAATGCTATTTATCTCAATATCTGAAAACTCTTGTAACATAGTGAGTGATTTTGGTGCCCCAAGACGATAAAAAATTTCGATATCATTCTGAAACTGTAGCTGAGCAAGAAGATAACACAGACATGTCCTAATCCTGCATCAGAGACCACTGTTTTTTTCTTATGATTCACTATCCTTGCTCCCCTAAATTCTCTCACTGTAAAAAATGATTTCTACTTAATCTATTTGCTGTTTTGGCGTTCCTTCCTCTCCCCCTCCTCTTTCTGTTGTAAGTGCCACACTGGTGGTACCTGCTCATTAGCAAATGGAAAGGAGTTTAGGAAAAACAACTGGGAGCTGCACAGAGGTGAACAGTGAGGAAAAGTGGGTTAATTCAGAGCTAGAGAATTGAAAGTCTGGCAGACACAAGTAGGGACGAAAAAGAGGTGATGTGGATAACAGGTATGGTTTAAAAAGGCTGTGTTGGTAAATAAGAGGAAATTAAGTGCCCCAAGGCTGATTTGTCACTGACTTGCTGTTCCAGAGGTGTTTATAGTCTTTCAGAAAGTACACATTGAAGCCTTGAGGTACTTAAGAATGTCTTGTCCCTGCACTAGGGTCACTCCAAGGTGCATGTCTCCTTGACTCCAGCAGCTGCAGTAGCAGCTGTGAGCATGTGGCTTTTGGAAGGCAGCAGGTACCCAGTCAGCCAGCACAAGTGTAGGAAGATTCAGCCTGCAAAAAGCCATGTAGGTATACCCCCACTCCCTCTATAACAGTCCTGCGGAATTGCTTCCTGAATCCTACTGCCACAGGACTACCTAAAGCTAAATGTATGCACCTCAAAATGCAGTTTTCATCCAGATCCAAATGATGCTGAGAGGTAACAGATGGAGGTAGCCTGAACCAGCTCCCCAAGGAAGGGTCTGCCACTCCAGCAGAGCAGTATTAGAGCTTTTATAACTGACAGACTATAGATCTAGGTGACAATTTCCATCTTGAGGGAGGCATTAGTGTACACAAATTTCAAAAATGTGAGTTAACACTAGCCTCACTTTTTATTGCATGATTTATAGAGGTTTAAACATATTCACACAGCACATTTTGTGATACTCCAATTCTGTGTGAATAGCAGTTTTGGTCAAAAACCAGCAGGGTTTATTGAGTGTCCATACATGTGTGGACATATTTTTTAAATCTTATATTGACAATCATTGAAATACTACCTCCAAAGAACATGCTGACACCTTCTTTTCTTATTCTAACTCAAGAAAAATATTGAATAAAATAGTCTATCAATTTCACAGCAGTACAAGAGTTTTCTTTTTCTCAATGACAATTTTGTCCACTTGGTTAATAGGACATGAAATTTGACCACAATATATATTAATTTGTTCTTTAGGTACAGATATTAAAAGGCAAAAATGTTCCTGACATCCTGGAACAAAAGAAAAGGAGGAATATAATTATCTTTAACCACATTAAAGGCTAAGGAAAAGAGTGTGAATTTGTTTTAGTTAAAGCAAATCACTCTACCAGCTTTTGCCCTAAACAAAGCCATTTTAGCAAATTCTGTCAAATGAAAACCAAGTGGGATGAAGTGCCAAGTATTTTGCTGCCAACTCTGTTAATGCTGGTGACATTATCTTCTTTTTTGCCAGTGTAATAGAGAATCAATTGTAAGATGCTACAGAATCTCAGCTACATAATCATTAATCATGGTTACTACAAAAAAAGTAATTGGTAAAACCTTTCCTAGTTTCAAATGTCAGGTTGAGCCTGTACAAGGCTGATAAATATACTGAAGAATGATTGCTGTTGGCATAATTGTTGGTTACAAAAAGTACAGCGTTGGTACATCTGGGAAAAAGTAAGGCAAAAGACTGTGGAATATAGTAGCAAGAAAATGCTGTATTAAAATTTACAATAGTGTCCTAAGACACAGTTGTTCAGGAAAGTGGAACTTTATGCTATGCAGTTAATATGTAAACATCGTGACTATAAAAATATTTTTTAAAATTCCAGATCCAGAGTAATTCTCTTATCCTAGTTTGGATTACATAGCAGTCCACATGATATGAAGGGACATTGATTTGGAGATGTTAACCTGTTGCAAGCTATCCACCAGCAACTGCAGCAGGCTTTACTTTTTCTGTTGAACAAATATGTTAGTCCCCTTTGCCATGTAAAATATCCTTTTTGCTAGGTTGGAGGAAGCAACTTGTAAAGAAAAATCCTCAGGTCTGGGGTCTAAGTTTGAGGTAGCACAACCATTGGGAACTGATGTTGTTTAGCAAAGTTGTCTTTAGCCCTTTTTTGCTAAGATAAAGCTTACTTTTGGGCAGAAAGAGAGGCTCAGACAAAGTGTCTATGGCTTCATGGTTTTTATTGCCATTCTTGGAATGAAAAGACATTTGTGGTTTAGCCTCTGGGGGATATACCAAGCTCCTTGTAAGTATTAGGTCACCAATTCCAATTGATTTACAGCTTTACTTCTGAAGTTTTCTGGACAAAGAAAAGTAAACCCAGTAACCCTTCTTTTGAAAATGTACTTTGCATGTACCTTTCATTTCAATAAAAGAAATAGAGCTCAATGGCTTGAGGCAATATTCTATTTACAGATAGTTTATTTTTAATTATCTTCTCCTTGTAATGCTTACTGTCATACTATGTCTTCTATACACTTACACAGATTAGTAGTGGCTGAAATAAAATGGTTTGAGTTTTCTCTTAAACCCTTGGCTTTTTTAAGGTTTCACACTGCAAATGGAGAATATGGCATTGCAACCAAAATGTTTTGCTATGGAAGGCTGTCATGGAATCATAACAAGTTTATCGGTGTTTAGAAACTCATGTTTTCCAGTTACAGCAATGCCTGCTTGTCTGGAGCAGTCACTGTGGTTATTTTTCTAGCACAGCTAGTAGAGAATGATAGCACTGTCAAAGCTACATGTCTCAAGGAAACCTGATTGCCTTTTCAGGGCTGTCTAGTTTTGCTTTCTTAACATCTGGAGGGAGTGTTATATGATTTGGACTTCAACACAAATCAGAATCATTGCAATGTACAAGTAGCAATTTGTATTTATATACCAAAGTTTATATTTCAGGAAGTTGCAAAAAATCCCTGACTGTATCATTAAATGGTTAAACTCTACTATTTATTAACCAGTTTTCTACTGACAGCAGTTTTATCATACATTCATAAGGAGGAGTTGTTCTTCTGTCATATATATGTATTTGTTATAATAATCACAAAATGCCCCAGAAGGACTATAAATGTGCCTGTTTCTACAATCTGTTTATGTATGTAATGCTTATAATAAGCACAGCATATATCCGCTTTTCAAGGAAATTGCAATAAAATGTGCAAATAGTAATCTCTTTAAGGCAAAGGCTTTTTATTCCAAGTGCACTGCCAGCAGCCAACAATGAAAAAACAGAGTAAGATATGTATAGTGTGTTGTCACAAGATACATCAAATGTGATCACTGTTACAAGTCTCTTTTCCCTAAAGGTATTTTTTCTTAGTCTGTCCTGAAGAAAGCAAGTCTTTTGAACAGGCTTGGTAATTTTCTCTGCAGGGTCAAGAGATGTGCAAATTAGAAGTCGCCAAAAATATTTCACAGGCACATACAGACTAAGACCTTGTACTTGTCTTTAAACAGCCAAAGAATCTCAAGTCTAGCAAGTAGACTAGAGACATGTCAAGTGATGAAATTGAATGTGAATGTAAAAGCTTTTCTCTGCTAAAAAAGAACACAGCCTTTAGATTAATATTAGCGAACCCTACTATGTCACATGGCTACAATAAGCATCTCTCTCTGGGAAATAAGAATACATTAGTTCAGGTCAATATCTGCGCTCCCATCAGACAAAATTACCTAACTGTCTTTGTCTGGTAATGATAATGACATTGTTAGCCTCCAGGGAGCTTACGTCACACAACCAAGCAACTCAGGAAGAGCACAGTGTACAAGTGTATAAGTGAACTGGCAAAGACCTCCACGGGCATGGACTGATTCAGCTGATGGATGCTGTTTCAGTGCCGTGAAAAAATCCAAATATGCCCCTAGCTGCACTTAAAAGAGAACAAGCAACTTGCAAAAGAGTGTTTTAGGCATATAAACAATTGTAAGTGACCCATCATGAAGGAAACTATTTAAAGAACAGGAGGCGTGACTGAATCAAATCTGTGATGCACAAACCACACTCGAATATACATGTGTGTATTTGCATTTGTGACAGATAATGTTCCTTTCCCCTCTAAAATATTGAAATCCTTTGCCTAATCTCTTTTTCTGTTTGTATATATCTACTTACCTATAGGAACCTGCCTACCTCCTGGAAGTGCACTCAGGTCTTCCAAAGCCAGCCAGGAGCATGTAACTAAATATCAAAGCCTGTGAATAAGGCTAACTATACTGTATTATCATCACTGAAGTAACAGTGGCACATGAAATCTTTTGCCACTAACTAAAGAATGACTGTGAACTGTTTGAACATTTTGTCTATTTAATAAGAAAGGAACAGCCAGTTTATCAGAATGATTGTGAGGGCTGAGGTAGGAGGATTTTTTTAGTGTTTGTTCAAGGCTTTACATGAAACTAATTCTCTCTGTATATTGCATTTATTTGATTAAAAGAGAAGTTCAGTCAATACTGCTGTAGAAAAGCCAAGGCATGTCTGAACTCATTAAAGTACGGTTTGTACACTGACACTGATGAAAGACCTGCTGCTGGTGCTGCTGTAAGTCCAGTTAGTTTTCATTTGACATCAAGTTGCTTTGCCTGCACTGTCAGAACTTGTATAGGAAGCTGCACTATCATGAAAAAAGAGCACATCTGACAAGGAGCCAGGGATTTCTCAAATGATACCTGGACACTGCCTCATTTGCCTGGTGTGTGGTATAACAGGTCTGGGCAATCTGCTTTTCATTCGCTTTCTTCCCCATCTCAAAATGGTGCCTATGCTCCCTCCACAGTCTGCTCCAAATAGCTGCATGTGGGAGGAGGTACCTGCAACACAGCTTCTCCTACCCTCCATCCACTCCACATATGTTTGAGACGGGGAAGAGAAATGGGGCAGCCACAGGCACCCAAACCCAGCACTTGTGAAAACAAGTAGCTCTGCTAAAGCAAAATCTTCTGCTGCCAATGGTTTTCAGCCCACTGGGCTGCCAGGAAAATGTGCTGTCAGTGGATGCAGCTTACCTAACATCGTAACTGAGCAGGCAGACTTTTTGTAGGGCATTCATGAAGGCTGACTTAGCCTGCTCAGGCTCATGTCACCAGACTGCCTCTACAGCCTGGGTAGGAGCAGTGAAGCATGCAGGACCATTATGGGATCCCGTTTCTCTCTGGTGACTGCAGAGGTGATTATCCTCACTATGCTAAAGTTAGCTTCCATGAAAACGTTTTTAGTTGGGCTTTTATCAAAATGACTGCTTCAGGGTCGAGCAGATTATAGTCCCATAGCTCTGTTTTGACATGCTGTTTTACTTTATTTCTCTCTTCATGGTGCTTCTTAAGCACTGCCCAGAATTTTTAGAACCTTCAGATCTGATCTGATTCATCTCTTTTGAATAGCCTTGCAATGTTAGCCAGAGAAGATCCTTTTTATTCCCTCTTTTTATCTGCAAGCTAGATTTCTAAATGTATTTGTCCCACTCTGCTCATCTGAAGTTTTCTTCATTGGTTCCCTTTAAAGATTTTTGAGCACACTGGTCAATTCTGACCCTGTTTATTAAGACACAAAAGTCTCAGAAATACTTGCTTACTAGACAGAAATACAGAAGGAAGGATGAAGGATTTGGGCTTAATTAACCTGGGGAAGAATGTCTCCCCTGTATATCTACAAGCAGGTGGAATATCTTTATCTTATATATCTTATAGATATAAAAATATGGGTTTGGGTTCTTCACAGGGCTGCAAGGCAGGAGAAGAGGCATAAATTGAAACAGAAGAGTTTCAGGCTGGATAGAAAGAGAAGCTACTTCTCCATGTGGACAGTGTCTGAGAGAAGCTCCTCACTTGCACTGAAGGTTTCAAGATCCAGCTGGATGAAGACCTGAGCAACCTGTTGTGATCTCAGACCTGACCCTACTTTGAATAAGATCTTGAACTAAAGCTCTCCAGAGGTCCTCTCCAGCCTTGATTATTTTGTAATTTGTTTTATCCATAGACAATCTTAAGCACTGCTGGGCTGAGGCAGGAATGCCTAACAAAATTCAGTGGGTTTTTTTGTTTTTTTTTTTTTTCATTATATTTAGGAGGAAGTATTTAAAAGTTTGTCTATATTTTTAGCAAATAAACTACTTAAAACTCTCTCTCTATACATATATATGTATCAACCTGGGAAAGCTTAGTTTTGTGCCATTTGAATCTCAGAACTTCACATAACAGTGATAGTTTGAAATTCATTCTTGCAGCCATGTTCTGGGATTTAGGGTCCTTGCCTTCTTCAACATTGTCTCCATATTACTACTTTCCTCTGACTCCAGAAACAGAAACAGATTTATATTCCCTCATCAAGAGGCTGCTGAGCCCCACTCACTTTAATGTCAAAGATCCCTACAAGCTTCACCCTGTGTGCCCAATCTGGAAAAGCCCAAATCCTGCTGCAGGCACTAAGCCTCAGTATCATTCAAGTGCCCAAAAGAGAGGCAGCAGCAGCATGCTTCAGCATCCAGAATCACACCCTGCTATGGGCTCAACTTTTTTTTGCCTCACAGTTCTTTCAGCAGAGGGAATGCTTGGATGAGATGGGAATCAATCATTCTTATAAAGATGGAAAAATCTGGAAAATCCTCTCTCTCACCCTCCACTCCTACAAGGCACAGCCGCATCCAGATAAGCCCAAAGTTCTCACTCTTTTGCCCTTCTTGCACACCTGCTGTCATCAAGATAAAGGTTGTCAGGTTGGCTCTGGGTTTGTTCTCTTGGCAATACAGTCAAGCACAGTGCTGCTCTGATGGCTACACTGCACACAGGACACAAAACCACTCTGCCCTCTGACACTGGTCCCATGCTGTGTGGATGTGAGACCACTTGGTGAGAGTGAGAGGAGATGTTCACACAGAGACACTTTCTCAGCGTCTACTACAAACACCTGCTGTGGACATCCTGTCTTTTCTTTCCCCAAGAAAGCTCCTTCCTTCAACCCTCACCAAGGTCTTGATTTGTCTTGACCAGGGTTCATCCTCAGAGGCTTATCTCTCTGTAACAAATTGGCAGAACATCATCTTTATTTTCCACCTGGAGAAAATTTGGAGAAGAGCTAGATTTGGCAAGCAGAAAGCAAAACCCCAACTTTGCCCTTTTTAAATGACATTTGCAACTTCTGTGGAAGAATTACAGCTCGGCAATCTACCCCAGAGTTTCTATTTACCCCATGCAAGATAATGCTATTACAAACATAGTAGGCAACTTGTGTTATTTAGCTGAAAATTGCATTTTGGGAACAAGAAAATAAAATTAGCTTGTTGAAAGATTGACTTTGCAATTTTCTCTACATGAATGAATGGCAGGTGAATGGCCCTGGCACAAAGACACCATGGACAGACTGCTTTGCAGGTCCTGAGCATGGAATGCCAGTTAAGGACACTAGATGTGCACACAGATTAAGAATTAATAAGGTTTATAAATATATTCTGACAGTCAAACAATATTATCTTTAATTCCATCTGTAAAAGAGGTTTGCGTGCTACACATGTCTTTTTATATTTGTGAGTGCAAAAGCTGTTTTAGTAAAATGGACAGGTATGCATTTAATATTTTGGTAGTAAATTAAGCAGTGGCTAATTTTGATTCACTAGGTATTCATCCAAAAAGATTATTGGGAAACTTAGGTCCCAATATTATTTCTAGATGTATTCTATTCACAAGCTTACTCTTTCTTAAAATCCTTGTAGACCTTTGTGATTTTTGAATGCTAAATATTTTTTTCCTCCACCTCAAGAAACTACAGTTTTGGGATTAAGAAAAATAATTTTTTATGTTAAGCAATAAATTTTCTTGTGAAATTACTGGGGATTTTTTATTTAAATTTTTTTATTAAGACATTCTGTTCAGAAAAATATTTCTTTTTGCAAATATTTATTCAAAATTCACAATGAAAATGCTATTCATATTTGTTTTAATGGAGCTCCATTTTGGAATGATAATTGGAATGGTTTTCCTGTGGGAGAACTACCCCAAGTAGCAAACACAGCAATGCCAAATACATTCATTACAATCCATCTTGAGAGAAATTCAGTCCCCCTCAGGCAAAAACTGAAAAATAAAAAGAATGTTTAAACAAGCAATCTGCTTGGTGTTTATCTACACATGGGCACACATGCCTAATATTCCTACTGACAACCATTTATCTTTTCCCTACTGATTCTTTCTGGTGCTTCATGTTAGTTATTGTTTTTTTCATTATAATTTTTCCAATTGTATCCCAAGTTTATTATGTGATTTATAACCAAAACCATGATCTCTAGTCTAAATAATCTGCATGCTGAAAACATTAGACTAATATGCCACAGGATACTGAAACACTTCACTGATTGCTACAATAAAAGTCAAAAAGATTGATTGTGTAAGAATTCCTTCAGGTCATTAGATTGCTGTGGCAGGTGCTGTTTTATTTGTAAACTCCAACAAAAAATCTGGTTTCCAGCAATATAAGATTGTGAGGATAAGAAAATTACAATGCTTGGAATATTTCTGCAATTTATGTCAGCTTCTTCATTTCCATGGGTTGGACAAATGGAGAACACATAGCAGACTGCACTGTATTGTTTTGGGGAACAGAAAAGACAAAGTGCTTGCAAACATTTCTGAAGAGTTTGATATATGCATTCAAATCTAAATACAAGATTATCTTGTTGAAGTTCTGGGAGTTGATAAGATTGTTGTTATTGGGGTTAAATTCATGTGTCTGTGTGTATACATGCATGTACTATGCACATTTATGTATTCAAGTGGGCAATTCCATCTGGTTTCTGTTGCCTTTGGTACAAAGACATGGTGGGATAGACCTATTAACAGACAATTAATTAGGTATTTGTCAATATCATATACCTAAGCTCAGAAGAAGTAACAGAAATAAAAAATATCTTTTCCAAGCTGACCTCCTGTGTTCATCACAGCATCTTAACATGTTCATAAAAACACTGAGTGCAGTGTCTGGTCTCTCTCACATGTGGTTCTTTTTTCCTCTCTTTTCTTCTGTCCCTTCTGCAAGAGTCAGGGGGTTGAACTGAGTTACTTTCTAATTGTTGTTGCTCTGTGATATGTAATGTATATTTTCTTAGTGAGACATATCAAAGAGGCACTTTTTAATTTGAATGTAGGGTACCTTAGTTCTTGTGAGAACATGTCCTGTAGTCTTTCAGAGACATAAGAGAACATGTAATTGGGAAATAAAATTTAAAGAAAACTTTAATCATTGGAATGCTAAGAATGACTCAGATCATCATCTCTTCTCCACATCACACCTTTAAAATCCAAATGAGACTAGTATGTGTACCAAGTGACACAGTAGATGAGGAAATTACAGTAACTTCAGCATCTGAGCATCACTGCTCAGTGCCATTAGAGTAAAGTTTGAGAGATTTGATAGCATGGACTCTGTCACATCCATAATATCATGGCAGCACTAGAGTATGCTCAGCTCTGAAAACAAACTGGGAAGACTGTTAATGTCTCCTGAGCTCAGAATTAGCCTCACTGGTCTCTCTCTGAAGTGTAGCAAGATGAAATGCATCTTTTTCCAATATCCCAGATGGTTCTTGTACAATCCCTATAACTTCTTTCAGTCTCCTATTCCCTTCCCGCTTTCCTTCCAAAATGCCACTGACTATGAATAATTTAATTTGCTTGCCAGAGTTCTCCATCACTTTCTCCAGCCTTAAGAGAGTAACTTTCTAACACTGTATTTCAATGTCTTCTGGCAGAATATTTTCCATCTGCTTTTTAGATGTGTGAGTGTGGGAGGGGCAGAGGAGGCTGGGATGGCGGGGGTGGTGTCAAGGAACAACGCCAAGACATACTGCTCTCGTTGAAATGATCTACTGCTTCCTTTCTGTTTCCACAGGGCTTGCTACACTGCTCTCACTTCTCTTCAGCGTGGCTGCTGTTCTTCACTTCTCCCTGAGGTAAGGATAAGAAAGAAAGAGGAAAAGAAAGTCAACTTCTCAATGCATAACTTTCAGAGTGTGTTTGGATTGGAAAAGTCTGTGAAATAAAGCTTTTAGTCCATCATCCTGGGCTTTTCGTCTCAGTTAGCATTGTAGCTTGCATGAAAAGTAGTTGAAGTATGGCACTGACCTGAATGGACAGAAGGAGCCAGGCAAGAACGTAGGCACACACAAGGAAAGGGAGCTGAGCTCCATCTCTGGCAGGGATTGCTCTGGGCATTGCTCTGGGAACAGGGAGAATGAGGGGATCTTTTTGGTTATCACCAAATGTAAATAACATAAAGCCATGGCCATTCTCCAAGATACTATTAATAGCAATAACACAAGGTTATTTGCCATGTGCATTTTAAGGTTTTGACTTTTCAATGAAATCCCAATGGTGAATATTTTCCTCTATTTGAGCTGGGAGGACCCAATAAATCTTAGGTCATTCCTACATCTAGACATGCCTTTGAAGTGGTTTTCTGTGACAATACATAAATAATGGGAAGCTGTAAGAGACATCCTGAAGCAGTCTTTAGGATTGCATTGAAGTACAGTTATATAATAAGAAGAAGCAACTTGGATTAGCTCATGAAAGTCAAGAAACATGACAGCAGGCATTATGCTTAAAGTGGAACTTATTAATGATAGATTAAATAATGCAGTATTCTGCTCTCCTAAAAGACTAGTCAGACAGTTTGATGCCTGTGGCTATGCCTGGTGTGGTGCACCCCATCACATT
The DNA here is from genome assembly GCF_971803275.1 of Cyanistes caeruleus. Classification (NCBI taxonomy): domain Eukaryota; kingdom Metazoa; phylum Chordata; class Aves; order Passeriformes; family Paridae; genus Cyanistes; species Cyanistes caeruleus. Next base: position 39,588,372 of record NC_141704.1, on the reverse strand, counting down.
CAATCACAGATGCTCAGTCCGGCTGTGCAGGGACTTTATGTAAATAGAGACCTCTTGGAAATCCCACCCACCTTTGCCACAAGCCAAGGAACTGAACTCATTCTGTGGTGCAATATTAGATCATGGAAAGAGATGCAGACAGCTTTGTGCAGTTCTGCTGCTGCTGACATGTAGTATGGAAAATGGCTGCTGATTGCTCCATTTTCGTTGTGATCTTGTGCCTTTCTTTCTTCTGAGTTCTGTTCAGTACTGTGACAATTCATCTAAGTTATAGAGCTTCTCAGAGGATAATTGATTATTGCATATAGTGGCATTTTATGGATATTATGTGTTTTCTTTAGTAGGTAGTAGTAGTTTGAGCATATCTGTATGACTGACAGGGAGTTGGATGAGAATTTCCCAGCCTTGAAGGTTACAATGTAAAATTATCTCACTTAGATGTTCATGGGATAGAGACATGACTTTTCCTTTTGTTTCTAAGAATCATTAAAGCTGAATTATGCTCTTCTATTGCAAAGTAGAAAACTTAGTTACTGATGTCTATTTGTCAGCGTTATACTGTGGACATATCATCACTTTTTTCTCCACAGTCTGAGCTAAGTTTGACAAATGAAAATCTATGTGCAGCTGCGTAATTAATTTATACTTTGTCAAAGTTAGGAAAAGATTTGAATGGCAATTCAGAAGAATCTCATGCAATGCTTAAGTTAGATCATTGCTCCATGTACCTTACAGTGTGTGCAAGACAAAGACTGAAATCTACAGCTTTGTTCTATTTTGCATTAAATTGTAGAGTTCTTTTTATTTCTTCTTCTTTTTGAACATATGCCACCAAGCATGCTAATGAACCAGTCAAAGAATCAGCTGTACTAACAGTTAATGAGAATTCAAAGAGATTTATTTAGCCTAGCATCATCATTTCAGTGAAGATTCAAAGAGGATTAATTTGATTTATGTCAAAATGGAGGAATCTTTATATAATCTGCAGTCAAACTTTCATGAATATATTTATTCATACTTGCAAAGTTCTTAAAATTCATGTGTAAAAGACTATGGGAGAAGAAGACAATATTTATTTTTATGTAAATTACTCTTTTTGTGTATAAAATCTATTTTAAGTTTAAAATGTGCTCATATCTCCACTTTGCAATGCTTGGAAATTTGCAGGATAAAATGTTGAGCTTTTAAAATCAATGAGTTTTATGTGTGATTATAATGGACTCTAATATTCATTAAAATAAAAAAATCCCTGATGGCCAGACACGGGTACGAAAAAATTATACAACATAATTCTTAAGAACCCTCTACCATACCTCAAAGAAATGTTTTTCTGGAATACATATCACACATGCAGAATACACACCAGTGTGTTATCAGCATTTCATTGCTCTCTTTTGGAAAATCTGTATGACTCACATACCCAAGTAAAAAACTCGTGCTAGTAACGTCATTTCCATGCATCAAAATTTCACGTACAACTATACTGAGTATGGAAAAGACAGCTAATTTTGAAACCAGCAGGATTTCTAAGTGCATCACTGTTCCTCAAACCCCACATCATTACCATTTCCAGGAACTGTGTATGGCATTAAGTGGCTTTTCATACACCATTTCCATGGCTGTTCATGCACTACTGCTTTCACACAATGACCCCATATCATTCATGATGATACTGAGTCACAGATGGCTTTAATACAAAAAGCTTTGTGTTGAGCCGTTTTCTTCACATACACATTGAAGTCCAAATTATTCATGAGTAACTGTACTTTTGTTAGACAACTTGGACTGTCTAAACTCCAAATTCATAAGATTATTTATGCTTGGCCAGAAAAGAAATAAATGATAGAATACAGTATCAAATGACCTGGCGGGCTTTTACAATGTCCTTCTGTTGTTTTTGTTTGTTTGTTTGCTTGCTTGCTTTTTGTTTAGGTTCTTTTTTTTTGTTTTTTTTTGGTCTTGTTTGTTTATTTTGTTTGTTTTGTTTTTATTTTTTTAATGTGTTGTCTAGTACGAGCTTTTAAGTGATAGGGAGAAGTTGCACATGAATGCAATCCCTTGCTCCGGCTTATTCTTTCCAAGATTTAGGTGGACATTTCCAAGTGAGTGGATGTTAATCCAAAGCTAACTATGAGAAAAAAAAGCACTTTACTCGATCCAAGTGGCTACTGGCAATTGATATTAACAAAAAAAGGAAGCAAACCTTCCAAATGATATGTGTTTAGGCATATAATGTGAGGAAAACAGTAGATCTAGTCTTTGCACCAAAATGTCCCTTTCCAACTGACTTCACTACACAGACTATTTCACTTCAGTAGTCTTTCATGCTTAGTAAGGGTATTTACTAAAGTATTTTGTCTCTGAAAGGGCTTTCATGCTCTCTGGCTGTGGCCAGTGTTCTTTGTCAGCCATCATTATCAGCACATATTAATAATGTCGTGCTTCAGTGATAAGAAATTAACGTCTTGTACTGTCCAATTCACTGTATGGATCCCACACATAACTGTTTAGACATTCAGAACAAAACATTAGCCTTGGCATTGCCTCAGAAAAGTGAGGTAGGGAAAATCCATTTCATTCTTAATTTTAAATAACCACATATATTTACTTTCTATACTAACAGAATTAAGATGTGCAGAGTAATGCAACATTCTTGGTCAGAGAAACCTAAAAATCCTTAAGCATGTGGAAAGGATATGAGGCTGGTCCAGTGCAGCTTCCATGGGCATCAAAAGATATTCTGCCACTGCCATCAGTTGGAGCAGAGTCTGGGAGCTCTGAACAATTCAAAATCTAAAATGAAAGTTTTGAAAAAAAAAATTGAAAAAATTAGACTAAAGTTTCTTTGACAAAAGTAATAAAACCTATTCCTCCCTAAATGAAACCTTAATGTGAAAGGACAAGCAGATTCAGTTGGAGCAGCAGGATGGAAGAAGTCATGTTTCTCATGAATCACAGCAGGCCAGAGCACAGCTAGCAATGGCAGGTTTAGACCTACCATGAGCAGGCTGATTTATCCAGTGATGGAAGGCTGACAGGGGCTTTAACAGGGTAAGTCTCACTGGCTGATCTGGGTCCCTCTCTCCTTTCTAGTCACCAGTCTTAACAAAATAGGCAGGAACTTGATGTTGCTGAGACCTCTATGTTTGTCCTATCTTCTTTTAACTGGCTAACTCATTTGGCAGTTATTAGGTGGTACTGACAGATGATTTCAAAGACCTTATTTACTAAAAAAACATAACTGAAACTAGAAGGATTGTAACAGTGTTCTCTAGGTGACAGTCTCAGCATGATTTTAATTAAAAGCTCATTTTGGTGTATAGCTATACAAATAAACAATCAGCTTATTTTAATGTGATTTAAAAGGAAAGAAGAATATATTTAATTTCACTGAAGCAGGAAAAAAATTCTGCACCAAAGAGTTAATAAAGATGGTCTAAATATCATCTGCTACTGCAAAATGCAGGTTCTGTGTTCAGTCACTTGTGTTATGATAACTCTGTTATGTAAAGTCAGGTCATGTGAATGTAATGCCATTTAATGGGATAGGTTATAAAATCAGCTCTGATCTGAACAAAAATCCATTACAATTTCCCATTCTCGCCTTGACAAGGGATAAAAACTTTGGAGTGGCCTGCATTATCTTGGCTCTGAACATATGGTATTTCATTTTAAAAGCATGAATTTATTTTTCCTTGGCCCAGAATCTAATTCTATTTCATTTTAAAAGTATGAATTTATTTTTCCTTGGCCCAGAATCTAATTCGAAAAAGCACTCACCCATACTCTTATACTGCAATGTGTGTATGTTTCAAATACAGGAAAGTTAATTTTAAGCTATAGAGCCTGAGATCTTTGGGATGGCAGCAGTATGGAGCTCAGTACCACTAACCTCTTGGTTATTTACTTTGCATTTTGGCTTTCAGTATTTTGTTGAGCCTAACATTTCCTCTGTCACCTGTATCAGTGATACAGTTCTAACTCAGGGTAGTTCCTGTTCCATACAATGCAACAGCATTGTAATGAATAAAATAAAGGAAGGAAAAATCCCAAATGGTTGTGCCTTATTCTGCTGGAGAACAGCTAAATATGGAAAATAATATCTTCGGAAACCACATCATTTAACAAAAGTAGTTCCGTTTTATTCCTGTTATCTTTCACTATGTGCAAGAAGTGGCAGGTTCCCCTCATACATGCCTCTATGCTTCCAAAGCTTAGATCCTTGTCCTACAAGAATAATGAGTAAACTTTACATAACTGAGATCATACCCTTCATAGGGTGACCTAGAAGATCCACTTCAGTGTTCTCTTCACGGGGTAAAGAGAAAAGAATAATCATTGCACAGAAAAGGAAACATTGGACTGTATTAAAGACCTTGGAAATTTTTTAGTCAGTCTATTCAGAAATATAGTTTCCCAGAGATGAGATGTAGAATGTTTCTCCAGGCCTTTTGAAAAGGAGATTACTCAAAAAAAAGTAAGGAATCATAATGAAAGCAATGCTCTTAGATCAACCATGAGCTTTTTCAGTGGTTATTCACTACAGAAATTTGAATATTTTTTCACTGATGAATAATGAAAGGAATTATGTCATCCTCTAAAAATGTACTGGTTTTTATAAAATATTTAATATGATCCTATGCTATGTAAATAAATTGGAGAAAGAATAATATATTAATTACTACAAGAGATCATCTTCCACCTAATTAGCGTACCTCTTGAACTTCCTCTTAACATATACAGTGGATGGTATCATGTTGTAATGTGTTATTTTTATAATCTGTCCTTTTTCTAGAAGTAAAAATGGGACAAGTACCATTTTGGATATGGAGATTTGCTAGACAAATTCTCTGTAAGGCTTCCCACATAATATTATTCCTTTGACTTTCAGACTGTGGCCTAACTTTTTACATATGCTGCACATGGAAATATTTCATATCTCTTCAGAATTGAAATGAAAGTATATTTTAAGATTTAAAAATGTCAAGATATTCACTCCTGATTTTTCCATTTCCTAAATAAATGCAAAGGGAAAGATTCGCAGCTGTGGCTGTCATAGGGCCAGGACAGTGACTTTTCCCTTTTTTCCTTTCCTAAGTTTAATGGAAAGCACCATATGATTAAATAGTTTATGAGAATAGGAAATGAAATTTGTGATATCAGCCTTTAGATACTGTCCAGTTTCTTTAAGGGGCCTAGAAAAGAACTGAAATCACAGTTTAAGGGTATTGCAGTTACAATGGATACATTACCCAGGCACCAGGACCTCTAGTGTTGCCTGTGAGGTTCAGGAAACCATACTCTACCTATACTCCACTCCCACTTCACTCAATTATGACTGGAAAAATTAATCTGAAAAAAAAATATAATTCACCTCTTACAAGTGTTGCTCCAGTCACTCATGTCTGCTTTGCATGACTGGTGCAAATGCACAATGATATCCCCACTAATTTAAAGTTACACAATCTTCTCCTCATTATTGTTCTTACAGCTAGGCAAAACCAGGAAGGCTGACATTTATGTGTTTTGCTTTAATTTGAGATTTGCTTTCTAGAATCATTTGGGGCCCTATTCAACAAAATTTTTAGGACCTTAGGCTGGTGGTTGTTTCACTTACTTTAAGATACCAGCTGTACTAGTGGGCTCAAAGGTGGTTGGATCTGCTCTGAGTCAGAGCAAAAAAGGAAAATATTTTTTGCCAGAAGCATCAATAATGGCTAAGTATTTATTCCTCAAAATAAACCTTCAGTTTTCACTAAGTCAAGTTAGCTGTTATTTTTGTTGTTTACTCTGTAAGCAGATGTATTTACAAACATGGAAACTAGTCATTCACTTCCTTTCTTTCCAGGTTTTGTTTATTATTTTGAACAGTTTATAAAAAAATTTAAGAGCAGTACAACCCTTCCTGGTCTCAGCCTTCAGACAAATGACAAATATCTTGAGGAGTGTTTGTCTGGTGATATTCTTCCTAATAGAAAGCGCATTATGAACATCCAATATATAGAAAGGTGATAATATTCACATTTGATTATCTGCTTGTTTAGCACTCTGTGCTTCTGAGATGCTTTTAAAAATTAACTTCTTTATTCTTTGCTTTTCAGTGAATATTTTATTTGGCCTCCTGGTTGTGCTTTTTTTCCCTGAAATAAAAATTTGGTCACATTTCACAGTCTTTATTTACATTGTTTAGTCAGTCCTCCACCTTGTAGTCGATTGTTTCTGTTGTTTTCTAAAGAGTGTCCCAAAAAAGGCATTTGAAGTCTATAATTTTTGACTCACTTTAGAGGGGTTACACACTTTTATGAGTTTATCTTAGATGGCCAAAATATTTTTATTCACTTGTAAATATGGTGGTGTGTGTTTATACTTAATTCAGTACAAATAGAAACCATTACTCAAGAATAGTGAAAAAACAAATATTACAAAAACTTTCTCTGATAAACAGAGCATGAAATGAATGAAAGTGAGTGATTGGTGGCTATGTTTGCAAATATGGTTTGAAAGATTCAACAGTAGTAGTTATGGTTACCATAAGGGAACTCCATGGTGAAAAAACACAAGCATGTGTAGCAATGTTATTAGGCAGTTTGAATACATTTCTACAAAATAGGGTATGTTTTAAATATTGGAGTTTTAAAAAGTTTTATTAAGGCAAATTTCTCCGAGGCTTAACCTTGAAGGTTGTCATGTTGTATTGTTACACTTTATAAAGCTATGTAAGTTTTACATAAATTCAGAAAAAGTAGGATGGCACATAATACACAAGAAGACATTTTGCTTAAACATTTTTCTAACTAATCTTTTAATTTTCTCCTTTTGGTGCGCATTACTCCCTGATATAAATACAGCTGTTGATGTCAACCATGAAATTAGAAGCTTGTTGTTATACCCAAGTTGTTGTCCCTGGTGTAGCTTCTGCAGCTGAAATCTACATTTAAAACACTGACCTAGAAAGATAAAATAAATTTTATTTTTGGAAACCACAGAATTTCAGATGTGTTTTCAAAATGGGAATACCTATCAGACTCTGCAGCCCTGCTAAATAGAGACAGTGCACACACAGACTACAGGTATTGTATTGGAAGTGCTCCTTGACCACATTGTGACACTGGAAATTTGGAGAGCTAACGTGCCCCATTTGGAAAAGCCACTAAAATCACTAATACCCACGACCCTAAAGAGCATAAAAGTCTTCCAGATACACTAAAAATTTTATGACTACCCCCTACTAGTGTGCTGTCTCACAAGTGTTCCTCTCTATATGGAGAGGAGCAGAAATAGGTCCTTATAGTGACAAACCTCTTTAGTATCTGTCTATATATAAGCTTATCTAGTTATTTATAAAACTATATAAGGTTTCTAAACTATATTTGTATCTCTTTCTCTCAGCAACCATGCCTCATGCTATTTTGAGGTGATAGTTGATACCCAAATAAATCCTATTTGCTATATTCAGCCCATCATTATTTTTGGTTTCTTATAACTAACGGCTGTGGGTTTCATCAGTTTGACCTTGAAAAGACCTGCTATTTGCCTCATAGGACAATACAGATATGATGTGCTTATGAAAGGGAAAGAAGTTAGCAATCGTGGACCAGAGATGAATTCAAATGGAAGATTTCCTGTAATAAATGAGATGAAGTTGTGGACAATGTTACCTCTTATTGGGCAAAAAAAAAAAGGAAAGTCATATTCTAACTCTTCCACTATTTCTCTGCAACTTGCAGCTCTGAGACTGTGCTATTGATTCTCCTCATTCATTACTAAATCTGGACAGAAAATGAAATTAATCTCATCTAACTTTAGACCACTCCAGTGAAGATGCCAGCAACCAAGCTGGTCAACCCAGCCCCTCTTTAGAGTCACACAGACACAGAGTTACAGTTGGGTGAGACTCACAGGCCTTGTGTGAGATGGATGTTCACTGATTATCCAACTTGCAGTCATCTGCATGAGTTCAGAGAAAGTCTAGACTTAAAACCTGATATTCAGGCAGATATCATCCTCACTGTCAGTAGAAGCTAATGGAAGCTGCAGACATTCAGTGCTACTGAAAACCAGAGTCCATTTCTGACGTAGATAATTCGCAATGATTCTTCTGTGGCCATGCTGGAAAAACACTCTGATTTGTTACCAGAAATATGTTACAGAAGGAAGTGACAAAAATGCAACTTTAGATCTTAATTCAGCCACAAAACTGTTTTAATCATTGATAAACTCTGTAACCATTTCATAACCTGAAGTGTATTTATGACTTCTGAGAGGTGGTCAGAGTTCATATGGTGGTGGGATCCACAGAAGAGTCTGCAAATATACAAAATTGATAATGAATTAATTCTTCAATTTCAAATTTCAGTCCTAAAATACATTCAAAAAATATAGGACTGCATTCAAGTTTACTTTAAATACTGTCATCTATAGTTGCTGAAGTTGATTGAGGAAAACATTCTATCTGAAAAACAAATGCAGTAAAAAATGCAGAGTATTTTTAGAGATCTACCTATTTTTAAAGTTCATCTTCCCTAGTAGATTTTATTATTAAGACATAAAATGATATGCCAGACATATCTTTTTAAAAATGGAACATTTCCTTTTGTCGAAGCAGTAGATGCCAAATCTATGTGTGGTAGAAAGTACCGTGCATGTGCATACAGGATAGAAAAAAGGGATGGAAACATTTTTGACTTCATGCTCCAGAGAGTCCTGTTTAATCTGATAAAGGGTTTATAAGAGGCTTTAGAAAGGGTTAAGAGATCATAGGCAGATTTAAAGGAAGTGGAAAAGGTAGATGTGAAACCAAGGCAGTGCCTCAGCTGTGGCGTGACATGATGGAGCATGGCAGAAATTGAAGCAAAGCAAAACTTCCTTTCTTGTGCTTTTGGAAAATAATAGCTTTCCTGGCTTATGAGATTGTGTCTTGAGAGTAACTAGGGCTTCCCAGTATCAGGAAAAAAAAAAAAAGAGACCTCATTCTCCTTTTGAAAATTTGTTTACAATGGTGATCTCAAGTTAAATTCCACTTCAAGTGAAAGAAAAATACTGAAGATATTGGAATATAACTTGGGGTTTGAGGTACTAAGATGACTAGAGACTAAGAAACCTAAATACATCAGCTCTGTGTGGACTGTCTACATGATGATCCTTAGCATAAACCATGAAAATAAGAAATAAAAACTTGTGGGTTTTTTTTGGTTTTTTTTTCTGCACAGCCATATATGTATTCAGATTATTTTTTCTGTTACAGATAAATGATCTGAACAGTATATCCTGTTCCTAATTCCAACAGGCTACATTGTGATGCTAGAATCTGTGTGAATGCATGGATTCTTGGATATTAAAAAAGCCAGTTCTTTCAATCATGACAAAAAGTAGCTAGTAGCTATTTCACAAGGCAGAAATACTGCTGAAGGCAGTTGAAGCATCCCATTATATGGGATTGGGAAAAGCCCACACATGAATTGAAATGGCTGCTTCAGTGGACTGGATGCTACTGAGCTGTAAAATCTTTTCCTCTGACGTTTTTTCCAGTGTAGCAAAGGAAGAAACTAAAATATAACTGAAAATCAGGATTCTCTCTTTATATCTCTCATATAAGCTGCTGCAGCTTATATATTTGACCATGAATTACAAGCAAGGAAAAGCTTTCTTACTGTGAGCATGGCAAAATATTTGAAGCAGGACAAAGAATCTCCACACATGGAAATATTAAAAACTCAGTAAATCTTTCACCAGCCTGGTGTAACTTTCCTACTTCAAGCAGAGTTTGGACTAGATGGCCTCTAGACAACCCTTCCAGCCTCATTTATTCTATGATTAGAAAGGCTGGGCATTGAGAGTACACCTAAGGCAAAAAACATACCTTCAGGCTAAAAATCAGAGTGAAAAGCAAGACAGATTTCTGCAGTCAGAATATATCACAGAACAAACAAGCTTATTTTCTAAATGATTTCTCCCCAAAACTCTTAGAAATAGAAGTAAAAATGCTTGCCTTCAGGTCAAAGGAAATTCTCCACTTTAAGTTTGAGAAATTCACTACTCACCTAAAATTATGTTAACAAATAAAAGACACCTAAGTACACTTAAGGCTTTACCTTTAACTTAAGGTAGATGAGAAAACACCAGTCTTTACAGTTGCAGATTTTCCATGCAGAACAGAAAGATGAAAATGAAAAAGATAAGAGCTGAATAGTTTCTAGGATGCCATAAGGTTTAAATGCTGACTAAGGCAGTGATACAATAAAGACTTGACTTCAGTAAAACAATGACATTCCTTTTTTTTCCTCATGCCTTCTCCTGGGCAAGCTGGCAAGATACAAATTGGATGGGTGAAATGAGTATGAAATTTGCTCACAGACTGCACCCATAAGGTGGTGATCAAAGGTTTTTACCAGCTCGTTACAAGTAGGATTCCCCAGGGATCATTATGGGGCCCCACACTGTTCAATATATTCCAAAATGGTCTGGAAAATGAGATTGAAAGCACCCTTACTACTTTGCTGATGACACTAAACTGTGTGGTAAGGTGGACCAGAGGGAAGAACCATCTTAGAGAGTGTCCTGGACAGGCTGGAAGAGTGGGCTGGCAAGAAATGTGCCAAATTTAACAGTGTGAAATCCTGAAGCTGGAATGAAAAAATGAAAGAGTCCAGTACAGGCCTGTATTTGTGTGGTGCATGACCATCCTTGCTGAAAGAGATCAGGTGGAAGATGAACAGGAATCAGCTGTGCACTGCTGTAGCAAAAAGGGTAAATCAGGTCTTGGGCTGCATCTGTGGGGGCATTGCTAGAAGGGACAGAGATTGGATCATCCCATTCAGAACTTGCCAGGCCACAGCTGGAATGCAGAGTGCAGCTGTGGTCCCTACAATTTGAAAAAGATGTGGACAGACTAGATAGGGTCCAAAGGAGGGTCAGAGAGTTGGTCAAAGGGCTGAAGAACCTGCCCTGTGAGGAAAGACTGAAGGAGTGTGTTCTTTTTTGCCAGGAGAAGAAAAGGCTTAGAGGGGACTTTATCACAGTACTACAATGCTTAAAAGGCAACTCCAAAGAGGAGACACATGGACAGGGAGCAACAATTACAAGTGGCACAGGGACAAGTTTCATGTCCATATCAGAAAGATTTTTTTTTTTATCAGTGAGAATAACTAATAACTGGAACATGGATGTGGTAGAGCCCTCATTGTTGGAGGTTTTCAGTGCACAGTTGGACAGAGTGCTACAAAACCTTGTCTTGGATCTCTTTGCCATGCAAAATTGGACCACATGACCTTTCAAGGCCCATCCAACTTGGGATATTCTGTGATTCTGTAAAAGAGGAAAAGATAAAGTATATTTTAACATCACTTGGAATGCACCTCTGTTTTACGGCATTACCTCATGGGAGCACGTGGTCAACAGTTGATTTCAGCAAAGACTTGTAAGGGTTTGTATGTGTGACCTCTTGGTATTGCCTATACTGACTGTTCTCCACCAGCTCACTGTACTCACTGTACTGTTCTCACATAGCAACAAGCACACACTCATCCTTGAAATAATTTTCCTTTCAGTTGCTTCCCTGGCACTAAAACTGCAATCAAAAAGACTGTCTTTCCAACACTTTTCTCACTGCCAATCCTCCTACATAGGTTACAGGAGGAAAGTTTCCCTGGGTCAAGTATGAAGGGGAAGAGATTTAATTAAAAAGTGTGGAGCTGGACTGGAAGAACTGACAATCTGGAAGGAAAAGAAAGAAGAGTTAGCAAATATTGATTCATGTTCCTCTCTGTCTCTTGGGACTGAACACAGTCATCTCAAATCTCAGTTTCTTTATTGCCTGGAAACTGTACTGTCCATATGTCCCCAGCTCACGGCAGAAGCAGAGCTAAACAGAAGATACATCATCCTTGCTGTTCCACCCTCAGTTCATGCTGCCATGACAGTTTAAAAATATTTAAAGGTCTATGGTATTCCTTGCTCTGACATGTGTGCCATTACAACTGGAATAGTTTATGACGTTTCAGCTGTTCCCTGAGTAAGTAAGAGTATCTTACCTGAATTGAATGCTATAGATCACTCAAGTGCAGACCACCTTCCCATATGTGACTAACAGAGTTGCACTTTTTTCAGCTATCTTTGTTTTTCTGTAGGGGAGAGATAGTCTTCAATGTCTAAGAATCTCAATAAATGATTAAAAAATATTAAGAGAATCACAGTGTGATATATTGCAGTTTGCTAACCAGGGAAGGATGCTCTTTGTTCTACTGTGGCAACTTTCTGATAACCTTCTCATGTTGTCTATAGTTAAAAAAAAAAACAAACAAAACAAACAAAAAGCTTCTGGGTTTATTTATTTATTATTCTAATAGAGGACTGAACCATCCTGGAGGGATCCTGCCACTTCCTGAGTGAATTACTTCTGACATCTCACTTGTAATCTGAAACATGGAACCAAATCTTGTTTCAGGCAAGTTTTGCTAACTGCTTTCCTAGGCACTAAATATAAATTGCATGAAGAAAGAAAAGTTTGGGGAGTGAAAAACAAACCCTACTACTGGTATGAATGCTTAGTCTTCTGCTGGTCTTTCTTGTTCTCATAGATTGCACATAGGAGTCTGGATGGTTTTGTGGGTGACTGCTTTCCATTTCAGACATTTAAACTCCTATTTGAATGAAGTTTGGTGTAGTGAGTTAAAGCAGGTCAGAGTTTGGTCCATTTGAACATGGCAGTAGCCTAGCAATGTAACAGAGTCCCACCTTCTTGTGCCTTTATGTAAGAGCTGAGGAACGTGTCCCAATACCTGGGGGTACTCAATGTCTTCAGACCTTAGGAGGGGAAGGTTGGTGGGTCTCTGATATGGAGATCATTCAACCTCCTGTTTAAATTATGTTAATAGTCCTCAGTTTCCTTGAGACATTTCAGAGTGTAACTTTTTATTCATCTTTTATATCCTATTAAACATTTTTTTTCATAGAAGAAGACTGGATATTTGAGGTTTAGTTCAACTACTGTAAGCCAGGAACAATCAAAACCATATATTGTGATGCCTTTCAAGTTTTCTTCCTAATTTATGAAGACTGTGTGGGAGAAGACAACAATCTGTACTCAGGAGAAATGCAGTGAATCAGCCTGTTCCTTATGGTGAAATGTTCTTTTAAGCAGCTTCTGTACCTTGCAGAAATAAAAAAAAACCCAAAAAAACCCAAAAACCAACAACAAACAAATAAACTCCAGATTCTACTTTAATAAACCTCATTAAATAAAATAAGCTGTTGTTCTTAAAACAAAAATACTGCTCTACAGTCTACAGTCTTAATGCGATATTTGGTATTGTTTGGAAACATAGCATAATGCTACTTCCCTTTCTATTTGGCTGTAGAAGCAAGAGTTATTAATCACACTAGACTATTATGGAAGTTAGAGAAAAGCACAGAGGGGGGAATGGTGCAGAGACCTATTGTCTCAGAGAAGAATCTGGGAGGGGTTCTTCCCTAAGTGCCCCCATAAGCAAACAATGCTGGTTGAGATGCCTTTTTAGGAAATTCAGAGTATTTTCTGCATAGCCAGCTGGGGTCAGAGAGAACCAAGCGCAGCCCTCACTGCCATCTATCACTGCTGTGCAGAATGTCTGTCAGCAATAGCTACAACTTGCATTGCTCATGATTAGGACTCTTGGACCCTACTCTGGGAAATAAAGGACAATATGGAAAGGGGTTGGTAAACTCGGTAACATCACAGAGTGGTGTCTGCTCCTCTACACCTTTCCTGGAACAGAAACCAGATGAGGATTTGACAGAGATATCCTCTTTGTAGGTGAGGATGGTCAGTTTTGAATTTTGTCCAATATTAACTATCTTACTGGTGTCATTGTTAGGCTAAGAGCATAACAACATGATTTTTAAAGGTCTGGGAACTTGATGTAAAGCCTGAGGAACTTTGGGATTATTTTACTCAGGAAACTACTTGAATGGTCATGTACTCTGATATCTCTTCTACTCATTGTCCATTTGTGAGATACCCCAGAAATATTAAAACCATCACCACTGATGTCCTTGCTGGGCACAGTCTTCTGTGGTTTACACTCTTTGAAAGCACAATAGAGTAATGTTCCTTTGTGTGTTCCCATTTCACTTTCTGGTCTGACCAGATACAGCAATGGCCCAGAAAATCTGATAACCTCAATAACAACTGTTCTTGTTCACTGTGGACATCTGCTACAAGTCCCAAGGGACTTCTAAGGCTTTTGGCAGTCAGTGACTCCATTCCAGATTGTTGTTATGACTACACAAAATTGCATTTTAATTTATATGAGGAGAAAACATTTCAAGCTTTTTCTTAGTGACAGATCTATCCCTGGTCATCCTGCCTTACATGGTCATTGCAGCCACAGGGGGATTCATCAGTCAAAAAAAGCCAGGTCCTACTATCCACGTGCCAGAGACCACCAAGAACTGCATGTTCATACTCAGAACTATTTCTTTGTTCCTTGAAACTGTTGCATGAGGTATAAACCACTAATTTAACAAAATAGAAAATGGCCACTCAACATTTCATAGAATCATACTATCATTTAAATTGGAAACCTTATGAGCAGGGTGCAATTGGCTGTTTTGGCCACTTAGGCACCATCCTGGCTTATGTTCAGATGGTTGTTGACCATGATTGGCAGGTCCTTTTCTACTGACCAGCTTCCCAGCCACACTTCTCCCACACTGTTGAGCTGCAAGTGGTCATTGTGACACAAGGGCAGGACCCAGCACTTTGCCTTTTTGAACCTCATACGATTGTCCTTGACCCACTGAGCCAGCCTGTCCAGATCCCTCTGTGTAGGAGACGCTTTCTTGGGACGGTCTGAGACATGACAAAGACCTCTATAATCGAGTTAGGTGTTAGAAGTTTATTTCAGGGTGTGGGATAGAGAGAGAGAGGGAGCCTGCAATGAGTCAGCAGATAGAGCTCAAAGCGGGCTCAGAGAGAACAATACAAAAGAGGGTAAAATATGAATACATGAGTTTAAGACTTGAGATTGCTAAGAAAGTAACAGAACAGAAGTGAGAGAGCCGGGGAAAAAGAGAGAGAGACCAAGACAGCTAAGACAGCCAAGAGAGACCAAGAGAGCTAAGAGATAAGAGAACCAAGAGGTCTAAGAGCATTGAGAGCTAAGAGAGACCAAGAGGAGCAAGAGTTAAGAGTTAAGAGAGACCAAGAGAAGCAAGAGTTAAGAGTTAAGAGAGACCAAGAGAGTGAACTCTCTTTTACAATTACTTATATAATCTATACATATGAATATTCTATTCTTTCACTGACCAATCTTTCTAAGTATACTAATACAGTAACATTTGTGTGCAACCTATAGAAATCGCTATTTTTGCATATTTTTGGTTATCTCAGGGTCTTTCAGACCTTTCCTTATAAGGCTGGGAAGAGAGGTCTTAGCTTGGTTTTACTGGGGGAAAGAATGTGTTCTGGCATACCAGCCTGGTTTCTTTGAATTATTCAAACCGTGCTATCATTTGTATTTCTTCCTTAGCCTTTCTGGCTACAGAGTCATATTTATAATTTCTTTCTAATTCTACCTTCCCAACACCTTTGCAGGGCCTTCCTCCCCTCCAGCAGATGAACAATTCTTAGTGTCATCTGCAAACTTACCGAGGGTGCCCTCAATCCTCTCATCCAGATCATTGACAAAAATATTAAACAGGATTGACCTCTATACTGAGTCCTGGGAACACAGTTTGTGATTGGCCACTAACTGGATATAGCTCCATTCACCATCTTCTGGGTCCAGCCACCCAGACAATTTTTAATACACCAAAGAGTGCATGTGGCCAAGCCATGATGCTTTTCCAGAAGAGTGTTGGGGGAGGAGGTGTCAAAGGTTTTATTAACATCTGGGTAGTATAGTCATCCACTAAGCAGATCACTTTTTTGTAGAATGAGATCAGCTTTGTTATTTTTGCCTTTATTCTTCCCTATGCAAAATTCATTGTACCTAAAAGAAGGACCTACATGTTTGTAACACATTTGGCCTACTCCAAGCCTCCTTCAAATACACATTAGAGGAAACCTAGCATCAGGCAGCATGAGCTACAACACACTTTCCAGAGAGCAGATTCTGTCTTGCAGCAAAATATGAAATCCTATCTCACAGAACACATTTATAAAGGCATTCTGTAGGACTTATTTCAGTAGGAAATAGACACTGAGGCATAACAACAAATCCCATTTGGTGAGAATTTGGTGCTGGGCACCTGAAATATTTTAAGGTCCAAAATTCATTCAGTGGATTTGTCCTGTTTCTTTTCTATCTGTGAGGTGTGGAAGAAGGGCAACAGCTTTCTTTTGTCCCGTTTCACAGACTCCAGACACAGACACAGTTTATTTCAGTTACATACACACCCCATCAGAGCAAAATAGTTTATGAATTCAGATGCATGCAGTTGTCTCTACTCTCTGGGTTAAAATGTTCCAGAAACTTGGTTTGAAAAGCAGTAGGGATAAAGTAATGATTTACAATGTTCATGGCATTGCAATGGTTTAATTTCTTCCAGCAACACCTAGGTATGTTCAAATACAGCTGATGCTATGTCGTTGTAAGCTTTTGTTATTGTGTTCAAATTTTTACAGGGGTGGGGGTGGTCTCCAGATGTAAATTGATGATCCAGGAAATCCTTCATACTGAAGTCAGAGGCATTTACATCACTGGGTTCAGTCTGAGAAACTTAAAAACTTGGAATGGAATTTTATTCCAACCTTTCTTTTCCCTGACATTCAGGGAGACAACAGCTGTTAGTGCTGATGTTAATGACTTTGTGCCCAAAAAGACACAGCAAGTGACAGATTGTTAATGATTATATAGGGTGATCATCTTTCAAGTGCTTCTAAAGTTCTTTTTATTATTATTGATACCATTCATTGTTACTGACCAGACTGCAACACCATCATCCACAAGCAACCCTTCATCTCAGAAGAAATCAGGCTGCTTAGTTTTGGTAGAGGAGCAAATTCCTCACTGGGAGAAAAGAATTAATTCTACTATTTATGTTAGAGATGGGAAGATTTTCCTTCAATTGTGGAGTACATGGAGCAGCACACCATTACACACTCTAATTTCTACATATTTTCTGGTATTCTAGCATTAAAGAGACGTGACAAATCATGGCCAGAATGTTGCAAATACTTACTGGGGATGGTGAATTTTGGATATGCAAGTTCAGTGAAATTCAACAAGGATAGTAATATACAAGCTGAATGTGATGCTGATATTTAGGGATAAAAAAGGCAAATAAACACAATTGTCTGAATTACTACCCAGGGATGTGAGCAAGTAATGACATTGTTGTTGTAAGAACGTATATCCTAGGCACACGTCAGAAGCTGGCTATCTTTCAGTTATCTGGAAAAAAATCCAAGAGCAGAGGTAAAATTCTTGTTTCTGTGGGATATGTGTGCCTCCCTTTTCTCTCTACATTTTCCTTTCTGTTTTTATTTGTGTGTAGTGTGTGTGTTGGGAGTGAGCTGGGGTTCTGCTAGTGGCAGTGAGTGCTCAAACAAACAACAAGCTCTGCTAAACCCTGCGGCAGAGGGAGGCTGGGGGCGAGTCCAGAAGCTGAGTCAGTGTGCTCTAACTGAGAGCTTTAGTGGGAATACATCAGCATCAGAAAAGTGATGGCTGGAAATGCATCTGAGCTCTAGGGTGGGCTATTTTAAGTATGAAAAATTAATTGTAGCTGACCTCAGAATTAGTCTGCAGGTTGGACACTCTTTTATAATGGGTGACAGGCTTGTCAAGTACTCAGAACAGGCGTGTGAATGCAGTGGTCTAGCAAAGCTGGGTTTCAGATCCAGTTTATTTTTCTTGTACTCTGGCACCCTATTTTCCTGGGTCTTTTAGAGGACATGAAGGTGAGCAGCAGGAGTAAGGAAAGCAAAGCTTTATTTTTTTCTCTCTTTTTTTTTTTTTTCATGGAAAAGTAGAAAGGTCTGAAAGGTCTCCATTTATATCCCGATATAGAATGGAAAACTGTTTCTCAAATTGAACATATTCCTGGAATGGGAATAAACAGTTTCCTGCTAATTTCTATTCATGGTTCATCATTCTTTCCATGGATTTCAGATTATGAATTCCAAACACCTTTGAATACTGGTCCTTGCAGGAGACACTTAGAATTGTTTCTCGTGTGTGAGTGAAGATGGAAGGCAGTGGCCATATAAAAATCTTTCCTTCCTTTATTTTCATAGTATTCCTTTGGCCTTCAACTAACACCAACCATTTAGGAGGAGAAAAATATGATGAAAGCCTGTCATAAATAATTATATAGTCCTGCATTTCTCTCAGCAATGTTCAGCACTTATTTTTGAAATATGCCACCACTAATACACAATTGTTAAAATGCTTCAAGTTATTTGCTTTTTGTGTAGTGATGAATTTTTTCCACTGATGTTTTTTATTTGATGAAAACAATGCAACAGACTGGGAGCCAAGAAGATCCTGTATTCTAACCCAGAGACAAGAATTTGACTGAGAGCTTGTCATCCTAAGCGTGTTTGACCAGGTCAAAAGGGAAAAAAGAAAAAAAAAAAAAGAAAAAAACCCAAAAAACAAAAACAAAACCAAAGTTAGGAAGTAGCAGGAAAAAATGCACAAATCTCCACTGATTGAATATCTGACACCTCTGGTGAATGAACTTGGGCAAGATGATTCACAGCATTATGATTTTATTAGATTAGGGATATTGCTAATTAAGAAAGCAGCTATTGCAGCCAAGTGCTTCATCTTCTGACCATTTTTCTCTTTGCTGTTCTCTGGAATCCTGTGTCTCTTATTGTATTTTTGTGTGCAGAACTTGTAATAATTTTCCATGCCTTTTATGCCTTAAATTAATATAGCATAATGTTGCATGGGAACCTTCTGCCAAGAGGTTCTGGTAAATGTTCTAGTGCAGCATATAGCTGGTCTCTTAGAGAGCAGCAGATAGCTTTACCTCAGTAAATACCTCAGTACCATCACTTCTGCATTTCTATGTCATGTTTAAAGTGTCTAGTTGTTTTTAACTGGTGAAAGGGAGATAGGCCTCTTTTACCTTGCTAACTTAAGCATCTGTCTTTGTTGTGCAATGTTATCTCTAGAAAATTAGAAGTTAAAATGCCTTATTATTTTATAATTACCATCAAAATATGGTATCTGGTCACATTTTGACTTGATTGAGCTTAGGAACTTTTAATGTCAAGACATAGAAATTGCAAGAAATAGTAAACTGAAAAAAGAGAAGAAAAGGAAGAGAATATCTTTAAAATAGTGCATTAGTTTTCCACAGATAAAATTTTTAACACTATGGTAGTCCAACAGTACTGCTGAAGAAATTTTGCCAGTTTATCTAATCAAAAGCTAGTAAAAGGTACTTATCAGTCTTTTATTATAGTTCCTTGCAAGACCAAGCAAAACTGCATAGAATTTTCTTTCCTATCACCTGGCTGGGAATCACTTGCATTGGTGGTTTGTTACCTCTGCACAAAGATGAAACGCTGCAATTAGACTAGCAGATTGCTCAGCTCAAGCTTTTAAAGCTTTGAACTGCCTCAGAAAAGAAGCTTTCACTTCAGATGATTTCAGCACTGGTATAATGAGTCAGAGGACAAGAAAAACATTCCTGTAAATCTCGAGAAGTACTCTGGGTAGGCAAATATCATATACCTTCTGCATAAACTGCAGTTCAGTTCTGATTTTGGCCGTGCAAATAATGGGATCATGTGAATGGGGCCAGATAGTTGCATCTTCACTCTGTTCCCAGAGCCTAGAATACGGTGAACAATTCAATCTCAGCAGGACAAAGCACTACACGGGATTCAGCCAGACTGGAGTTCAGGCAGAATGGGTGTGTAACTCTCTGAACCTATCTGTCCTACATTTGTTTACTTACAGCCTCTGAGGCAAGTGAAATCCATTTAGTATGTGTTTCACAGCATTTGGGTAGGTACAGAGAGTGCCATTTTGAGAGAAAGAGAGATCAGATACAAAGGACACCTAACTTTTAGACAAACTTCCCTGTCTGACCATTCCTGCTCCCAATGCCAGAGACTTTCACTTCAGGGGCCAAAGTCCTTTCCAATGACCCTGCTGTTGCCCCACTTGGCTCCCACAGTCAGACCAGGTTTCCTGACCAGCTCACCCCTCAGATTCCTATAGAAGTGTCAGAGTTCTGGTTCCTTCAAGCCATTTATTCACAGTGCAGTGAAAGAGAAAAAACTTGACCTGGAGCCTCCAAGACCCAACAAAGACCCCAGCAAAGGAAACCCTGGGCTTTTATGTCCCCAGTCCAAGTGTCCAAAAGTCTCACTGTTCCTCTCTTTCAGTCCTCAGCTCCTGAGTGCCTCTGAGTGTCTGGTCCCCCTGGCTCACAGGCCCCCAGACCCTTTCTTATGCAAGGGGTCAACACTTCACAGCCCCTTGCCTCGAGCTCCAGCCACCCAGAGCCCAGCCTGCATCTTGCACTAGACCTGCACACTGAGCTACCTGCTCTGGATGTATCCCTTAACACCAGGATTTAGAGAACAGTTACAAATATTTAAAGGCAACTTGCCAAAAGTTACTTGCTGTAAATCATGAGCATATTTAAACAGACAGGACAGAAGTAATATTACCTCTCAAACAGTTTGCACACAGAATTAGGAATAAACAGGAAGCTAAATTTCATGGGTGAAGTTCTAGTTAAAGATATTGTAAATAGGAAGAACAGATTGTTGAGGAGGATGTGTTGCACTCAGGGCAGGTATAGGAGAGGGTAGTAAAGAGTGGAAGATACCTGAGATCTTACTGAGAGCATCATAAGGACAGAAATTAGCAAATAGTTAGGGTGCTTCTTCCAGGTGCTTCAAACATTGTAAATAATTTCTGATTTTTTAAAGTTTTATTTTATTATTTTATTTTATGAGATTGTGTTAGAATTTTAGCTGGAATTTATCTTTTTTTGGTCCCAAATGATTTCTGATCATTACATATGAGCAATAAAAAATGTGACTGTGTGGGCTGGCTATAATGAAGCTGGGATTTTGTATTCATTCATCACAAGATGTAACTCCTAAATGCATCTGTTATCTATTTCAAGATCTTATTTCTTAAGGGTAGCTTTATGAATAATTGAGTTAGTGAGGGTCTTAGTAAAAAAACATCTGGAAAGAAGGTGCATAGAGATTTCAGCACAGTTTTTCTGCAGTGGACTCAGTCATGACAGAAAAATTACAAAAAAATGTTTACTTCATCCAGACTTAGTCACATAACTTTAACTTAACATTTCATACAGTCATGAAGACCGTCTCTGTCAATGCTGCATGGAAATTCATCTGTTGTCTTAGACACCTGTCCTATGTGTGGAGAATTACCTTGTGAAACTGCTTCTCCCTCAGCAATTAATATACAGATCCTAAATAGTAGCTTAGGTTAGATACTTCCAGTGGCTGATAGCATAAAACTCACTTTTGGAGTACAATAAAAACCTCTCTTCTCAGGTTAAACCCTCTGAGAAACCCTCCAAAGAGAGAGAAATATTCAGGTCTTGCAAAGTCCTGGTGGAAGCTGGGTGCAGATTTCAGCAGGCACATGTAAAGCTCCAGTCTCAGGCATTAGGATGCCCCTCTTCCCCAGAAAAGAAGGCATATGGCAACAAAAGCCTACATGCAAAAATCCTGATCTCATTTAAAGCTCTCTAGTCATGTGTTGCTTGTATATATAATTACAGTGAACTTCAGAAGCAACAGAAGCAGTGAGTTGCTGACACAAGGGAAGGAAATGGAGGGAGGCATAAGCTCCAACACGGTCACATGCATGAGTCAGTGGAGAATGTGGAGACTTGTATTCATATTCTCTGTGCAAACAGCAGAAGCTGTTTAAAGAAATACCTTCTCAGCTGTTTGCTTACTGGAGGCTACTGTTCCTGCAACTGTGCTGGTAGAAAGTAATGTGTATGAATCAGTCTCCCACTCACAGACCTGCATCTTCCTACAAGAGCACTTTTATTATCAGCATTAGCTAAGACGCTGGACATGATGGTCCCATCAGGGAGATACAGGCACAACCCAAATTATTCTGATTCTTTCATGAGGAGGGAGAAGAAAATGGTGAGCAATGGAAGGCTGTAAATTAATAGCCAGACATCCAGCAGAAATGGTTTCTCAAAAATCTAAATTGGTGAAGAAATTTATGGTTCGCTACCTCCAAGAACCTCCTCCATCATTCATTTGCGTGTGCCTCAATCAGAGATTTGGTTATGGTAAAGGATATGCTTAGTGCTAGAGGAGGTCTAAAAGTGTAAGCAAGGATTAAATACCTGACTCTTGATTTTCAGCATAAGCTATGCTACGTTAAAAGTCAAGAGGCTTAGTGTAACGAAGCGTTGCACTCTGTGCTTTCCAAGTGTTGCACAGTGGACCTCAATGCACTGTTTTTCAATACATTTCTGAGAAGCATTTAGTTTTTGCCTAGAAATTGCTGTGCTATTTTTGCATATTCAGATCTCTGTATCATTCCAGTTTGGAGAGGCCAACTGTTCCCTCTGTTTCCATATGAAGATAGAATGAATCAGTGTTACTTCCATCCGTACTGCCATTCCCCCAAATGCTTTCACAGATGTACTAGGAACATGGAGTTCTGTGGTCTGTAACTGTAATACCCCAGACTGGGCTGCTTTCAAAAACCACCCTTCAGAAACCATACAATTATAAGTAACTCAAGGCTGGTAGGAGTTACCACATGTTGCATGAGGAAAGATCCCATAAGGCTGCTCAGGTGATAGCAAAGCTTTAACAGGAAAAAAAATTCACAGAAGCAAAATTTCACTGAAGATTTCCAGCAATCTAATTTGCATTTGTTGGGGAAGAAGTTCTTGTGTCTCTAAGAGTGGCCAGCTCAGTACTTACTAGATAACTGTAAGGAAGCTCTACTGGTTGTCATATCACCTCTTTTCAATTTGTTGTGTACATTCTAGCTTGCTGCCAGGAAGCTTGGTAGTGGCACTCCATATACTCTATTCTCCTCAGAAATATGCTAAAAATCCAGCCTCCATCTTATACTCCTAAGTATAAGAAGAAAGCTGATTTTATATCTAGCCTGCTGTGAGAATGAGTTCACTTCACAGCATCATTGCACATCACTTGTAGTAGCTCAGCCCAGGTATCAGTGTGAGCTCAGAATGGAACAACTAATTAAATTCACATTCCTGATGAGGGAATCAGGGAAGGAAGGTAGCAAAGTGCAGTGGCAAGACAATGACAACAGGAGGGAGAGGAAGGTCTTCATAGGCCTTCCAACTCAGCAAGTCTGGGCATTTTTTTCCTGACACTCCAATAACATCAATAACAGTTAGGAATAAAGTGTAAAGTAACAGTTAAGAATAAAATGAGGGCCACATAATCTTTCCTTATCTGTGAGACACTTAGGCTCCACCAGCTGTGCTGGCTGGCTTCCTACATCTGGGCTCCAAAATGGGTAACAAGAAAACTCTAAGAGTACTATTTTAAGAACTCTGGCACCAAGTAGAGTGGAGAAAGGAAAAAAAAAAAAGGCAAAGAAAAAAAAAATCCCAACTCTCCACTTCTTTACTGAAATCATTCTGTTGAAAGCATTTCTGTTTGGCTGCCACAGCTCACCAAGCAGCCTAATGTGCCAGCTATTAGTACCCAGCAGAGAGCATGTTTGCAGCTATTCAGCAAAACTATCACATGTCCTTACCGAAGGAAAGAGGGATCAGCTGCCGAACACTGGAGCTGATGAAGAGCAGAGCTATTAAAGCAAGCAATAAAAAAACCCACAATCCAGAATGCAGACTGATTCTTCTTATTATTTTTTTAACCTAATGGATGACACTTATAACTGGAAAGTATGAGTCAGTATGCACTGCCAGCATGGGGTCTTTATGATGTTTTCATCTTGCTTGCTCTTCCTCCTTGGCTAGGACCATTCTGTCTTGTTGATTTATAAGGTTTGAGTTCCTTGCAGTACTTCGAAGATGGGCATTCACATGTGTTCGTGTGTGCATGTCAGAAGTGACCATAGGTCAGTGAACTGGAAGTAAAGAGCCAAACTACTCAACTCAGAAAAATTTTAGGGAGTAGTGAGACTACTTTACAGTGCTGGGACCTCTTAGATTTTTTGCTTAGATATTGCTGCCAAAGTGTCACCGCTGCCAAATGTGGCGGTGACAGGAGCGTGGGAGGCAAACACCCACCTGCTAGCAAGGACAAAATGGACACAGCTCCTTCTCCACAACCACTAATCTAAGCCAAAATGCTTTAAAAACAGAGTACTGTTTGTCTTTTTGTAGCACATGAGCAAATAGAAGGCATTTGACACAGAGCTTCTCTGTACTATCACATCTCCTGCATGTAACCAAGAAACAAAATTATACTACTTACTGTGATGATATTAGAGTCTGGTTACCTCAGAAACGACACACTCAATTCTAGATTCTGACTCCAGAAAGTTCTCTTTACATTGAAATATCAGGCATGAAACATTCCCCAGGGCAAATTAATCAAGGAACCCCTGGTATGGGAAAGCCCTTTTCTGACACAGAACCGGCATTATTTTGTGGCAGCTTCTCCTCCTCTACAAGTCCCTGACATCAAATTCACATTTTGACAAGCAAACTCCTGCTAGGAGAGTAATTTCCAAGAGCCATGCAAGGCAATATCACCCAGTGATGGTTGTCTGGGCTGGTGCAGCAGCAGCAGGGTCACAGCAGAGCTCTTTGCCAGGGCAGGGGGGTGCGAGGGGCCCTTTGCCTTCCTTTTCCCACAGCTGATATGGGTCATGCTCAGCGCAGCTGAAAATTGAGCCCTCAGGCAGGGAGCTATAATGAATTCACTAGATTAGGCAATGAAAGCCAGTGTGAACAAAACAACCAGCTGGCTCAAGAATATTTCTCACTAGCATAAAAATGCAATGGTAGGGGAGGAAACAAGCTTCAGAATCGTCCCCTTTCATTCCTCTGAAAATCATGCTCATCTTTAATATATATTTTTATAGCCTCCATACACCTGTGAAAGTGAAAAGAAATAAAAGTATTTTCATCCTCTGTGTACTGTCATAAACTCTTGTAAGAATGTGGTGAATCTTGATAAAAAATCAATTGTGGAGGAATTTTATCTGAAGCTCTGGAATTCTTTTCTTTCTTTTATAATGAGAATTGGAATCTAATTACATTGTTCAGGTCTTTGTAATTTTTTTTTTTATTCTGGAAAACTAGAAGTTTTATAAGTATTTATAAGCATTATTTCTAAAAAAAAAATCTAATATAATAAAATTATACATATAGGGTAGTATAGTTCCAGAATCAGAAACTGAAAAGTGCTCTACCTTTGTTACTGGAAGTGGAGCAATTGTTTCAGTATAGACTAGAATGATGGATGAGACTTGACTCCAGTTTATTTCTTTGGTTGTGTCCACTGTCTAGGGTTGTGTAAACCATGTGTTTCCAAATGTTGTTTTTCCTTTATCTGAGAGGTGACTTTTCAAATGTGAGCCAATCCACCCACACTCTTCCTGTGATTATTCTCAAGAAATAAGAAGAAAATTCCACACAATGTCCATACCCAATAGCATTGCAAGCCTAGTTTCACTTGATTAGTGGCTTACTTTCCTTTCTAGTTCACAAGAAATGTGTGTTCCCACGAGGTGTTTTTTGGAAAATGTGTTATTCTACTGGAGGAAGTGGCTATGGATGCCACTCTTACCAGAAAAAAAAAAAAAAGAAGATATCAGTAAAAAACAGCCTCACATTTGGTATTTGAAGGAGTGAAAGGCAACACTTAGGAATTCCCGCATGGCATTGCCCTTACTATCTCCTAAGGAAATCCACCGTAAAATACAGTATGTGCTGAGAACAGGCTGGGGCACCTAAATATGGATTGCTTTTGGCTTCAGCTATTCAGAAATCCCCAGAACAGGTGCCAAATTAAGTCACCCTACTAGCTGCTTTCCATGGCTGAAGGTCAGTAATAGTTAACATGGAAAGGAATTTGGATAGCACATCTCACAATCCAAGAGTGCTGTGACTGCTCAAACATACCAATGCATTCTTACCTCAGAAAACCCCAACTGCAGAGCAGTTTCGCTTTCCTTTGACATGGAAGCAGTTTACAGTTTATAAGGAATACACATTAGTCTTTGGTATCCATGTTAATTTATGCCACATTTCCATCTATTTATAACTCAAGCATTCTAAATTAGACTATTAGATGCAAATACATTATAATCTGACAGAAGGCAAAATATTCCATAAATCTGATTTAGAAAAGGGAAATATTCATTTGTATATAGCTGACTAATGGCTCTACATTTGCAATTTCTGAAACATGATTTTTTCAAAGAACTGCTGACAATCCAGGTTAAACTTTGAAGATTAGTGTGTTTAGCCATAATTTTGCTCCCATTTGAATTTTATTTTGTTGTCAGTTTGTTTCTTATTGCATTCTTTGTTTCTTAGGGCTTGTATAAATAGAAAATTTTTGTTTCTTGAAAGCCTTTTGATCTCCTTTTCATTTCCCACCTGCAATTACAACTCTTTCTGGGTGACATCACCTGTTAGATGCAGTGAAAAGAATTCTGATAAATAGCTGAATAAAGAATTATTGACATCAAGTGGAAAATAGCCATCTGGAACTGATGAACTCTCAAAAAGCCTGTTTGCATGCAAGAATCACGAATGAGAATCATTACAATCAGGCAAATACAGAAAATACTCTGTGCAGGGTATTCAATGCAAACTCAGTGCCCAGAACTGGAAAACTCATGAAGGTGGTTGTTAATGCAAAGTTAAATATTTAACCTGGTTAGCTAGAGAATACTCACAAGCATGGATACACCAGCAGTGATACATTACGATGTTTTATTTCAGTAAACAGTGAATTAGCACTGCCCTTGCAATTCCTTTTTCTTCCACATCTTATTAAATGCAGACAGGGTGCACTTTTGAGAATATCCTTCTACATAGATGAATTTCATTCTCCAGTGAAACACACAGTAAGTGCATGGAAAGTCCATGTCTCATTAAGGACTTTTGGATTTGGGTTCTTTTCCCCTTTGAACTGAAGATTGATGAGAGGGAGGCTAGTTTCTCTTGTTTGGTCTCAGCTGTTTATTCTTTTCTTATCAGCATTACAAGGTACAAGGAGCTATGTGCACTATGACAGAAAAGGGTAAATGGCTAACAAAGATCTTCTTCAAGGTCTTTTATATGTCTATTTACCCAATTAACAGATGCCAACTAAATTATTTTTCTTAGTGACCCACTGACCCAACACCTGTGTGCTACACTGCGGCATTTTCTAACCAATCACTTCCTATTACCCAAAAACGCCTAGGAAAAGAACATGAAGAAGAAAGAAGGAGGACAAGAGACAACACCCTAAATCCTCCATCTTGTCTTCTGCTCTCTAAATTAGTTTTTCACCCAGTGATTTAAGAAACTTTCTAATCTATACACTTACACTTTTTCTATCAAACTTTAACATCTGTTTTCATGTATCATCATGAAAACATGCTCATGAATTTCATGTTATATGAAATTCAGTGTTTCTTTGAATCCTAGAACTAAGTATTAAAAACAAGAGCACACACTCTGTATCTCAGACTCCAACAAGTCCACATTCCACTATTGGTTTGCTGTTTTACCCTTTTCATTAGTCCTCAGACTATTATTTATTACATCTATGTCCAAACTCTGAGCAAGCATTTTTCCAGACTTTTTTCCAGAGAAGACAGAAGTGTTATATATATCTAAATTCTGGTACTCTTGGTTTGCTGTCTAGAAGGAATGTCATAGATAATTCTAGAAAATTTTCAGGCATATGCAAACTAGAGTTTAACTCACCCTTATAGATTATTATCGTTATAGTGACTTTCTGGAAAAATCTGCTAGGTCTTTCTGGACTTCAGAACATATTGAAAGACTGTGACACATAGAGATTCAGTAATAACCTCTAACAGAATAACAACAGACATACAGAGTCTTACAGTCACAACAGATCTGTGTCCACAACCACAAAAGTATTTCCCATAGCACTCATACCAGCACTGTTTACTAACAGAGATGGATAATGTCAGGGCTTTCCATTGTACTTTGAACTTACACAGCTTATCACTTCATAGTAGAGATGATCCAAATGCATTCTCTGGTTCTAAAGTAGTTCCCCTCTGGAACAACTTAATAGGTGTTCCTACTTCAAACTTAATTATTTCTTGTTACCTCTGAACCTAGTTATATCTAGAATTTTTTTTTTCATACATGGGCTATATCTGCTCTAAATCCATCAAAGCTGCTGTGGGTTTATACTATTGCAAAAGCAAAAATAAAACAGGTACTGCATATCCTCTCATTGCCAGGAGCCGCTGACTCTCCCTGTTTAGAATGGCACTTATGGGAAACCCATGAGCTCTGCAGAAATGACAAAACCAGATTTGATTTAAAGCAGATATTTTCAGAATTCAGGTAGATACTATACTTGAGGGAGTTGACAAAAACTTCTGCTAAGCCATCACTAGTCTTCTGACAATCTTAAACACAAAGTGAGATGGAAATCAGAAAATGGTTTTAGAAACTCTGATTCTGAGGGAGATGTGTTTTGCATATGACCCTTTCAAAAATGTCAGCAGCAGTGTATTTGCCTTTCTTGATCTTTGAATCAATACCTTCTGGCTACATAAGACACTAGCAAATACATTTTGACTCCAAACAAATTATTTCAAAACTGTCACAAGTGACGTTTTACATGGATCATCGTTTATGTGACATTTACAGTTCCTGGCAAAAGCTGGCACAGACATGCCCAAAGAGCCACTACTTTCTTCTGAGAAAGGGGAACCTCAGAATGATTCTTTTACCAAAGAAGACAAACAGTTGGTTGTGTGGCAGATTTTTACTGCATACATCTTATTTAAAATGATATAGGTGATAGGTGGTCATTAAAGGGAACACTGTGACCTCTTTGACTGCAATTGGTGATGTCACATGGCTGCACTGTGCTTCATACTGTCCAGATGACACACTTCCTCATTTTATTTCATGCTGGGTTGAGATCATTGCTTGGGTGAGAGGCAATTACCTGAAGCACATCTGAGAGATGCTGGCAGACTGTCTGAGAGAGGTACTGTCTGAGTTTGAAGGACCAATTCCTCTCCTTTTAGCCAAGCTTGTGGACTGAGACAACCTTTTAGGATCTTTAGGTGCATCTTGATGCATTGGCAACAGCAGTAGCCAGGGAACTGTTCTGTTTTATTTTCTTGTTTACAAGCACATGTCCAAATGAAGATTTTCCAATGTTTTGTCTATCCAGAGTAAGCAATCAAACACTCCAGGTTTTGAAAGCATTACAAACCTCATCAGGAACAGAATACACTTTGTTTTCTACTCCAGGTCTTTTATGCATTTTTTGGTCTGGTGTGCTGATTTTCATTGAATACTACTGATACAATATAATATAGTAACTATATGTAATATAATAAATATAATATAATATAATATAATATAATATAATATAATATAATATAATATAATATAATATAATATAATATAATATAATATAATATAATATAATATAATATAATATAATATAATATAATATAATATAATATAATATAATATAATAAATATAATATAATAAATATAATATAATAAATATAATATAATATAATATAATATAATATAATATAATATAATATAATATAATATAATATAATATAATATAATATAATATAATATCTATTTTAACTAAGTTATAATAATCTAGGAATTTATTAAGAGGAAACTTGTCTAAGTTTTGAAGGTTGGAAGGTATTTATTTTAATTGTGTCATCTTGATTTAATCAATAAAGTGAGGTTTTGTATATGTATGTGAATGTATACATTCATCCAGAATATTTGGGACAGGTGCATATAAGTGATCAGATAATTACATTTAGCTGTTGCAGATATTAAAAGCAAGAGTTTGTTAGAAAATGCCATATAATTGCTAGAAACTGAGGCATGATTGTGATTTATCAGACCTACTCATCTGACGGTTTCACTTTAATAATTTGTGCTATTAGAGAAGATAATATTACTCCGTTCCCCAGCACTGAGGAATGAAGCTAATTCACAGGTTGATGCAAACAGAGGCAGTTAGCTATAGTGGTTTATTGGGTTCAGTCCCTCACTATCACTGCATCTAACACAGCTGCTTTACCAGTGTTTTTACTTTTAGTTCACTGTTAAGGGTGATGATAATCTCTTTATTAGTTTTTCTGAACATAGCACATGCCAGTGTATGTATTTAGTAATGCATTCAGAAAACAGCTTGTCTGTTTTTACAGGCTATTACCACCTGGTGCTGCTAGGGCAGGATGAGGACTGAAACTTCCACTGAGAAACTGTCATTTTTTGTAACACTTTCAGTTAAAGTACATCTTAAGAGACCAGCAGAGTGGATGGCAGTATGAATGAGGACAGGTTTTACAGAAGTCTGCTCCAAAGATGAGCCAATTCAATAGTGCACTTCTCTGTGGTTTCACAGTGTTTTCTGGGATTTTACACCAGATCTTCAGAGTAAAATTTTTTCTCACTGTAATTTAAGAGAGTAAGGAAACAAGACAGACTTTTAAAATGTATTTATTTTGTTTGGAAAGCCTTGTATCTAGTATCTGTATTTTAATCATCTGTTAGTTAGGTAATGTCTTTCACTATTGTATTAACCTGTAGGACTTGCATTATACTTTCATTGCTTTGGTTTCTTTGTAAAGAGAGAAGTTTTCTAGTAAACCAACTAATGTGAGCTTCTGTATAAATAATGAAAACCGTTCTGCTAACTCACTGGAGTGTCAGTCTGCAATGACAGTCAGATAACCAAAATTTGACCAGCCGGGTTGTGTTTGGACAAACATCTATGAAAGCAAAGCTTCTTATCAGATTCCAGCACTTCCACTTGGCATCTCAGCTGGAAATACCAGAAGAAAAGCCTTTCTGTTAGACCACGGTCATTTCCAGCTCTAGTCCCTGGTGGAAGTCAGAGATGCCAAATTAATTTTGCTCATGAGGGGTTCAGTGTAAGTTCATTTCCAAAAGCGCATTAAGGTTTCTTGTGTATTTCTTCCTTAAAGCCTGTGTGGAGGCTTGTTTTGTAAGTGCCAGGAGTTTTTATGGTTTTGTTTGTTTGTTTGGGGGGTTTTTTTGTTTGTTTGTTTGGATTTTCTTTGGTTTGGTTTGGCTTGGGTTTGGTTTCTGTTTTCTTCTGTTTGTTTTTTAAAAAAAATCTCAAATTGTAAACCACGAGTGCCTTCACTTCTAATTGCTGTCACAAATGTGACTCCAGCCAATAGTTGTAAAGAGGACCTTTGATTTCACATATGTTAATTGCTTTTCTGTAAAAGAGAAAGGAAATGGTTAAGGGGCTGGAGGGAACTTTCTTTAGGTTAATTATTAAGTCCAACCCTTTTCCACAGAGTATTTTACTCCTGCCCAAGGAGACTTGAGCAGCAATTCTCTGGGTTCCCCAAGATTACCCTAAACGCTGCACTTCAGCATAGTCTGGGAGTGGGAAGGAGGAGAGTCTTGTTAGCCACTTTAGCTGAGGCTATTTCCCTTTTAATAAAAGAAAAAATACAAATTAGATGAAGTTCAATACACATCTTTTAATATCCTGACAAGAGATTAAGCTAAAAGATGGTTTTATTTTCTGTGTTTGCCTCATCATTTAAATGACTGCATATGAAGAGATCTGTTTGTGTTGGAGAGGTAGACCAGACCCTCTGTTCCAAAAATGTGTTAAAACCAAGGCTATGTTTGCAGAAAGTGAGTTCAAGACCTCTGAGGGAGATGAAGAATGTGAGTTGAAGACTTTCAGAACCTTTCTGAGTGCTCTAATGGCAGCAGTGAAGATAGCACGAGCACCTTGTCCAGCAATTTTTCTTTGTGTATGATGACAGGTCCAGTAGAATTGTTCTGAGAACTTCCAGACCTTGAGGGAATATTTAGTTGAATTTTTAGTTCAGTGGATATTTAGTTCAAATGGGGACTGATCTTGATGAATTCTCCTCTTTAATCAATGAAGGCACTGTCAGAGGGTTATTCATCCTCCATACCTTAGGCTCACATCTTATGATAGGCTGAGTGGTTGTTGAAGGTTTCTATTTCTCTTCACAGTAAAAATCTAGACATACAGCTTTGATTATATTAACTTTTAAGGATGACCAGTCACAATTCTGCTGTTAAAAACTGGAAGTATAACTCGTAGAAGAGGATACATTTGCAAAATCCAGTCATCTATATTGTTTGATTACAAATTGTAGAGTCTTTGAAAATTAAAATTTTGAATGTCAGCAGTAATAAATGAAGCAGATAGTGCAGCCTTTTTGGTGATGTAGCTGTGGGGTTAACTACTCTAGAACTGAAGTCAGGTCTTCAAATGCTTTTTTAAGATAAATCCTAATATTTCTTTGTAAAGTGCTTAAGCAAAAAAAATGCCATGTAACCATCAAAAGTACCTAAAACTATTAATAAAGTTCATACTGTTTTTTTTCCTGTTCTCATATAGGTGGTAGACTGTAGCTCTCCCTTTTGGCTGATCTGTGGAAAGCGTGTTCCTGTTGCCAGATACCTGATCAGAATACTGTGTTATCAATATACTGTTGTATATAATCATAGCCAATTGTGTGCCAGCACAAAGCAGGGACAGAAACATCCATCTGACAGCTAGCAACTTCAGCTATAAATCAGGCCCTTATCTTAAATCCACAATGATTTAATTCTGATATTTGTGCTTGAAAAAAAAGGTTCTCTTATTTTGTGGAGAAGTACTACAGTTTTGAGTAAAGTAAACCAAGTTTTCCTGCTGCTTGAAACAGGAGGGGTAACGATGAGAGTTGCTAGAAGTTCACCTAAGGTAACACAGCTACTTTAGCTCAGTGTAACATCTTTGCCTAGAAAGCAGGAGTCAGGCTCACCTTCTGTCTGAAATTACCTATTTTGCTCCGTATATTTTCGTGAATTCAGAAAACTGCATCTATTGTACCTGTGAGTTGTTTCTGTGGTGGAAC
Organism: Cyanistes caeruleus; assembly: GCF_971803275.1. Classification (NCBI taxonomy): domain Eukaryota; kingdom Metazoa; phylum Chordata; class Aves; order Passeriformes; family Paridae; genus Cyanistes; species Cyanistes caeruleus. The sequence continues at coordinate 39,555,337 of NC_141704.1, read as the reverse complement.
AGCGTGGAAATCCAACAACCAAAGCTACTAACCCTGTTATCATACCATTTTTCATTTCTTCCTGCAGATTTCAGCATCTTGGCTAAGAAAGGCACCAGTTTTTGAATATCAGTGTCGCAGGAACTGCATTCATTATAGTCTGTGCACTGCTGTTCTTCTAATCCTTGACCCAAACTGTGAGCTGGGAAAGGGACAGACCCTTTCCAGTTCCTAACAATTCATTTGGCCCACTCAAGGTGCAATTAATTTTAGCAGTGGTTTACCTGTTTGGAATAAATGAATTTCAGAGAAGGCCAGGGAAACAGAGCTGTGACACACATCTGTTCAGATCACAGCTCCAATAGAATTTGTGAAACGATACATTTTTCATGCAGAAAATCCCAATTCCTTCTTTCTGCATAAAGTACTTTTTTTTCCTCCAGAAGTTAATTAATTTATGCTTCATAATGTTTCTTCTATTGCTAACATTGCAGCCTGCTGCACAATATGTACATCAGGTGTTTCTTCTTTTTTTAGGCTGTAAAACAACTGTAGCACGCCACTAGCTGTTTAGCAAGATGGAGCACATACTATCCATTGCTAACTCTTCAAAGCAGCAGCTGAATTAACATAAGCTTTAAGTGGGCGTTATGTATTCGTTTGCACATTTTCTGCTGCTGCTTATGACTAGTTTAGCTGCAATCTGCTACACATAAAGGATTACTGCACAGATACAGAGCTTTAAAGAAGTGACACATCCTTCAGGTATCTCTGCATAAACTCATGAAGCACACTGTGGGTCATTAATTTTAAATGTCTGGAGGCAGAGAGATACAAATCTCTTTTTCTCTACCCTGTCTCACCCACCACCAGCTCTAGACAGCTACAGTAAATTGGCATTCCCTAAAACCTACCTCATCATCATGAGTCATGTTTCAGCTTATTGTCCTTTTTCTCTGTTGTCTGTTATTCAGGTGAGTTATTTGTTTAAAGTGTACCCACAATATATTATGACTCTGGTTGTAAAGGAGTTCAGGGGTTTTTTTGTTTGTTTTGGGGTTTTTTGAGTGGTTTTATTTGGTTTCTGTGGGGTTTTTTTGGGGTTTTTTTTTGGGGTTTTGTTTTTTTTGTTTAGATCAGAAGAATGAACATGGTAAAAAGGAAGTGATTACAGTGCTTCCTTCTTCATATGCCGCTGCTGTAGTATCCCCAGCCTGAAAGACTACATGAATAGCCTTTCTGCTGGGTGTACTGAATTAAATTTGTTAAACTATTTCCTTAGAAAGAATAAGATAAAAGCAACAGTATAATTCTATACAAGATCCCAATACAGATATTTTTTGCAAAAGTTCCAACGACAGCTCACAACTTTTTTACTTTTTTTTTTTTCTGGATAAGCACTATTTACAGAAAGAAATTGGTGCTGTTGCTCCCTGAATTTGTATAAATCAGGCCATATGCTATTTCTAGTTCTGGAAAATATGATCTTTTTCTTCCCCTTCTGCTCAGAAATTACTTTGTATGGCTTTTTTTTTTTTCCCCAGAGCATATTAGTATACTGTGTTTTGTTGATGTATACAGTGGGAATTCTCAAGACCACATAGGAAAAAAAAGGAAAGTGTGTGCTGTTTGTTTAGTTTATCCAGTCATTGCACAGTGAAGGCAGAGCTCAGTCATGAATTGTTCATTTAGGATCAGTTACCACTGTGACCACTCTGTGCAAGTTACTTTGCAAACAGAACTATAGAGATACATTCAATCTCTTACTTCACTGAGAGCATATCATAAAGAATGCATGTAGGGGATTACATGAGAAAATGTATGGCCTTTTTCGTTGTTTACTTGGTTTCTGTTTTTTTCCTGACCTACATTTTATGTGGCATATGTCAGGAGAGCTTAAGCATTTTATAGTACTACTTCTGTATGCACTTTAAAACACCTTTTCCTACTGCCTCTGGTTGCTGTGCATGAAAACCTGTGCACTGTATCACTGAAGATATGTCAAATATTGAATGTCATACAAGGTTGCAGGGCTATTCCAAGGGCAGATGGCTAAAAGTTAGACTCTGACTTGAGTATATTAGGCCCTAGTGTAAGGTTGTGTATCTTTCTAATATCTCCAAGCAATGTAGCACCAACTGCCTTACTTCCTCCACTCTGCTTGGTGTCACTGATTTACTGAGTCAGGCTGTAGTTGTGAGAGGTGAAAGGAAGGGTGTCTGACAAACTGCAGGAACACTGTAAGAACTGACATGAGAGGGCTGATGTCCATGTTTCAAAGACAGCAATATTCTGTATGAAATCCATATCTTGACATTCCCATTCATTCCAAATCATTCCTGATATATTGCTCTTTTTGCTTCTGGGGTAGTGTAGCAGTCAGTATACAGTTTGCTGACTTAGGAACCCTACTTGATAAATAAAACCATTAACATTTGAACTCACTTTGGAATGCTAAACATACATTCTTTAGAGGTAAGCAACTTCTTTTTTTTTATGCAATTGGCTACTTCATTTAATAAGATATTTATCCCTGAATATTATTTTACCAAATACCAGGTGAAACAGTTTGGATGTAGTGACTGAATGATAAGTTGACAAGTTTGTTTTCAGCTGTAGGTGAAATGTCCCTATTGTCATGTATATTGTTTGACATTTTAAAAACTGTCTTTTGAAACAGGAGTTTTCCAACAGGGAAAGACCAAAAAATATCATTGTACCCTAAACCTTTTATTTGAGCAAAGGAGTGCCACACTAAAATCATAATTAAGAGGTATTTTTCTTGCTTACTTTTATTATTATTTTTTTCACATTGACTTGTACATTTTTTGAGTTCTTAATATAGAACACACTGCATCCATTCTGATGAAGGAAAAACTCAAGCCTTTGGCACGGGGCTGTATTCATCTCCCCAGACTTTACCCATGAAATATGCAAGCACTTAATCTAAACTGATCAAGCAGGTTCCATTTGAAACACCTCCATAACATCTTAATACAAGTGTCTTGGGCCAGTGGGAATGGCCCTCTCAAGATGCTTGCCTCTCAATTAAAGGCAGATGGTGCCTAGATGACCATCCTAGATTTGATGTCACATCTAACTTTTACATGATTAAAACTTGATGAGGTGAATTACATGTAAAATCACATAAAAATTGATACAACACAACATGGACTTAAGTACTTTTTATTTAGAAGAAACTCTAACAATTATAATATAGAAGAAGTACAAAATAAATTTGATATTAAAATCTTTTGCTATTATATTTCTCTGCAATATGACTTTATGTGAAATAAGTCAACAATGTAGGAAAGAGGGCTGAATAATCAGAGAAATTATCATTTTCCTCAGGAGAGAACAGCTCACATTCTTTGCTCTGTTCCCTAGGTAAACTAGTGATTTTCATTACCCTCCATCCTCCTCTCTAAGGGTATGGGCAATAGAAACAATAAAAGGAAAAATGTTGTCTGTAAGGAACAAAAGATAGCCCAGGAAAGCAGGGAAAATTAGGAGGACAATAAAGGTGATAAATTATGGGAAATTGAGTTCAATTAAGAAAAAAACCAAGTACACCTACTATTCTTTTAAAACATCTCTCAGCTGGTTCGTCCTTATCTGCCTAATTTTGTTAAAAGGGTGTTTCCTAATGAAAATTATTTCAACATTAATTTGCTATGTGTTTTTTCACAGTGTATTTGGTAAACTCATTTACAAAAGAATTCTTGTTATTCAGGAACACCACCACATGTAAAATACAAACTGTCATTTTATAAAGTAAGAAGAAAACATAAATATAAAATATTATGGTGTTATAAACCACTCCCCCCCCAACATTTAAATAGTTTAATTCCAGACACTTACTTTCACAATAGTTTCAGTCATGTGATTGCTATGTTTCATAATTATTTCCATGGAAATGCCACGTATGCTTAAGCAGCTGTCATGACTTGAATAGCATTTTAGGAGTGGACAGTGATCATCCATTTGCATATAGGAAAGAGGATTTGATAATAACTTTTCTTCATATATAAATATCAGAGAAAATTATTACACTTTGGGCACTTTTTCTAACTTATTGTCACAAGAAAGATAAAAAAATACCTTTGAAAACTCTCAGCTAACTGTGGGATGTACATCTGTGCATGCATCATATTCTTATGATGGAAGCTACTGGGCAAACACTACTATTGTAATGAGTTATCTGCATTCACTAATTACCAGAAAAGTATCTTATCACTTTTAGCACTTTCTGATGTTGGAAGCTTAGACCTTAATGCTTGGATCAATCAATAGAACTTAAACATATAAAACCTCATTTTGTTACTTTTATGTCAGGTCTTTGCTGGTATTGTGTACTCAGAACATCCAATGGCTTCTGGAAGAGCCACTTTACATCTCAGCATGTCCAAAAATGAGATTGTGGAAAACTGACTTGAAAATCTCATATAAGTAACATTGACTGAAAAGCAACAACATTTCAAAACCACTTTTGTTTAAGATATCAGTCATTGTAAATTATGCAAACTTCTTTATTTAGTTTTTGGGGGCATTTTAACTTCACACAAAACAAGTGCCATTACTAAATTAGCTAGTTTGAGCAATCATCCTTTTTAAAATAATAAACTCTGTAAACACTTGTTGGAAAGCCAGCCTGGAGCTTTTCCAACACATTCCTTGTGTTTAATGAACTATGGCTACAGAGGGGTTTGCTGTCATTTGGATATGTGATCCCACCATAATCAGTGAGCAACCCAGAGAGTCACTATTCATCAATTTGGACATGGTTGTACTGCCTGTTTCTAAAGAAAGATGGTTCATAAATGTAAGGGCAAGAAAAAGATTGTAAACATGAAAAGAAATAGTACATACATTAAAACGAAAAGTTTTCTAAATAGAAGCAATACTATTAAATTCAGTAGAATTGTTATCTCAGAATACCATTATCCAAAGCTACACTGGAATTTTGTCTGTAGAATTCCCAATAATTTTGATGTGAAGATTTCTGATGATGATTATTACGGTTTCCCTTTTGTTCAAATGTTTCACTTAATTTTTTTAACAGAAGCCTTACTTATGCTTAAGTGTACTTCTCTGGCAAGGTTGTAATATCAGCCCTCATTCAGCAAATGTTTAAGATAATTACAGACAACACAGATCATGAGAAGCCATGGTAGGACAACAGCCTCTCTGCTCTAGCTGATTAGATATTTGAGAGATCTGAAGGTGTGTTGGTGATGTTGTGAGGCAATGCCAAGAGAACAGGTTTCACCCAAGGAGATAGTTCAGACTATGGGATAAGTAGCAGCTGTTACACCAACTTGCTTTAAGTCTTGTTATGTCATTCTTGTACCTGCCAAACTCCAGAGGTCCATTAGGTTACAGCTCCACAATTCCACAGTAAAGAATGCTAAGAGATAAAAAATGGGAGAAGTACAGACTATCTTTGCAGTTAAGATCCAAATTAAAGTCCTTTTATTTTACTTTTAGCTGGCTGGGAAAAACCCCAAAAAACACAACAAAACAATGTATGGTTAAATATTATTTTAAAATGCTGCATCTATCTTGCTATTTATATGCAGGGAAATGCTCTCACACATAGATATGCATGTGTATGGATATATGCCCTTTTGAAAGGAAAGAAGTTCAGTCACATGTCTGTGCAGCTCCTATATTATTCAATTAGCCCCAGGGTGTTTGGGTGATCTCGTCCTTTATGAATCTGAAAGGTTAAAAGCCCACCCTAAGTTAAGCATGTGAGCTGGGTTTCTAGTTACCTTTTATTTATTTCAAGAAGCAGACTCATAATTTTTCTCCATGGTCACTGGTCATTTCTGGAGGACAGATGATGCCTTCTGCCTTCATCTCTTTCCTAGACTAGAAGAATCTCCCAGCAGATGCCCAAATTTCTGTATAAAATACAGAGACAAGTGCAAGACTAACTTTGACTGGACTCACATTTCAGATGACTAAAATTTGTGAGGTGAGTCCTGCCCATCTAGGTTCATCATCTCTACACAGATACTTAGTGTTGTGCAGTAAATGCAGACTACAACAAATATTATCCTTGTAAGATACCAGAAATTCAATACAAAGCACTGTGAAGTTATTTTCCTGAATTAATTGTCTGAACTGGGCATGAAGTTTAAACATTTGACTGAAAGGTGAATAATGTCTTCAACATTTGGCTGACATTTTCAATAAACATACACAAGTAAATTTTTTAAAACTTCAGAAGCTCATCTCTTCTGCTAAAAATAATGATTCTGTCTTCAGCACCTTCTTGTGAAGCAAAAGAAACTATTGTAAAAAAATACATCCATCTGAGAGCAAAGACAATGAGAAGAGATGCAATTGTCTTGACTCAGAGTTTGAACTCTTGATTTTAAATTAGTAATTAGCTTTTTTTGGTCTCAAGAATATTATATTTCTGAAACAGAAATGATTATGAAACAGCATAAATATCTTTATTTAAAAGCCTCTATGTTTGCAATGATCATAGTAAAGCACAGTCTTTAAAAAATTGCTACCTGTGCAGAAAAGACTTACTATGAAAAGGATATGAAAAAAAGAGCTATATGTTGCTATTAATTTTATATTATTTTCACAAATGCTTCTTGGATATTAGGTTATAAATAAGTTAGATATGGTCATTCACTTCATATGTTCACCCTTTTGGGAATAGATGAGATATTTAAAAGCTCAGTACTGTCTCTTCAGCAACCGATGTCAAGACCTTTTTAAATTAAAGACTTCTATGGATGTACTATCTTTTTTCCTCACTTTATTTCTCCACAAAAGAAAGAACCTTACAGTGATTGATTTTTTGCACATGACTAAAAAAAAAAAATCTTAGCTTGAAATCTTGGGGATATAATGAGTGACATTTATGTAAAATCTGTCTCTATTCCAAAACAGTAAAAGCTTTTCTGGCTTTTCACCTCCAGTCTGGATCAAAGGCAAAGTAGAGACAAGTTTGAATAAATGGCATCTCTCATACTTTTTCTTCCCTAGAACAAGCTGACCATCTCCACCTGGCAATCCTTATGAACAACAGTCCTGGCAGAGCAAAGATATAGAAAATGGTCCTGCAATAAGGGTTTTGAACATGACAACTTGCACTTCTTAAAAAAGATTAATACTTGATCAGCAAATCATGGCAGCAGAGCCATGTGATTTTCATTCACTTTCCCTTTAGCAAATTTCTTAGCACTTCTTTTTACTTCTTTGTCTATTTTATTTATATTCTTCTTCATAAGATGACACAATTCCCACAGTATTGTGTACATTAATTATATAAATTATATAGAAATCATATAAATTATATATAAATTTATATATAAATTATATAAAATAAAATAAACTTCTCTTGAGTTTCTCTTTCTCCTGCTGTACCACACCTGACAAGCAACTGCTCTCTGGCTTTTAATTTTGAGCATTTATTAGAAATGCTTTTATATCAGCTGGCAAGGTGACAGTCAAACAGTATTACCTACAATAGAAGGAAATGTTCTCTTCAAAAGTATTATGCAAAAACACAGGGGAAATAAGCATTAAAATAAACCACTTAAAAACATGCTACAAAGTCCTTGATATGTCTTCCAATCATCTCAAGATATCAAAAACCAAAAAATAATATATTTCTAGGTTGATCACCACAACTTTTTAGGACTTGTCTGGCGTACCAACATATATTTCATAATAATTTATCTGTCTGTTGCATGAGTTCATCTGCATTGGTTTTCACACTGATTCTGAAAATAGCTGCCTTGGTTATTCCCATTACCCTTTAAACTGCTGGGAACCTATGCATAAACCAAATACACAGGCACAGGATAATTCTGTTTTGAATTTTATATTGCTTTTTAAGAAAAGATAAAATTGTTTTTCAGAGACAAATTACAGTAAAGCTTTATCACACAGTATAGTCTTAGGGGCAGCCACAGTCACTCTTTGACAGGGAGATCCCTTCTGACAGGGGGTAATGCTATGGTTACCCCAATTCCAGTCAGAAATCATGGATTAACTCCATTCTCAACACATATAAGATAATAAAAAACTAAAAAATGCCAACATCACATTTTTTTGTTTTTCCTCTTGGGTTTTGAGGCAGTAGGTGTGCTCACTGTATACTTTCAAAGCTTTTTTTTTGGGCAGGAATACTTTAATTTTTTTTATAAAACTGGAATTATGTTTTTGCTCCTCGTCCCCAAGAGCAAATGTCTTAGAAAATGCCTTAAAGAAATTGAGAAACATTACAGGAGGTGGGAGCACATGTATTAGAAAATGAAAGATATAATGAGTTATTTCTATACACAATGAAACTGTGTCACCAAGAAAATTGTGCAAAATTTAAATAATGAAAATTAGATATTGCTAGCTGATCTTTAAAAAAGGAATTGTACAAACATCCGAAGTGCCAACATTTGACTTTTCAGTTTAATAAAACAGTAAGAAATACGTTTTTTCATTTCACTGCCTCTCACTATTCATACAGGCTAATTCTCACTCTACCAGTGGCTCATTTTGTCAATTACAGGATGTACCTTCATTACACTTGATATATTAAACAGTGAGTGTCTTATGCTAATATACAGAAACTTCTGGTTCCCAGGCATCATCCTTAAAGGAAAAAAAACAACTTTTAATTAAACAGTTGTCTTCAATATGAATAGTTGTCATAAGCTACTGCCATTACCCAAGGGGTAATGTTTCCAAAGCTCATTATGGAATTATTCAATAAGAAATCCCACACCAGCATTTACTGAGTAGTACATGGAACATATAAATGCAGTCAAATTGCCAAGTAGACAGTTCTCTAGTGTGGCCCCAAAGAAATGAATTGTACAACAGAACCAAAGAAACTTTGGGCGGTTTCTAGTTTCCCATTGTATTCTGTGCAGAAATGAGACAACAACATTTATCATTTGTATAATTTTTTCATTGTAATATTAATCTTTTGCCCTCTAATACTTATCCCAGTATTAGATCTTCCTCAAAATTCAAACTACTTTTGGTTATAACTAATATTATAATTTTTTTTCCAGATTACAGTAAACAAGAAGGATAATTATTTGATATTACTAAGGAAAATTTACTTATTCACAAATCATAAAAAAAAAAAAATAATAAAATTTTGACCAGGAATTTTGATATAAATGCATAGATGTTCTTTATTCTCTTTTAAATTTGTGTTTCTTTAAGAAGACTTTCTTATTCTGTGACATCATAACAGGTTTGTCAGACATGTGTTCCTGAATTTCTAATAACTTTTGAGTCTGTCAACTGATTTCAGACTAATAGATGCAGAGGTGAAACTTTCATAAAGAATTCCTGAGTACATTGCTCAAATCTGGTTGGGTAGAGGAGTATGTGTCCTAATGAAAGTAAAATTGCCATATGAACTTATATCTGATTAGGTACCAGGAAAGTGCCCCAAGAAGTCTCCTGATGCATGGAAGATTCAGTCAAATTTGTCTCCTTATTGATATCAGAATCAATTAAAGAAGACAATAATGAGCACTTTTGGCAGCCTTTAACTGAAGCTCAGAGGGTGAACTATTTTACCACATACTCCTGGATGATATAAACTAGGAAACAGCTGTCTCCTTTTTTCTCAGACTACACCATTTCTGCAGGGGAAACTATGTTGCTTATCTTGTATTAACCTTTGGTGGAGCCAAGCATGTACAGCAAACTCCAAAGACTCTCTTTGGGTTAGTTGAAACAATTTGTAGCAGTTTGTAAGCAACTTGTAGAAAAAAGCTGGGATGAAGGCTTCCTCCAGGTGCTCAGAGATCCACGAGGTGAAGTTAAAATATGCTTGTAAATAAGGAACAGAAAGTCTGTTTTATTTAGAAGCACATAGGGCTTTTGTGTCACTAGGTTTTGTGACACTTTTATGTGTCATATATGAAGCATGGTAACAAAGAGGAAAGTTGGTGAAAATGACAACAAGACAAATGAGTGTGTTTAGCAGCAAAACAAGTCTGCACTTCAGAGTCTAAGTAGGTGAGTCATATGATAGGAAATGAGATAATCAACAGAAATAGAACACAAACTGGGGACAGTGGAAAAACTGAATTCTGCCACCTCAAACTGAAAGAGTGTTTGTTTCTCAGAAAACAAAAAGCAATGTGATAGTGTTGGTAAACTTGTTGTTAAATGTTATTTTGCAAGCATTAAAAACCTTCTAATTTTTGGCAAGACTATGTCAAGAAATTTGTGCCATCAAGTTTTGGGGGATCTTGGTCAGAGAAAGAAATTTAAAACTTGATTATTATCTACAAATAATTATTTTGAGTAAACATTCAGTGAAAATGACAAAATAGAAGTGGATGCTCACATTTCTCCATTGAAGAAAAAGACGAAAAGAGCAAAAAAGTTTCAAATAATTATTTGGTGAAGAATGCATTAAAAGAATAAAGGATGAAAGGTAAAAAAGTGGGTTTGACAAAGCAGTTTTGAAAGAACCAGTCATGCTATAGCAAGCATTGAAAACATCCTAAATAAGCACAGATATATCTGAACTTTTGAAAGACAGGTTTGGGAATTACTTACTTGAAAAAATAACTTATGTTAGTTTGATAAAATTTAAGTACAAAAGGAATTATAAGGGGAACACAAAGTAGGTTGAGATACCAGGTAATCCACAGATATCGTTACATTACAAATTCATAAGTGTTTAAGAGCCTGTGCTTAAGAGTTTGCAACTGCAGTAATAATGCTTAAAAAACATTTTTGCTTTCAATGGAATTTTTTACATGACCAACTGAGAACAACCGAAGTGAGAGTTTAATGATTGAGTTTTTTTGTTTGTTTCTCTAGATACAGAGAAATTCCACTTACTAAAAGCAGAACTGAAACTTCAACTGAAAGTAATCTAGCAAAGTCAGCAACAGAGATTAAAACAAGTTCCTGGATTTGAATCACATCTCTTGTTAAATGTATTATTTTGTATGTGTCATGCATATATAGATAACTTTTAAAAGTTTAACTAGCTTTATGTTTTTGAACACTAACTGAAAAAGTTACTTGACATTCTTACTTCTGTAGAATGAGGTTGCAACCTAACCTTTGTATTTAATATTTTTTTTGCAAAATAGTAGGACCTTGAAGCTTCCACAGTTCTGCAGTTTATGGGTTCATAAAATGGAAGTTGGCAGTAGCCTTTTTCATCTCACTTTATTCAGCCAGTAATACGTACTTTTTTGTTTCTCCACAAATTAAATTAGAATTCATAGTTCTATATCTGAATTAGCTTCCCACAGAGAGCCTTACTATAACAAAAGCACTTGTAACAACTCATTTTAACAATTTAATTTATAAATTGGTAGAAAATACTTTAGATGTTTCTGTAAGTGAACAGAACTTACTTTTAAAGGAAATCTAAAAGAATTATATGTACAGTAAATGTACAGTATATATATAGAATATACAGACTGATATATTTTTGTATATTTGCCATTACAGGATATTAAGCATGTAATAACATAAGAAATAGGCATGTTAGCAGAGGACCTGAATATGAATTTCAGAGAAATAAGACTGAAGAGGAGCAAATAACTCTTCTGTGAAAAGAACAGGATTGTGCTGATGTGCTAGTCTACGTGGAAATGTATTTTAATGAATACAGAGATTTCAAATAAAATCTGCTGCCAGAAGTGTTGAAAGACTTTCTTATTGTGGCATACTGTGCTTACCCTGCAGGCAATTCTGAGTGATGTGGCAGATATTAGGCTTTATTTATAGATAGACTGACAAACTGATACATCTGCATTTTAAGGCATTCTTTAAGAATAGCAATTATTAAAATGGTGACTGTGTTTTTTTCCTCTCTCTTAGCACAGTCCTAAGTGTCAGGGAGCAGCTGGGCAGGAGGAGGCTGTTCCAGGGCTGGGGGCTGGCAGGGCAGGCAATGCCACGCTGCCAGCAGCAAGGCTGCAGCCCTGCAGCACCTGCACAAGGTGAGCAGGGAGGGAATGCTGGCAACAGCTGGGGACAGCCACAGCCCACTGGCATCCTTGTGGCTCTTTCCCAGGAGATGGTGCAGGGCTCCTTGGAGGAACCATCTCAGAGCATGGGCAGCCAACCTCCTCAGCACTGGAGGAGACTTCAGAGCCTGTTGAGGTGTTTAAAATCCTGACACAGGCAATCTCTCCTGCCTGTTCTCATTTCTCACTCTTTGAGTTTTCATAATGCAGTTTTCTTTCTCTTAGGTATAACATTATCTTGATGAATTTCTGGTTTTGGCTTAAAGAAAAATGTGCATTATATGAATGGTCTTTTTAATTGTCAATACTGTGTTCCTCAGGGATTTCCGTCTTCTGTAATGGCAATCCTGGTTTAAAAAAATTTGCTTTGGAATATTCTTCTTTAGAATGTAAAAAGCTTTGTAAACATGAGTATCAGGTATTTTTTTTTCACTGTATTTTTTTTCACTGTACTATTGTGAACAAACAAAAAAACTTGCGACTGTGCCTGAGACCTGAGTTATTGAGAGCCAGAGGAATTTCCAGCCTTAATAATTCCTTTTTTGCATGCTCTGATTTTTTGTGCATGTAATTGAAATAGAGTTGATAAACATAGAACAAATTTATGGCTTTTAGATATTCATATGTCCATATGTATTGCTCTGTTAAGACCAGAAACCTAGATATTATTTGGTAAATATTAACCTTAGATATAACAGTTCACGAATCTGTCAATTCTAAGTGGTTATATTTAAAACAGGGATTACAAAATGCCACTTTGGTCATATCAAGCTTTTGCTTTTCTGAACAGAGTTATCATCAGTCTTTATCATCAAAAAGCCTGCATATTTAAGTGTCTTTACCTAAAACTGTTCATGCCATTTGAACAGGAATAGTCCAAAAAACTAAAAATTCATTGAGTGATATCTTTCATCATTCTTGCAAAATATGTACTTTTGTAATGTCTATAATTTTTGCTCTTATACCACCACAGATCATTGAAGGTGAATTTATTAATGTCTGAGTAATTTTATCAAATGTTTATTTAACACAATACAAGCAGTTTAGATTAATGTCTCTGGCTTGTGATGGTAACAAATTTCTCAAAGCTTTCTAGAATAAAATATGTAAGAGAGTCCAAAGAGAGCAGCATAAAAATCAGTCGATCAGAACATGTACATATCCCATAAAAATATAATTTTTTCAGGTATATAAGTCACTGAGCTCAACCAGTTTTTCTTTCTTATTTAAGTTATAGCAACATAAACTGGGAAATGGCAAGTTTTTCAGGAACTTGAAGTCATCTCAAAACCTGACAGTCCACTGGAGGGGAGATTTGGTGTGGAACATTTAATGGCAACCATATCACTACTTGTGACATTAAAAGTTCTTTTAAAGTCATTAAAGTCTTTCCCTGATGGCAGTCTAATATGCTTCCCCTCTGCTCTCTAGGAATAGTTGGTTTTCATTTTAGACCATTTTGTTCAATTATGTGGCGTAGAAAGTAGGACAGCAGACAATAGAAACATTTTTCTTTTAGGACTGTTCTCTCAGTACATTTTGAAGATATCAGTGTCTGAGTGACCTGAAGTTACTTCTGTTACACAATCTGAACCTCAGTTTCCTAATTTCTGCATCCAGTATTTTTCATTTGCTTGTTTATTTTAATACTCAGAAGTAGCAGGAATGTCCTGTATCTGTGTAAAAGATTTTATATTAGTTAAATGTACTTACAGTGCAGTAATTGTGAAATCACTTCACTCTACTTTCAAATAGTTAAAAGAGCCACAAGCTAAGCAGAGAAAACAATATTATTTTAGACAAGATATAAATGTTCATTAAGAACTTTTACAAGTTGAAGTTGAGAGGAAATATCTTCATATCCTATCCATCTCAACAGGAGCAATTTCCCTGACAGATTTTTGAAAACTTTACCCAGAGACAACATTGTACTAGTTAGAAAATTTTTAATATCTGTTTCCATTTCCTGCCCAGGTATTAAGAGTTATTATATAGAGACTTCAATGGCATATTGCCAAAAAGTGCTGAAAATCCAATCTCAATATGTACAAAATTACAAATACAATTCATGCCAAATTAGTTATGCAAGTAGTTGTCTGGCTAAATTTCTTGTAACCTAAACTGATTCTGTCCCAAGTTGCTTTCCAAATGGATTTGCTCTAGGGTGCAAACTTGATCTTCTGCTCATGATAGATGGCAGTAATTTACCTATTACTTTTATTACTATTAATTAAATCTTTTGAAGTTTATGGCTTAAAATGCCCTTGTTCTTGCTTTTAGATCTATATTATTTCAGCTCAAGGTTAAAAGGAAAAAGTGAATCTTCTTTTCCACTCTAATACTAATAATAATAATTTTCCAGATTGAAGGCAGCATATATATATATATATGTGTGTGTGTGTGTGTGTATGTATGTATACATCTCTATATATACACACACTCATTCACACATACATACATATATCCACACACTAGAATACATGCATTTTCATATAGAAATATACATACAGAGATGGGAAGATATTTCAAAGTAAAGAGCCTGTCTTTGTACTCACTTTCTATTAAGATCAATGAAACTCGTGAAATCCAATTTGTACCTTTGAAATATCTTCTCCATAAAGATTATTTTCAGAGTTAATATTCAAGAGATTAACCCTGTAGCCTCATCAATAGAAAGAAAAGGAACTTACTTAACTTCTACTTTGGCACTTATCTTAGAAAACTACTTCACTTTATTGGAAAAGAAACATATTGTATTCCATTTTCTGTATTTTATCTCTTCTACAGGTAACAATAATGTCTGCATCACTGAGGTTCATATTACTTAGCTTCCCATAAGTTTTCTCGAATTGCAGCAACACATCTTAAAACATTTAATAAAAGATAATTGAGGGCAAAAATATGACTGCTATATCACAACTGTCTTACCATTTTTTATAGAAGAGAGAAGGGGAAGGGAAATACTGTTAATTAATTAATACTGTACTATAAGAATAATGAGTAAAATTATATGAGCAGATAAGAGTGTTTGTTTTGACAACCATCTCTTTACTGTTTTTTAATTGTAAACCACTCTGAATTACTTTTTATAATCAAAACATAATATCATTTGCAGTTATTTTGAGGACTGTGGAATTCTTGAACAACAAAATATCTTTGCTAAAATACCTTAGTTTTCAGCTGAAAAATAAGTAATTTTATTTTTTTGAAAAGGCTGGCAGCTCTTTTCTGATGACTTTAACTACTAGCCTCCTCTTGATACTGAAACACGGGCATCATTTTTTTCCCTAAGACAATGTTTCTAAGTTACCCAAGGTCCAAATGGCTCCTCTCTATTCCACAGACTGTTCTCACAGTATTTTTCAGTCTCTCTGTATGTACATAGCATTGTCCATCTCTATAAAACCCCTAATCCCTTCATGCCAGTTGATCATTTCTGCTATTAGTCCTCCCTTAGGTTTCATTTTTTCAAGCTTTTAAAATTCTGCCATAGTTCTTCAGAGCTGCTTTTTTATTTCTCTTCCTTGCTACTTCTACCATCTTTTCTGTCCCTTCTCTAAAACTAAATCAGGTCCTGGTTCCCTTGTAGACAGACTGCTGTCCCTGCTCCTCACTTTGCACAGAAACCTGCAGTGCCTCCAACCTACCACTGATTTAGCCAATGTTGATACCTCAGCTTTTCTTACTGTGTACTTCATTTCACACATGTACAAACTGCCTTGCTCTCACTGCTTCTTGGCGCTTGATTTTTGACCTGAATTTCCTCATCTGGCACTGAATCTACACTTGTTTTCTCTTTTGGAAAGCAGTATTTTTATTATACTGCTTTGTTTATCATGTTTTCTTCATATAGCCTCCAATTTCTTTCTCTAGTTATTATTTCTTCTGTTGAAGGATACCAGAATCTTATAATTTCCTTTGTTCCAAGTTGCCGTTTACTAGACCAGATTAATTTTACACAATTTAAACTGTCTAAAAGCTAGGATGCAGCCTCAGATGTTCATCCTACTTTTTTACTTCTGAATTTAAGAGAGGAAGGCAGTTTGAGAGACTAAATTATGATTCCATGTGTCAGGATGGGAGCCATACTCTATAGAGGTGATTATTTTTCTATATTGATTATCAGAGGAGTTTACATTAATACATTACGCAAATATTTTTAATGGTTAAAATTAAACTTTCCAATACATATTCTATTGTAATTTCAACCCCTAACATTTCCCTTTATGATCTCACAGATATATTCCACAGAGATCTGTATAAATTAATATTTTCCATTTCTAAATTACTAAATTAAAGTCTAATTTAAATAAATTAATGAAGTGTTTTTAAGAATAAAACTCTGTTTCTGACAATATAATTGATCATATTTTTTTTTATTTTTACATTATTGAAAATACCTTTTTGTTGTATTATTTTTGGCTTTTCACTTTTGTTATTGGACTGATGACTAGGACAGTTAAAAGGTGTGTCTGTCTCATAATAAGGATGGTTGTAATTCAGGTTTACCTGAAATAAATACACAAATACACAGTTGCTGATTGGGAATAAAATCTGTTCACTATAAATGTAAGTGGCTTATAAGAGCTTATAGTATTTCAAACTTGAGAAAAAAATAATGAATGGCACCTAGTTGTTCTAGATGTGACAAAAACTAAATGAATGAAACCACCAAACAATAGAAAAATCAGTTTACTGATTATGTTAGATGTCCAATGACAAGAAATGTGGTGTACAGATAGATCTGGAAGCCTTGGTATTCACTCAACAGTATGACTTCTTTGATATAATACACATTTCATGATATAATAGAAATATATAGTTCATGATACACAAGTCATATGATATTAGCCAATTTAATAAAATACAATAATAGATATGAAATAGGTATTATTTTATGTCACCTTTAATAGGTAATATGAATATAAAATATTAAACCATACTAACTTAAAATAATAAAATTGATATTTATTTTAATGTAAGAGGTCAGAATCTGAAAAAGGAAGGAGTGCTGATCTAGCCCAAAGACATACTGCTCTGAAGTCCAGAATTCTGTTGAGCCCAAAGACATCTGAGGCATGACAGCAAAAGATGAAAAGTATATCAGACTAAGGGTAATAGTGAGCCATTGAGTCACCCTAGGACAGCCAAGTGAGTCAAGGTGGGTATAACTCTTGATAAAGGAAAAAACAAAATTCTCTGAATCAGGGAACTGAATGGTTTTCCAAGGGCACTAAATTAACTTTTGCTGGGAGAAGAATTTTGAAGCTATTCGGTAGATTCATGGAATGAGCTGAGGATTTGATAAAGTAAAGGATATAACAGAAGAAATTCACTCCCCACACTACAGAGTAACTGAAAATGACTGAGTGCAATTTGGGCAATGGTGATCCAAAGTCATAATGGTAGAAAGAAAAATAAGGAAAAAGGTGTAACAAATCCAGAAGATTTCAGATAGTTTTCAATAAGCTATGGGGAGTTGAGAACTAGCATTCCCCTCAGAGAAAGTCCAAGGAAAAAAAACGTGTGGAGGAATACTGACAATCTCTTAAGGAGATAATATTAAGCATAATTCCAAGTTATATTTTAGGAATTAGATTGAGCAGTTCCAGGGTTGAAGATGGGTGTTTTTTAGATTTTGGGAGTGCATGACTGAGAGTCCAAAAGATAATGAAAACAGATCGACATTTTTATTTTTAAGGATGAGCTGGGAAAAATTATACAGTCAGCTAAACTGTAATTAATGGAAAATGCTGCAGCAAATAACTAAGTAAACCATATGTAAACTAATATAATGTGTAAGCAGAGAGAATCTAAAAGGAAGATGGGTAACTTTTAATATACATTTGTCAAAAAATGTTAATAAGGACATGTTAATTTGACTTACTGCAATTGCAAAACAATGTCCTGAAACACATTTTATACATCTGCCATTGGGCAATATGGCATATTGACATGAAACACACTAATAGTGACAATGTATTTATATATCTGAATTAATGGTTTCTTAATTTTCTTATATTCACTGATTTACTTCCCTATACTATCAGCCAACCTGACACTATGGAGTACTTTTTGATTATCTAAATCAATTGCCCATCAATAGATGAGAGGAAATAGGAATTTTTTTCCCCCAGTAATATATGCTGCCAAATACATTGACAAAATAAAAGAGAGAAAGCTTATTGAATTAATTTATTTGAGGAAAAAAATAACTGTTCTCGTGGCTGTGTTTCCCACATTTTATGAGCAAAAGCACTTGGAGTGTGTAGACCTTTGAATGCAATAAAAGCATGTGCATGGAAATTCCTTGCCTATTAATGCAAGAAGTTAAGCATTTTGACTGTACTCCACTGAGAGAAGACTGGAAGGGATGCATTTATATAGTAAACCAGAACAATTGAAAAGAAATAAAATATATAGTGTAACAAAAGCTTGCAATACTGCCAAGAACTGTTCATGCCAAAAATGTTCTAGAGCACAGCTGCCAAAAAATAGCTGAGAGCATTATGAAACATACTAAATCTATACATAGAGGGGGCTTGGAGAAGGAAAAAAAAAAGTATATTTATTCTTAGGATTCAAGTATATCAAACCATTATGGTTATTTTATGCACAATAAGTAAGGCTCTGAGCATGCTGGCAAGCATTCAAGAAAGTATCATACTGCTTAAAAAGCATGTTGGTCTTTAAATTCAGGAGAAAGGTTCAAAGAAAGATATTTGAGTGTTTTAGACAAGCTAAAAATCCAAAATGACACAAAAAATTCCATGTGCTGTTTGACATGGCTCAATAACCTTGCTGACAGTGCTAAGCTAGCTCAGGTCCTCATGAAGGTGATTTGGAAGCACAGAGCAGGTGTCCTGGGACTGTCTTGAAAGAGATTCCGAGTGGATTGCCATTGCTGCTGTGTGACTTTCAAATGAGAACCTGCATGAGGAACCCTGAGGCTCCTAGGAACTATTCCTAGTCTGCTCTTTCCAAAACAGCACCACGACCAACAGGTTATGGGGGCTTTCCTCTTGAAGTTAGTCCTTTGAGGGGTCAGAAAAAATCAAGACTGAGAGGTCCAGGACATGACCTGGAAACTAAAGGCCAGTGACAAGGGGTGATGACAGGAGATGGAGCTGCCATCTTCTGAGAAGAGATTAAAGGGATGGGATCTCTTTCTGAGTAAAGTCTTAGGGAAAACAGACTTAGGTTTAAAATTCCTGAAGGCTGTGGGAAAGGCGAAAGTAGAACTGTTCTTTCCCAAATCTCACACTACTGGAACCAGAGAGCATTCAATGACACTAGTATGAGGTGAGTTTAAAATAGATAGAAGAAAGTACTTTACACAGCAGGAATCAAACTTTTAGAACTCGCTGCCATGTGAGGTATTTTATTTTCATCTATAGAAAAGGATTTCAGACACGTTCTCCTCCTTATTCCTTCTTGTGGGCTGGTGGAAACATCTCAGGGATTAGATTGCTTGTGATATGTGATATGCACGAGCCTAACCTCTGTCTGATTGCTACACAGCATCTTCAGCTCCTACTTTGGCATCATGAATTCAGTAACTAAGAGTGTGCTCTTAAATTTGGAGCACTACAACATTACCTGCCAGAATTTCTCACAGTTTTTGTTCATTATCTGCCTTTTTGCCTTTGAAGATTGATAAGCAGGCACATTAATTTCTCTTCCAAGTTTAATTTATGTAGCATTTTCTGGCTTCCCTGTGAAGCAGGATGGATCAAATATGATCACAACACACAGGAAAGAGCAGTAAATCATAAACATGTGTGGTAGGTTAATTAATACAGGTGTCAGGAGAGAAAAGTAACAAGAAAATATGATTTGCAAGCTTATAATTTTGGAAATGGAACTATCAGATTATGGCAAGACTGAATGGGGGCTCCTACCATTAGTGAAGAATGAACTTCTGAGTTTAATGCCTACTGCTTTTGATGGCATGTGAAGTTTATGGTTGACTTTCTTAATTAATTTTCCTTTATAACAATATACATTGGAAAAGGAATATAGCTTCACTTTTTTGTTTGTTTGTTTGTATGTTTGCCTGCAAGCAGGAAAGTGACATCTGAACTGATTTTTGTTTCTTCATTACTGTTGTTCCTAAGCATACAAATCTGTGACATAGACCCAAGCTGAAGATACTGAGGACATGTTTTAATGAGACAATTTTCCTTATACTTTTTCTCATTTAATCATTGTCCTCACAATTTCAATTATGAATGATTTTGAAGTGTTGTTATGATCAAGCCTTTTGAAATTAAGGTGAATAATAAATATCACAACAATAACAATTATGATGGTGGTGTCACCATATCTTAAATTCTAATTTTAGCCAGTCTTTTGTCAAAATATACATTGATAGAGAAAGGGAAGAGAGAGAAATCAGTTATTTTGCTGAGTAAAGAAATAATTAAATAATAGCGAAAATAATATTTTTTAAACCACTAGTTTTAACTTAAACTTCTGCATAGCTCTGGCTAGTAACATGGTGCTGGCTCACATCGTTTCCAGCTGCTAGATTTCACTAAAAGAAGCTAAAAATAAATTCAATACTTTCCTAAAATGACTTTCCAAAGTAAGCAAGTGCTGCAGTTGCCATAGGGATGTTATAACATCACAAATGGGAAGCAGTTCACATGGTGGCAAATAAGCACACTGGTGGGTAAGTTGTCCATTTGAGCATGTCTCAGAGAAGAAATTACTCAGAGAGTAGTTTTTGAGGGAGGTGGCTTTTAAAAAAACATCATACAAAAAGATCACCATTGATTCAGTCTGTGGCAGTGCAAATCCATGAATGTAGGAATTTACAGGTTGCAGGGATCAATGAAGATGCAAGACACTGCCTGTGCTAAGTGCTGTAGCATCTAAGCTGCTGGGCATACATCTCCCCCTGAAAAGAGAGGAAAATGTTGAAAATGTCTATAAATTCTGTGAAAACAGAAACAACATCAAGTTCTTGCGTTTACCATTTGTTCAGTGAGCCTGGAGCTGTCCAGCTTGTCCTTATTTTGCCTTCTCTTTTGTAATACATTATGTGACTGAATTCTGGTAGTGCATTTATGGCCTTATTCTGAATTCTCCATTTATTCTGAAAGTCAATACAAACAAACACAAAGATGCCTAATAAACAAATGGACTTCCTTTTCAAGGTTTCTTCATAATGTTCTACATCATAAAATTTCAAAGGTCAGATGATATAAATAAACAGTGACTTCACTGAAGTTGATACTATTGTCCTGATTTACAGCAAGTAGTAAGCTAGCCCCAGCAACTCAAGCTTTTCATTCTGTATTCAACCCAGAATAGAAAGCAAATGGCTGGATAATAAACACCATGGAAACAAGAGAAAACCCACATGAATCCTATAAAGAATCAATTTAGGAAAGAAGAAGAAAACTCAGATTGTCTGTAGATAAAACAAAATTCACTGGGAATCTGCAACAAGATCATTTAAATACAAAATATTGTGATAGCTTTCACCTTTTATATTTTTTTTATTATTATTATTTTCATATTGCATGTGCATTTGGTATATCTGAGCTCTTTTTCTATTGAGACTGACATCTTTACCAGTCTTACTAAGCCATTACCAACTTGCTCTTCAGAACCTGGATTCAAAGAGGTCCATTTCCCAGTCAGCTCTTTTTCATTCGCTGGATTGGCCTCTCACAACACTGCTGTGCCTCACTGTGCTTTCAGCCTATACTCACTTGTTTTGTCAGGGAAATCAGGAGGTGTGGGTGTTACCCTGAGGTGTGCCCCATCCACTTTGCAGAGGATGTGTAGCTACGGGGTGAGCAGTGAGCCAGGGTTGGTCAAAGTGGTGGACTGGAAAACACTTACTCTTTACCCATCCCTGTAGGGGCTTTTACCTACACTACACTGCATTTATGGCATTTTACATTTCGGCATTTTACAATATTAGGCCCATAGTAGAGGGTGAGTGCTTGAATACATCCCAAAAAAGTGCCTTATGAGCAGATTGTACTAGGTTTCATATTAACACCAGTGTCAGGGGAGAGTTCATCCACCATCCTGCCTGATCTATCTCTATAAAATCAATATTATTTGGCTGGTTAAGTACAGCAGAAGGAAACAAGCCCTCCAGGATCTGAATCACAGTGTGAAAGGTAACCAGGCTAATATGAAAATCTGAGCTTTTTCCTCAGCCTTTCAGTGTCCACTGTTCAGAATCTATTGGTTAGGAGACAGCAAGTCTCAGTGAGTGCTCCTCTAAATGGTAGTTGGTCATTATTATCAGGGCTGCTAGAACCTCACAGGTTAGTCTGAATTTGGAGTGAGATACAAGTCATCTCTTGAGCTTTGTGTAAAGATTTGTGTACCACACTAAGCACCTGAATTTATATTCAACAGGAGAAATAATTTTAGCTAGACTGAACTAATCTCATTATTTTAGACACACTCAAGCATGAAATAAATAAGGTGAACTGTGCTCTATTAAAATGAAATAAAACATGAAAATATCTACCTATTTCTTTTGGTTATAATGGAAACCTAGAATGACCAGCTCAGATAGGTATATTTAAATCACAGGTTTTCAGATTTGGGCAGACAAAAATCACCTCAGCTGCTCATACTCTCCTTGTAGACAGTTAGAATTCACACTGAGCTCTGCTGGCCTGCAGATATCATGCTCCTTTCTGGAAGAGAATGCCAGGAGCTGCTCCAGAAGGATCTCAGAAGTTTTGCAAACAGCCACTGGAGGCAAAGGCATATGTGGGAGGGAGAGAAAAAGTATTGTATCATCCACTTAAAGAGCATGTGTACTGGATAAACAGGAAAAACTGGTGATCAGCTCTGGGATTACCACCGGCACTGCCTCTTGCCCCGGCCCAAGCCCTGGTGTGCAGGTAGCAGACATTGCAGTGTACATGAAGGAAAGAGGCAGACCCACAGGTGTGGGTATTCCTTCACCTGGGTCTAGTGCCCTGTGTGTTGTCTCTTTCTGTCTTTCTTGTGCCTCTGTAGATGTGCTTCTCTCTCACCCAGCGAGAGACATCACATCTCTTGCTCACACAGTGACTCTCCTCAGAGGTGCCAGTATGGTTCTCCATGAATGTTTTA
The DNA here is from genome assembly GCF_971803275.1 of Cyanistes caeruleus. Taxonomy (NCBI): domain Eukaryota; kingdom Metazoa; phylum Chordata; class Aves; order Passeriformes; family Paridae; genus Cyanistes; species Cyanistes caeruleus. The sequence goes on along the minus strand of NC_141704.1, from coordinate 39,532,271 downwards.
GCATTTTATGCACATTAGAGTAGCATGTACAGAAGAGCTCGAGAACCTTTTCCTCTGGAACAACCCATGGTGTAGTCCTATCAGGCACTGAAAGGTGATATTTGAAGAAAAAAGTGAATTAAATATTTGTTCCCCACCCCCTCTATTCTAACCAGTGAGCTATTGCTCAAAAGCATTAATCCTCCTTTCTTCCCATACTTTATATTGTGCTTTTTGTGTTTCATTTGATCACAAGTAGCTGAAAATGAAATGTACTGGAAATGGCAGGAACAGTGGGCTTCAATATTTCCAAACTATTTCTTTCAACCCAATATGAAATCTATTAAAAAAGGATTCTGTAAGTTTTCCTATTGGCTAAAATGATAAGAAGATACTGACCTAAATGTACAATGATTATTGGTTGTCCTAGAAGTGAGGTCTTCAATGTAAAATGTACTTGAACAAAATCCAGCTGCCTTGTCCCCCTAACAGTGTGGTATGATGGACAAAAGAAAAATATAATTCAATATTTAAATTGAAGGTAAAACTGATTTTTGGGGCACTGAGGAATACCCTAGGGTTGACAGAAAAGCAGAACAGATCTTTGTATAGACCTTAATGTTTTGAAAAGCCAGAAAGTATAATTCAGTGAGTAGTCCAAACAGTCTCATTAAAGTGTGTGTAGCTCTTTCTGAGGCTTGATCCATTGAACAATATTTGTAAATAACGTTAATTTAAAAGACAAAGTGTGTTTAGCTGCAATGTTTCGTTACATTTTTGTGTATATATACATAGAGATCTTATACGTTCGTAGATATTAATATAGTTAGTTATAGTTAGTTATAGTTTGTTATAATGACAGTTTTATACTAATAATAACTAGGAAAGTTTGTTTTATATCATGTCTGTATATAAATTATTGCACAAACACATATATAAATCAATATCTATATCCATCTCTATCCACATACATCTATATCCATAACAAAACTCTGCTTTCCAGTTTAGACCAAATACACATGAAAGCACATACAAGCAGTACAGACTGACTGTATATATCTTATTGATTGTATGTTTGTTATAGTGGACTTGGTATCAGAGAATCAGCTGTCAAAACTGTCCTAGTCTGAAAAAAATATTGGTAGGATTCCACATTTTCATAAAGACCTTTGCCTGTCCTCTTGCAGTTTTTTCTTCTCTCTCTCTTTCTCTTGTGCAATGCTTCTTCAAATATTCAAATATTCAATGCTTCTTTAAATATTAAATCCTTGCCATAGTGTATATGGAAGCTGACAGACACACTGAGCCAGCAGTACTTGTCAGATATACTTCATGGTGGTTTTCCTACATAGGATACCCTATGCTGGCAGGCACACCATGCAGGCTGTGCCAGCTTCTGCAGCTTCTGACTGGGACAGCTCTGGAGTTACAAGAAGTAAGGCCAGACACGACATGACAAGTCAAAGACAAAGGCAAGAGCAGCTGCTTCTGAACCAGCCCTTAAAGATGACCATCTTCCTGAAACCTAAGAGTCATAGTAATTTCATGGTCCCAGAGCAAACTCTTCTAGAAAATAGCCAGCAGATTTATGCATCTCTTTTGTAATGTCTAATATAGACCTTTTTTGCTACAGATTTTTCTTATTACCACTAGTTCTTCTCAGAAAACACAGAGTACAGTTCATGTTTTTTTTCTCTGACAGCTACACTCAAAATACATGAAGACCATTGGCCCATCTTTCCTGCTACAACTCAGTCATCTCTATTATAAGCAAAAATAACATAATTCCCCTGTATAGTTCTTATTCTTTAGCTTGCAGGTCATTCCAATTGCACACCTCTGGACTTTCTTATAAGAGAGTTAAAGTTAAGACAACTTTTAACCAATATAAACCAATGACTTCTATAATCAGAGAATCAAAAATGTAAGAGTGAAGATGAACTGCTACTTCTTTCCAGAGATGTAAAATAGCCTTTTCTTTCCTGTTTTCTATTACATCTTTTACTTTGGATGACCTGAGACCACCTTAGGTTCTATTTTGCTTGTAATTGTCATACATGCAATTGTAGAAATGCATCTAAAAATAGATATCTACTAAACTCTCTGCAATGAAGGTATGACCTCATTACGCTGGGAAGGAAAGAAAACACATGGTCCTTTATTCTGACAACAGACATTGACATCTCATTGATACTATTTGACACAGAGGAAATGCATTTCTCTGTGTTTTAAAGGATCAGTGTGAAAAACTTTTTGTATAATTCAGAGGTGGTTTGAGAGACCTTATTTGCCTGATCTGACGCTGGAAGTCTGTGGCAAGTTACAGGTCTCAGTCTTCCTTAAGTCGACACTCTTTGAGCCAATTTTAGTTTACTGACTGGTGGCAATTGGAGCAGTGATTGAAAAGGCACAAAACACCACGAGTTCTTCAGCTGAAGGACCACACATGGCTGCAGTACACACTGGAAGCGGCAGACAGGACACGGTGTCTGGATCCGCAGTGACAGGCTTTGCAGGCGGGCTTAGTGAAACTGGTTAGTCATGCCAGAAGGCATTTCTCAGCTGTGAATTGCTGTACCAATGTCTCCTAACAGGAGAGCCATGATGAGAAGCAACCACAGTATTTATCCTTTTTTCCCTAAATAGGATAAAGATACGCCCTTTATGTGCTGAATATGAAATTTGTTTAGCTGTGGTTACTCTTCTCTTTACCAAAGCCAAATAATTTGTTGAATGACATAAACAGGTGCAATCTTGATATCTCGGCTACAAGAAACAAAGCCAAGTGCTATAAAAGCTCCGAATAATCCTTATTACATAAGATTTCCTGTGCCAAAGCACAGTAATGAAAGATTGAATTGTACATACGGACACTTTGCATCTTTATCCACTTGGATGGAAGTTAAAGATCTTTCCTTTCCTTTCCTTATTTTTTTTCCCAAATTAAAATTATTTTTGAGAGGTTTCTGTACTTTCCAAACTTTCCTGACTTTGAAAACAAAATCTTAAAAACAGTGAAGTAAATAACACTAAATAGATAAATCAATCAATCAATCAATAAATCTTTAATCAAAGTATCTAGATCTTGGTTACTTTATAGCTTTTAGTTTTATTTTTCCAAAGCATTTCCCTTTCCAGTTTCCCACTGGCCAACACTACTGAGTGACATGATTTTTCAGCAAATATACTTCTGGATTATCAATATCTCTTGCCTTTACATAACAGTAAGGAAGGCAGCTTCTCATTGACACATTTGTTCCTTGCAGACTTTCCCTGCCACAGCTCACTCTCTAGTTCTGTATGTGCTGAGTCTTCCCTCCTCTTTGGCTTGTGTCAATAGTGCCATTATTTGAATGTTCAGCACTTGTTTTCTTTCCTTCTTTCTACATGTGCTGTTCTGTAAGTGGTGATTTGGGTATGTCCATGAAAGTTCTATTCCTGTCTTATTTAAGTCACAACCACTGGTATTATCAGAGCAAAAAGCCTTTCTGTGTTTTCCCTGACCAAGACTCAGGGGCAAAATTTCATCACCTAAAGTGCAGGGAGGCAGAATGGTCTGCAGGAATCAGCTTGCAGACAGGAGGTTTACATGAGTGCAGTGGATTTCCATAGTACTGGACATTGTGCTACCCTACAGAAGAAAATCTTACCCATCTCTGCTTTGAACTACAGACAGAGTCATACTTGATTGGTTGCTCTTTTGACTTTTACAGAGACTTAGACAAACATTTCCTAAATATTTTTTTGCTTTTTTAGCACTCTTATGATGGAAACAGAGGAAACAACCTCCATGTTTGTCTTTGGCACAAATAACAAAGTATGTCCCTATAGAACTTTCCTTCCACTTTGCTAAAATGAATTTGCTTGTTTATGCCGTATTTCAATCACCTGACAAGGCCATAAGCCACAACCACTGACACAAATCACAGTATTATTTTATGATGGTCTTTTCTGGTGAAATGTAAGCCAATCAGTAGGGTAGCAGCTAACATTGAATGATGTTTTGAATAGTGTTTCACTCTCCATGCACTCATTAGCCTCAGACTCATTAACAAACATGGAGTTCCATGGAAAATGTATACTAAACAGACAGCTTAGTTGAGAAAAACTCATAGGGGACAAGTTTTTTCAAACTGTTGGTACAATTAAAAAATTGATAAACATTTTTTTAGACTTCCACTATCTACTGCATTTTCATGTAGCTATTCTCAAATTATTTTCAAGTTTGAACATACAAAATATTAGTGATGGTGTTAATATTGCTTGTCTTAGCCTTTACTTACATAGAACTACAGAACTTATGTCCCAAATCCTAAATTCCAGAAAAAAAACATTTCTGAGAGGAGAATCCCATGCATAGGTTAAAGAAAACTGAAGGCCTGACACACAGAAAAAAATTCTGGCCGCAGATTCCTTTCTTTGGGGGCAGCTCTAACCAAATGCCCATACCCAGCCAAAGCTCTTAATGGTGTGTCAATCATATTAGAAACACCAAACCATGTGTTTCTGAAGAACATCTTGTCTTATTCAAAGGAAATGGCACTGGCAGGATTTTGCCTCCTTGACATAAGGGACTTCAGAGCTCTCCTTGGACAAAGCATTTTACTATCACTCTCTGCATGACAGGGCTGCTAGGTACAATCCAGTCTGAAGATAGTGTAAATAGCTCCCCATAAAATAGAAAGAGGAAGAAGGATCTTTGGGGAACAGAGAAAACCCAGCCTACAAAGTATGCTACATCCTCCCCTCCTGTCAACTCTCCCTCACCTCTAAACAGCTGAGGTGTTTTCTCAGCAGCAGAATAGACCCATATCACGACTTTAAAACATTTTCCTTTTAACTGCCCTTGACTTTATTATGCTTGGAATTTTTAAATACCCATATTTTACAAATATTTTTATTCCTTTGTGGTCTAAAACAAGCTTCAGAGGAGTTAACCACTGTCTCATTTGCACCTTTCATATATTTTCCATCTGTGGTACAATTTCCTCCAGAAACTGTGAACCCACAGAAATGCTCTGATATGTTTGAGTTAATTAATATTCCTATAGCTTAGAAGGATTCAATAAATCCCTAAATAATCTCCAGACATTGTGACATTTATGATTAAGCATATGTGGCCAGCTCCATCTTTTTCATAACCACATACAACAGAAGTGTGACCTCTTGCCTCTCCCTCAAAAGATGTGGATCTTCTGGACATCAAGGCAGGACTCTACCAGTGCAATGCTGTCAGTGCTCAACCTTCTGTGCAGCCTGTTTGACCTTTAGTGGCATCTAGTGGCAAATGAGTTTGTAGGGAAAAATCTTCACAATTAAATGGCAATTAAACCAGTGAAAATTGATTTAATCTTCATATGTGAGAGTGGGAAGAATGGAGCTTGCAGTGCATCAGCACAGTGTGGATACATTGCTGGCTGCCAGCCTACCTTACCAGTCTAAACTAGTCACTAGGCATTATAAGCCATGTGACCAAATTAGTTCCAGTGCTAATTTACAGAGCTTCTGATAAGACTTTCTAATTATGGTTTGGAACAAGGACTGCAGGTAGTTAAGAAGTTAGCATTAGCCACCTTTTGAAAATCAATGTGCTATTTTTGCTACTTTGTTGATCATAATTTATTTCTTCCATTAAGCCATGTGCCCTTTTCTATCACAATGTGGGTGCTCTTACTATTATCCTTAGAAACAGCACAACAGATTTTGATATTGCCTTGGCAGAAGCACGGAGCCTCTCTTCCTAAGTGAGATTCACTAGTGTTTTGATTTTACCAGATGTCACAATACTTTCTTCTTCTGCCTAATATTAAAATATATATGGAGCAATATGTTGGTAGCAGCAACCCACAGTTCAGAGTCAAAAGATGTTTGTCTCATAAATATATGATTCCATATTCAGGGAACATACTGATAGAAGTTGATAGTGACTTCTATCTCTGCTGGAATAACAGTCTGTAATATTTAAACTGATGTGATTTTAGTGCATTAGTTTTCCAGAAAAGTCAGGTGTATGCAAACAGAAGCAATTGAATAAGCATTGTAGATTAAACAGTCCGCCTAAATGTTTTTTTTTTCTTTTTAAATAAACCCAAATGTTAAAAATTCAAGACAAAATATATATACTAAAATTTCTGTACAAAGTATCTCCACAGGTGCAGAATGCCATGCATGAATTAATGTATGCTGTTGTTATTGTACCTTGATGCTAATGTAACCTGTTTTTATTTTATAGCTCCACAAGGGGTGGGAAAACAGATGTGAGTATAGCATTTAAAATCCATAATATTTTCCAAAGAAAATCAGTATTTACATTATGTACCTCCTTATATCCATGCAAAAAAAATAGAAGTTCTGATGAAAAGTTTAGTATTGCTCATCCGTTGGGTGATGGAAAGGCATTATTTGAGAATGCTTTTCAGTGAAATGTTTACAGCTAAATTCTTCCCTTTACTGAGATACTGTCATATATGATCAACTTTACAAGGAAGCCTGTTGGGAAGTTCAGAAGGAGATATTTGGTCACTGTATAACTGCAAAATAATATGTAGTCAGACCTCTTAGCACAACTAAGATTATGAGAATACTGTAATATGTCATTCTGGGAGTTGTTGATAAAGCCCTTGCTTCTGTGTCCCAGAAATGCCTCCCGTTTCCTGGGAACTGCCACTTTCTAAAGAGTGCTGTAGAGCAGTATGTCACAATCTCTTAGGTCAGCTTTTTGAAATGAGAAATGGGTGTTAGGACAATGAACATGTCAATGAGTCACAATTCACTTTTTAAGAAAGAAATAAGAAAACTTTCCCCAGTGGATTAATGAATAAGATACAATAATACAAAAAGTCCTTTTTACTTCCTTTGCTGCGGGTTATACTGACATTTTGGCAGCTAATAAAACACAGGGGGCCAGAAAATATATTTGGGACAGTTGAGTGTGTTTGTCTGCCAAATTAAATAATAGACCAGAGACATTGGAACAGGACTAGAGAATGTACAAGATAAGTGAAAGCTGTGCCAGCTGAGAGGTCTAATGGTCTTACTGGAAAGTGGCTTGAACAGCTTGCAGCTGAGATGAGACAAAAAATCCATGTGGATAGAGAATTCCATCTGTCCCTGAATACATTTTTCCATTTAGTGTTTAAGAAGGATGTAGAAACCATTTGGGTTCCTTGATTTGCATTGTGGAAGGAGATGGTTATGTTCTCCTGACACTACATGTGGTTGAAGCTCTATCTTAAGAGAAATTTTCAAGATAAAACCTTCTGCTTGAAGAAGCATCAAAGCACAGTGTTATAAGACATAAACAGCTCAGTTAATAAAAGAGAATTAATGGTCAGTGGATAGCTGATTCTAGAAGCAAAGAAACTGCAGCTAGATGAGACTGATTTGACATATAAAAGAAATGCTTTCTACAGTTCAAGACTTTTGACTGTATAGCTATGAAGTCCCAGGAAAATGTCTCCTCTGAAGGAGGTGAGTTTAGAGGAAAAAACCCCTTCTGGAGCTACCCAGCATTGTGAAGGCTTGAAACTGCCCTAAACTCTTATGTCGAGTTTCTGCTTATCTTCTAGCATGCAATGAGCTGGCAGCTGGTTTCTGACAGCTGATCAGAGAGTTTATAATTTTCAGTGCCATGGTGGTCTTTAGAAGCCTAATAGCTTCTGGCTAAAAGAAGACTGGTTGAACAATTTGGTTTTGATTCAAATAAACAGTTGGCAGGTTTAGGAGTGCTGCTTAAACTGAGGTGGATTTTGTTCTTAAAAGCTAATGTTTGTCAAGCATGGCACCCCAGCAGTCTAAGTGTACAGTATGCTTCTGTCCCTTCAAATCCAGGAATAGATAAGATTCAAAGACAAGTCCTACCAAAGCTGAAATGATTTTTAAAAATTTACAGAGTAGCAAAATTGTCAGCAACATTTGATTAAAACATAGCAATACAACGTTTCCCAAAATGCTTAAAATCTGAAACCAATTTCATTTATATCAAATATATCACATTCAAGTAAGATATCCAAATAATACAGTTTTTATATTAAATATAATATTTAGGCCTAAACAAAATGGACTAAATAACTGTTAAGAAAAACATAGAAGTCATGGTCATATTTACCTGAACATATTTTAGGATACATGATATAGGAACATGAGTATAGGGAAATTTTTTAAGTATTAGTTGACAATGACATTTGCTTCAGTGAGAATAGCTGACATAAAAAGGAATAATTTAAGGGTTACTTCTGTCCTGACAGGCTCTACTGTGCTAATCCTGAGTACCAAATAGAAAAAAATAAAGTCCATTAATTTCAAAATAGCTCTTCCCCTGAAGAATGTAACTAAATAATGAGAGAAAAAAAAAACCCAGAAAAAATCAGGGATTAAATGAATACATACTAATAATGAGGACAGAAGCATAAAACAAATAATGAACATTCTTTTTTGTTAACTGGTAGGAGTAGCAGGAAGGAAAGGTATGTCTTTGGGATAGTGAAGAGAATTTAAGACAAAGGGAGGAAATAAAAGGTAAGTATGGATAGTGTAGTATAGGTAAGGGTGAATGTAAACAGCTTGAGTGCGATATCAATGGACAAGTGGAGCTGATCAAGGATTCGGATTGGAAATGTTAGTGTATTGCATGTAAAATATCAGTTAAGATGGAGAAACTACAAAAAGCTGTCAAAGAGAGGGTATATTACTAACAGATTCAAAGAAACACACAGGGAGACAAGATATTTTTTTATTTTTGAAAACTCAGTTTGATAGCATCTACAGGCTGTACTCTGTGTGCTGAGCACTCTTACCAAAGACAGCCAAGAACATTAGGAAACAGTTGCTGCTACTCTTTCACTTGCAGAGAAATCAGCCCTTATTAACCACTTAATTGGTGAGACTTAGTCATGTTTCAGAGTCTCTGAAAAATACTTAAATATGATATTTTTTAGATATTAGGTTAATGAAGTCTTTGAATAAATAAGTCACAACAGCCTAATCACAGAAGGGCTATTGCCAAAACTAGATCAGATCAACCTTGACTTTTCCTAGCTGAATCTTGGAAGTCCCCACGGGTTTTCAACAAACCTCCAGGGATGGAGATCCTACAACCTCTCGGATTGTTACATTGTGCTCAGGACAGGTGTTTTCTAAAGCCCAGTTTGAGCCCCAGTTGTTCTCCTTCAGAAATGCCAATCAATTCCCATAATTCAAAACAGAAGTTAAAAGGCCCTTTATTAAAGACACTTTCAATGCCACAAAACAAGTTCCATGCATTCAGCTACACTTCCCATAGACTCTTTTTACTGTTAGAGAAGCAGCCAGAACACTAAACCAGCCAACAGCTTAAAGGGAGAATCACACACACATGCCAAAGTATTTACACTGTTTTACATTCAGTGTGTGCCTCCTTTTTATCATTGTCTATGGTATGACAAAAATGGCAATCACTCTTTCTCCCATGATGCTAAGTAGAGCTTCAGCCTAAGAACAGAGAGGTAGGTGAAAAGCTTCTCACTACATGTAGAAGCAGAGATCTGAGGTTACACTTTACCCCAGACCCATGCTGCAGGCTGCCTCTGTTATGAATGAGGTTTTGCTCATTTGAGCTGGGGAATTGAAAGCAGCTGGGTATAATGCTTGTCTGACATGCTGTTGGCTGAAGATGCTGGCATTCCTTAGCCATGCAAGTTTCCTCTGCCCTTTGAGGAGTGCTTTTGAATGCTATAATGCTTGTAGTGTATCCTCCTACTGTCACACTCCAAGTTGTTCTTCAACCCAGTCTGCTCCCTTCCCAACTAAACAGATTGGCCAGTTTGGACAAAATGTGTAAAGGCACATATGTTGGATGTCTGTGCTGCTTCTCACTTGCAACAGGAGCAAATTTGTCAATGATAATATTTTGTTTCTCTCTGCTGGTTGAAAGAGGAATGTAATTTTCTCAATGTATCTGGAGGAATAGGTGCCGAATAGGCTGTTAGTCATTTAGCATGGGTTTTAGAGCTTCCAGGTTTAGAATGCCAATCCCTTAGTTACTGATCTTCATGGGCTTGGTTTTGCCTTTAAGCAAATGAGCACTCTAACTCTGTTGTGGAAGCATTCAAGCAAGTCTGAATAAGCCCTTATATTTTCCTTCTGAACTGGACAACCACAGCATTGAAACTACACTTGTGGTTTATTCCTAATTTGTATTCTCTTGTTAATGTATATTTTAAGGTATAGAAGTAACTTTAAAAAGAGTAAATCTGCCCTAGCATAACCATCTGCAGCAAAAGAGTAAGTGCTTGGCAGCACTAACTAGTTCATAGAAGTTCTTACTAGATATAAATAATCCCATGTTCTGGCAAAGAAAGTCCTCACAGTGTGATCTTTAGTTGGAAGAAAGAAAACTTATGTTAGTTGGCATATCTAGAAGCATAATATAGTTATTATTAAAAAAGTGGCCAAGTAAAAGAGGCACCTTGTTAAATAATGTAACAACTCTCTGTGCATGTTCTAGGACAGATTGGCTTACACTGTTTAAAACAAAAATAAACTTTTATTGCCTTCTACTCCTGTTAACGCCGCTGAGCCAACACATCCACACACAGCACCAAGAGAGCAGAGCCAAATACAGAAGTGTTTCAGTAGGACCAAGGTGGACTTTAAATATGTAAGTCATTAATACAGATTTAAAAAATGGGGCTACTGTAGACATAAATTTCCAACAGAGTCCTCTTTCTAATGTAAATCCCAATCACAGGGATTTTGCAGAACAAGTCTGGTATTTCAAGACTTCTTGTGATAGTGGCAGCATTGATGCTTCCCACTGTCAGCTAGGTGACCAGGGGTATCAGACATGTTCTGCTCTTGTGGGTACAGCTGAGATTTATGGGCATGCAGAGATGCTCTGCACTTCTTCTTCACAGTGATCCCTTTGATTTAGAGATACTTCAGGTAGGCTAGTGACAAATACTGCATGGTGGCTGCTTCTAGACCCATGAAATAGTTGTGCTCAGGACTGCTGCCTAGCACAGAGATAACAGGGGGCACTGTGCCTTATCCCTGTTCTTACCTCTACTCCTGCCCTGAAAAGAGTGCCTAGCTCTCTGTGGGAAAGGTCAAACACCAAGCCATAGAAATGTACATGCTGTGTGACAAGGTCTTTCATAGACAGAAGCCTCTCATTCTTGGTTTCAGGATTGCTTATGCATTTCACTTTAATAGTCCCTCTAGGAATAAAGAACCAGGCTCTATCCATAGTCTAGGACTGGTTCACAAATCTTTCCACTACAGCTAAACCCACAGGCTATTGAGCAGATTTTTCTGCTTTTAAGGCAGGTGGAATGAAGAAAACTTATAATACTCCTTCTTGAGCAGAGCCTACAACTGTAGATGTGCTTGGGAACAGCCCCTGATGGAGAAGGATGGGCCATGTTTAGCTTCCTAGGTGGTCAGCTGTGTAATGACTGTGATGTTTCTGTTGATGCCCACAGTCGGGGGCTTAATCATCTGGGGAAGCCTGGCACTGAATTCTGCTCTGACTAAACCTATGGGCACCCTGTGCATTGGGTGGGAACTGAAGGTGCAACTTGTGAAGAGAGATGTCTGATTGTATTTAATGGATCTGGGTTTTATCCATATTTCTTTTAGTTAATCCATGTGGAAGACTATTTTCTTCCCAAAACAAATTGTTCACTTTTGTCTTGGAAGGCATTGAAACTTCCAATAGGAAGAACTTTGCTAGAGCTAGGCTTGACCATCAGAGATTAGCAAAGTATTCTTTTTGCTTAAATTTGCATTTTAATGAAAATTTACGTTATTGTCTGTTGTCTCCAAGACATAGAATTTGTTTGCCTTAACTAGAAAAGAAATACAGACAAATGTATTGTTTCATTTCCTTACCATTTCAGTTTTCCACTGTATTGCATCCCAAATATTTCACAGAATTTTTAGTACCTGATGTCTTTCAATCTTTTAGTCTTGCTTTACTGGAAATCTGAAATTCCTGGATTTTTCAATTATTATTTGTCCCAGCCATGAATGATTTTGGTGATTGATATTAACAAATAGAATGGAAAGCAAATAGGATATTTTGACTTTTTCATAATTGCAGTGTTTGTGTGCTCTTACTTGTTCACATCTTTTCTACCAATAAATTACATTCTTAATTCTGTTTATATGCAGTGTGAAACCAGTGTTTAATTTGAGATAGCAAAACCTAATATTATTTAACATTGGAACCAAAAATGTACTGAAAAAATTGCAAAATTTTGTCTTTGTCTTAAAAAAAAAAGGACAAATTGCTACTATAGCAATAATCAATGGTACCCACATTCTAGGAGACTTTCTGTAAGCCTTTTATGATATGCTTTTAGGAGGTTTCCAAACACTTTCAAAGGAGCCTTTCCAATAGATTTTTGGCCATTTAAGTTCTAATACCTGTTTCCAGCTTCAAAAAGCTTTGGATTTTTTTTATTTGCCTTGAAGAAAGCTGCTATGATTTGATGCACTGAAATCAACCTTGCAGGTTATTTTAGTTATAAAAAAATGTGCAGTATGTAATTTATTTTTAAGTACTTTTCGAGGTCTACTGTGGTGACTCAGAGATAATGGTCAGTTGTACTAAATGACATTTAAAGAAGCTTTTAGAGAGCTGGTATGTCAACTTTAAATATAACTATTACAAGTTTTATTCTGGAAGCTTTTTCTTAAATGGTTAGAATAGACAACTACTCTGAGGTAGCCAGAGTTAGGTGTGAAAAATCCTGCCCATGATGCCCAGGGAAGTATCCACCAGCATAGACTAGAAAAGTACTACAAACACATACATGAAATATCATGTGTGGAAATATATGTGCTTTCCTGTAAATGTATGTGAATGAACATGGGAATGAAAAGTTAAAAGTAGTGCCAGTTGATAAATAATCTGTCAGGGGAATGAAGGAGCTTTCTTCTGCTCTGAAGAATGCTGATCCTACTGAGTCAAAAATACACTTGTTGTTGCCTTAACTGGAACCAGATTTTATCAGAGCAACTGAAATGATGACTCTAAACTGGGTAAGTGTAAATCTGGTTCTTGCTAGTGTCCAGCTTCCACTGATAGATGTGGAAGGTCAGCATTTCTACAAGTCAGCCCTGAGTGTAACCCCATTTAAGTCTTCAAAGCTGAATTTGAAAGTGTGTCTGCAATCATTAAAAGTAGTAAAAATAAGACTTTTCTTTTTTATTTAAACAAGTACTTGCAAAGCATTTTTGTCTGGTTTTCCAACGCAAGTAGTGCTTTTGCAGCCATGGGTGGAATTTTCTGCTGCAGCGTTTCCAGGGCTCGGAGGAGCTGTGGGAATCATGTCTGACTGACTGCTAAAGGCTGCAGCTGTAGACATTCTGTCTGCCTTCCCAGTTGATGTCATTCACTAGTGGAGATGCAGAGCAGGTGCATTAGCAGGTGCATTAGTGCCTAGCATTGCCAATAACATTTAGGTCAGTACCCAGATGCTGTATGAAGAGATGGCATTTTTTACCATTAAATATCTATAGTTATCGTGCCTAAATCACTGCCTTCTCTTGTATCTTGGTCTTGTTGTACAGTGGTTTTTTTGATTCCCTGTGTGATTTTTTGACTATGGTATAAAACCTATCAGATGAGGTGAGGTAAAATTCTCCAGATCTTCAAAGATACTACCTCATGCTTTTTATATTTATGTGTGGCAAAAAAAAAAAAAAAAAAAATCTGCAAAATTCCTAGCAAAGTTTTTTATAGACGTAATTCTGTCCTAATTCCGTCTTCAGAACTCCTGTTTCTTGATAATGAAAGTTTTGGAATGTGGATTAACGGCTGGAGCTGACCCCTATCCCTTGACAATGACAACCTTCTTACAATAGCAGAGTCTTTTTTAACAAATCCTTGCATTCAACATGGTTACTTAAAAAATAAGATTAGAAAGAACTATATATAGTGTTATTTTCCAAAGGAATTTCTGAAGTTAAAGAAATTGCCAATAAAATTGCCAATTGCAGACTTGATCTTAGGTTAGCTTTTGGCACTCCCTTTACAAAGGCTGACAACTTTCTGCAGGGTAGTCCCGTTAGTATTTGTATATCTTTTCAGCAGTTCAGTAGTCATAAAGGTGAGACCTGTGGCCCTGAGATTGCTCTTGACTCCTAATATGTGATTTTATTCCCATTAAGTCCTTTTGGGAAGAACTTACAGGTTTGGATGGACCTTAAATGTAGCATGGATTCCAAGGGAAAACTCAACCAGCTTTCTTTCACCATGCTTATAACAAGTCTGGGAGATTCGTCCTATTCTTATGTGTGATCTGACGGCACTGACAGCTTCAGAAGAGCCAGCACAGAGAAATTAACCCACTGTCCCTTCTCTTTAAAAATGAAAACTGTGGCTATTTTAGAAAACAGGATAAGGCAGGAAAATTCAATGGGATATTTTCCTTGTGGCATGAACTGTGCCATGAGTTTTGCAGAAGCTGCCTGTTCATCGCCGTATTTATTACCCATCTGTGAAACTCTCTTATACATGTTTTTATTTCGAAATATAAAATACTTCCACTCTTTGTTTGTAACTTGATGACTCAGGATTTCAATGTTATGGGAAACAACAATGAATTATTCAATGTTAACCTTTTTTGCCATGTTTGTGTTATGTGTTTTTTGGGGGGGGTTTGGCTAAATTCTAGTGAGATTAGGCTCTGCTTGTGTAGAAAGAAGCCTCTCCAATTTCTTTGACCCTTCCTGTTGCCTTTTGTATAATTTATTTTCTTATTCTAATGTATCTTTTTTGAGATGGAATAACCAGAACAAGGTATGAAAACTAAAAGGTGTTTGCATCAGGAATTTGTACATCCATATAGAAGTTTTTTGTTTCATTTTCTATTATCGTTCTACAAATTCCTGGCATTCAATTTTCCTTTTGATTAAACTTTGCTATGAAAATTTTAAAACCTGTGACATACAGATATCTTCCTTCAGTAGTAGAAATTCATTCAGTTCATCATTTGTATGTATAGTTGGGGGTGTTTTTTCAACTGACAATGAATTTTATTTTCCATTTTATTAATCTGCTGCTCAACAGTACAAAATGTTTGAGGTTTTTTTTTTTTTTTTCCAGAACACTATAATAAATTTTAATTTTGTTCACTGAGGCTATTTTTGTATGATTTGCATATTTTTTGTGTAATATTTCAATCTCTTTTGCAGACTGCTTAAAAATATGCTTGGTCCCTAAGACAGTTCCATGTGGGACTCCCCTAAAAATCCTCTCTCTTTTTCTTTTTGGAAAATAAGAAATTACAGAAAAAACTGTAATTTGCTACTTTTCCACCAAGCACTGATCCACAAGACAATTTACTACTTTTCCACGTGAGAGTTAAACTTCTCTGAAAAACATTGTAACAGTTTCTGAAAATCCAGGATGGGTTATTTGGGTAACCTTTACATATGACTACAGACTCTTTGGAAGAACTCACACCTTTCAAATCTGGGAGGCATAAATTTGCTCTTCAGGGGTTAAATCTCCTCTATCGTATTATGTATATTTTTTGTTTATTAATATAATTTCCCCTAATAGATTTGGACTGAAAGTCATGTTCCTTAGCTTGTGATTCTATTTATTTGAAGTCTTACTAATTTTTTTATTTTATTTTTTAAATCATGTTATTGTTGTTCCTTTACCTTTGACATTAGATGCCATAAGAGTGAGAAAGCAATTATAACACATGTAATTCAGCAATTTTATGTCTGAGCTTCTTTGGACTCCTTAGGTGAGTGTCATCTGCTCTTACTGTTTTGTTTTAATACATATTGCAAACCAATTCTAAAATTCTCTGACCAGTGCCAATCTTTCAGATCAGGTGAGGTAAACCAGGTGTGCTGACTCAAGATGGGTCTCTTTATGTCTATATTTGTGACCCAGGAAAGATTTGTCTCTCATGTAAATCCACATGGGTAATAAACCTCAAGTTGTGTGTTTCTGCTTTCAGTACCTGAGAAATGCAACGTAGCCTATAGTTGTGAAAATCAGGTTAGCATTTCACATACACTAGTAAAACAGCATCCACACCATATGTCTGAAAGAAAGGATAAGTGAAAAAGATCAATTCCGTTATATTTGAAATTATTAAGAAAGAAAAACACTGTGATAAAATACTGTAATGCTAGAGTGTAATAACTTTAATAAACATTTTTAAAGGCAGTCTACAAATGGACTGAAAGGAAGGAGTCTGAGATTTTTTGCTTTCTTTATAGTACATAGAAGAAATCTGAAAAATTATATGGGGAACAATAGAACTAATTCTCTTGTTACATATCAACAGATTTAGGGGAAGGTGGGGGAAGCGCTTGGCTTTTCTACAACAAAAAATTCATATTTGTCTCTGCATATTTCTTTTCCCAGAGTTTCCAAAAATAGTTCATCTTTGACAGACAGACAGACATGTGTGACTTTCCTTTGCACTGATGAAAACAATTTTGAATATTTCCTTTTAGCACCCACATACATATATACATACTTGGGGAAAAAAGGATGTGTGAATGGATGTGTGAATGTTTCTATTGATTTCCTTTGTTGTCTCTCTTTTGGCTTTAATCAGCAAAGTTGTGAATTTCACTGAAAAGTTTGTTAATGAATCTTTCTGGCATGGCATTACTGATATTGTTATGGTTTAACAATAGCAGAGAATAAAAGCCTTTACAGAGAGAAGCAAAAACTCTTTCACAGCGACTTTAGTACAAAGAAA
Organism: Cyanistes caeruleus; assembly: GCF_971803275.1. Classification (NCBI taxonomy): domain Eukaryota; kingdom Metazoa; phylum Chordata; class Aves; order Passeriformes; family Paridae; genus Cyanistes; species Cyanistes caeruleus. The sequence goes on along the minus strand of NC_141704.1, from coordinate 39,515,574 downwards.
CAAAGATTACCTGTTAGAAGAAAAAAAAATTGGGTTGTGTGCTCTTTAATTATAAATATGTGGCAAGTTCAAATAGCCATTTGAAAATAATCTTCAAACAAATGTTCTGGTAGTGTGCATTAACTTTTTTCCCTAGCTTAACAAAGCCTCTAAGGCAAAAATTTGTTGAAAATTTTAGCAGAGCCACAAACTGTCACACTATATTAGGAATGGTGAGATACGACACAAACTGTCTTAGCTGTGTTGCCCAAGAAAGCAAGCCTTATTATTCCAAATATTAATTTATAGACAGGTTCAAGAAGGTCTGAGAGGTAAAACTCTCTCTGGTTAAAAACCAGCACATCACCATCATTGGTTAGGTGGAACACCACCCCGTGACTGTTTCTTGCAAGTAAACAAGGATCCTAAACACCAGCAAGGATTGTTGTCTTTCTCCAAGGACTGTTAGGATTCTTTTTTATGCTTTCCCAGGCCAGAGTGAGAAGCTTGTCTGACTTAGTTTCACACAGGCTCTGTGCTCCCTGCCTGCTTTTTTGCATTCAGCATCCATAACAAAAAATCAGGTACTGTTAAAAACAACCATTATCTTAAGAAAGTTCTTTGCTTCTTTAGCTACAAGGGGGGATTTGCTTTTCCTTAAGGAGCACAAGAAGTAGTGTTCACTTAGAAACAAATCAAACCCACTCCTAACTCTGTTAATGCAGGTCTAGCATCTCCATTACACAAGATAAATTGTGTTGTTTTCTCTTTATTTTCCTATTCATGTTTTACATTTTTTTGTCCTCAGGATTAGGATTATGGCCATGATTGAGGAAAAAAAAATGTGGAGACTTTAAAATCTTCTGTGTTTCCTTGCATAGCTTCTGTTGTTGGACACATAGTTGAATAGTTACAGAGAAACTGGTGTTTTGAATGGAAAGTTGCTATAATTTGAAATGTAAATAAGTACAGGGGTAGGCATAAAATGTCTGATTGTTGAAACTACATAGCCACAGGTTCTTCTAGAAGGTAAGGAGCATTCCAAAATATATCAAAATCAGGCATTTAAAGGGACTGCAGTTATGACCTTTAGCTAATGATTTTTGCAGTTAGTGTCTCTTGTTTACCATAGAAATCTTAACAACATTTTCCTCTTCATCATATGCAGAGGAAGTATTTTTAAGAAACCAGTAGCTGGCAAAACTATGATTGTGGTCACAGATAGCACCATTTTTTCACTTCCATAGAGAGATCAGTATGACTATATACATGACTGTAATTTAAGGTCAGTATAGAGCATAACTACATCTATAATCCACTAATCCTAGCAGTTCTGTCTCTCCAACATCTCTTTAATTGTGCTTTAATAAGGCTTTGCACAAGTTTACAGCTTTCATTCAAGTATCATATTAAAGGGCAGAGGTCATGACTTAGTTGGTTCTCATTCATTAGGTACTCTGTTTTCTTACATGTTTATTAGTGCATAAATAAACACTTTAAGATAAGTATTAATCAAATCAGACTTTTTAACTCCCTCTCATCTTCTCCCCTGTTTTACATTTGTTGCCCCTAATCTTTTCTCAGACCTTCTTTGCCAAACAATGGATTAATTTGGGCCTCTGCACTCATAGTGCTATGTCACTATTGAGTCGAGCTGATCAACAAGGAGTACCTACAGCCAATGTGAAATGCATCACAAATGCACTTTCAGGCTGACCCCAGAAGATTTCTGGGATGGTCTTTTGGCTAATCTTTTCATTTCCAGCCCTTCCCTTCACACAGATAAATTTTTAATGTTGCACACATCACATACAACAAGACTTTTGGGACAATGTTGATTCCTAAAAGCCTAGTGATAAGAATGTCTTAGTGTTTTTTTCTCAAGTTGTTCTGTCACATACACATGCCTACTTTTTCAGCTGGGACCATTCACCCTGTCTGTGGCTAATGTATCCCTATACAGGAACCTCTGTAGGCTTATTGTGATTTCTATTTCTTGATCCTCTGTCATAGACTTGTCAGGATAAGAATACGTCATGCAGGTTTAAGGCTTTGCTTTTTGAGTACCTTATAGAGGAAATTGTTGATTAGCTGTCATTCTTATCTGAACTGCTGTGGTCCCTTGACCATGGCACCTGTTAGCCTCATAGATGAGGAGTAGCACATCTAGCACAACCTCTGTGCTCAAGGTACATGTGCAATGCTTGAGGCCATTCTGAGAAAAATATTTTTTCAGGGCCAAAATAAGAAGGAAAATTGTAATATGAAATCCAGGGTCAGGTGGATCCTTGCAATTTCAGGAATGCACTATTTTAGTTGCCTCTCCTTAGGTAACTGGAGGTTCAAACATGTTCTACATCCCAGTTAAGGGATTCACCGACCTTTCCTCCTTCCACTTGTTATCAGGCTGTCCCCAAATAGATTCACAGGTGATTTTCTTCTTACTTGATACAACTACTGCTCTTTGAAGAGGCCAGGGATGCACTCTTAAATCCCTGAGCATTGCTGGATGAATACACTTGAAGGGTGGCAAGTTTCTATCAAATTTCTAGGTAAAGAGATTGCTCAGGTAGATGGCTCTATCAGGTGAACAATCTTTTCAAGACAAGTGAAGACTCTTGATATGGTAGGATGTGTCTGAGTGGCAATATTCTGTTCTTGTGACGGAAATAATAAAAAAACAACCCAGAGACTGTAGTTAAGAGTCATATTTCTAAAATTTTGGTGTAGGGTATGCTCTTTTCTACCTGCACAGGTGTGCTTCTGCTACTGAGATACGCCCGGGTGGGCTCACCCCTCTGAGGCTGCGGGCTGGCAGAGGGGTGGCTGGGACAGCCTGGACCTGTCAGCCAACACCCAGAGCAGCACCGTGCAGCACTGCCTGGGGGAACAGGCAAGCTGGGAGGGCCTGGGGCTTCGACTGCAGTGGTGGATGAAGGGATGTTCTCACCAAAGGCCTGAGTTTGTGTCCCATGGATCATTCGCGCAATCCTGCGGCGCTCCCTGGGTTTATCATGTGGCATACTCTGTGACATTCATTCTGTGGTTAGATAGCACAGGGTCTTCAGGAATTTGGCTTTGAGAGCTGAAAGCATTTGTCTAGGACTGCATGCATAAATCTACTGAGCCTTTTACATTTATTCAGCATATCCACTGATTTCAAGCAGTTGTATAATTGTGCATAGCTCAAAGTGGCTATGTCACCCATTAATTTTTCATCATGTAATAACTCATATCCCACAGTCAGTGACCTACCTGTCATAGCTTCCAGTACAGCTGAATGTGTGCGCATTCTGGGTGAACCACCTCTTAGAGAAAGAAAAAAAGTAGATTCACAAATGAATTTCCTCCCAATTGCTTTAGAGTTGCTTAGGTGTTTCCTTTTCTTGTGTCCGCTGATCTTCCTCAAATTTACTAGACAAACTTGCATTCTCAAGCAGGACTTGTTTTTTCATCATGACAACAACATTCCTTCAACCAGGAGTATTTAATATTTATTTGAAAATGGAATATGCATCTTCTGCATGGGAAGATTCCTGGACTGAAATATCAGCTTTGTTGCACTGGTGTAAATCAGAAGTATCTTCACTGAAATTGATGCAGTGGCAACAATATAAAAATAGCACAAATGAAACATCTTCAAGACCTAGTACTGTGATTCCTTGAGTCATTAGTTTCTCAGTTTAAGCTTGTACCAATCAATTCAATCAGTAGTGGGAGGAAGAGAGAATGAGAAATTGAATAGAATCATTATACGCACCTAAGTTTAGTAAGCATGTGATATATTGCTGTAAACCTTAGCAAAATTTATTACTCTGTGATTTTTCACTTTTCTTTTGTTTCTCTGGACAAAGAAATTACTAGTTTTTGTCACATAAATGTTAAACACATGTCTGAATATTAACAAGCAAAAAGAAAATGCTTCCCTTTATTTCCAGGTTGACCAAATATTCATGTTCCTCCTTTTCTTTGCAACCCACAGCTATACACATTTCATATCATCATTTTATAAATTTGCCATCTTTTGTTTTGATTATATTGTTCATTTTTGTAATCAAATCTGAATCCTAAAAATAATTAGTTTCTGGTTAGCCTTTCCATACCACAAGCTAAATCCTTAAACCTGTCAGCTGAATAATGCTTTTTTCTTTTTGTACTTGGAAGAGTGAAAACTGTTAGTTCTCTATCATCTAATCTGGCTACCTATTCTCTGTCTGGATAAAGGTTTAAATGTATAGATAAATACTTAGTGTATCTAAAAAAAGAGAAACGACATAACAGTAATCCCTAAATCAGCTTTACATGCTGCCTTAAAACAGTTGAATACTTTGCATCATTTAAATAGTAAACTCCAAAATCTAAGTTCATTGCTGGACTCTCAGGGAAGGGGAAGACCCACTGAATTATACTCCAAGTGGTGGGCTAGCACAGCCATGTGTTGCTCTGGACAAGCAAAACCAATCAGGAATACCAGTCTTTGAGAGTGTGACTAACCCACTTTCCACGTCAGTGACACCAAAGCAGTTTATCTGTTTTCTTGGAAACGTGCCTGTGCTTCTGTCCCCTTCCTTCTTGAAATGTACTGCACACAGAGCAGCTGCCAAGCCAGATGAATCGCACACTAGGGGGAATTGCTGAAAATAAGCAGCATGCAGAATGAAAATAGGACTTGGGAATAATTGCAGGAGAGGAACACAAGCATGATTTTCACCATTCTGGTGTCTTCAGCCAATTTCCAAATGCTTCCTGTTCTGTAGAATGTATTCTAGAAAAGCATTGTGGCTTGAGCTGTATCAAAAACTCATTGCTGTCAATGACTTTTAACCACCAGAGATTTGGACCAGACCCTCAGTCCCCAGCATTCTGCATCCAAGGCCTCACATGTTGTGGAAAACCTAAAAGAGTGCACTCCAGTAAAACATGATGCTTGGTGCCTACATCCAAAATTGAAATCAAGTCCTGCCTAGCTCAGATGCTACCAGAGAGAAGGGGCATGTCCCTGACTGCCCTGACATGTTCCACCTCCTGTGTCCCTGGGTAGCTCAGTGGCTATTTCACAGGCCACCATACAGTGCATCAGCACTCAACAGACTCCTGAAAAAAATTATAAAGCTGACTTTTCTTAGTTGACAGCTAGATAAAAAACTTCTCCTGGGAATACAACCTGAGCTCTCATCTAGAAGCGGGAAAAAAACTATTTCATGCTCTTATCTACCCAACAGGAGACATACCTGCATTTTCTAGTGTTTCTCAACCATTATAGGCACTTCAATGCACTATGGGAGAAAGAGGGAACATTTTCAGCTCTTCCTGTTGAAGCACTCTGACTGTGAAAAAGAATGTAAGATTTACTGCTGTACAACAAAAGCAAGAATGCTTTTTCTGTGTTTTACCATAGAGGCAGTTTATAGATTTCTTGTCCTGATCAGAAGCTTTATAAAGATTTAAGGAACAATCACTGTGTAAAGACTATTTGGAGAAGATTAGGATTTGGTTATCTTATTGGCAGTGTCTTAGCCATTAAGCTATGTACCAAAGACAAATTTTTCTGCATTTTTTTTTTTCCCTAATGTTCCAATCCTATTGGTCTCATTCTGTTATTACTCTACAGCTTGGTTTCATCATAACATCCTCCAGAGCTTTTCTATTTCTCTCTAAATGTCTTTCCAGATAAACCCAGACACTCTTATAGGAGTGGAGCATGAAAATATTTTCTTAGCGTGCTTTTGTCCTCCAAAAACCAAGCTCTTCATTTTGTTTTGATATCCTGGTAATTAATTACACAGCAATAAAAGATGAGACAACAGCAAAAATTAAACTTATCTTTTTGCTGTCCTTATTGGTGTGTGCCTAAAAGTGCTAGGAGAGAGCAGACCAAGCCATTTCCTTCTGGAACCACAGAGGGAGAAGTACCAGGCCCAGCCATACCTTAAGCATCAAGCTCTTCATGTAAGTCAATACTGAGGAAGAGCTACAAATCTATCAAGTGGGTGCCTCTGGGATTAGAGAGCAACTAAACTGATGCATATAGAGTCATTTCGGGGGACTGTTGAAAAATTATCTTGGTGAATTCGGTCTTCAGTACTTCAAGACAGGCTGCTAGAACCTCTTTGGTTAGTCAAAGATTCCTGAAAGCACAGAATAATCAAAACAACTTTTCTCCTTGTCGCCACTGAGGTTACTTTATTTTTTGGCATTAGCATAGCTACTAGAAGAACTGGCCAGTTTTCTTCCAGGATCTAAACTACTACACAGGACTGTTTATATTACAAAGGAAATTAGGTCTGATCCTCCAGTTACAGACTGTACTCCAAACTCTCAAGAGTTTTGGTTGTTCAACATAAGTATTGCATGTATATTTGGCTTTAACACTATAGTCCTCATTCAAGCAAAACCACCCACTATGGTCAAAAATAGTACTGTAATTTGGCATCCAGTTGCAGTCTATTCTCAAGTGGTATTGTTCTCTTACTGCCACTGTTGCTTCTTGCTTGAATAATTATTGTTCTTCTCTCAGATTTCTCCAGCTTTAATAATTTATTAAATCTACTAATTATTTTTCTTTCTCCTTCTATATAAGAGAAAATAAAACTTGACAAAACTTCAAAATGAGGTGACAGGATTCATACAATGCTACTATCATATTTCTTGCATATGTGAAGAAGACTGCAATGGATTCCATATTTCCTCTCTTTCCATTTCTTAATACAGTCTTAACAAGTTAAATAATTTTTGGAATCCATGGTAAATACTGAGCAGGTATTCCATGGGGAAAAAAAAAACAAACCCACATGTATGTATAATTTTTTTTTTTGTCTATAAATACATATACTCTTATTTCCAAGGAAGATGACATGGAAAGACAGTAAAAACAAAGTAAAATATTAGAAATAGATTTTGTTCCCCTTCTGTTGGAGATTTTTCAACGTGACAATGTTTCTAAAACCTTTCATGGAGAGATTTTGTGCTTCAATTATTTTTTGGAGAAAAAATAGCATCATAGTCTTAGATCCTAGACTTTTCTAAGGCTTTATTATTTGGAAAGAAACATGTTTTTTATTATGCATGTAGACACATATGCCGTCATACATGTACATGCCAACAGTTTTAGAGTGCCATCTGCTGTCATATGAGACTAAAGAGTGTTTCCTTTAAGTTTTTAGGATCAATAAAGTTGTTGTGCCCTTCAAAGGTTTCTTGATTAAGTTGCATTATCAGTCCAAGCTCATTTTTAAATTGCAGGGGGTACAAAGGTGTTTTTTCCCAACTTTTGGATGTATAGCATCATAGAGGCATGGAGCAGTTTTGGTTGGATGAGCCCTTCATGATCATTTTGTCACAACCCTCCCCTGCCATGGGTAGGGACACATTTCACTAGACCAGGTTGCTCAAATGCCCATCCAATCTGACCTCCTGAGATTGGAGGAGGTGATCCTTGAATATGAACCTGCTTTCTTGCACCCCTTTTCCTTACAGGGTTTTTTTTATTGCATGGCACTCTCTCCAGTCCCACCACAACTCTGTGATAATAAGATTGTAGTCCTGATAGTTTGTGTATGGCTCTAACTCTTCTTGATTATTGCACATTTCATATGTGTTTGATGGGGGCATTTAAATTGAAGACTTATGAAGTCAATTTGGTGACTGAATTTGGCAGAAATTTATTTGTGCTTCTCTTTAGGTGCTCTCCTGATGACCTGCAATCCCTCTACAGGTTCTGGGTGTCTCTTGCTGACACTGGCATCAAACTGGTAGGGGTGAGATGGATTAAGGTTCCCTTCCCTCAGCCACTTTAGTTTAAAGCTCTCTTCACCAGCTTGGCAAGTCTATATCCAAAGATGCTCTTCCCCTTCTCTGACACACACATAGACCTCTCTATACTGCATTATGCTTGAATTCATGTCATTGCTGAATCTTTCTGACTCACCTATCAGAACAATTGCTTTATTCTTTTGGCTATAAATCAAAAATTATTTTGTGGAAGGCTTGTGTAAAATATTGATTTTCTTAAAATATTAGTCTATCAAGACCAAGAGGTTGATTATTGCTGATCTAGAAATATGTTGCACAGAGTCCAGGCAAATGCGAACAGCAGCAGAGGTGTTAACAAGCAACATTTAATCTCCTTCTTGGGATTGAAAATCTAAACTTCTTCTTCAGGAGAAAAGTCTGCTGCAAGAATTGAAGCCATAGAAAGATTAAGGCAAAAAATAAATGTTGCTGCTTGTCACAGCTTCCTCAGAGATGCAAATCCAACCCCCCAGCCATATGGCATTTCATTCAAAAATGAAAACTTGCTCAAATGCTGTGTCTCTTAAGAGTGTTCAGTACTTCCCTCTGGTGGTCTGTCCCATAAAATACCTCTCAACTTGCTTAAACCATTCTCTTTGAACATAGGATATTTTGTGGAGATGTAGATGCACAGAAGTCTGTATCATTTTTCAGATGGGGTCTCAAGTGGCTTCCAATAAGAGATGGTCAAAAATATTTTAAAATTATAGAATGTTTTCTAGCATGATCTGGGTTTCCAGTTTGGATTAGATATGTTGTATTTGTGAATTTTAATTAAACTTCAAAGCCCAGGAAAAACACCAGATGACATTTAGCTCAGTTTTTAAGAAAGCGAGAATGAAAGCCAGCTGTGTACTATTTTGAGCAAGATGACTTCTTAATCTCTTTAGGAAAGATAGCAAGTGAATCTGCACATTTTCTTTTTTCTGATATCATTGTACAGCTACAACTCCCACTCTACCATGATCTCTTTATGTGCTGCAATGATTATTTTGTGTTCCCCATGAAATGTATTCTTGTAGAAATTATGAAAATAAAATGACATTGTGTACTTTTGCTACTCATGTATTTTATAAAACAATCAATTTTCACTATTTCCTTCTTTTAGCAATCAAATATAGATACATCTAACCTCAATTTAGAGTTAGTATCATCAGTATTTTCAAGTTTTTTTGGTAATGGGCACCTAAAATAGGCTTTTAATATAGGCATCCACAGGAAAAAAATAATTGAAAAGAGTCAATAACTATGGCTAGCACTTGACAAGTGGTTCCATATTCAAATTCATTCTCCTTTTCTGAACCCATCTGTTTTTAAATGTAAGTTGACCTTTTGTATTTCTGTGAATGACATTTTTCTGTGAAATATTTATATTTCTGCTCTTTTCTCATACATTTGTTTACATAGTCTTCCTTACATAGTCTTATTTACTACTGTTATTACATAAATACTTAGTCTGTGAAAGATTTCCACTTCTTTAGAAGCTGATATCCTCTTCACTTTTTCACTTTCTTCTGCAAGAACAAATCTTAAAATCCACTTTTTAGTTAATTAATGTTGCCATGACTTAAACAGCATTCAAGATAAAATATAGGAACAACTGAACCTAAATTGGAAAACCCATTCTGTTATCTCTAATGCTGAGTTATCATGGGTTTTCCAAGTTCTGAGGTACTTTCAAATTTTGGAGGATGCAGGAAAGGCAAGGATATCCATAGATCTATTTTGTATGTGTGGGAACTTAAACAGTTAGGCATGGATTTGTCTTGGACAATGTGATTTCTACTGGAAGAATAGTTTGAAAAATAGTAGGAATTCATCCCATTTGTGTCAGCCTTCAGAGTTTTCTTATGCAAAAATAATTTCTAGTAGAATATAAGTGAGACTAATCTTGTCACGTAAACCTGACAAAAATGTATATTGAAGGTCAGCAGTGAGGTGGATATCTGAAATGGATTTAAATCTCCTGTATTTCACTAGGAATATATTTTGCCAGAAAATACAGAACAAGATAATCAAATATCTTGTCCAAGATTCTGTGTTAAAAGGTTGACTGTTCTATTGGCTTCCCACACAATCAGGATTTGAGAAAGATAAAAGATACAGTATTGCCTGTAGCCCACCAGAAATATGATAAGAAATTTCACTTTAAGTAATAATAAAGGAGAAAAGGTAATTTCTGGTATTATAAATAACTCTTACTTATGCTTAAAAATTACTTAAACAAGAGTCAGATGCAGCTTCCACGATAATTAAATAGATTAAATTTCTTTTCAGAGTTGTACTTTACTCATGGGCCTGCAAATTTGGCAAATGTTTTACACATCTGGTTTTATTCACGACATTTTTAAAACATATGTGTAACTATTATAAGAGTAAATAATACTCTAAAAATGTGCTGCTGTAAATAAAAAAGCTGAGGACAGAGGAAAGTCATATCCCAAATTACCACTGAAAATAAGACAGTTTTTTAAAAAAAAAAAGGAATGTAAAGCCTTCAAATGCTGCTCAGGTTCCAAGTATTATTCAGTGAATATATGCAATGACTTAATGTATATTCAATATATGCTGTTTTCCTTGACCTTAAACAAAATAAATTTCTATGCATCCTCATGTAATGTTTTCTTTTTTACTGTGCGTATTTATTCACTACACACCTTTGCCAAGCAGTTTGGATCAAGGAATTCCTTTTTTTCCTGTAATTGAAACATGAACACCTAATGTAACTTTTAAGATCTACAGAGTAACAGTGAGGTATCAAACTGAAATTAGTGTCTATGTAAGACCTTTCTGTAATTTTTTTGAAGTGTCAAATATCAAGGTCAGGACTGATTACATCAATAATACAATGAGAGGTAAAAAAACCCTTGGGGACCTTTACTCAGCGCCAGGGGACCAGGCTTTTCACTAGGGTTCATAAATCAGAAGAAAAATGTTTCCCACTCCAATGTGAAAGCATTTATTTATTCCTTTGAGCCTTTATTAATATACTATCATTACAGACCTTATCATCATACACTTACTGTGGTGCACTACTGAATTCAGAACAAAGGGATTCCCTTTTGAATAAAGCAGATCATTATGTCTTCTGTAACTACCACAGTTTTGAGGAAAACTAGCAATGACATCCCTAAGTTTTTCAGAAAGTGCTTGTTTAGCTCTTGAAGATCACTGTTGTTCTTTAACATTTTACTGTTCTTCTTTCATTAAGACTGAAAAAGCTCCCAACAATAAATTGTCATTGACACCAGAGTAGAATTAATTTTGATAGCATTCCCAGCCATAATATTAAAAGTGCAAGCCTTATGATACTTAGGATAATGTGGTCTTGCAATAATAAATAGCCTAATGCAGTTTGGGTTCTTATTTAAAGAAAAAAAGCTTTTATTCAGGTATTCCAGTGAGAGAGAATAGTGTTGGAGTTACAGTATCAAACACAAAAGCCATAGAAATGGAAAAATAAATCTATTTTAAGAAATTTAATATATTTCTAAAACTAATAGATATAGAAGATAAAAATACAGCAATACAGTTCCTTTTGCCATTTTAGAAGGCTCAAGACTAGAGTTTTAGGGGAATACATAAATTTTTTGAGCAGTTACTTTAATCTTAGGCCTTTGGTATCCTATTTCAGAAGAGGGAGAGATGGAAATTGTCAGAGCATGGCAGATTCACTCAGATTCCTGCAGCAGGGTGGGAAGAGTTGCTGCGTGGAGAAGCCTGTCTTTCTCCTCTGACTACAGGTTGCCTTGAGCAATCAGCTTATACTTGATTCCTGACATTTAGAGAGCTAAAATTAGGCAAGATAAATTCCACCTTATGTTAAATACTTCTCCATGATGACAGAAACACGAAAAAGGCTGTGAGGTGGAAGATAATGGGATTATCTGCATTGCATGTGCCAGGGGTGCACTGAAGAACCTCTGGTCCTCAGCTGAGCTTTGAGAATGCAATGCAGAATGCAAACACAGAGAAAGAGAGCACAGTCTGCCCTAGGGAGCTTATTCATTCCTCACTGCCAAAATACTAATAGTTCTACCAGAGCAGGAGTACCTTCCTGTGCTACAAATCTACACTCTCAGTCATAATGCAGTAAAGAAATTGATAACACAAGTACATAATACATTCAAAATGAAGAAATGGTAATACATTCTATTGATATCTTCTCTAATTCTTAAGGGTGGTTTAATTATTGAGCTTCCCAGAACAAAAAGTCTATTTTCCATCACAAGATGAAAGCATTTAACAAATGGAATGTTTTGAGAATTCAAAAGCATTTTTAAGCATCTGGATTCTTATGTGTGTCAGGTAGAGAGATAAAGGTTTCTCTGTGGCTACAGGTGGGCTTTAGTGTCACACTTTCTCATTAGAGTATATGGAAGCACCATTTTCTAAGTGATTTAGTTTAAAGATCTCAGGCTAAAACCAGATAAAATTGTAGGAATTTCAGGGTACATATTCCAAACCCACTATCCATCCTGTATGACTTACTTTCTTTATCCTTCAGGTTGCAGTCATATTAGATACACAGTCAGCTTATGATTGGCATGCCAGACTTTGACAGGAAGATACTGCAAATTCTTCTATATTGGGGACTGAGCTGGAACTGCACCATACTAATTATGGTTAAATATTAAAATTCCATTGATCCCTACAGCAGCTAAAGACTTCAAGCTGCAGCATTAAGAAACAAGCAGCAGGTGTTCCAAAGTACATTATAGGTTGCAATACAAAATCTATTTATTACTGGTTTGCTTTTTAACAGACTTTATCACAGGATCAAATTTTTAAACATGCCAGAGTGTTGGAGCTGATGACTATTAATTAATCCATTTATTTTCACCAAAAATATGTTGTAAGCTACTTGCTTGTGAGGCATATGCTGTGAAGTCCAGTAGATGAAATATAGATGGATAAATGGTAAAATCTAAGATAAAAATTTAGGGGGTAATGAATAACAATAACTGTAACAATTAAGAGGTAATTGAAAGCAATTAACCTGTTGCAATTCTTTAGCTGATACAGTAGTGTCATAACTAAAATTTGAGAACTTCCATCAGACTTTGCTAGACACCTCAGGAGATAGATAAACCCCTTATTAAAAGGGTTTAGATAGTTATAGCAGAAAATTAAAAGCTGATGATTCATTTTGCTATTACAGAAGAAATAACATTACATTGAATTTATAAATTATTCTTTTTGTCATAGAATGCATAATGAATCACAGTTTTGTTCATCATTTGCCTATAATTAATTTAACAGGCATAGAGATGGTGTAATATATTTTCTCCAATTCTAATTTTTATTAATAGAAGCCTTCCTTTTCAGGTTTAGCATAGTGATCAAGAGGAATGTAGTGTTGGGGTTACAAAGGAGCGAAGAATATGAGTCGCCTTGAATTTCTGTTCTGCTTTACATAGCAGTCTGTTTAACAGGGAAAATGATTCTATTCCTCACAGCAGAACATGCACATTACAGAAGAGTGTTGTATGTTGTTTTAATGAAGCCACAGACTACAACACAGGGATTGTGAAGGGATATTTATGGGATATAGATGCTTACCCAACTGGGGAAACATGCAGAGAATAAATAAATTTTCTCTTTCCCTCAGCTAATATGCAAACAGTTGTAAGGGTAATGAAATTAATTGTATTACATCAGGGATTCTATAGAAAATATTTATTTATATGTGTTTATATATAAAATATCAGCTCTCTTTCCATTAAATAACTGTCCTTACTCCTGGAGCAACTTTCAACATTTCTCTTTCTCTGGAGAAAACAGTACAAAAATTAATAAAAACAGAAGTTAATTTTCTAAGCTTTCATTTTTGAAGATATCAGTGATACACATTAATATATATTAAGGCTCACTTGAAATATATTCCCTCTTTTTCAACAGAAGGCATCTATTATTTATGTGGCATTTCTCAAAATGAAAGCAGTGCGAGTCTCAGGAGCTTTAGAGGAGTTCTGCATGGCACAGACACAGCAGATTTGGTGGGTCTGTGTTGAGTGGGTGTTTGGATATATCAGCAAAGGGGCGCTTCTGGCTTTGTCCGGTCTCCTTTAGGAATATCTGTGATCCATTCAGCAGTTTCTTCTCTTCTCATGACAAATGAATCTGTAGTCTGAGGTGACAATCTCATATTGTAATTGAAGAACATTTTGGGTTGGAAGGGACCTTACAGACCATCTAGTTCCAACCCTCTGCCATAGGCAGGGGCACCTTCCACTAGACCAGACTCAGAGTCCCATTGAACCTGGTCTTCAACACTTCTTGGGTAGGGCATCCAGCTGCTCTAGGCAACCTGTTCCAGTGTCTCACCAACCTCACAGTAAAGAATTTCTTCCTAATATCTAACCTATATCTACCCTCTTTCAGTTTAAAGGACAGACCTGCATGTAGCCCAGGTCAGTTGATTATTAAGAGTGAAAAATGCATGGGACAACCACCCTGCTGTGAAAAGGCAATACAAATATAGTCTCCCTGTAAACAGTGCAAGAACGAGCTTCTCATCCAGTATCTAGGCTTCCCCAGCCATTCACCTGTCCCCAGGGCTGAAAACCAGCCACTTCTCAGCTTGGAAACAGCAAATCTCCATCTGGGCCCAGACATAATTAACATATCCAGTAAAGCAAATGTGAATTGCCCTTTTGGGGCAACCTCTTTCTGTGGTAGGTCCTAGAATCTTCACCTATCTGGATTTATCTATTGCTCTCTAGGACCTTTACTTTCCCACTAGCTTCCCACCTATGATATTATGATATTTTGTGATGCATACTAACTAGTGCAGTGAGTGCATTAAAGCGAGTGACATGAGCACATTTTGGAGTAAGATTGTATTTCATGTCACAGACAATACAAAGGGGGTGAATACTGTGTCATGCTGTGAGGACCTGTGATATTTCTTGATGAGAAAACCTTATGCAGTTGGGTTATGTCTGAGCTACCCCAAAAATGCCCAGGGAATTTGGGGCACTGACATTAAGTTTGAGCATGAAGTGTCCTTGCTGGCATGGTCTTTTGAGTGGTGGAAAAGAGTAGTGGCCTCCCAGCTTTCCCTCAGTTGCCACAGGACTCCTGTCTTTTATCTTTTCAGTCTCAGAACTTTTCTAAGCCCTTCTAGCCAATCCTTTTTCCATCCATCACTGAAGTCTTCCCACCTCAAAGCCTTCCTTGTCCTCTGCCCAATTATTTTCCAAACTCTTCCTGGCCCAGGCTCATGCTCCCTGACACTTCTCGACCACAGATTTTAACATTGAGGTTCCTGTGCCCCTCTTTTGCATTTTCTGCACCCTGTGAGGGTAGTTGCTGCCACACCAAGCCACACTGTTGCAGATATCTGATCTGCTGGTACCTTTCAGCTCAGTTCCACTCATGTCTCTCCAGCAGCAGTTGTGCATCTCATTCTGACAGAGATTTAAAAGTACTGCTAAGAGGCATTTATAAAACACTGCCCTAGATGCATTTCAGAGGAAATGTTCAATAAAAAGGGGGAAAAGAAAGCCCTCCCTGAAGGAGCATTCTCTCCTCCACCAGCCACAGCAATTTTCTGGGAGGATCTTTGAGGGTTTATTTAGTTTTCTCTCTTAAAAGGATTGGCAAATGTTTTTAGGAGCCTTTGGCTTTGTCTCAAAACCTTAATAAAGCATTAAGGAGAATTACATAATTTAAAGGCAGCAAAGGCCAAGTAGGTCATCCAGTGCAACTTCTCAGCATTGCAATCTGGCATTGTTCAACATATTTAGTGGTGCCTTTGTCCAGTCTAGATCTGATTTACAAGGGATAAGGCTTCAGTTTACAACTTTTAATCTTTAGAAGTTTACAGCATAAGAAGTGCAATACATGTGATCTTTTTCATATTAAAAAACTTGTCTTTTACACCATAATAATTCCACTTATATCAAAAGTCTCAAAAGTCAAGACATACTTATACAGCTCAGTAAAAGGGCTACTCAGTGATTCTCTCTTCTGCTCATTCACAGGAAAAAAGAGCTCTGACTAAGCAAGACCTCTCTCTTTCTATAATTGTCAGTGCACCTCACCTGTTTTCAACCCTTACATCAGCTCCTCTGGATGAGAGTCTTTTTTTCTCTCTTCTCTCATTTCTCTGTTCACTTTTGACCTTTTCAGTTATTTCCCAATACCTTTTCTCAGAGGCTTTAGGGGAATACTTCAGAATGTTCAGCAAAGCTGTAGGAAGACTGAAATTCACAGTAAGTCTTTCTGATTTACTATATCAGTAAATCAGAATACCATTGTTCCACTGAAAAAAACAAGGACTTCTCTGTGGTTCAAATGCCACCTCGTTCCTGCTGTTTTTCAGCTTCACCTTTCACTTCCAACAAAATTTTGAAATCACTAATTCTGGTAAGAGTGATTTGATCCCAAATTTTAGAGCAGCACATAGAATGTGCCGTCTTGTCCTTTAACATTTGTGTCAAGCAGGATTTGGTTCTAGAAGACAACAGTGCTGCAAGTCTGCATGCTTAGTTGGGCAGGTAAGAAATATCACATTGATTTGAGCAGGAGTACATGGAGGCATAAATTCATCATGGATGATTTTGTGATGGTGCAGTTACCATATGACAAAATAGAACAACTAAACTTGTGTTAGTACTGAACAAATTACTTCAAAGGGTTTGAATTTTGTGCAAAACTTGTATTAAGGCCATTCATAGACTTGTAGAATCATAGAATTTTCTGAGTTGGAGGGGACTAGCAAGGATCATCAAAGTTTGACTCCTGGTCCTGCACAGGACAGCCCAAGAGTCACACCATGTGTCTGAGAGCAATGTTCAAATGCTTCTTGAGCTCTGTCAGGCTGGTGCTGGGACCACTTCCCTGGGGAGCCTGTTCCAGTGCCCAAACACCCTCTGAGTGAAGAAACTTTTTCTGGTATATAAACTAACCTCTCTGACTCAGTTTCATGCTCTTTCCTCAAGTCCTGTAGCTGGCGGCCAGAGAGAAATGATTGATTTTGCCCTTCTGCTTCCTCATGAGAATGTTGGAGACTGCAGTGAGGTACCTCAGTCTCTTCCTCTCCAGTCTGAACAAATGAAATTAACTCAGCCACTCCTTATATGGCTTCCCCTCAAGATTCTTCATCATATTTGAATCCTTCCTTTGCATGCTTCTAATAGCTTTATTTATTATGTGGCACCCAGGACTGCCCCAGCACTGGAGGTGAGGCTGCCCCAGCTCAGAGCAGAGCAGGACAATTCCCTCCCTTGCCCAGCTGGCCATGCTGTGCCTGATGTCCCCAGGACAGGGTTGGCCCTCCTGGCTGCCAGGGCACTGCTGGCTCAGTTTCCATTTGCCACTGACCAGGACCCCCAGGTCCTTTTCCTGGCACTGCTCTCCAGCCTCTCCAGTCTGTCCATACATCCAGGGATCCCAGGTGCAGGATCTGTCACCAGCACTATTTGTGTGCAATGAAGGAAGGTAAGAACTGTACTAAAACTGGAATAGAAAAAAGAGGATATCATAAATATTTATGCTTTCAAGTGCTTGGGGTGCCATTTGAGTTGTCAAGTCTTTTTATATGGAACATTATCCACACCTTTCACCTGTTGTTGAAGGACATGGCTTTGACAATATATTTTTTTAAGCAAAATATTTCTTGTTATGATAGTAAATTACAAGATTTACAATTTTTTTTTTTTGGGGGGGGAAGTATTTACAGAGAATTTAAGTTAAAATTAAAAAGATATGGCCTCTATTTGAACGTGGAAGAGGATATGGTATTATCTGTCATACAACAGGCTTGGATCTCATTTCAGAATTCTTTTTATGTGCCCTAGATGTATTTGAAATAAATCTGTGTAAAATGTTCCCTATTATGTAATGAGCATTCTGTCTGGTCTACCCAGAAAGAACACATACAAGTTTTGCCTCATTGTAATTTTATGTGTTCAGTTTTTAAGAGGCACTGCTTTTCTCCAATTGGGCTGAAATATTCATAAGTAAAAAAACCCCAATTTTGCAAAACTTGCATTTTTCCACAAAACAAACAAAGGGGAAACTGACTAAGAGTTTCAAGTTATAAACTATTAATCAAGGTGAAAATTGAACATTATATTGCTATGAAAACAATGATTTTGAGTCACCTTAATTGACCTAATCCTCCTGGAATAAAATACTGAATCTCCAAGCTATAATGTTCTTTCAAGTAATCTGAATGTTAAAGAAGATCATTGTGATTAATGACTATCATAATTAATGTAGAATGAATTAATAATGACTTTTGATTTTTAAGTAAAATCATCAGAGGTATCTTCTGTGGTGTACTTTATGTCTAAAAGATTAGTGTTTTATTACATACCATTAAATGATGTGAAACTGCTATTCTTCATTTGCTTTGAAAAGAAATATGTTGTAGCTTACTGTTTATCAGGTAGAAAAAGCTCATTAAATTAGGTATATTTATACAGAAAATGTGTAGTGTATGTCCTTAAAGAGAAATTAAATTTCTGGACATGGAACACTTTTAAAGAGGTGTAGCCAGACTCAGTGTGAATTGCAGCAAAAAACCTTATTAAATGAATAATAACTAATTTCATACTTTATTTTGAAAACAGGGCTTTCAAAAACTAAATAGGGAATTGTATACTCAACAGTATCAACAGATACATACTGATTTTGATAGTCAAACTCTCCTTTTGAATAATATGTGAAAGGACATTTATCCTTCTGGAACAGAAATGTTTGAGACAGAAGTAAGGATGACAGAAAATAAATAATGGGGGCTTGAGACTTATAGTGTAATCATCTCTCTTATGTCTTTTTTATTTTGTTGTGTTACCAAAAATTAAATATTACCAATTCTTTGTGTTTATATAAAAGTTCAGGACAGAACTTACTTAAAGTTAATGGCACTTGAGAGAATTGATTTTTAAATGCATTAAATGGCAATTATTGAGACTGAAAATGTTTGTTCCAAAGTTTTGTTTCAGGTTAAATTGGTATTTTTTTCTGCTGCATTTTTGTTGGGTTTTGAGGGTTTCTTTGCTTTTTGTGTAGCTCCATCTTAGTTGGTTATGAAATGATAATTTCCAAATTGTCCCCAAACTGCACATACTTTGACAGAATCGTGAGGAAATTGTTATATTTTTATGTATATTTATTTAAATCCTCCTAAATATTATTCCTGATATGAAATGGATTTAGAAGATGTTTTCTGCAAAAGTGACAGCTATATAATGAATTCTGAATACAGTATATTTCTGAATTCAAATAATGTCTGAATTTTCTCAGTTTTAGTACTACAGGATTTTAATTTCTCATATGTCAGGCAGCACCACTGGGGCTTCCCAGCTTGTTCTCCTCTCACTGCCCAGAAGTTTCACCCCAAAATTCTTTTTGCCATATACTGACTGTGAAATTCTAGGTCTTCCTTAACAGGATGGCTTTTGGAAAGGTCTCCAATGTTGATTAGTTGAACAATTTTCTGGGTGAGGAAATGTCATGGGCCATTTTCTCAAAAGTCTATTGAAGCAAAATGCTGGAGTTCTACTCAGAAGAAGTGGGGTATAAGATTAGTTTCCCCCTTCTAGATTTGTCATAGAAAAGTAGAACCTTTGTGTTCACAAGTCCTTCTTGCTGCACTGGGAAAAACTATAAATCTTTTGGGCAATAACCTTCAACCTTTCCTTTTGTTACCTACAAAAGAACTGCTGTGCATTAATTTAAAAAAAAAAAAAATAGATGCAATTTATCCACCTCAGTCACTCTTGTTTTTTGCTCCAACTAAACAGCAGTTTACATCATCCTGATTCAATCTATTTTTCTTTTCCTACTGGGAGCCCAAGTAATAAAAAACAATCTTATTTAAAGATCACTGCAGTGGGCTTGTGATGGTTGTTCAATATGTTCAGTGTTGTAGTAGTCGTTGATGGTCATGCAGGTTCCCACTAGGTCTGAACATATTAAAGATCTGAGGAAAACCATTTTCCTTCTTAACAGGAGAATCAACTGGACTGAACACATAGGTTCAGGCTGATAAAACTAAATTATGTGTATTCTGGAGATGGAATTCTTGCATTGATTTTATCTTCCAAAAAGACAGAAGCTAACCAGCACTGATATTAAAGATATTCAAGTCAGACCAGATAAGACCATGAAGCTAGGCAAGGTGATTCTTCTTTTTGTCTTTTTGGTGGTGGTATGGTTTCTTTTATTTTCCCTTTTTTTCTTTTTTCTTTTTTTCTTTTTTTTTTTTTTTGTGTGCAGAAGAACAATATTAAAAGCTACTTTCTTTGATTTATGACCTTTTGAGACAACAGAAATCTGAAACCTTAAAGTAGGCTTAGAGGATTAGAACTCTGGCTGAAAAGGACCATTTCTTTGTTTTATACTCCTACAAGGTCCATTGGCATATGGAACTAATTTCAAGGTTCTTCATTTCCCCAGACACAGGATCAAGAAAGGCTGCATGTAGTGCAAGATGCCAGTGACCTGATTGACCTCAGAAATGTAATCTCCAAAGTCCAGCTCCCTGTGATAAAATAATTATTGATGCCATACTTTTGTCCTCTTTGGCTAGTCCCCTTTCCAGTACTCATAACAATTTAGTGTTTTTACATGTATTGAGATTTGGAGGCATTTAACTACTAATTTTACTAGTAAATCTAAAATAAACTGTCTATTTTCATCATTAAATACTGAGAATTCCTGTAAGGGGATTTAAGTATTTTTTACTCAGTTTCTCATCTGTGAATATGTAGAAGAGCAAACATAGTTTTACAACTTTGTTCCACACCACATCAGTGTCAGAATGTTTGTTCCTCTACTAAGAGGCACAAATATTTTCTAAGTTTAATTTTAGATAACAACTTCAATACCAATGTAGCCTTTGTTTGGAAAGATTTTTCCTTTAATGGTAAAAAAAATGTGAATTATCCCACTTTGTTATTTGCAGTGACCATGTGTTTTACATAATTTGTATCACTTTACAGAAAGTGGAATTTCTTTTCCAGGAATCCTATTCTTTAGTCTTTGAAGACAGTGACAGCACTGTCAGTGACTTTACTGAAATTAGAATGCAAACGTTCAACCTCCATGTAATCTGTTTTAAATAGATTTATTTTGTTCCTATTGAATTCTGTTGTATTTGCTTTGTAGTAATTGTTTTCTGGATTTTGAAGATCAGTCTTTCAGTAAACTCTTTAGTAGACCACTGGATTTTCTTAATCTTCCAGATTCTTTTAATAGTACTTTTTTTTCCCCTGTTGAAGGAGCTTTTCATCAATATTCTATTGAAAAATTGCTTAGGTGACATAATAATAGTTGTAGAAGTAAAGATTCAGTGAATGCAGAGTATTCTCCAATCCAGCTGGAAAGAAGAAAATATTGAACTATGTTATTCTGAACTGTTCTCACATAAACCCCAATACTTACTATACAGATCACATGCATGGGTTTTTTTTATCTGAAGGAAATCAGATTATATTTTTGCCCTCTTAAATGTAGAATCCTGACACATTAATCTCTTATCCATCCTCCCCCCAGAAAAGGAATAGCTGTATTCAGTTAAATTCTCCTCATTTCATTAGTTTTGAAAGTCATTTATTCATCAAAAACAAGAAATGGTCCTGATTCCATCACTGCTGGTTGAGTATCAGTGTAAAATCCAAGCATCAAAACAAGGCTCCTAGGTAGAAAATATCCCTGAATCATCGTTGCTTCTTTTGGGAATTCTATAGAAACAGGTTCCCAGCTCTGAGTAATGTCTCCTGATTTCTGTGGTGCTTCTCAACCTGAGCCGTGTGCACTATCGAAACTGCCCACACAAGCATGCAGAGAACTTTTCCAGGACCTTCAGGTCAGGGCTAATCCATTCCCCTGGAGCATTATAAGAAGTTTTTCATCTCTGAAGGGAAGTAAATACTGAAAGAATCTGAGAATAAGGGGCCATCATAGCAGTGGCAGAAAAAAATACTTACAAGACTTGGTACATATTATAAGGACTGCAATGATTATGTAGTTTGGGAAATTGAGGGCCCACAGCCTCAGGGAAGGAAGGATTTGCTCACTGTGAAGCAACGTGTTTTTAGGTACAATTAGCAAGTCTGCCTAAAATAATCAAAATGTGGTATTAAAGAAAACCAATTTACCTCTCATAAATCAAATGGCAGAAGCAGCAACATGGTAAATAGCAAATAAAAACTTTATTAATCCCAAATTGCACTGCAGCTAATTATTTTCTTTAGATTTGCTGGGATTTATATCTTTGTTTCTATGGCAAACTGTCAGGGTAAATGGAATAAAGTTACTAAGCAATGCCTTGCATGATGATCATCTCTCACATTAACTCCCCCACAACATGCATATAACTCGCTAGTTTTGGTGTGTGCTGCAGAGAATAAGAGCACAGTGTTCTTGTCCTTCATCACAGACTACAGACTGGCCTCTAAATCCCAGGATGCCTTCTACATCCCTTTCCACTGACAGGAGGTGCATTTGCCATCCAACACCAACCTAGGCGCTTCTTGCAAATAAATTTATCACCATTAATATTGTCAGCTATCAGAGACAAGGAAGTTTTCCTGTTTTTTTATCTTACAGCCTGAGAGATAAACTGCCATAAAAGAAACAATTATTTTTAAAAAAAGATGTCAAAGGCTTACTTATAGACAATACATCATTTCTTCAGTTAATACAAATGATTAGCATTCACTAATCATAGTTCATTGTATTTGATAAACTCTCAAAAGAAAATGGGTGTTCCTGGGACTCAGTAATTTATAAGAAGTTGCTGCAAGTCCTAGAAATACTGATAAGACAAAGGAAAAAATGGATTCTGTTCATGATTTTGCAGCAGATTAGAGAATAAAAGTAGCTTTAGAAGCAGCAATAATAATAATGACTAAAATGGCAATATGATTACTGGAGATTATAGGTAAGAGATTTTGGAATATTTTAGCACCTTTAGAATGGAAAATAACCCTTCTAGTAAATACACCTGTGAGATATCACAGTTATCAGTGAGGAGTTATCAGTGAGGAGTTATCAGTGCCTGCTAGTGGTTAGTAGTTTGATGTGAAAGACCTTCGTGGGAAAGCATTGTAGTCATTAATTCTTGTCAATTCACCTCATCCCATTGATGTCAGCAGAGTTGGAATTTGATTGACCTCATTCAAATCTGCCCCTTACTATTTACAGTTGGCATATGGAAATCATCTGATCAGCTGTAGTTACTCATAGCTAGGGGTGGGAATTCTGCTGAGTTTTTCATGCACAGGTGTATAATCAGGAATCAGTATGCTCATTCTATGGAAAAGCTGGATTTTTTTTTAAGGAAAAAAACCCCAGTGAAACACAAAAGTGGAAATGCATAACATAGCATGGATTTCTTTGAAGCAAATTTCAGGCTGGTGAGTTGGTGAGTAATTTAGGTCATTCTGCTAAAACAGAGAACCCAAGAAGCATTTATTACAGTTATTCAGCCACTGTAAACCAATGGAAACCAATGGAAAACAGCTAAATGTATTTAAAACCAAAGCTCAAAATAGTAGCTGTGATTGAATCACTACACCAAAAAATCAGGAAAAAAGATATTCTTAAAGACTGTTAGCAGTTAACTACAGAACACAGGGCTATGGTAAAACAGAACTACTTACTATTATTCTTGTCATGAAATAGCATTTGCATGGAGACAGTTTATGTTTTGTTTTAAAAACATGCTAAACAAGAGAAAATATGTATTGTAACTACTTGTCTTATTCTGAGGAAATTACTCTCAAGAGTTATCTAATATTTTGCCTCAGATTTTTTTATTGTTTTTTCCTGCTAGTCTTATGTGGTCTACATGTTGTTATCAGAAGCTCCAGGATGCATTCAAAATATATATATATATATATATATATGAGAGACTTGAGGGTATTCACAGATGTCTTTTTTGGGGGGGGTTTTCTTTTTGTTTGTTTGTTTTGGGTTTTTTGGTTTGTTTTTTTTTTTTCCTTCCCTTTCAGCTAGAGGCTGAAAAATGCTATAAACACCAATTCTTTAGCTGTAGAAAAATAGAAGTTAGACCAGGTTAGTCTAGATATACTGCTTTTCAGTTCATTTCACTCTCATTCAATAATCATCAGTAGCAAGCAACACAGGGTTTTCAATTACCTTTAATTTGCTCTAGAAACTTAGGATAAAAGTAATTTTATTCTCCCTGAGTACAAATAAATGAAGGAAATGAAAGTGCACATGAATTTGACTGGTCACAAGATCATTCATTATATTTATTCATCAGTTTATAGTGAATTCAACTCAGAAATCTGGAGGATTCAAAGCAGCCAAGAACAACGAAAAGTGCAGGGAAAAGTGGTCTTCAGGCTCAGAGATGGAAAGCAGGTTGTCTCTGTTCTGCTGCTGGCTTTCATCATGACTGAAAATAGCCATTAAAAGTTTCTGGTCCTCACATGGGAAATGTTTTAGCAGATCTAGAAAGGGTTGCAGAACAGTGGAGAGCAAATATTTTACATAACTTATGGGAATATTGATTAAGAAGGATGATTAAGAGAAAGAATATTGAAAGAAAGAATGAAAAGAAAACAAACTGTAAAGAAAATAATAAAAAACATGCCATCTATTGTGATGCATGCCACAGCCTTGGGAGATAAATGATACAAATCTTCTTTACAAAATAGGGTGATAAATAGAAGAACAGTAAATAACCAAGCATTTGTAAACATTGCAAACATGCAGTAAAAGCAGCTCAGTGTAAATTAAGGACAAGTCCTGAGCTGTCAGCAGTTATATAAGTATAAAATCAGCACAAGTGAGGTCAGAGCAGGGTCTGGGAATGTTAATGTATTTGAACTGGAATGTTAATGCATCTGAACAGGAGTGCCAGGTACAAATTTACAATGCAGTGTCTGGAATTAATATTCAGTACTCTTCCCCTCTAATAGACTTTGGTACTGTGGGAAATACAAGAAGCACAAAAGAGGAAATCTCATTCGTCTGCCAAAACCACAATCAGCAAAGCAAACTAAGAGCTGATAAACAGCTGGTTTTCATTCTGGTGTAACAGGAACAGAAAGAGAAATGTGGAGATTGGAAAGCTGCAAATGAGGTTGTTTTCCTTCCTGTTGAGTGCTCTAAAGTCCCAAGGAACAAACAGCACCTGAGTTTCGGGTGTCTTCCTCCAAGACATTGACTTTTGCTGTTTCAAAGGCCTCCAGCACTCACTTGCATCTCACAAGTGAATGCTGTCATGAGTCATCTATATAACAAGAAATTAGTCACTCAAAAATGGAGAACAATAATTTTAAAGAAAGATTGCTGCTGAAGTCACACAGCTAGTAGGAAAACAAAACTAACTAAACCTCCCCCACCCCAAAGACAGCAGGCAAACAGCAGACAATGAAAAGTTTTTGATTTGAGAGGAGCACAAAATAAAGAGAATGAGAAATAAAGGGTTAGCTTGCATCATTTAGGACTGGGATGATTCAGTGTGGGGGTCAGGGCATCATAAGCTGATGTAAAATCACAGTGGACATGTCTGCTTGTCTGCTTTGACTAGTTTTTTGGCCTGAAGCGTTTTGCAGGGAATATTATGAATTACAATTACAGATGTTGGTTTCACAGCACCTTAGCTTTTGACACCTTGCAGTTCTGTGCAGATACCACTCTGAAAAAACTTTTATTGTGCCACCAACTTAGCAAACAAGAAGATTATTAAAAGTAAATCAAAAACACACACACATAAAAAGTGACCCCCTTTTTCATTCCTTTAAAAGGTGCTGCTGAAGTGATTGTGAGTAGCTGTTGAGTCCCCTTTTTTTTTGGTTACATACATTTCTCATAAATCAGCAAGAAGTGCCAAATTAAAGAAAAACAAGCACTGAAAAGATGCCATGCATTCAAACCCACCTTTGACCTTGCCTTTTGCTAATATGAGACAAACCATTCCTCTAACCAGCAGGACCTTGCAGGCCTTTAAATTAATCAGGTCCCTGCCTCAAGGTATTTAATTCATGTAGCTCTCTTAGTTGGGGCAATGGAAGTCAGATGCCTGTTGGACCATGCAGGGTAGGGAGGACTCTCTGTTGTGGCACAGCTCCAGGCACGCAGTTGCCTTCAAGCTCAGCTTCAAGCCCAGAGAAGATTCAAAGATGAAAAATGCTCCTCCTCAAACTATCATCATATTATTCTTATCCACTCCTTAATGATTTCCAGCTGGAGGGCTATTAAGCAGAGGAGGGTTGTTTCTTTTGGGCTGAGGAAGCTCGACCTCCCCTGTTGCAGGGGGGGACACTTATCTGCTTCCATAGCTGGCTGGCTGTGGGGTGTATGGTTCTTCTGCCCACACACTGCTGTGTGCTTCCCCAGCTGGGAGCAACAGCAGACATGCTCACATGTTTTCTGGAGATAGAATCAGAGAATCACTGGGTTCCATCCTGAAAAGGGACAAAAAACCACTGCTGGTCTCTGTAAATTCTGCTGCTGGGCTGTGGCATGGCATTTCCCAACTGGGAGCTGCTCATGGGGGTTGTCTGCCATGACAGACATGTACTTTTCTGAAAAATTTTTTCTTCCCATAACTAAAAGTCCTTTTTCTGTGTTTGTTTGTTTGTTTATTTGTTTGTGTTTCCTGAGCACTGTATTCTTGCATCCCTCATGAGAGGGCAAACCGGGTTATGCTCTTACAGCTGTAAAGGAATTTTCAGAGCAGCTGATGAATTGTCTTATTCCTCAGTGGAACAATTTTGCCCATATTTAGCTAATAAACCACATTAACTTCTGAAATTTCAGAATTACAGACAAGGAATACATTATCACCTGAAAAAGGCAAAATGAGGTATAAAGATATCAGTGGGGAGAGCTGCAATCTCTACCACTTAAGAAACTCATGTCTTTGTGGAAAGGAAGTAGAAACAGGCAAAGCAGAAATGCTGTAAAGTGTGGAAATTATCAGCAGATCTTTGTTTTTTCTGAATAAGGTGTTTTGGAGGAGACAGGGCTAAGAAAATCTCTTCAGAAGATACAGGGGAGCTGGGTATATGATGGAGAATACTTGGCATCATAAGTAGATTATTTTAAATTATTTTAGTATTTGAAAAGCCAAATTGGAGTATGTTTTCTAATTCTGCATGCAAGATAAATGTCCTGTTGGGGGGGAATAGGTGCACAGATCCTCTGACAGGTGGAGAGAGTTAATTTATCCTGATATGTCAGTTTTTACAGTGGGGCTTCACCTTGTGAAAACAAGCAAAAGTTCATTTTCTGTCTAAAAGGAGGACATTAAATAGTCTTAAGCCATTTAGTATGGCTTGCTCCTTTGATCTGTGTATGTCTTTGTCTAACCTGTGTTAATTTACTTAAGTGTTTGCAAGGAGGGGCCAAGGGGAAAAGCTTCCATTAGAGCTACAGAACTGCTGAGTTGTCTGACAGTAATTCTATTTCAAATTCATTTCTTTAAGTACAAAGAAGGTGGGGTTGAAGAGTGACTTTTGCTTTCCTTGATATGGATAGGATAAATAGTTGAATGGAAATATGTGCATTGGTGACTGGAATTGCTAAAAGCTCATCCCTTAACAAAGCTGACCCTTGCTACATGGGTCGAGTCATCTTGCTGTGCCTGGCACGCTCATTCCTGCTCTAGACCAAACCAGACAAATTCACATGTGTACATGCAAGTAGAAAAATCAGAAAAAGCCACAGTGAAGGCTTCAGCTGCATTTTTATTTCACTGTGTCTGAGGGCTCCCAAGGGGATGATTTATTTGAGAGAGAGAGTATTTCATTCCCCAGGATTATTTTCTATCCTCCTTGCGGAGGCTGCAGAGATGACAGCTGTGGTGCTGGTTACAAAGATGCACTTACACAGTGCACTGACATTGTACCAAAATGATCAACAGGCTTTTCACTTGAGCAATAGTCTCCTGGGGACAGATTTCAGTCACTATTAACTTAAGCTGTGTTCAAATCATTCCTATGGAGATAAAAATCTTCATATCTTGTTACCAATTCTTCAAGTCACCTGCTCCTTCATTTTATTAAATAAAGCAGAACTGACAGGGTATGAGTTGTGGTTATTGGGGGGTTGTGTTTGATGGAGTTTTTTGGCTTTCTTTTCCCCCTCTCTCTTTAAAGGGGGGAAAAAAAGAAGAGTATGAAATGCTAGAAGTTTGATGTCAACAGCCTCTCTGGACAGACTGGTTGTGAAGTGTGTCTGTGCCTCTCCATGTTATTCCTTGTAACAAGGAATATTGTGTAGCCATTTCTGGCTGGGGCTGTTCTACTTCATGAAAGAAACTGAGATAAGGGTCCCTAAATGTGGAACCTGAAGGGAAAGGACACCTTTGTTTAAGGTATACGTTGTACTAGGATATGGTGAATATCCTACTGCATGCCAGAATTTAAAATCAAATAATAGCTGAAAATGCAAAAGAATTCATAATAAGAAATTCTACTAACTTTAATTTTCCTACCAGGATGTAATATAAAATAAGTTACAATTTTTTTCTTAAATATAGTGCTTTTTAAGTGTTAGCCTGTCTTGAAAAAAAAAATAAAAATCTTCATTTGCATTAGTTTCTAAAAGTTGAAGAATTTTTTAATTTTAAATTTTAATTAATTTAGATTTTAAATTAATTTTTTTTGTTGTCTGGTTATTACCCCAGTAAATGAAAATGAATGTTCATATTCATTAACTTCAAATAGTGGAAATTCTGTAACTTTACTTAAAATTTTAAAAACACATATTTTTAATTAGTTTACTTTGATAAAACTTAAACACATAATGACTCTGTAAAAGATGAAGCTAGTGCTAAAAGATTGCTAAATTAAATAAGTTAAAACACTAATTGAAGAGGTAGTAGCCTCTCTTAAAGCATTTATTCAGCTATAGATAAGAAATTTAATATCATCCAGATTATTTAGAAAATATCAGTTTGTACTTCCCATATATGCCTTGTTTTCATGGATTCCAAGGTTATAAGGCCCTTTATGCCCCTCAGGAACAGCACCCATTAATCTTGTATGCCATTAGGTTTGTCTTGAAGACTTTGAAGTATATTTTCCACATCTGGCTGTGTGGAAGGTCAGGATGTTCCCACCTTTACTTAACTACAACCAGATTCAGATGACTGTTTTCCAAACCATCTCATTTTTATGTTGTCTGTCATTTTGCATCACTCCCAAAACAATATTAAAACTAAAATCACAATGGTGTTGGTAATTTGAATTACATATTAAATTAAAATGCAACAATAACACAGCTCATTTCCATATTGTTCCTCACAATAGCCATATACTATTTTATAATTCAATCAATATTCCTGTGGTAATAAGAGGAAATTCAAACTTTAACACACAAAAATTAACTGCTTTAGAAAATTTACATAGTGAATTCACATCAGACAGCTTTGACACAAATAGCTTTTAATGATAGATAAATTAATCAAGTATGAAGTAATTTAAGACAGGCACTGGCCAGAGTACCCAGCAGAGTCTGAACAGGATACAGAAGTGGTGGATCTATGTTAGCCCTTGCCTATGAACACACAGTACAGACCTCAGCCCTCACCCATGCCATCCCATTTTAGATGGGGAAAGGCTCTCTAACAAAAATCATAATATCATTGGAGTTACTGGAAAAAATTATAACATTTCATCTGGAATGGCTTTTCACCTCTCTTCTTATAGAGTACTCTGTAACAAGAGGGTTTTATATTTGACTATATTGAAATTCATGTATGATGTACTAATGAAATCTAAATGCCAGATTGTGAGAAGTTGCTTCTTTGGTCCAGGTTTCCTTTTTGTCTCCATATCTCTTCAGTTCCTTTCCTTATTTCCCTCTTTCTCAACAGAGTACATAGATTCTAGCTGAATTTTGGGGAAAATAATTTTTCAGAAATTCCTCACTTCCCATACAAAATCATCACAGGCGCTTCAGCTCCTGCAGGGAGGTTAAGTGGACATTTACAATCAGACATTTATTTGCTCCAGCAATTTTGCCTTGTTCTTTTAGAAGGTGCTCACAGCATGCTTCTCTGTCTGTTTAGAACTGCATTGCTAAACCAAGTTCTTTCTCTCCAGCATCTCCAATATCTGCAGCAGTTACCCCTAACAACTTTACATGACTTATAGTTTCTCTCAAATTTCTTTTCCATGGTCTAATAAATCTTTCCTCAAGGAAAATCTTTACCCAAGGCTTGTGTCATCTATTCCAAATGAAATATTTCATCCTGAAGCTTTTATTTGTTCTACTTTTTTTCCTTTATCTCTTTATATTTAATTTTGTTTACAAATTTATTTCGTATGAATTGTAATGATAAACATCCAAAGTCTTTTCATGCTATCTTTGCATCTCAGTGTCTCACAAAAATATTTTAGTTTACCCAACTCACGTGCAAATTATTTGCAGGAGTAGTTTGCCCACTGCATAAAAGTTGGGTGAAATAAAGAAGCCTTGAACAATATCTTTCAGCATTATGCAATGGTTTAAGGCAAAAAATGGAGAATATAATATCAATCGAGTTCATGGAGGAATGTGGAAAGTAAAAATGCTGTTAACCTAGTTATGGTTTGGGATAGAGGCTTAACATGCATTATAGTATTTTCTCATAGGGATATAAAATAGCAGTGACTCATAACTCTACCAAAGCTGCATAAGACCTTTTCCTCCCAGACTTACTGCACCAACTGCATGCTAATAATATTTACTGAGGAAAAATTCTAGATAAGATATTGTGCATGAAGATAATGAAATTCAGTCAATTTAAAGTATTGTAGACTCAGTGTATTAAAATGTTCTGTCATGCAGAAAACAATATTTTTAATAAATTCTTCACAAATGTCTAGGATCAAGGGAGGTAGCTTTAGCAGAGAAATCTTTAGCCCTCAGCAGAAAGTAAGGAAGTTGAAAAAAAACATGTCTCAGATATTGACCTGGGCTTTCTGGAAAATTTCTGTGGCTTGCAGAGAAGTGAAGTTCAACACCCAGACAGTCCCCAGAGAGTGTTAGAAACAACTCTGGGACAAGTCATGGCTGTTGGATGCAGTGACTGAGCAGCAGGTCTCAAAGGAAGGCAGGAGGATAGATAAAAGGCAGGGCAGGAAGGTGCCAAGAGTACCCCTAAACTCACGCTAACAGGTCCTTGCTCATGGGAGGTGGGCACTGACTGGTGTGACACTCAGGGTTTCCTTCTGCCTGTACTGTACTGTACTGTACTGTACTGTACTGTACTGCTATGCTCCAGTGCAGCCTCCCTGGAGGCTACAAGGAGGTTTGGTCCTCGGTATTTAAGACATATTAAGCTACAGAGGAAAAAGATTATCACCCCAAATATAGAGGTTCTCAAAATTTCGGGTGTCTGTTAAGTACATTTAACATAGGCTTTTGCTTTTATCACCCCCTCATATCTGTCTCCATTGGGTGCCCAGTAATCTCCCTAAAAATGTAATGTACAATTCTTCCCTCAGCACTTTCACACAGCTGCCATTCCTTTAAATCAACCTGTCAGAGAGGCATTTCCTCATTGCCTCTCCAAATGCAGGCTCTCCCTTCTCACTAAATCATCCTGGCTTAATGCCCAGAATGGGCAATGTTCAGTTCTGGACAAATGACAATTTTTCTTTACAGATGAAAATGTGTCTGTGTTTAGCATTTTCTTTCTCAACCACACAAAATTAAGAACAAGAGTTTTATGCATTTGTGGAAGTTGTTTCTGTTTCCCAATATTGACAAGTCCTAAAGGGTTTCTGGTTATCAGATTTCCAAGTTTTATCATTTTTCTGAACAAAAGAGTAAATTATTTTGTTAGTTGGTTTTCATTTATTCAATTTAATTAGTCTTTCATTCTGAGACATATGTTGTCAAAGAGAAGAAACAAGAATAAGAGTGGAGTAAGTGGAGAATAGAAGCCATCTGAAAAAAGTTTAAGTAAGGTGGCAAAAAAAGGCATAGGAGATGTTGCATGGAAAAGAACAAAGGCATAGAGAGCTAGAAAATGGTGTTGTGGCTGGGAGAAGGAAGCTGTATCTACTCGATTTAAGGAGACAAAGTAAGGCTCAAAGTATATAGGGCAGTAAATAAGATAAAAAATGGAATATTAAGGTTCTAGAACATACTATTATGAACTTCATGACTATGAGTATTTTCTGAGGTTGAAAATTAATAAAAATTAAGTTTGCATTTGCTTAGCTGCTTCATGACAATCCTTTCTTAAAATCATATGTTGATAGGAAGGAGTTGTCCTTGTAGTGGGAATTACCACCTGATATTTAAGAAACCCCTAGATTTTACTTGTCTTTATACTTATAATTACAGGCTTTTTTGATGCTGTCTCAAGCATATTATCATCCTTTCCTTGCAAATCTGTCTATAGAGGGACTTTTTGTCAGTGCTGTCACTGAACTAGACTTGAGAGTCAGCTCCCTCTCAGCACCATCAGATGTGGAGTCTGCTGCATCTGTCACTTTTTGGCCATAGTGTGTCAGAAAAAAAACCCTTTTCATTGTCTTGATATTCACAAAGAACATACAGCAACACATTTGATGGCATCTCCCTCTTATGATTCCTTCTGGGGTGGCTTCAGAAGAATTGGTCTTCACCCAGAAAAGTGTTTGGGTAAGTGCCTGGAAGAACCACCCTGTGCCCAGGGGATCTGGTGTTTAAATGTCACCCAAGAGGACTCCTAGGCATGGCTGCTTCTTTCCCTGTTCACCCATCCATAGACAGCCTGCCAAGTGCTCGTGGGCTCACGTGGCCAGCAAATTGTGTCTTGTGCCAGTTAAGAGCTCCTTCTGAGTTCCTTTACTGCAGCACATGCTTGCAGTAACCAAGATATTCACTGCAAATAACAACGTTGGCAAACAGTTGTTTTTATTTCCACTTTCTTCTGGGTGTTCTTTGTGGTTACCAGCATACAAACAGCATGCACAGCCCTCATTTTCCTCTAGGTCTTAGATTTAATTAAAGACAACACAAAAACATTACATAAAGCAGTATAAAAACTTAATGCTATGATGCAGCACTGCCTGCTGTTGACAGTGAGTCTCTTTGGGCATGATGATGCATCTGTATGGACACTTACTGAATTACCTAAAGTCAACTAAAGACTGCCAAAAGAAACTCTAAAGGAATAACATTGCAATGCACTATTGTGAGCTAGGCTTATTAGAGTTAATCAATTTTTTAATATATGCAGAGAAATGATTAGAAGATCTATACTGTAATACTGTCAGCAGCAAAAGTCTTGGACTTCTGATCTTCAATGTGAAAAGTCACATGAAGAGTACAAAGTTAGTTTCCAAACTACAGAAGTGAATGCAATATAAACAAATCTGATTTTAAAGTCTTGTAATATCCTCTCCAAATTTATATCTGTTCTAAACAAACCATGACAAAAGTGTTTATATGACCACCCTAGGGATCATTCTGGCAAATAAGATGAGGGAGAGCCAGCAGGGGGATTTTCCATATCTTTTACTTTAATATTAAAATCTTAATTCTGCACCTCTCAAGCAGCTCATAATTTTTCATCAAAAATAAGGCACTTCATTTGCTCTGTTTTTACTGGTGAACTTCTTTGCTGCTTCTACCTATTAAGCACACTGAGTCCCAGGTCATGTAATATTCAAGAAAGAAAACAGCGTTAATGAAAGTTATCAAGGACTTGGAAAAAGCATGCACTATGGGCTTTCAGTTATGAGGAGAATAAGAAAGATGAATTCTCTAACACTCCATGGTCCTGGCAGCATCAGGCTTCCAAAATTAACTCTTAAGGGTTCAGTCAAAAACATACATGAATTTATTTAGAAAGCTGGACTGGCAAAGAGTAGATGAAATATTATCATCTTACTGTTAAAGTCTGTATTCCACAGATATTGTATTCACACAGATATGTACTTCACACATTTTTAATACAGGCTAAATAATAAGTTTGGATCCAAACTTTACCTCAACACATTATCCTAGAATATGAGGTTTTGTAATCAAGGAATGTTCTATTGCAGGTCAAGGAAAAACATCATGCAAGTCAATAGTTTTATTGAAGTCAACAGCAAAATCTGAATTAATTTTCAAGGCATTGTGTTTCACTTTTGTGGCTTTGCCAAAAAAAAATCCACAGAGAAAGAGGGAGGTAGAGAATGACTGTTTCTAAATGAGTCATTTATGAACAGAAGAAAAAAGAAAATGATGGAAAGGGAAAAGGGAAAAGGCAAGAGTGGAAAAAAGGAAAGGAAAGGAAAGGAAAGGAAAGGAAAGGAAAGGAAAGGAAAGGAAAGGAAAGGAAA
Organism: Cyanistes caeruleus; assembly: GCF_971803275.1. Lineage (NCBI taxonomy): Eukaryota > Metazoa > Chordata > Aves > Passeriformes > Paridae > Cyanistes > Cyanistes caeruleus. The sequence continues at coordinate 39,481,555 of NC_141704.1, read as the reverse complement.
GGAAAGGAAAGGAAAGGAAAGGAAAGGAAAGGAAAGGAAAGGAAAGGAAAGGAAAGGAAAGGAAAGGAAAGGAAAGGAAAGGAAAGGAAAGGAAAGGAAAGGAAAGGAAAGGAAAGGAAAGGAAAGGAAAGGAAAGGAAAGGAAAGGAAAGGAAAGGAAAGGAAAGGAAAGGAAAGGAAAGGAAAGGAAAGGAAAGGAAAGGAAAGGAAAGGAAAGGAAAGGAAAGGAAAGGAAAGGAAAGGAAAGGAAAGGAAAGGAAAAAGGAAATAAAACCTTTTCTATTTTGGAAGCAGATAGGTCAGGGAAACAATAAAGAGGAAATATATTTGTCTTCTACCTCTCAGCAAAATTTTCTTTCAACAGACATTATTGAAGAGAAATAAGAGATTAGAGGAAGAAATTGAATTTCGATCAGAGGCAATTGTGTAGATATCCTGTTCTCTGAAATGGTCGCTGAGGAGCAACTGGGACACACCACCATGTCCTTCAAGAGCAGGATGGTCAAAGCAGCAGCAGGGAAGCAAGCTCATCCAAAGAGACTATTTTCACCAGGGAGGATAAGTACTTTTCCCTTCTTTATTGGACTACAGCTGTTGGAAAAGTGACTGTGTTGAGAATTAAAAAAAAAAAAAAAAATCACATAGAAGATTGTGCTTTGAAGACAATAATATTGCAGAATCTGCCTTTTTCATCTGTGAATGAATTAATATATAAATAACACCATTTCCCAGGGAAGTCTTAAGGCCACAGACCATATGTACAAGTTTTTATTCCCAGAAAACCTTAAAGGAATTAAGGAATACTGTACTGAAGGGAAGCCACAGTATGATTTTGTGTAAAATACTATCATGACTGTTTCTTGATATTTAGGTTGGATTCATCATTAACAAATGGATTTATAGTTCCAAGAGTCAAACACTTTTAACATTTCTGCTTGTTTTTTCAGATGTTGTTTTCTGTAGCATGTTCAGAACTTGTTTTGCAATCACCCCTAAACAGTTTCCTAGAAAACAGGTAAGGGATGTTGTATACAAGCCTTATGAACAGAATAGAAATGATGATACAATTCTATTGCAATAAGGCCGTGAGGTGGAATAAGAAACTTAAGTTTCCCACTGTGATTTTCTTGAGTCAACATTAAACTAAGGTACTATTATTGTTATGTTGTTATGTAATCAATTCATTACTAGAAATGAAAAAAAAATCAGCAATATCAGAAAAGAATATTAATTCAAATATAAGCACTTTGGGTGCATCTACTCCTCAGCCATAAAGAATAAATATAGACATGTAGAAATACACTACAAATGCAAAACCAAAGTAATATGCCTCATAACAAGCAATGTTACTGTGCTTGAATATTTGATGTAAAGTTTTCTTGAGTCAGAACCTTCAATTTCCTCATGCACCCATTGTCTTGCATTTCCTACTATCAGGTGCACACGTGCAGAAAAAGGCAGCTTCCAAAAACATTCTCAGGAAAGAAGTCATCCTGCAATCCCACCTCTCTTTTCTGCCTTCACCCTGCGTAGGGCAGAAGCATCTCACAAAGAAAGAAATGCATTAGATTTTCCATAGACATTTGCTCTCGTGAGGCTGCAGACACAGAAACCTGCTCATACTGACTGGTTGTCCAGAAGGTCTGACAACAGAAATAAGGACCTCTAGGATGACAGAAATAAGGACTTCTAGGATGACAGAATTGTATTGTAATGGTGAGGATGGCCTCTATCATGGGAATAAACTGCTCCACAGATAATTAAGTGTCCAACTCATAAAAATTATTTTTGGCCTCTCATACCTGTATGCCATCATGAGCCTTAAGTATATATTACCAAGAAAGGTCAGAATATGCATGTCTTCTTTCACAATGTATCTTTTACCCTAACTGATTCCAAGTACACCTCTGGCGTTGAAGGTTTGAGTGGAAATTAAGGAGGCAGAAGACCTCAGTCATAGATACAAATTGACACTTTGTGTCAAGAACAAGTGAGACAGCAGCCCTCATGATGGTTCTATTGGCACTTCAACATTAACTCTGTCAGGATAAGTTATGCCTGTTATACATTCAGGGTTTTTTGCCTGAGCAGCTCACCCTGTTCCAGGGCTCCTTGCATTGCTTTCAGCTGAAAAGAGAAGTTGATTATGTCTCAGGCAGCTTAGGAGGAATCATATCTGCTCTCCAAGGGTGAACAAAAGTCCTGATTTTCTGAATGCAACAGGAATCAAGCAATAGCACAGAGCTTCTTTGCTTTAAGTCCCTTTCATTCCAATATTCTTTATGTTTCCTTAGTAAGTGTCTGCTTCAGTTTTTGATTAGCCATGTGCTACATTTCTGCTCCTTTGTGATTTATTCTGTGGTGTTCCATACACATGCAAGCTCCTAAGTAAAATTTTATTCAATCAAGCCCTGCTCACCAGATAGTTTAAACTCTAGTACTACCTCACATCTTTTTTTAATTGGGACAGTGATATATGCTTGCACTTTTTTTTTTTTTTTTTGAGGCAGCTCTCACTTCAAAAACCTATTTATCTTTTACGGACTGCTTGATGGAGGACAGGATTTACTCCTCAGTCTTAGTCAGAATTCCTCCTTCTTTACTCCATCAGTCCATCTCCAAATTGCATGTTTTTGTAGGTCCCAGCACAGAACTATGGGTCTAACTGGGTGTAAGAGACGGTCCGAAGATTCCCTCATCTGTCTCACAACCGTCTCAAGGACAGAGACTGAGACCCTGAATATCACAAGAGACTTGGTTTGGGGGTTTGGGCCTAGCTGAGATGGATGTTTGCTCAGTGATTGTTTGCAGGTGGTTGCACGGTACACTGCTCTCGTTCCTGCTGGTGAGCAGAGCCTTGGTAACCTGCACAACGGGTTTTCCACGACTCATGGCTCTCATTCCTGCTGGTGAGCAGAGGTTTGTGCCTGGTACCCTGTGCAATGGGTTTTCCACAACACCTTGTCCTTGTTCCTGCTGGTGAGCAAAGACTTGCAAGACATGGATCGCTCTGTACCCTACACCTGCTCCCTGCGCAATGGAATTTCATTACAATGATCATCAATCTCATCTGGTTTTGGCCCTGCGCCCCTCGCTTTGCAAAAGACTATAAAATTATACCCCAAACTCACCCTCCTTTGAGATCTCCCCAACGGACAGAAGACTCTGCGTCGTTGGACGGCTGAGTGGACTTCGACGTTGGTAGCTATAATCCCCTTACTCTCTTTCTCTTATGCTTTGCTTTCTCTTTTCTTTCCCTCTATCGCATATTAGTGCTGATGAGCACTCAATAAACTGTGTTTTCTTGTTTAAGTCCTTGGTTTGCTGATAATCTTTTGTACTCTAAGACTGGCTAAAAGAACCACATCACGAATCCCACCTTGCGGATCGTGACATAAATTGGCGTCACGGACAGGATTCTGAGAGACAGAAGGGGTTGCAGGTTGTTGTGCAGTCTGTATCAGGGGAAGGACGTTTCGCTTCAGCCGCACCTAGCCTGCCACGCTGGTGAGCAGTGTTTAGAAAGCAAGGGAGGCGACTCGAATTTCTCGCAAACTGCACACGCCCAGGTGAAAAGCACCCCTACACTCATTTGAGGGCTCTGTCTTCAGAATTTTACACGGGATCTTTGAGTACAAAAGGTGGGACTTACTGGTTTTTTATATTTTGACTGCTTGGTGTAGCGGAGAGTCTGAATTTTAACATAAAGGTGTGCCTCCCAAGCAGATTTGGTCTCTCCACCCACGGCAGGGGGGAACGCAGCGTTGGCTGCGTCTGATGTAGTGTAACTGAGTTTTACCTCCCTGTAGTGGTTCTGTGTACTGTTATGTGTTTTTAATGAATTTTGACTGCTTGGTGTAGCGGAGAGTCTGAATTTTAACATAAAGGTGTGCCTCCCAAGCAGATTTGGTCTCTCCACCCACGGCAGGGGGGAACGCAGCGTTGGCTGCGTCTGATGTAGTGTGAGTTTTACCTCCCTGTAGTGGTTCTGTGTACTGTTATGTGTTTTTGATGAATTTTGACTGCTTGGTGTAGTAAAGAGACAACTTGAATTTTAACATAAAGGGGTGCCTCCCAAGCAGATTTTGTCTCTTCATCCATACAGGGACGCGAAGGGTGACGTGGCAAAGGCTGCGTCTGTGCGTAACTTAAGTCTTACCTCCCTGTAGTGGTACTGAACCCTTCACACACACAAACATGAGTGAACACTCTGAAAACTCTAGTATAAAAGATAAAGCTGCATTCATTGCTTTGTTAGCAAAACACAATGCTAAGCCCTCCCCAGCTGGGGAAGAATGGGCTCAAAATAATTGGTACAACCTAGAAAATGTAACTGATAGAATTTGCTCCCTGCAACATGAGGCAAAATTCAAATTTGGCCATAATAAAACCATAATTTGTTCTGTATTGGGAGCTTGCCTTGCGTCAGCTGTAGAGGCTCGCACGAGACGAAGGCAGGAAGAAAATGCAATTATTGAATCCCTACAAAATTTAGTTGAAAGTTTGCAAAATGAAAATAATTTGTTACGAACTGCTCTGAGTGAGGAGTGTGCCAAAAATTCACAGTGTGCTGATTCCTTTAAGGAGTCACTGGAAAAAGAAACTCCTCAGATAAATCACAAATATTCTCAAGCAGAATTACATTTGGTAAAAAACTGTGGTGAAAACTGTTGCTCCCAAATAAGACCTTTGATTAAAACAGAATATAACTATATCAATGATGAAGATCTTGATCCACATATAACCACTAAAGAAATCCCGTACACTGCTACTGAATTGGCTAAGTTAAAAAAGGAGTATGAGCGTCTCCCTCACGAGTCAGAGACAGAATACGTATTTCGAGTGTCTCTCACAGGGGGAGATCAAATTCGATTATCTGAACAAGAAGCAAGTGGTTACTGGGGACATGGTGTTTTCTTAACAACAGGAGATAACCGCAACCCATGGTCCCTAACACAGCGAGCTGCATATTGGGCAGGGGGACTTAACCCCCTGGAAAGGGGAGATCCTGTAGCTCTAACCGGCTCCCCAGACCAAATTCTCAAAAACATGCATAAGGCAGCTTGTCTACAACTGATTTATGAAAGAAAATTAATTGTTGGTTATGAATCACCAATTTTGTTACCTGTGAAAGCTGAAATTATGACCCCTTTAATTTGTGGTCTTCCAGAATCACTGAAACCTACAGCAATTCTCCTCCAAACAACCACAGATGATATCCTTGTGGGAGGAGATGAAAAAGAAGTAATAAAAAATAAAGATGCTGAAAAGAGGTGCACTACCTGGGAAAAGGGATTGTTGGTAGTTAATCCAGCTCTCATAGAAGTAGAAAAAATTACACAACAACAACCAATTGCATTAAAAGGCCCTTTTGAAATTACTAAGACAGCCACTACTGGGACCCTCCACCCTGACGGGGTGGCCCAGAGGGCCACAGTGAGAAAGTGGTATGCCCGGATTGAACATGACTCTAACATCTTCTCAATAACAGAAGGAGCTGTAAAAAATCAGGTGATACAAAAAACTGAGAGCTTAAGTAGCAGCCATGACAAACCTGACTTGATAATTAAAGAAACCCCTCCCAACATAAAAACAGAAAAGGGTAGGCTGATTTCTAGCCTACAGTATTGGTGGAACTTGGGGGTGAAGAAAGGGGTACCGAAGGGTTTAATGGTTAACCTGCCGCTTAAAAAATTAAGTAAATTGGTCTCTCAGTGGCAGGATTCCAGCCCCATTGTACCAAGCGCTCCACCTCACCCTCAACTGATTCTGGGCAGTGGGCCAAAGCAACACCACTCACAGGTTCTGGACAGTGAGCAAAAACAATCAGCAAACTCTTGGTTCACTGATACCTCTGCCAAACGAGAGGGAGAGGTGTGGAGGTGTGGGGCAGTAGCCCTCCACCTTTCCTCTGCTGAACAAATTGTTATTGAGGAAGAAAGCAGCACTCAGGCTGCAGAGCTGATAGCTGTTTGGAGTGTTTTCCAACATGAGGTACAGAATACCTCTCCTGTCTGTATCTACACTAACTCCTCTGCTATGTTCAAGGGATATACTGAGTGGCTTCCTTTTTGGCAACAAAAGGACTGGGAAGTAAACAGAATTTCAGTATGGCAGAAGGAAAAGTGGCAAGAAATTCTACGCTTTCTGCTGGTAAGAGTGGGGATTATATCTTGGTTAGTCCAAACTGAAACTTTTAAAAGAACTACAGGAGAATATTCATGGGTAACCTCCGATGCCCTGGGGATAGAGCATTGGATAAACACCCACTGGATAATTCCATCATTTTAATCTCCTGCCCCTATGTGGCAGACTCTGTTTTGTTTATTTTCTACAGAAGAACACCGAGGGACATGAAGATCAGATAAACCATGAACTTATAGATTTAAAATAAATGCTGTAACAAAGCCTATATTAAGTGTGATAATCACATACCATGGTGTAAATACCCCTTTTGTGCTGAATGGTAAAACTAACGTTTTCCCTTCTTTTCTGTTAACTCAAGGTGATGATGTTTCAATACGCTGCAGACTGAGTACCGGATCCCACACTGAGCCTGTACACAGTCAAGTTGCCGGATCTCGTGGCCAGGTTATATCTTGTGAAACTCGGAATCAAGATTGTTGGCTGAATTTAACGGCTGTACAATTGTCCTCCAAAGTCGTGTGTGGTAAAAACAATACCAAATATTGGGGAGAGCTTAATGTTCAGGTTGTAGTACCTACCACACAACCACCAATCAGATTGACTCCAAAAATTTCTGAAATTGGACCCTATGTAATCAGGAAAACTGGCCAACAACAAATGCTATTTAATCCAGCATGGTCTATCAAACAGGTTAAATTACTAATGCAAAACAATGTCTCAGAGATTCAGCCAGCTTGTTCACCTTTTTTGCAAACTTCCTTTGAGGGGTGGACAACCTGGTTGCGAAAGCGAAATCCTTTTCACAAACGGATGACAAGAGATATAACCGGTGTCGTGGGATCAGGACTAGGAATTTTGAATAGTATTGATTCAGAAGTATTGATGAATAAATTGGCTGTTGCAACTAAAGATTTGACCAAAATACAACAACCACTGAGGTCATCTTTAACTGCTTTGGGAACCCAACAGTGGTTGCTATCAAACATATTACCAAATTGGGAAAGGGTAAATGTAGATGATCACAAATTAATAATTGATGCACTCAGTGCTACCCAAAACAATGTTTCTCTGGCTCTTAGCTGTATTCAAGCCCAGTTGTGGATGCAGTCAGTTGCTGCATCAATTATCAGAGAGGGTGAAGAAGGCACCTTTCCCACTGAGATTCGGAAAATAGTCTGGGACAATGCCAATGATTTTGAAAAAGAATTTCAATCTTGGTGGAATTTGGTAAATTTTACCTACGATCCCATCACAAACACAGCCACAGCTTTTGTGTTGACAATACGTAATGCTTCAGTACATTCAATCTTTCCTATCATTGCATTGGGGCTGAATCATGACGGAGCTGTTCTCTATCCTTTAGAGCATAGGGAATGGGCCCGTCAGATTGGTGGGAAATGGCAAACTGTTGGTTTGGAAAATTGTATTGTCCGGGAACAACAAGGGTTTATCTGTGAAAGTAATGCAATCAAAGCTCAAGACATTTGTTTAGACACAGAACAGAATATCTGTCATTTTGAAATCCATCCTAATGACACTTCTGAAACAGTGCTTGTGTATGTAGGCAATGGATGTGTATGCTTGAGAACTGCTTGTGATAGTATGCTTGTAGAAAACATAGTAGTGGATACTAAGAATCATTCAAATTTTTGTGTATGCAATTTTACTGAGATTATAGGTTGTGACTTTTCTTATTTAGCTCCAGTTACTTCATATTATCTTTTGCAGTATAATTACACTTTGATTCATCGTTTAGTGCCTGCTCCGATTGGAATGAACTTTACTCTGGTAAGGCAATTGTTGCTTCACCAGGATTTAATCGAAATTTTGGAAAAGATCAAAAAGGATGGACAAAAGACCTTAGTTACAGTTCACCACAATGTGAAAGGAATACACCGTGTTCTGGAAAGAGTAAGGAAAGATGCTGAACACAAGTGGTGGGACACTCTTTTTGGGTGGTCACCAACTGCTACAGGTGTTTTGAACAAATTGTGTCATCCCATCATCGTCCTCTTGATTTTAGTTTTACTTGGTTTTGTTCTATCAGCAATTTTGTACATCCTGAATTGGAGAATGATGAAGAGGTTGACACAATTGACTGCCATAATGGATGCACACAATATGATTGGTACTTTACATGTTGCTGATACCCCTAAGGTTATCGATACTCGATGAATTATGCAGGCACTACAATAAATAATTTGACATTGTGACTAGGAGGTTAATCATTTTATCATGGTGTATTTTAGAATATAATTTATTGTTTGTTTTAAGATAAGAAACCAATCTGTAAGTTTTAGTTGAAATTATATATATGGAATGGTTTTTCTTTGTAATCAATATATTGATTTTCTTATTGTTTTTGTTTTCTCTTTTTCCTTTTTCTGTCCCTTATCTTTTCCCTACTACCTGTCTCTGTTTTTTCTGGGATATACTACCAACTGTAACGAGTCCTGAAGACTTCAGAGAAGAATTCTGCAGCAGCACTACAACATCGTGCAGAAAGACCTCGACGATTGTGAGCCACGGGGTGGTGTAAGAGACGGTCCGAAGATTCCCTCATCTGTCTCACAACCGTCTCAAGGACAGAGACTGAGACCCTGAATATCACAAGAGACTTGGTTTGGGGGTTTGGGCCTAGCTGAGATGGATGTTTGCTCAGTGATTGTTTGCAGGTGGTTGCACGGTACACTGCTCTCGTTCCTGCTGGTGAGCAGAGCCTTGGTAACCTGCACAACGGGTTTTCCACGACTCATGGCTCTCATTCCTGCTGGTGAGCAGAGGTTTGTGCCTGGTACCCTGTGCAATGGGTTTTCCACAACACCTTGTCCTTGTTCCTGCTGGTGAGCAAAGACTTGCAAGACATGGATCGCTCTGTACCCTACACCTGCTCCCTGCGCAATGGAATTTCATTACAATGATCATCAATCTCATCTGGTTTTGGCCCTGCGCCCCTCGCTTTGCAAAAGACTATAAAATTATACCCCAAACTCACCCTCCTTTGAGATCTCCCCAACGGACAGAAGACTCTGCGTCGTTGGACGGCTGAGTGGACTTCGACGTTGGTAGCTATAATCCCCTTACTCTCTTTCTCTTATGCTTTGCTTTCTCTTTTCTTTCCCTCTATCGCATATTAGTGCTGATGAGCACTCAATAAACTGTGTTTTCTTGTTTAAGTCCTTGGTTTGCTGATAATCTTTTGTACTCTAAGACTGGCTAAAAGAACCACATCACGAATCCCACCTTGCGGATCGTGACACTGGGGCCATGAGGGTCTAACACAGTTAAATTATGAAGAGTATAAATGGCATGATACATCTGAGTTTGCATCAATACAGACTGTGATCTTGGCAGAAACCTAGAGATATATTCATATCCATATTCACCAGGTGTCAGAGACTGAAATGCTTCATGCCTTAAACATTGTTATGGAGGAGTTTTGCCCATTATAGCAGAAACTGTACAAAGAAGCTACAACCATGGAAGATACATCCTTAGAGATGCCTGACTGGAACTTTGGACTGAGTTCAGCCACCTAAGGGGAACTTGAGATAAGACACCTTTGTTCAATTATCTCAGGTCTAGGGAAAAATAAACAAGGCTGAGGGAAAAGAAATCATCCTCAAGAAAGCCAAATCCAGCAGAAAATTGTCCCAGGCTGGGTTTGGTGTGGGGGAGACCACAGCCCACAGAGGCCAGGTTTACACAGGCTCACCTCTCCCACAAGAAAGCGGGGAGGAGGAGAGTTTTGGAATGGCATAACCTCAGATCAGAGGTGGTGAATACCCATCCTCCCTTATACAAACTGTCTCAGCTATGGAACCCCCAACCCCAGAAAGGCTACATCCATGGGACATTCATGTGAAAAGCATCTGAGGAGGTGTCACAATCCATCAAAGACCCCTGAAGTGCTCCCCAGACTCATTCCTGAGACCTTGCACCACAGGCCAGCATGTGATGCAAAAGGATGCAACAGACCCAGAGTCTGCTGCAAGAGGATGTGTCAAACCTGTCCTGGCTCAGGAGGGGTATCTGTGCCTGAACATATATTACCACATTGGATTCTATTTTTTTGGGTGGGCCTGCACCACCAAGAAGATCAGATGGAGAGGATAAATGGAACACTGATGTGTTCATGGCATGGTGATATTTGTTTTAATCTCTCCCAGCCACTATCTTTCTGTCCCCCACACCTCTTTTCTATTTCTTTATTTTCTTTTTTCTCTCTCTCTCTCTCTCTCCTTCCCCCATACTGACTATCAAATAAATCTCATACTATTGACTTTGGCATATGGGCTTGCTTGCACCTTGATTCAGGCAGAGGCATTTCCAATGAGTTTAAAAACAGGACTGTAAAGCAGGATAGGGACAGCTGGTGCGATCCCACCTGTATTTTAGCTCAAGCCCTGACGTCCCAGATCTGCATCCACATGGAGACAGCAGGAATCTTCTCTTCATCCCAGCTGGGTCTGTTTGCTTGGGCTCAGCATCCTCAGCATGGCTTCAGAGCTTCTGCACCAGCTCTTACACAGGCTTGCAGCACTGGTTCACCCCAACATATAACCACTTGCACAAGCTGAGCAGTGAGATAACCCAGTGCAGACCTCACAGTGGTCCACTGGTGGCTTTTCATGTGTTGGAGTTGCAGTGTATGGACCAGTCTCAGAAACAGCAGAACATAAAATCTATTTTCATATGAGCAAAGAAGATGATGATAAAGTGCCAATCTGTTCTGAAAAGCCAATCTGATTGTTTGCTTTTTGGAGAAGATTTTCTCTTGTGTAATCTTTGGCAGGAAGAAGAGGGAACAAGGGGAAAAAAGCTTGAGTTCCTTCAGACTCAATGAAAAGTGATTGGCTTTGGTTTGCTGACAGCTGCTGTCTTCTGGCAGACGTGGGCTTACACAGGTTTGGTTTCTATGCTTCAGTTTTTCGCAAAGCAAATGCAAACAATTTGGAGAGACTGACATGAGTGAACTGAATGTGTTTTCCCCTGTTGGAATACTGAATTTTCTTTGGCTTTGGAATGAGGGAAGAAGGAACTGGACACAATAGATGAGGAACAGTGAGAAGACACAAAGTTGTCTGCTTGAAGAATTAGGGAATAATAAAATCCTAAAAAAAAATTAATCTGCCTGTCACACATGAGGATTACTGCTGACAAATTGGAGTGGAAGGAAGCAGGCCAATTATAGCATGAAACTTAGCATTACATTTATTTTTTTGGTCAGTGACAAAACCAGAAAGATGGCTAGAATAATGAAGCATAATAAAGACAACTACAGTATGTTATTATTACTTCTAGAAAAGACTGTGTTAACTCCTCCAGTTCTCTGAGTTCAGTTTGCTCACTTTCAGCACATATTTATTTATTATGTATTGTATTCTGAGAATAGAACAGCTGGATGTTGTTCCACAGGATTTTTTTTCCTTGAGGAACCTCTGCTGTTGTAAAGCCTTCTACAGCCAATGCTGCCTGTGCTGGACCTGCATGGCCTGGTTTAAGTCCAGCCTTGGGGTTAAAACACATGGAGGTGAGAAGGAGCATGTCGGATCCAGGCTTTTCTGTGAGCAAGTTCCCAAGGGAATTCTGTTGCTGAGAGAATTTGGAGAGGCAGGAACCAGCACTGATTATCTGCATTTGTATCCAGACAGCAAATGTCACAGGAGCAAAGTGAAACACATGCTTGGAAAATTCTTTGGCAACCAGCCATATTCAGGAAATAAAGAGTGATTTGTATTTGGGATTTCATTGTGGAAAATAAATCCACTAGTTAATTCTCAGGTTAGTTTTTTCTTTCCAGAGAGACAGAGTTTTTTCTGACTGAAGAAGTAAAGTTCTCTCGTAGAAAAGGAACACTCTACTGGAGTGCGTTACATTTTTATTTTAGGTGTTGATCATCTATATATCCATGTCCTTAAAATTGCTAATAAAACTGGTAATCCTAGACCAGTGTGGATTATGGTACTCTTGTGCCTTATGAGCACTTACATTCTCTTATTAAAGCAGTACTAGAATTGTGTTTTCTAATCCAGTACAAATGGTGTTGCTATTCCATGTTAGTACATGTTCTTTTTTGGTCATCGTCTTTCTCTGCCTCCTCAGACTAGTTTTTCTTCCAGCTTAACTTGGAAATTTTCAACTTTTTAGGCATGCTTTTTTTTTTTTTCTTTAATTCCACATTTTATTTCCTGAAATACACTTTTTCTATTACAATACTTCCCTGAAATATAGTTATTGATTTATTTAAAAAAGACATATAGAGGCATGCCAATGATAATAATGTTAATAAAAAAGGATTTATATTACTGAATACAACTTACACCTTAGGTATAATGTAGGTTTGATTCCCCAAAGAAAGCACAGGGTCTATTAAGTTATTTATAATTGCTGCCAACTCTCAACTTGTCAAGTCAATAAATTTGATACTGTTATAGAAAAAGATGATCTTTAAAATTTCTGTCCTTCCAGATGAAGGTAGTGGAAGACTCTTGTTTCTTCATTAAGGTATATCTAATTTCTTAACCTCTTTAGCTTTGTTTTCATGCAGTCTGAATTACAATGATTGTTCATTAGTTGCACTTAACCATAAAGATCATGATTACTACACTTTACCTGGAGGAAGAAAACTCTCTGTGTGAAAAAAAGAACTCAGCCCAGTCTTTCAACTCTTTTTCAGTGTCCTGTCACTATGGAAAGATAATCTCTGCTTATTTTTTCAGCAAATGTCAACCATGTCATCTCTGTTTATAGATGAATTGATTTCAGTCTTGAAATGTTTATTCTAAGCCTCCATCAGAGGAGGATTTTATCCTTTGGTAGCATGTTACAATGAGATGGTGCTCCCTTTACAAATCTGAATGAAGTGGTGAAGAAAAAATTGTAAAGGGTTGAGGCTGGATTTCAGCTTTGGGCACTGTCTGAGTTGGGCTTTGTGGATTTGTAGAACTGCACTAAATCCCATTGTGGGAAAGGTGAGGTGCACAATGTAAAGTATAAATGTAACTTCTATTGACTCTAAATGGTTGAAAGACATGAAGAATGAAACTGGAGAGTTGAGCAGTGTGACTCACTCACAATGTGTGAATTTGGTGAATTATTTTCCAAAAAATGTACCTAGTGATAAATTTTTAAACATTGTAAGAATTGCAAACAAATAAAAATTGTTTAATATAGGCAAGTATAAATACATGTCTCTAGAGAAAATGTGATGAAGAACTAAGGAAAATTAACAGAATGTGAGTGTGAAAATAACATGTTCAAGTCAGATCAATACTGATCACTTCAATATGCACACACACAAAGAAATATGATACAAAATAGATGAATAATATTACAATAAGGAGCAAATGGGACCTAACCTTAAAGGAGGAGGTCTCACACAATTCTTTTATTTTAGTCTTTATTCTCTCTGTTAACGTGTGGATCAACTTTAACTCCTCCCTACATCAGTTCTAGGATTTCTTTAACTCCCTACATAGTTTTCACAAACAATGTAAAAGAGTAAAAAGGAAGGCTTGTTCACCTATGTTCCTGCTTACTCCTGCTCTACCCAAACACAGATGGAAGCATGTCTTTGCATGTGTGCTGCAACCTCACAGGTAAAATTTTATCTCCATTTAAGATTGCTACCTAAACTCTTTCTGATTTTTCAATCAATTCTGTCTTCAACCATCCATAAACAGAACGCCAGCTAGCACCACCATCTGCATCTCTTTTTGGTTCCTCTTCATTTTATGTCATTCAACACTTTACAAAATCTTAAGCTTTACAGTTAGGTGAAAATGGAAGTTAAAGCCCTTCAGGAACTGCTGCCTGCTTCTTTGCCTATGCCATATCTCTGCTACCACTCCTGATGGTCAGGCACTTCTGCAGTGACATGGGCAAGGCAGGGGACTCAGCAGAAGAGGCAGTTTCTGCTGTGAAAACAAACCACTCATCCCCTTGTGAACACAAATCCAGGAAATTTGTCTCCCAAGGGCTGGCTAATTTTATCTATATCCTTGAGACAGTAGCATTTAGTTTTGCCTGCCCTCCTCCTAAAATGCCTTGACCAGGCTTTTCCTCTGGCTCTTATGCTGTGGCCAGAGTCACAAGAGTTTAGACAGCAGTTAGTGTTCAGTTCAAATCCTCCTGAATTTAATAGAAATGAAAACTTTTCCTAAATTGATGTTTGGTTTTAATGAGTTATGATGAGTATGTGACATCAACACGTTCAATCTTCTATTATTAAAGACTAAACTGCAAAATCATAGGTTATACAATAATTACATGGGTTAGCAATTTTGTCATTGAGAATTAGTGTCACTGTTGCTGGCATGTGCAAATTACTCAAAATTTCAAGACACTTTTTGTCCTTCCTCAAGAAGATGTAGAGTTGCATGATTAAACTCAACACAAACTTGAACATTCATACAGATCTAGATGTTTTCATAAGATCTCTTTAATTAGTGTCTCAGGGTCCAAGAGGAGCTGTGTCTTCAAGCCAGAGGTTGAAGTCCACTCTGGACAGGAAAACATCTGGAAGGATGGATTGTGTGGGATATTCCCTGGGCACCAATGTGTTTGAAGCATATCCCTTGGTGCTTATTAAAAAAATAATATTTAAACCAGAATATTTTAAAACAAGGGAAGCATTATGGAAAGATAATTAACAGAAATAGCCCAGAAAAAATATATAAAAATTATAAGGAGAAATATGAAATTAGGAATGAGATGAATTAGTACAGAATGTTGTCTGGTGCCAGTGAATCTATCCTTACACATAAGTCAAGACCTGTCAAAGCTTAAAGTCAGCTGGCAGAGCTTTGATGTTTATTTAATGTTAACACTGTTACTGTAAAATTAACAAAAACATGAAAATCCACTCTTATGACAGTTTTGATTCCCTTTATTTGTACAGAAAACGACTTTTCTAAGCTAGTCCCAGGAATATGCATCTTTATTTGATGATTTAACATAGACAATTTACTGGTCTCAGCCATGGTATGTACTGCCTATGTGTCCTGTACCAGAAGTGCTTCTACTGAAGCAATTTTTCCTGTTGAAACTAATTTTGTATTAAAAGATCATTCCCCAAATAAATAACCAGCTTGAATTTTCAGCTAAAAAAAGAGTTGTATTTCAATGCTTAATTTAGATGAAATAAAAGAAAAAAAAACAAAAAAAACCCCACAACGTTACTTGATTGGCCCAAAACAGGGGTTTACTTAGCTTATAAAAAACTGGAGAAAAATTAATTTTGTTTCATGTCAAAATATTTGTCAAAGTTCATTTGATCTGGAGCTGCACTATTTAAATCATTCTTTTGTTCAGTGCTAGGCCAAAACTCATCACAGAGCTTTTTTACTCCAAACACAAAAACATCTTAAATGTGAAAGGGCTTATGGATCATAAAGTCCTTTTTCTTTAACCTGTCTCCTCGAGTGATATTACTCAGAACTAGCTTCAGGAATGCCTGTTCCTGCTGCCTGGGATGGAGTCTGGCTCACCACTGCAGAGCTGCCATTGTGGCACAGAAGACTGGCCTTCAAATGAACACAATTTAATGCTTGTTTCTCTTTTTCAAGCCCAAAGAATAACAATTTCTATACATGAAAACACTTTTCCATAATTGTCGGTTCAATAAAAGAGATTTCTTCTCCCACAAAAGTATCTTTGTTAATTTTACCATCACAGTTAAAACAGCACAAACGCTAAATTTCAGGCTTGTCTGAATATATGTGTTTTCCCAGGTGGGCAGGCCCACTGAAACATAGGCCTGTAGACCTGTGTCTCTGCTTTACACCTCAGCTCTCTTGAATCTCTTTTACCTGTGGCTCGAGTTTCTGCTGGACTCGCCCTTAGGGGGCAGAAACATTTTGCTCTGTCTCTCTTATGGAGTGTAGCAGCATGGCCCCATTCTCAGCAGAAGAGGCTGTTGGAGAGGCTGTCAGACCCCACACATAATCTGCATGCAATGGCATTTTAATGCAAGCTGCAGTGATCTGTTTGTCCACCTGTGACAAGAACTAGGGTAAACAAGTGAGTTATGTGACTCACTTTGAACAGTCACTCTAATGGAAATGTGAGAACCAATCAAACAAATACCAGGCATTTCTACTCAAGAGCTCTACAGGTTTTTTCCAGTCAGCCAAAAAGAAATGTATTAAATTATTATTGTGTATTCTGCCTTGAAATGTGTCAGTAAAAATGCACCCCACATATAGAATACCTGAGCCTGTACTGAAATAAACCAAGAATCTGAAGTACAAAGACAAAAAATACAGAGAAAATTCACTGCATTAGTAAAAAGGGGAAAATCAGCCCATTGGAGACAGAGAACCCAAACCTACCTGAACTTTGCCTGTACCTGCTTTTGTACCCTGAGCACTCCTCTCTATCTCCCTCTATGCAACTGATGTCATATACCTCTTTTCAATAAATCTTTCTGCAATAAAACCATTTAACCTTGCAGTTCATCTCATGGCCAGACCAGTCCCTGGGGAAGGGGCTGGGCTGGTGATAGATCTATTCCAGCATGTCATTTGATGGCCAGCACACAGGACTTTGGGGCTTCTCCCCTGTGACCCCTCAGTCTTCCCAGAACTGCTAAGGCAGAGCCTTACACGTGTGAAATGTTACATGAGAAAACCTAAGAAAATGATACATTGAGTTGCTTAGCTTACAGGTGCCCCTGTTCCCTGTTGACTCACAGCTGCCTGAAAAAAGTCACAGCTGTTAACATTAATAAATGTTTGGTGCATGCAGGGAAATCACACAGTTTATTGCAATGAAATAAAAATTGTAAAAGCTTTATTTCCCTTTGGAAGCAGACACAGAGGGTCAGTGAGTATTTATAACTAAGGAGCAATTAATCTTCTTGTCACCTTTCACATCTGCCATTTACAAGGAATGATTGCCTAGGAAATTTCAGTTAATGGCAACAAAATCACCTTGTATATTATAATTTTCTCTAGGCATCACATGTATGAAGAATAGTGAGACCTGCTGCAATTCCAGAAAAACATGAGATTGTAGAAACTAAAACCTGTCATATGAAATTAATGCTCTTAACAATATTTTGAATTAATTTAATTAATTATTTTTAAGCTGAAGATACACAATTCTGGATACACTATAGAGTTTTAAAATCAGAATACATTTGTTTTCATATGCAATTTTTAATGTTTTTAATAATTTGTGTCTCTCATGACACTTTCTGCTTTTTACTTTTGTATTATATATTTATACATGTAAAGACAGAGAAATTATTTTCCCTATTCTATAGTTCTGTGCAATTTAAGCCTGATATTCTGAGGTAGCTTTCCAAAATATCTCTATTAAATGGCCTATTGATCCCTACAGTTGTAAATACCCACAGCACATTCGTTTAGCAGAAATGCAATTTAGTTAGAAAAATTAAAATTGTATAAATGATCCATCTGGAAATGACTGTCTTCTTGCCAAAACACCATTTGGGATACATTCTATCCAGTCTGGCCCAAGTCACTGACACTATAAAAACAGTCTAGGGAGTGTATTCATTTTAAGACGTTATTTATTATGCCACCAAATTAGTCACAGTATCATTCATCTCCAAACATAACTGAGAACCATGAAATGTAACTGTACCATGGACCAGCTGGCTAGCTGAGGAATCTTTGCACAGAGTGAGAATAGCTATAATCCAGCATTCAAGGCAGTCTGCCTCACTCCCATTGAGGACCAACACCTGGATTTTCTGCACCTCAAGTGTGCCAGCTGCCCCTGATAATCTCTGCTTGTTCTCATGTTTGCATATGTTTAATGTGCATAAAATGTTTGCAGGATCTTACAATACTGGGTAGTAAGAGAAATAATCTGTCATTGTTATATTAAATATCTCTGCTACAAATATCTGTGAAGTCTAATTTTGCTTACTCCTTCAGTCAGCTTTTGATTTTGATGCAATGTGTCATGAGGTACATTAAAATTTAGATCCAAACTCAGTGTACCTCTTTGAAGTCAGCTTTTTAAAAGTTTAATTAATGAAAGCTGAATGATTTTCCCCATGAGAGTCACAGTGCAATTCTAAGCCAGATTGTCAGGCCACTCTACAAGGGCTTGATGGCCAGCTAGAAATCTGGGAACTCCCAGTCAGTCATTCAGGAAGTCTTTTAAACAGTTTCTCAGAAGAGCTCAGAAGCTGCTGGAATGACATGTTCTTCCCTTGACATGCTCATGGTGAAATACACAGGTTTTTTTAAAACTGTGTTGTGGTATTTTTGGAATAGTGCTGGCTCTGCCTCCAAACTTCAGTCTGAGAGCACAGCTGGCTGGAGGCAATCTTTCTTATGCATGGGATGAGAAAGTTTAGATGGGACAGCAGTTTCAAAGGGTGTATTCCTTCCAAGTGACAGTAGAGATTCCTTAGAAACAACACAGGGGAAAATCTTGGGTTGCCAGGGGGAAAAAATCAGGGACAGATTTGAGGAACCAATGACCACATGCAGAAACCCCTGAGCTGGAGCTGTTTTGTTTTGTATTAAACAAGTAGGAGCTGTAAACAAAGGAGCTGTAACCTTTTTGCAGCAGCTGTTCAGTCCTCATGCTGAATGTGACAATTGATAGGTGAGTAATCCCTGCTTGCCACTGACCACCAGGCAACTCCTATCGTGGCTCACACATTTGCAAACAGCTTTCTATGAGAGCTGGGAAAAGGAATCATTTTACCTCAGTGAGCTCTTGCTCCAGCAGCCAGGAGTATATAAGGGGGTGTGAATTAAATCAAGAGATATCTCTTGTACATGAAGGTGGAATTAATGCTGTAGCCAGAAATTGTACAAAGCACTAGAGTTAGAAAGAGAACTGGAGTGACTTTTTAAGGTTGCTGAGACGCTACAATTCTCACTTCACTTTGTGATTTGACACAGGTTTTGGGCTATCTCATGAGCTGTAATAATATTTTGCAGTGCAATCAGGCAGAGGAAAAAAGCAGTGCGCTCCCAATTACCTGCAGGAACTCTTTATGCTCATTCTGTTTTAACGCAGCAGGTTGCTGTTTCAATCATTCATTCGTGTTCTAAGCTGCTGACAAACCAAAAATTTGAGATGTGTTTGAGAAGGAAAGTTTATGTGCTGAAAATTCTGTTTATTTAAAAGTTAAAATAGAAACCAAGCTCAGAAACAATCTGGAAGTTATAGGTAGTACTGCAACTGCAGAATTACCATAATTTCCCTTCCCAGGTGCTCCTTTTTATTGTAGGGCACATAGCTGTAAGGCATCCAAAATGTAAAAGGTAAGACTGTTTGGTACATTCTGAAGATATCAAAGTTATAGAAAATGTTCAGTACCTTTCAAAGATGTTATGTCCATGAGACTAAACCGTCTAAATGCAATTTCTCTGCAAAAACATGTGCACAGGTAATTTCTGTTCAGGGCAGTTCACAGTCCATGGAAATAGCAGCACAGACACCTTAATCTGACAAAACATGGGCTCTTTTGTACAAGCTCAGGAAAATTAAGCCGGCTCTGGAGAGTGTTGGGGAGGACTTGGGTGAATAAAAAAGAGATTTCCTCTATTGCTTGAGAGCAGAGAAAGAAAGGATCAAAAAGACTGACAGGAAGTGAGCAAGTATTTGGCCTGTGATTGGTAGTGCTATCACTACAAAATACTTTTACCTTCTTTTTTTAAAGGAGGACACCTGTCTTTTCCCATGCAATGCCTACTACAATCCTTTGGGTTAGGAATATGACCTTGCCCTGCAGGACACTGTCTTTTGTCACTGAAGTGAATGGCAAAACTGCAGAAATTACTTGAAAGGACCAAGATAACCAAGGAAAATAAAAAATTAAAGTAAAATTTACTTCCAGTAAGATATTTATATAGCATTTAAACATGATTTTAATTAATAATTTTGTTTCTTTTGTTTAGCGCACATTCATTCAATATACCTATTTCATCACATTATACATTATGAATTATTATCAGTTATATATATGAATGACAAGAGTAAACTTTTGTCAGCTGCTTGGGGAATATCTCAACTTCCCTGAACACAGGGATATTCACAATACTTTCTTTTAATAAAATAGGGAGAAAAAGTACGTGAGTGAGAGAATAAAGTTTATGCTTGCTATGCATTAAGGAACACAATATCAAAAAATTTTTGGGGAAAAGCCTTTAGGAATACCGAGTCTGACCACTAATTAAGCAGTGACAAGTCCACCACTGAACCATGCCCCTAAGCACATTTACACATCTTTCAAATACCTCCAGGGAGGTGACTCAAGCACTTCCCTGCAGTGATATTATCTGGCCATTCATCATGCTTCTATTTTCTTTTCAGATCACTTCCTCCTCATAACCCTGTTTGTAGAAATTAACACCACTGTGTAAATTAACCAGCAGTGATTTTTGCTAGACCTACAAATTGGTCAGGTGAGAAGATTCCAGTGAAAAAAGGGGAAATAAACATTTACCTTTGGGTAAGGAAATAGTACAAAATACGATATCTGACTACAGCCATTATGGCCAGTAGTTAGCAAGATACACAAAATATTAGTGTGTTAGAATCTCTTCAAAAACCTGTTTATCTTTTATGGACCACTTAGATGGAGGACAGAGCTTACTCCTCAGTTTTACCATACCCATCAGTCCATCTCCAAATTGCATGTTTTTCTAGCACCCAACACAGAACTTTGAGTCTAATTCACAGAATTATTTTTCTGCTTATTTAATTTGATCCTACTGACTAAATTAATTTAATGTATAAAAAAAAAATAATCAAAATAGTCTTTTACCACTGGTATCTCTGCAGTAGCATACTGTATCTTTCTAATTTTAGTGAATTTGGCTTTTAGGTATCAGTAAAAGTTAACAAAAATAAATATTTTTAAAAAATATGTACATAAAAATATGTCTGTACCCATAATGTTCTTATAAGAAATGAAAAATATAAGATACAGTTTTGCTTAAGCTTTCCCAAAAGAAAAAAAAACAAACAATCAAACTATTAATTTAAGGATATATCCACCAATGTAAGTGTACTTAGTGTCAGAATTGATGCATTAGCCAGGAAAGGTTTCCACCCTAGGTTAGTGACAGGTTTTGTGCAAGAACACAATAGACACCTGAAAATTTACTTTGAATATTGTCCTTACAATGAATATAAATTGAATTAATATTAAAACATAAAGTGAGAATTCTTTTCATATAAACTGCAAAGTTCGTACTTCCTCTCTTTTCCTGTTGCATGATACTATCCTGCTGATTTATTTCAGCTTATAATAGGGCTTTAACTAGTGCTTACAAAATGGCTCAAAATGGATAAACACTATTGTTACAATTGCCAATTGAGCTGGTTTACTTTTTTCTTTTTTCTTTTTTCTTTTTTCTTTTTTCTTTTTTCTTTTTTTTTCAATGTATTTGTGAAACTCACAAAGGCAATTTCCTCATTCCCTGATAAGGAGGACTGTTGTGAAGTGGTGAATTTTGATTAAGTGCATGTGTAGGTTTCTGTGTATTACCCTTTCAATCCTTTCTATACCAACCAGTGGAGTAGAAGTGTTCTATTACTAGAATGATTTGGAATGTCTTTGGTAACATTTAGCAATTCTGAAAATTGCAGTTGAATTTATTGCCATCATTAAGAACAGAACATTAATAAGAATTAAGAACTGTAACATTTTAATAACCAAGGCTTAAATTCCAATTGTTTTTTTGCTATTTGCTGTCCATTAATGCACAGCTAGGATAGACATTTTAATCATGTTTGGATACAATTAATCCCCAGTTTTTTTTTTTTTTGCTTGGGAAGTGGCAGTCACTTCTTGGCTCTCAGATTGTGCCAGCTGCAGGGAGGTGGACACCTGGGACCGAATTAAATTGTTGCCAATGCCTCAAGGAGACAGTTAGGTAAAAAGAGCTGCTGTGGAGAGAAGAGACAGGGATAGCAGCAGCCACAGAGACACATTGCAGAGACCATCAGTGGCACATCCAGGTCGACTGCCCTCCTGGCTCCTGCAGTCTTCTCTAAAGGACTGCTATAGTCAAAACCAATACACAGCTGTTTCCCCATCACACCTCCTACTACTCACCCAAATCTGAAATCAAACACAAGCTGACTCAAACTGTGTTTAGCTATTCCTGAATAATGTATTTATTTAGCAGCTGTTCAGCCTGAGAATGGTGAAGGTCAAAGAGTGGTACAGCTCTCTTGATAAGACAGTTTCCCCATCTTTTGTCTTTAGCAGTTTTCAGCAAGACTTTTTGTTTTCAGTGAACATCTGTGCATATCAATGGGTAAATACAGAAAAGTTCATTTTCCAAAACAGAGCCCTAATGTCCTGCATGGGGGTCAGTGTATCTTGAAATGCATGAATGTAATCTTTATAATGTTTATTTTAACCTGTCTAAAAATCATCAATTTTTTATTCTTTTGAAAGAATCAAGAGGGTCTGAGGTCTTCTCTTTTTCTGTTGGTTTTGTGTTTCTGGGACTGAACTGTTTAATTATCCCTAATTATATGATGAGCTACTTAGAAAATAAAAGGCACACAAAAAAATAGCTGGAAAAGAACAAAAATAGCCCTATAGTTAATTATGTTAAAAATACCAAACACTTGTCAGCATTCCATTAACATCTTAATGAGGGGGAAATAACCCTCATCTGTCTCAAAAAAAAAAAAAAAAAAAAAAGTTGCTTTAATAAAAAAAAAAATCCCAACCTAGTTTGTAAATTTTGCACCCTGAAACACAGATAATTTCTCCTCATTAAAATCCTACCAAATGGGTACCTAAGAGCTACCAAGTGTGAAGAGAACAGTGAGGTTTCTTCTCTGGTTGTTATTCAGCTAATGTCCTGGAGGAAGATTAATTAGACCACAAGACCTTGTATTAAAAGACTCATTAGAGCAATAGATCTGTACGGGAAGGGAAAGGAGGCTGGACAGGTATGATTTGTGGGGTGATTTCTCCCACATGGCATAGAAATTGCTCTCAGTCTGCATTCATTTTCTCATTTTAGTTTCTTCTTATTTCTGTGCTGAGGTTATATCCTGGGCCAGGCAGGTAAGAAGGATGAAGCCCAGGCTTGATCCCTCTTTTGATTGTGGAGGGTTGGTAAGCCATGCTGCTGGCAGCATGATAGGAAAATGCTTCTCCTGGGCTCTGGCAGGGAGTGACAGAACCAGGAGGAAAGCACTGTGGCTGGACTGGTCTAGCAAACAGCAATACCTGCACTAAGGATATAACAAGATTATAAGCTATTTTTATTCAGATATTGCAGTGCTGACATATTAGTCTTTTATTTCACAGTTCTTCAAGAAGGCTAACATTTCTCCTAACTCTTAAAATAGTATAAAAAAGCTACAGTAATTTCATTATACTGTCAGTGGTATATAACTAAGAAGCAGATGCTGGAAATTCAGCCAGGAAAAAGTAGAAAAAAACTCATTTTGAAAAGCTTAATGATTTACATCTGCTCTCTACATAGAAAAATAAATTTTGTACACCAAAAATGCTTTCCATTATATATATGTGTGTGTAAATATGTGTGTGTGTACTGACAATAATTAATTAATAGTTCTAAATATTCTTATTTCTCATGAAGAAAAGTTACTAGAGTTACTTCTGTCTTTGACCAATACTATCTGTAATTATCTGTCAGAGGAACAGATTTGCCTGTTTTAATCTGTAGCTGTCCTTTCCATGCTTTGAATAAAAAATTAAATCTTATATCAAAAGCATATTGATTTATGAATACCTACGAGCAAAAAAGCAAACACAAAAAACAAGGGAAAAATAAAAAAAACACCAACCTGTGGTCTTTATTCCTTTAGGTAGTTAAATGATCTCTTGGCAGTCTAAGCATGTCACTGAGCAAGACTGTTAGAGGGACTTCATCGTGGACCTTCTCTGTGCCTTCACATATGAACAGACTTTCTTAGGGATTTAATGCTGCAACTTCAACAATTCACCTGAATACCCCTTCCTCAACACTTTTTTATTTCACTTCTTGGGAAGTATGCTGTCCTGCTGCAAACATGTGACCTGTTAACTCGTCTTTGGCTGAAGTATTACAAGCTCAACATCGTAGCACCTGCTCTGCTATGCGCTGATGGATGAAGCAGAAAGGTGTGCTCTACCTTCTAGTTGCCATGCCTATTGAATATCAAATGAAAATAAGCTTCAGACTTGTTTGTAGAAGTTCTCTGCAGCCCTGAAGAACATCTGTTGATGATTCATATTTTATCATGCTTTGAAAACCAAACAAACCGGTGACATTTTTGAAAGATTTGGGGCCTGTGATATACTAAGTCTATACCCCGTATTCTCAGAGAGATTTCTGAGGCCCACATGCAAAACAGTGCATCTTACAGATGATGGAGACAGCAGTGACTGTATGCTATGGCCACTCAAACTCAGCAGTTAATGTATCACTGTGCAGGATGTTACAATTATTCCCAATACTATGTCATTAAAAATGACATCTACTAGCTTTCTATTTTTGACCACTCTAGCCATAGAAAGATCATTTTTTTCTTAAAAAAACAGTCTGAAAGTACATTATGAATAATACTCATCCATTAGCATCCAATAATTAATAATTATAATCCAATAATTAACACTTTGCTCTTTCTGCATATCTTTACAAGGACATTTTTTTTCTCCCCAACTTTTGAAGCACCCTACTGAGACAATCATAGTTACCATTTAGATGAGAAACAAACTAGGGTTTTATTACTTTACTTTTCCCAACAGATTGCATGATGGTAAATTGCAGCATATGGAAATACTTTTTTAAAAATACAGAGAGAGGCAGCTTTTATATTTTGATGAAAAGAACTAGCTAAATTTCCAAACGAAAGGCTTGTTTTATGCTGCAGCCTATTGCTTGTTCAACTGCTTGTGTTTGTTTCCAGCATTTGTAATGATACCATATACAGCCATAGCCAAACCATAAGATACACAAATTAAACTGGTAAATATCATGCTGAATTCAGAATGATAGTCACAGGCATTTATAATCTCCAGCAGCAAGTTTCTCAGGCTGCCAAATGTTTTTACTTTAAAATGAATGTCAAGGATTTATCTATATTTGTTCTCGAACACACTGCAGGAGTGCAGTGCATTCTTTATTTGTAAACTGTAGGAAATTTTTTCTGAGTAAATACATAAATTGGCACAGTCTATCTTAATGGAAAACTTATTATTTTAATTACTAGGGGTTGGTGTACCCTTTTGCTTTGGATTTTTTGAATTAGTAATTAATGACTTTATGACAAATAAATCCCCATTTATTTCTTTCATTTCAGGGAATTAAAATGAAGATAACTCATTTCAGAGAATTTTCAATATTACCCCGGGGTTATCAGGACAAACAGTACCATATGGGAATGGGGAGGCAGGATGCAGGTTTAGGAACAGCTGAAGCCAGAGAAAATTTAAATGTGAAATAATATACACAAACATTTCTGATTATTGGTATTAATGACTGTTTATCTTGCAAACTCTGTTGCCAAGAAGTAGAGGCCATCTTCACCAATAAACTTGATCAAAACAAGATTTAAAACTTGATCACTGGTGGATAAAAGAAGAAAAAAATTCCACAGCATGAGAATAAAACAAGCCTAGCTAGGAGATATGTCAAGCCCTGGATATTGTCACAAAGAAATTGTCTGGTTTTTCTTTACAGATATCAAAACTTCTTCAGCAGGCTTAGTTTTAGAGCCTTTCCTTTGCCATTGCCTGCCCCTACCCCAAGTAACATCAGATCATACTCCAACAGGACAGTTTTCCCTTTATTTGATGTTGATGTAACTGATCCTTGGATGGACTCAACTCATCACAGCTCTTTGGACTCAAAATTATTTTTGGTAGCTGGCAGTTATTCAGATTTGCTTCCTCTAGAGAGATGGAAAAGACAGTTCTAGTTTGTCAAATCCACTGCATTCCCATTAAATAGTACCCAAGCTTTAAATGTAAACAGAAAATTTCAGCGAGCAAACAGATACATTCTGGCTTGTAAACTGGAAAGCACATGTATGAAAGAGCAGCATTTAAGTAAAAGAGAAAATAAAACAAAAAAGAGCATAAGGTAAAAAAAAAATCTCAAAATCTACCTGAAATCAGTCAGCTTCAGATGCTGCTCAAGGTCTTAATGAGGTTTTTCTCAAATAAGTACTTAAGGAAACAATTAAAATATCCTGGCTTTGCAGTAGTTGGTGTTAAGATTTTATGATGTATGGACCACCATGAATTTTTCAGCAGATAAGCAGCTTTTTTTAAGCAAATTGAAAAGGGCTATGTTTTTAGTTACTTTTGCAGTCCCGTTAGGAATAGTTCATGCAAATTATTCACTAAAATGTTGCCTTTTAAAGTGGACTCCTGCCTTGGGTTTTCTGTTCCTTATTTGAACCTAAAGGTTTGCTTGTAGTGACTAGAGTGCAGCCATTTCTTAGTGTTTTAAAACTTTTCTCTTTTTGGGTGAATTTAGGTTTCTTTTATTTTGTTTTGTATTTTTATATGCACACACATACACACACACACACATATTTATAATACCATCTTGAGCTTCATTGTTGCTTTGTTTGGGTATTATATTTTTAATAATAACCTGAGGATCTTTGAAGCTCTGACCTTTTTACATGTTTTAACCTTTTTCATCTTCAAAAGTCATTTGAGTTTCAGCTCTTTATTTAACATTTGGAGGTCTTTTTAAACCACTGTTCTTTATTTCTTTTAAGTTTGGGGGAATGTTTTTTATTTTTTGACTTTTCTTTCTAACATTCTCTTTTAGAAGACTACACAAACATTACTCCTATATCCTGCTGGTTTTAGGAAGTTCCAAGTGTAAACAAAGGTTTTATTCTTATCCCTTGTAGTGATGGTGGCAATTTTCCACCAGCAGAATTTAATGCTAGACATCCGTTTTAGGCATTTTTCCCCTTTTCTTTATTCATACAATGATTTGAAACTTTGTTCTGCTGCTTCTCCAGCAGTGACATTGGAACATAAGCCCAAACCATGGCTTGTAGTTACATGGCTAATTTTTTTTCTCTGAGATGATAGAGAGTACTACATACCATTCAATTCAAAGAGAAGGAATAAGATCCTGATATCTTAAGCAGTTATCACCATGTATAAAGATGTGCCTGAAAGAAGGAATAGAAGGTAGAAAATGAGACAAACATTTCTGCAGACAGAACATGAGAAAGGACTTCTTTCTGTTCCTGAGAGCCTAATTTTCAAGTTAGTGTAGTACAAGAAATGACTGTGCTTATGTATCTTGTCCTGTCTATGTCCTTAATTTGTCATGACTCCAGCACTAAATTATAGAAGATGAGTATCTTCCATAAAGGCAAGAAATGTAGGCAGGGTACAGAAAAAGAAGGATTTAGCAAATGGCTGCTATAGAGTAATTGACTTATTAATGTTATAAACAGAAATCAAGAATTTGTGCTACCCTAAGTAAGTATGAGTGCAATATTTGGATCTTATTTTATAAGACAGTCTGTGAAATATTTTACTGCTGATATGTCTCAGGTACAGCATCCAAACAAGTGCTTTTTACCACATGGATCCCAATATCTGAGCTTCATGAATCTTCATTATGAGCTTTGTGGCAAAATTATGCTTCAGTAAAATCAACCAGTTATGCTAAAAAGTCTATATTCAGACACTACCTTGGTACTACAGTGATTTTTGCCTGATTCAGAGACTGATTTTTCTCTGATGGATTTTTGGAACATGTGTCCTACACATTGCATAAATTCACATATCCCTTGCAATGATGCATTAATTCCCAAAATTATTTGTAAGGACAGTGTAGTGGTTTATGTTCAGAAGTTTGTGTTTCGTGGCCAAGGCACCAGCACAGAGAGATAATATTTAATGCATTGGTTGTTCATCTTCTATCTGCAGGTTTTTTTGCCTGGCCTCCAAACTCAGATGCTCCAAATTTGCAGGAAGTTAATCTGCATGGACAGGCTGCCTTGAGTCATCAGGGTGCATGGGGTGAGGCAAACTACAATTCTGAATGCATCAATAATATGATACACCCTACCAGTCAAATTTGCATTGATTTGGGGAAAAAAAAATGTAATTAGATCAACTGCAATATCCTCTAGTTATCAACAGTGTAAGTTTGATGGGGATCTGCTCTGATTTAAACACTCAGGCCTGCTGGTCAGGAAATATGATAATTTTTTATTTTTACAGGAAACATTCCTCATACCATAATTCTGTGATTTTTAAAAAATATTTTATGAAGAATATGACAGAAAAAATGTATTAAGGTTGCACAACAATTAAGTTATATATTTTATGTAGCTGAAAATATCTAGATAAGGGAAAAAGTGTTTATTTTTTCCATGTGAATATTCATAGGATTTTTCAATTTAGTACCTACTTAATCAAAGACAAATTAGACCCTGTATGACCCTAATTACTGGGCTACTACAGCTACCAGAGTGTCTAGATTCAAACATCTTGAATTAATCAGTCTTTACACAGTGCATATTTGAGCAGATTTCCTTAACATGACTGTATTTTTCAGTGAAATGAATCAGCTGCTCAGGTTCAGTGTAGAGAACAAAAGGGTAGAATGACACCTCCCAGACACTGAGTCATGCTAGTTCTTGAGTGGTTTGCTGTGTGGTGTTTCTAAATGAATCCTGAGGACATGGTGACTACCCCCAAGTACTCCTGTGTATGATTGAAAAAGGCACCTGGATTTTATACAATTACAAGCATATTCAGCAAGGCAGCTCCTGGCCTCGGGATACAGGGATGGCTTGCAACCCATCACATTAGGTGCAGCTGCCTTTTCTAATGTCCTCATGGATGATTTTGCATTTAGGAACCAAGAAAGAAGACTGGATATGGGTTTTTTTAACTTTTTTTTTCCCAAAGTACAAAAGAATTTAGATATTTTTCTTGTAAAAAGGACACACTTAGAAATTAATCTACATCCAGAATCTTTCTTCCAAGTAAATGAAAAATCGAGTTAAGACAATGAAAAGCACATCCAATTAAGATCAAATGGAGATGAAATCTTTTTAGTAATCACAAGTGTCATCAAATATGCACTACTCTGCCTCCAACTGATAACAAGACACCTTTTCTAAATTATGCTCTCCTAGTAGAAGTGCCTTGAATAGTCATGTATTATGCATTTAGTATTTGTGACAAAAAACTTCTGTGTATCTCTAATTGAAATGCATGTCTATACAGCATGATTTTTGCTATTAAACTAAAACAGGGAGGCAATTCAGAACTTTTTAGTTTATAGATGTGAAAAATGGTGGAAAAATGGGCCTGTTCCCACCCAGTAAGTCAATGACAGTGGTGACACATCTCTATTATGAAGTGGGAGGCAGGTCAGGAACCCATGCTTTCCATGACAACTGTCCACTCTGGAAATGCCTGCCCAGACTCAGGATGCTGTTGAGCTTTGTGCACTGCACTGCAGCTTTGGGCTCTACTTGGGCCTGCAGCATTGTGTCTGTGCAATCTCTGGCTCCTGGGGCACCACAAACACCACATTTTGTAAGAGATCAGTTAGGGAAAAGTAAGTAGCATCTACTCACAACATTCCAACAATGTGAAGAAATAGTATAATCATACCTTTTTTTCTTTTTTTTTTTTTTTCTAATACAATGCAGTAATTCAAAGGAGATATCAGTTGGTTATCGTCTGTTGTGAGTACTGGACTGAGATGTGGGAAAGATCAGAAGTCCATCTCTCTGTCTATTTAAGTCTATGAAAATATTACAGTTCTCTCAAATAAAAAGGTTTCTCCTCCTTCCTCCCTTTGACATGATGAGGAGAACCCAGATCATTGCTAGTATTTCAGTTTTAGAACTCATCTGATTTATAACAAATTCTTTCATGTAGATAACCAAGGTGCAAGGATGCTTTAGGAAGGAATTCATTTTAATATTTTAGTCTTACCTGAAAGCATGTATTTCCACCTCTGTCTCTCAAATACTGTACATCAGATTCTGGAATGGAAGCTGTCAGCCCCTGCCATGCATGTGGATAGACTCCTCGAGATATCACATATTTATTGATTCTGCAAAAGACATTAGCACAAGAAAGAAAAAACCCTGCCATTTCTTTTTTACTCCATTCTTCTGAGAGGAGGTGCACACAAGTTCTGCTTTTACCTGCTTTTAGTTGCCAAGTAGCAGAAATGTGGGTTGATGACAGTGTCCTGGGCTACTTGGGTCACTGACATAGATTGAAAGGTGCTTCTCATTTTCTCAAGTTTAAATACTTTGTGGTAATCAATCCTTGTTTTCTCAGTTGCCAGTAACCCATTGCTTCTTCACTTTTGGGACCAAAATCAACAGGGAAGAGAACAGTTCAAAGCAGATGGAACTGGGCCAATGGGCATAATCAGAAAGTCAAGATATGGACTGAAAAGTCTGCATAACAGCATAGACTACAGTGCATGAATTAATTACCTGACAGATACATTTATTTTTCTTTTGGAAAGAATTTCTTAGAGCATTTATAATGCCACAGAATACCATCAATCTAGTCCATTAACAGGACTGAAAGACCATCAATTTTATTCTTTTTCCATGGTGGAAAAGTTCAGTCACACTCTCTTAACAA
Source organism: Cyanistes caeruleus (assembly GCF_971803275.1). Lineage (NCBI taxonomy): Eukaryota > Metazoa > Chordata > Aves > Passeriformes > Paridae > Cyanistes > Cyanistes caeruleus. The sequence goes on along the minus strand of NC_141704.1, from coordinate 39,450,823 downwards.
TTTGAGAAGCTGGGTTAAATATAAAATCTGATATTATTCACAAAATTGTGGTGATAAAAGGGACATCCCGATCAAAGGAGTAAGAAGAATGAAAATCAAGTAATGGTAAACCCATTGTAGAAGATAAACTGAAAAGGTTTGCTATTATGAAGAAATTCTATTTGTTTTCTTCTAATTCTGCTTATTCAGAACTTGCATCTGTTATTAATTCAGACTGACAGATATTTCATTTTGTTTTGCATTTCTTTGGATCTTTAAAATGTACAAAAGACCACAAAATTTTCTATGTTGCTTTCAAAAGCCTCAATTAATCCTCTTGCAATTCCTTGAAAATATGACAAGGAAAAATATTTGTGTATATTTGGTTTCTGTTCTGACTTAATAACAAATGACATGTTTAATGGTGATTGATGACATTTAGCAGTTCTCATCCACTAGTCACCAAATCCTTAGCTAGCTAGTAACCATTGAGATATGTGTGTCAAGAAAGCCTCATATTTCACTTTCTAGAATAAAAACGTCACAGAAGACAATCCCCAGGCTATTTATAGAATCAATATTTCACAGTAAGGTTTATATTAGTGACTGTTTTCCTGTGAGAATTGTCAGGAGAAGTTGAGAGAAAATACACTGCACCATAAAGAGGTGCTGGGGAGAAAACCAGGGAGTTGGAAGGGGTGCACAGTGCAGACACAGGTGGTAGGGAAAGCAGTGCCCTGCCATAGCTGCAGATGACCCAGGCACATCAGTGTTTATGTGCTCAGGGAAATACCTTATCCTTGATTACCAAAATGGATCAAAAACTGAAGTCAGCATCAGCTATTTTTGTGTAGACGAGGAGTAGAGAGAAGAACATGCTACTCCAGAGGTTTTAATTTACATCAAATTACAAGTCTGAGAGATAGCAGACCAACTAAAAGGCAGGCAAAGTGCTAGAAGGCTGGCATAAACAGCTTTAAATTACACTTCTCCACTGCATGAGTAGAAACTACTTTTCTGAGTGGGCTGCTTTCAGCCCAAAGCCAGGTTTAGCCCCTATCAGAGCATCACTGGAAGTCTGCTGAGAACACCCAGAAGAAACTGGTGAAGGGTTTACAGAGCAAGATTACAAGTTGTATGAGGAGCAGCTGAAGGAGCTGGGGTTATTTAATCTTATATAAAGGTTATTTAACCTTTTCCTTAAAAAAGGAGGATCAAGGTGTTATCACCCTCTACAACTTCCTGAAAGGAGAGTGTAGCCAGGTGGGGGTCAGTCTCCTCTCCCAAGTAACAAGTGATAGGATGAAGGAACAACCTCAACAGGCTCCAGGAGATATATATCAAGAAAAAAAAAATTATTAATGAAAAATGGTTGTTAAGCACTAGAACAGGCTGCCCAGAGAAGTGGAGGAGCCACCATCCCTGGAGGTGTTTAGAAGATGTGTGCATATAACACATAGGAACATGGTTTAGTGGTGGTCTTGGCAGAACTTTGTTAATGGCTGGACTTGATGACCTTACAGGTCTTTCCCAATGTAAACAATTCTAAGAGACTTTAAATATTCATTTTCCCTCTCTGCTTTTGTTCCTGTAGCTTTTGAAGGCTTGGGGATTTTTTCCTGAGTTTGCACTTGTCACCAATATGCACAGCTGTCTGCACAGGCAGGTTTAGGCTGCTCTGTGCAGCTGCAAGTGCTTTTCCCTCGTAGACCATCAGTGGCCAGTGACTCCTGCCAGCTCTGTGCTAGCAGTACACCAGGATCAATCCTTTCTTACTAGTGTAGGGGTGTAAAAAGGCAATACAGAAACTGGGGATATACCTGTAGTTTGCTCTAGACAAATGAGGAAACTAAAGACAGTACATAAGCCTGAGTGGCAGACCTTGATATGTGCAGCAGAAGTTGAATTGCTTATGGCAAGTGAATTTTCAAAGGACCTGATTGTATGTGACAACAGCAAGGGGAAGGACAAACAAGTTTGCTCATCTGTGTCCAAACTCAGGGTAAGGCATATATGGGCTGCTGAAAACTGTGTTATTTCTGGTGTTCTCGGATCAGAAGCTGATGCAAACTGACAATCATTGAGTTTTCCTGTAAGGGTTCATATCACCAGTGATTTTAGTCAGCTTAAGTGAGCTCTTCTTCCTACATTTACATCACTGTCTTCTGTCTTACTTAGAAAGCACTGGCACACAAATTAAAGAGGTGGGTTTATTAACAATACTTACCACTAAAGCTTTTGTAGGAAACTTATACGAGCACAATGTGGAAAGTGACCTGCTGCTCTCAGAATATTGGATGATGCAGCCACTAATTGGCCTCTTAATGAAGGCAATTAATATGTTTATAATTATGGGAAGCAGAATAGGTAACACTGCAGCACAGTGTTACTCTGGCAGTAACACTGTGCTGCAGGTGTGCTGTACAATTGTCCCCACAGCCCTGACCTGGCAGACACTCCAGCCAGTATGTGAAGGTAAAATCAGTGTGTGCACTGGTACATAGGTACATACTGTGTTCCTTGAAAAAACAAGGCAGAGGATGGAGGAAAGAAAGCAGTAGTTCATCTGAACTGAAGAGACATCTGGACTGTGGGGAAAAGTACAGCAAAGCACACCTACTCCAGCTTGGAGCCAGAGCTGAGGTTGCCAGTCCATAACGTGTCATGCACACCTCAGTCACTTCAGCAGAAAAACAGGGAAAGCAGTAAGTCACAGTAACTGCAGTAAGAAAACTGAACTAGAGATGCTGAGAAACCTCATGCATCAATCAAAAGAGGTGATGAAGACAAATGTAAACTAATATATTCCTTTTTTTGAGAATAGCTTCTTCTTCTGTACTATCAGACCTTTCACTGAAATACTTATCAGTGACCAAGAACTCTAAATAACAAATCCTATCCTAACCAGGTAAAACAATTTTAAGAAGTCATTCACTGTTCTGTGGTTCTGGAGATCACCACATCATTTAATATCTCTGAAGATAAAGAGGGTAAGGAGTAGATAAGGTCCAAGTTTGTGTGTTGTTTCTTCATGGCTCACAGAGGAGGATGCAATATTTCACAGTTACCATCCTCAATTCAGTCAGTGCTGCTTCTAGGGAAGAGATTTTTGTGACTGAAACAATGGCTGTTCAGAGCCTGTAGATCAAGTGGCTCAAAAAGGAATCAAGAATAACCTATTAAAATACAGGACTGAAATCTGCATTTATATCAGAAAAGATGGGAAGAGAACTGCTCAAAACTCTTGTACAAAACTTGGCAGAATAAAAAGTGTTTAGCTGTCAAATAGGTGCAAAATTCAGCTTCACAAGATTGAGGGGACATTTAAATTTGTTTTCTCTTTTCACTTTTATAGCAAATTATATCTGAAGAAAGTAAATTCAGCTCCTTACATAGGAAATTAATGTATTTTGATGCCCTAAAAGGTAATGAGCATAGATGAGAACTAAATTCAAAGACATCTCTCAGCCTCATATGACAGTAAGCTTCAAGCATTGTTGACCATGACCAAATGCAGCCTTCTTAGTTATCACAGATTTTATTTGCTGGCTGAATTTCACAGAACTTAACATTGGAAATTTTTATGTGGGAAAGCAGACATCTCAGCCAGACAGGTAAAGATGTAATTACATACTTGCACATGCTTATCTGGGGTTTGGCATGTACAAACCAATGCACTCAACAGATTTCACAGTACAGTGGCTAGAACAGCCTTCTAAAACTTCTGTCCTACATTTGGTTGTTGTGGAAAATTAGAGAAAACAACAGCAAAGACATCCTAAAGTGAGAGGGTAAAATTTAAACGTTTACTTAGCCATTCAGTGACCAATCTTATAATACATGTTCAACCCTACCAAAGGCAATTTGCCACTACTGAAATTTTTGTTATTTGAAATTAAATGGTAATTTATTCTTCTCATTCTTGTGTAATTCAATATGTATGCTGAGACTTCATCTAAAGATGTTAGTCCAATAATATTTTGATGATAATGACATTGAAAATTTGCTTATTCCTTGTCTTAAAACAGAAGTGTGCACACAGAAAAGTAGGCATGTATTTCACACTAGAACAAAAAAATCCTTTTTATTGAATGTGAATTGTTGTTGAAAAAAGATAGAAAGCCACATATGAGATAAAATTATGTAAATATCAATAGAAAACCTTATCAGAAAAGTTGAGTTGTTCATTAAATGTCAGAAAAAAATTAACACAATCACTGTTTTGCCTTATTACAGAAACACATGTAGTTTACCACAGGAATGAAATAAGATGTCCTTTCTTGGGGGATTTCACGCTAATTTCCATGGACATGATCAATTGAAGCAAGGTATTATGCAGTTCCTAAAATAGGTTCAGGTTTTTGTAAGTTCTTCTAGCAATATTATCTGAAAGCAGAACAAAAGAATAATGAGCGTGAATTCCTTTTTTATTTACTGCAAAAAAAGGAAATAAACTTTTTAACTTGAAAGAGGAAAAAAGTGAAATTATAATGGATAACATGCCAAAAACCCCAACTACTCTTATAGTAAACTTGGCTTTCAGGACTTGTAGGTATTATTGGTAATAGTAAGCAGTTTTTCCACATGGATCTAAGAGATTACATCATTATTTTAAGCACTCCTTAAAATTGCTTCCTTATTCTATTTTATTTTTAGTGTAGGCAAATAAACAACATTAGGAGACATTAATCTACTAGCAGCTCCTGCAGCCACAGGATATCATGGGTTTTTTGAAATCATCCAAAATCTCCTGCCCCACTTCTGACCCCTTTTGACTCTCCATGTCTGGAATGATTGTTGCATCTCAGGTGTGATGTCTCTTTGTCCCTGGGGAATCCTTTACTGAGCTCTCTTGAAATGTTATCCTTTAAGTCTGCAGTGTTACTCTGTCCATGTGTCTTTTTCTTTTTGTGTCCTCTTTCATATGACCTGTTTTTCCTAATTCTGGTACCTCCTTATGTTTACCTCATTTAACATCTGTTTTCTTTTTCATATTCAGGTCAAACTGAGAATTCTGCTGTGTCTGCTGAGATTCAGGTTCTATGCATGGGCTTCCCATTGCCCCAGCTGCTTAACTGAAGTCTTTTCAAGAGGTGAAATTTCAGGTGTGGACACCTTGTTGGACTAATTCCTCCTGATTTTAAAGGGACTAAGGGTTCCTCCATAGGCTGTGGGAACTGAGCATCAGGCACCTACAACAAACATGAACTACAAAAGTCATGGAAACATTTAATTTTCCTTCTTTGAGCTTTTCCTTGTGTGCTAGTGGCACGGTCAGTTGGAAGTACAGTAGTCACAGTGGTGAACAAAAGCTGTATATTATTCTGAATGGATAGGTGTTCTGCCTTGAAGCATAGTCCTGCCTGGATAGAAGCCTGTGTCCAACATGCTTCTGGCAAGTGTTACCAGATCAGTTCACTGCACTGTCCTTCCTCCCAGTGTGTGATCTGGACATTCAAGGAAGAAAATTTCTCTCAGCAGCCACAGACTAAATCAAGACTTACCAAAGAGAGGTCTCATTTAAGATCTATTTAGAGATGGTGAGTAAGTCTTAATGTTTTGCAGACCATTTACTGGACTTTAACAGGGCCATGAACATCACCCTGAAGTGATGGTTTGGCAATGGGTTAAGTCTGGCTTTAGAACTCATTGCATCAGATCAAAAAATCTGAGTTGAAATATTCACCTGTCATCTCACTATGACAGTCCAAATGCAATAAAAAATGCTAATGTTCTGTCAGACTTCTTGTGAGATCTGGCACATCTCTCCCTAACATCCTAACCTGAACATTTTTTTGTGTAAAGAATTTCTTTAAAACTTGAAAGTCAAGATAATTTAATGTGCTACCACCCTAAAGAACCTTCATCTGTACTTTTCTTAACTGATCCTTGGAAGTTTTCCTTCAGATAATACAAAACTCAGATTTAAACCCAAATGGCTCATTTACAGCTGAGTTCTACATTAAAACCTTCCTCTTTGCTCTAGCACTTGTGCATGTTTCTTTCATGGTACTATTTGAAAAATAGAGCAGAATAAAGCATTCTGCAATGGATCAAGTTATTTTATTGACCAATGTGGAACAGCAAAACCCTCTGAAAGTGACAAAGAAGAATTTGTGAAAATGTTAAATCTTGATAGCACTCTGCCTTTTACACTTCATATCATCAGCTTAATGGATATGGCTTTTGCAGATAAATTTTCCCAAGGAAATAATTAGCACCTTTTGCTCAAAGGTTTGCTTTTTAAAGGTGGTCACCACATTTGTCCTCAAACATTACAGAGGTTTCTCACTATCTACCCACTTGATTGTTTTTTCTTGTTTTCTGAAACCTCAATGCATGTATATACTGTGTAGAAATATGGCCTTCTCTAGGAGAGAAGAAACATTTGTGTACTAGTATTTTTTTCAACAGAGTGTTTGCCTTTCAAATTTCAGCATATAGTTAATGCAAAAAAACAGAAGTTAAAAAGTTTATCAGATCCTTAATCAGCATCCCATAAGAATCAGACCTTCCTCATGGTCTGATCTGCTTTCATATTAACTCCCACTAATATTAAAAATTAAACCAAATAGTTATTCAGAGGATTGCTCAGGAGCAAATTATGATTTATTGTATTAAAAAATCAAGCCCAGTGAGTAGAGGAGAACTCAGCTAGACAATTACTTTACTGTCAATTTTGTATTTTGTAAATGCTGGTGATTAATATTTATGTTTTAATATCTATGTTTTCAGAAGTACCCTGTGCTGGTTTTGCATTAATTGATTTTTAGTAAGGAGGAAAGAAACCAACCATGGAAATGGGTTTAGGTTTGTGAACCTAAACCACTACAGACCCTTTCTACATTCAGGACAGGTCATAGAGGTGGTATTTAACTCATTAGGATGTCACAGAATAAAATGAAGTTGATCACCTTATTCCAGAGCATAGTGCATATTTGTTTAATTTGATGTCCACTATTCCATTTGGTATGACTGACTGGCATTTCATCAGGAAAGATTAAAGACTTCACTGGATTTATTAGAAACAGGCTTGCATTTCATTGCCAAAACCATGGATAGTTGCACAAACACTAACATGATTCATGGTTGCTGAAATGTAATTTATACACATCTTTCATTTACTCTTAGTCAGCAGCACCACTCATGTTCAAGAAACTGTCATCACATGAATGTTGAGGAGTGAAGGTTTTCCAAAACTGCTGCTCAAGCATCCAACTCATGATCAAATAGCAAAGCTGAGGAGAAAATAATGGTAAAAGAGGGAAAAAATAAATCCTGAAATCAAAAATGTAAACTATGAATTTCAGGTCAAAGTAAAAGAATTTAGTAATTTCAAAGCATTGTCTTTTGATTCAATTTAACTCAGCACAAATTATGTTTCTTTAAAATGTTATTTCTTATGAAAAAATGAACTCTCAGTTTTGAGAGATCAAGATCTGCTACTCTGAACTTTCCACAAATCTTTATTTTTAGTATTTAGAACTGACAAAAAATTGGCCCTTTTCTTAAAAAAATCTTTTGGTTGTATTATGAAGAAAGCTTTTTTTTTCCTGTGCGCAAAAATTAAGATTCTTTGCTTTTAGAAACACCAGGGCCTGGGGTAAAAATCAGCCCATGCATTGTGAATCTAAATGATAAGCAAGTGAATTTCAAGCCCCTTCTGTTTCAAACCTCAGGTCTTTTAGGACAGAGCAACAGAAGAGTACTGATAGAGAGGGGAGTTATCTAGAAAACAGTTGGCATACTTCTGTTACACAAATACACCTGGAACAAAGCTCTTTTTTCCCCTCTACTTCTTCTTCTGTAGAGTTTCTTCATCACTGTAATATAAATGATGACACTTTAAATAGCTCCTCATTCTTGACTGAGAAACCCTTTGGCGTTACACCTCTGTTATCCTCCCACAGCAATTGTGAGGCTGGAATGATGGATAGCCATTAATGATGGATGGCTTGATGATTCATGATTTTCACTGCTGACATTAAAGAGGAATCACTCTAGGTGGGTTTACCATTGGCCAGCTTTTACACATGGGCTTGGAGCTGAAGCAATATAGAAGCTATAATTGGCAGTGCAGGAGAGTTGTTAAGTGTTTTTCACACTGATTCCTGCCCTGGAGAAGTTCCAGCACTTTTTTTATTGCCTTGCCCCAGTGTGGGTGCATGCAAATACAGGTGATGTGCCATCTCAGGATTTGCTCATTGTAAGTCAAAATGGTGTGATCTGTAAGTTCACAGAGACTACAGTTTATAACATAAATGTCCACTGTATCCTAAATCAGTCACATGAGAAAATGCCATAGAAATATACTCCCCCAATAATGATGAATCATGTTAAATTCAGTTGTATGATTAGGAAGTACTTTCAGTATTTCAATAAATCAATATGTTCTTTTTGTCACCAAATCTCAAAATGCAGACAAATGACATTTGACACTGATTATTTTGTGTTTTAATAACCATGAAATGACTTGTTGATAGAAACAAAGAATATCACATCTGCTGGTGAAAGCAAGAGTAGAAGGACATTTCTAATTTTCCAGTGTTGAACTCTGAGCCAAGAAATTATCCATCTCTCTGAAACAGTTTACTGTACACATGGCAGAAGTTATGCATCTTGCATTCTAACTGGAGCCTCAAAAACTTGGGACTGTTAGTGTATTTATAGAATTAATTGACAGGAGATGAATTGCTACCATTAACAGCATGACTGACTAAGACTGACTGTGACAAAAATCATTCTCATTCTTCCTTTTCAATCTAAAAGTTATTCTTTTCTCTTGAGTGGAGCTGAATTCACCCTATTTGACCGAATATTAAATAAGTGGCAGAAAATAAGCTGCGTATAATCTTTAGAACTTATATTAATGCAAAGTGAATAATGAAAGTGCATATTCTTTACAGTGAAGACAGAAGAATTCTGTCAGTTTTAGGCTTTCACTGAAAAAAGCCCTAAATACCAGGAAAAGGCATCTAAAAACATTAGGGTATTCTGAATATGACATTTACCAACTTTAGGGTACTTGTAATGACATGCTTTATGCATGTCTGAAATATATGACACTTTTAATGCATCCTTGTAGAGAAAGTACCTGACATAACCAACTTTTAGATGAGAATTTACCTTATAAAAGCAATTTTTTCTTCCAGAAGGCAGCAGTAACTTACTTAGAACTCTTCTAATGAAGAGTAACGTTAAAAAGATGATTATGAACAGTGATGTGCCTTGATTTAAAAAAGAATATAAACCATTCTTCAGTCAATTACTATCCAAGAATTAGCATCTGAATGTTCAAAAAACACATAAATTGCCTTCACTAAGTCTCTAGACTTTCCTCAGGACACACTGGATGTCAGAAGACTAATGAAAACATTAATACAATTTAGAGCTGTAGTACTTTCCGACTGCTATTGGTTATTAATGATCTCACTTTGCTTTCACAGTTAATGAAATGCTTGGTTTTGAATCAGACCTTATGTTGTCAGATCTATGTCATTCATCTTATTTTCCAGTGTGTGTTAACTGCATATGATGTGCTTTATATTTTTGTTTGGGGATTTTTTCCCTCTTTAACCACATTGGATATAGTCTAAGCAGTTTAAGGTATGCCTCTTTTTATGCCAGAAGTACAGACTTATGGATAAGGCTGTCACCTCAGTAGTTGTTTAATGCATATCACAGCCCTTCAGGTTCCTCCTTGGAACTGTAAGTACAGCAGTTTAAAACAGTCAAATTTGCTTTTGTGTTGCCTTTAATCTTCCTTACTCTTGTTCCTTCCAAAATGGACAATATAAATAAACTGAGGAAGATGCAGCAGATTTTGAGGGTAGTACAAGAGCCTCAAGTTCAGAATTAGAACTGAAGTATCCCTGGGTGGCCTTTCAGCTCCTTAAGGTGCATTTCAGTCATGTCTCAAAACAGCTGCAGGGCTAGACACATTGATGTAAAACTTGCAATTGTAAAGTATGGTTATAAAATATTCACAGGCTTTCCAGATCCCATTCTCATGAGAATATCCACAATACAGGCAACATCATGTCTCTTTCTGCATAGCACAGCCTGCCAGAGACAGCAGATTTTGAAAGAGTATTCTTAGTGATCAGTGATTACTCTGGCTGTTTTCCATAGACCCTGCTCTGCAGAAGTCATTTTCATTGGCCAGAGGAAGCCTAGAGTAGATTTGATCCCTTATTCTCCTTCTAACTTTTGTCAGAGTAGATACCATCATTTTACCCTGGACTTACTTCAGCTCACTCCTTACCTTTCTACCCTCTCTACATCTCTAATAGCAAAATAATGTTCCCTAACCCTGAAACTGAATGGTGGAGCACAGCTCAATTCAGGCTGGTGGGACTTCTTCCAGCAAATAGATTGGCTTCATCCATACCCTGTGGTGACCCTCCCACCATTGTCTCTCTGACTATGTCCCTGAACTGAGAATATGATGCTTGACTCAAGCCAGGTAACCTGCAAATATTTAAAAGCTGAAGTTCATCATAAAATAATGCTTGTGCCTGAGCTCAGTGAGTTTCTTTGTGAAGATGCAGCCAGTAATTGCCCGAGCACCAAATTCAATTTACCAGTAAAAAGAGAAATCAGAACAACTGCATGTGTCTTGCAAACACCCATGAAACCTTATTTGTGAGAAAAAAAGATTAGCCACTGCAGTGATAGCTTTTTGAGAATCATTGTTTTAGAATCCAGTAGGAACTGCAGGGTTTCTATTACTGATACATTAAATAAAGCAGAAACACACAAAAACTAAAGAGTCCCTCATTCTAATGGTACACAAATATCTAACCATGAAGAAACTGCACATGAAATAATTCCAGTTAGCACATTAAAGTGAGAGAGATAGCAAAGATCTACAAATATTTACTCATTTAATAATCCAAATATAATCAATATTGATTGGGAAAGTTGGTTGATTTAAAAGACAGCTCTCACTGAAGAAAATTACTTTCTAAAATTTTTTGCTACATCTGCTTCTAAAAAAAACCAAAACTGACTTGTTTTATAAATAAAATGTTCTATAGGTCTCTGATGAACAAGGTCCATACTAGTGGGGCTTCTAGTATAACATTATTTTGGTGGTGCCAAAGAGTTATTAGAACACATTAAACTTAATGTGTCCATTAGAACACAATAAACTTTCCCTATCAGTACTAATGTTTGCAAATATATGCTGTTTGGAATTGGTCATCAGTTCCCAATTAATGGATAGGAAAGACAAGATGCTTGTTTTGATTAACACCATAGTAAGTAATACAGTTTTATTCTGGGTGAATATTTAGTAATAAAGTTACCTCCTATTGTCTGCTCAACCTCTGTTTCCTCCTGCAGCATGGTGAGTATTTTGGTTCTGAACCTAAAACTCTAAACTCATAGCTAAGGCTAGCTATGATAGTTCAAACTTTTATTACAAGGAGAAGGACAATGAATTTTCAAGGCACCTGTTCAGCCAGCCTTAGTGCAATAAGAGCTGACATGAAGTCTTCCAGGACTCCTCACTAAAACAGATTTATTGATAATGCATAAAAATGTATTAGATTTTCCAGTGCAGAGAATTAGTGATCTTTATGACTGCGCAATTTCTACTCTAGGTCACAATAAAATTGCCTTGACATTTACTTTCTGCTTGTGAGAAGAAGAAAAGTACTTGTCTGTCATTCTCCTGTCCATCTGAATATCACAGCCTTCAAGACCTTCATGAACACAGCACAATTTTCCCTATTAGCTAAATTTAGTTGCAATATGACATTATGGATACTGAATTAAAACCCTTGATGAAAACTTAGTTGAAACCTCTAGTTATGTGCTTCTGGAGATGTGTGTATATATATGATACAAATATCTCCATAAACAGCATAGGTTTTCTTCTACCATTTTCAGTGTTTTAAGGTAAAGGATGTGGTTAGAGAGGAGAATTTCCAAAGGAAAAAAAGAATTCACAAAATCCAAGAGTTTATAATATAGCCTACCACTTCCCTTTGTATCTCCTTACAAAAACAAGGAGACAGGATAAGTTTTGGGAAATCAAACTGAGACATTGGTTTTATATCATATTATGATTTTGTCTTATGATTTAGCCACTTCAATTTGTCATTCCATGATTTGGGTTTATCTCCTGTCTTGTCTGTGTAGATTGCCCTGTCAGTCAAATGGAATTCCCCAGGTGCTAGTCTTTTTCCAGGTAGAATAATGCAAGACATATTGCACTTCATTCTAGCATATTAAGAATATTTACACCTCCTGAACTAGCTCACTAGCTGTGTTTTTCACTGCTCTTCAAAAGGCATACATAATTGGATTTTGTCTCCTGTCTCCTGCAGTCCTGAGCATAGGTTGGCACTCCTGCAAAATGAATAATGTGTGGGAAAAAAAGATCCTCCAAATGTCATACATTCAATTATTTCAGTATTATGCAGTATTATCTAGCAGATGAAGTATGATTTTCAGCCACATTGGAAACTGATTTATCTCAGTTTTCCACTATGTTATTTATTTAAAGAGACCTCTGTGGTGTTATTGTTCAAGTACTAAACATTCCTGAGTTCTATTAGAAAAGTCTGATTTGGTCTAGATCTTATTTTCACTTTAACTAGAGGATATGTTTCTTTTGTTTTAGTGAATTACAGGTTATGCAGCTTCTCAGATTTGCAGATCTTTTGCAAAGCTCTTGGTGAGTAAAATATTCTCTATAGTACACAAGAAGTTATCTTGAGAAGCACATATTGAGGTTAAATATACTTGATCTCATACTTTCACAAGTGTATTATTGCCACTGACATGGCCTCAGTCAAAGTGAATATTCATTAACTTCATAGAAATTAAATTAATAATTTGGACAAAAAAGTATTTAGAAATATTATAATAAAATACTAAGACTGGTTCACAGATTTTCTGATTATTTTTTGAAATGTTTTATTTTTTCAGATTTTCTTAATCATTAAAACATATATTGCATACAGCAAATTTCACCTTCATGAATGAAGTTTATCACAAGCAAAAACATCTTTATTTGTGGGCTTGAAGGCTTGCATTGACTTCAGCGTTTATGAATGATGTCTGAATTATCATGCCAAAGAAACAAAAATGTGCAAATAAAAGCAAAATTATTTGTCTCAACATAGCACAAGATTTTTCCTATGGGAGGTTAACATTAGTATGAAACTGGGAAGTAGATGTTTGCTTTAATGATTGTACTGGGCTGGCCCTGGCTGCATACCCGGTGCCCATCAAGCTGCCCTATCACTCCCTTTCTTGTTAGGATGGGGACAGGGAGAAAATCGAAAAACTCTCGGGGGTTGAGGAAAAGAGCAGTTTAACAAAACAAAAACAAAGGCCAGACAGAGAAGTAAGGGAAAACAAAATATTTATTCTCTACTTCCCATCACCAGGCGATGTCAGGGCACTTCCTGAGAAGCAGAGCTTCAGTACGTGTGGCAATCACTCCAGAAAACAAATGTCCTAATAACTAATGCCACCCCCATCCTGCTCCCTCTCCCATTTCCCTTAGCTTTCATTTCTGAGCAGATGCCATAAAGTGTGGAATATCCCTTTCTTCAGCTTGGGTCAGCTGTCCTGGCTGTGTCCCCTCCCAAGAGCTGGGCCACCCTCAGTGTGCTGGTGAGGGGACAGTGCTGCAGAGACAGCCTTGGTGCTGTGCCAGCACCGCCCAGCAGTAGCCAAACACCCGTGTGTTATCAACACCTTTCCAGCACCAACAGGCCAAAGCTGGGAATGAAAATGAAACTGAGTAAAAGTTGAAGGTTTGGCATATGATAACTGATTCACAGAATTATAGTCCACACTTCTGAGCAAAAAATTAAGTCTGACTGCCCCAGGAAAATCAACCACATTCATTGTTACACTGAAGAATATCTGTATGCACTAATTTCATAATTCAGCTGAACATTTAGGTGGCTAGACCAGTATACATGTGGCCTTAATTAATGCAATTACATAAACTAAAATAAAAGGGTGCATTAATACCTCATGGATTAGCAAACTAAATAAAATTTTTAACCTCACCAGTGGTTTCCTGACAAGTGCAGGAAAAGTTCAGTAATTAAAGTACAGTATTGTCCTAGACCCAGTCAATTGCTCTTATCACTGGGCTACAAGGCCAGACCTCATCTAGTTCCGTTTTTTTCCCCCAAAATATTGAATTTTTCTGAACTAATAAGAAGAAATAAATGTTTTAGTAAAAGTATTGAAGGATGTTCCAAACTACAGAGTCTCCTTTGAACTGAACCTCCCTTTTAATCCTGTGCCTATGTAGTTAGTGCACACTTCCCAAACGGGTGAACTCAAGACTTAAATTTCCACAATAAGTGAAGTGTATGGATTCAGGTTTAGCACTTTGATATGACAATATTGTAGTGCTAATATATGCTACTATCCACCTCCTCCTTGAAGCCAGGTCTTTGAATGAAAGAGACTGAGATTGTCATATCTGTGCAGAAATGACACTGGTGAGATGTATTTTAAACCCTCTAGTAAATCAGGTGTTGCTGCTAATATAAGAATTGTTTTGTTGCAAATCTGCATATAATTGGTATGCAATAGAATTTAGGTGGAAAATGGGCCAACAACCTCTCAAAATGGATTGTTTGTTTAGATTTAGACTTCTATATTTCTGTATCTAGAAAATATGATCAAAAATGTTGGTGCCAGCACCAACCAAAGGTCTCAAGCAGCCTTCTAAGGAGCTTTTTAGGATCACACTGGATTCTTCCATTGCATAAAATATTTTTTTTGTATTTACTGCAGATTCTTTGAATCTATGCTTTCTCTATGTTATGTAGAATTTGAGGTAAAGTTTCTCCCTTTCAAAGAGCCTATCTGAGATTGAGTGCACTGCTATGAAGCACCACAGAAAATATCTTCTTCTGCCTGTTAAGTAAGACCAATGACAAAACAGGTTTATATCCAAGAGTTTTAATACAAGTATCTTTCTATATTGGCAAAAAAAGGTAACATTTTGGTTTGCAAAAAAAAAATAAAATTCAGTACTTCATGAAAAAGATCTTAAAAATATTATTTTTAACTTTTAAAAATATTTTTAAAAATCATCAGGCTAAAGTAATTAATCTGGATTATTACAGTCACAAATACTAATGAGTATGTAGGTAGACCATCATCCTACCATATGCAGTAGAGATGAATTCTGCTAGGAAATATTTTGTGACATATTTAAATCACAGAAGTGATTGGTGTATGTTTTAAGTGTTTGTGATTAAGCATAAGCTTAAGACTTTAGTAATGCTGAAACTAAAGTATTTAAATTGACCCTCTTAATTTTCCTGGGCATGATTTCCCTGTTACTGCACTCATAAGCAATACAATAAAGACGAGTTGACTGTACTTTGTAGAGCCAAAACCTCAAGTATTAATAAGCAAAACGGTCAAAAGCAGTCAAAGCATGCATTCTAAACAGGTAATTTATGAAAGTGTGAGCAAGGTATGTCCTTTGTATTATTAAAAGCAAGCTACTGTGTATGTCCTGTATACTTGAAGGCTACCATTGCCATTCACAGATGATGTTTCCCTGCTAACAATATGATATTCACAAGACATGAATCATGTAAGTACCTTTAGTAGCATTTTTATTTATTATTATTATTATTAATTCTTTAGAAATTTCTAACATCTAGATATCATTATTCTATACTGAATGTAAAAAAATATTTTCTAGTGATTATTTTTTTTGCATAAGATAGGATTTATTCATTTTTTTATAATTAATTTAATGTAATTATATAAATTTTCCTTGTATTTTCTTCAGTATCAACATATTCTATCTGGAAAAACATGCCTAGTCTTCAAAATATGTCCTTTGATGAGTTAAACAGCTCAGCCCTAACCCACAGCTAGTAATTGTGTTCATTACCTTTTGTCTAGTTGACAAGATTGATGATAATTAATTGAAGCAGGAACACTGTAGGGTGTAGGGTGGAACTGGAGGTCAGATTTAGCTCTAGGCACTGCTGTTAAAGATAGCAAAATGGCCCTTCTCTCACTTCTTAGCTTCCCTATGTTGATATTGTACAAATGATGAATAAACACTATTGATAAAGCAGGACCAACTTAAAGAGTGAAAGCCACTCCTGGTGAGAGACAGCCTTTCCTCTGATTGCAACAAATGTAAGACGTGAGTATCTAGGACTGTGTGCCCTCCACCTTTTTTTTTTTTCCTGTGGTTTTGTTTGTTTGTTGGTTTTGATATATATATATATTTAGCTTAATAACATTAATTTCCTTCTTTCCATCCCATTTTTGAAGTGTGTGAAGGGCCCATGTAAAGAACAATAAAATTCATCCTGGGCTACTCTGCTGGAAAGATTTGGGCTAAGTCAGCTGTGGGATATGGCATTGTGGAGGATTGAGGAGGAGGGAAAGGATTTAAATGTACTAAAAGTAATAGGAGACATGAATAGAACCTCAAGAATTGTATATTCAGGGTACTGGGGAAGTGGTAATCTTTACACCCCAATAGAATTCTTCAGGAATAAATCAGAAAAAACAATTTGTAATAGTTAAAGGAAACTAGAAGACATTAATATTACACTTGTCTTAATGACCATCATGAAAACTTGATAGCCTCCATTCCCAGATGACAAGAGACCATTATTTTCAATGTTCTGTGCAGGATAAAATCTTTAAAACCCTAGGCCACTAAAGCTATATTGAGATTTATTATAAGAAATTAATTTAAGTAATTTCAAAAATGTTCCAGGGGTTTAGATTAACAACCATTTCAATACTTACTACCTTTTTAAACTAAGATTTAACATATTGGTCCATTTCAGAACCAAGTGAGGTTGAGACTTTGCCATCATTCGTCTTCCTCAGGCTTATCTAAACATGAATGTATTTTCTTAAAATCATGAGATTTCATCTCCTAAACCTATTTGTGGCCTTCCAATTAACATTTAGTCAATGCACAGTTGACTAATATTTTGCTCCATAATTAGAAAAGACATTGCTTAAATATAATCATCCTGTTACATGTTACTGTTAACAAAGGGGACAATGTATATTAACTGTATAACTGAGGAACAATATACAAATTCAAATTGATTTAGATGGTTTTTCCCAATGAAGATGATAAAATTCAGTGTCTTTTCAGTATCCATAGGGATTTGATTTCTGGGAAGGTTTATTTTGTAGAATAAATAATTTCAGAAGTGTCTGTGTAAAGATGCAAAGGTACTGAATAATTTTCATTTAATTCACTCTCCTCAGCTATATCTGGTTCATCTACTTCATCTTTAAATCAAGTATCAGAATGCATGATTAACTGAAGTCAATCCTTGACCTTCTATATGAATCTCCCAAAACAAAAATCTAAATCTGTATATTGCCTTTAAACTTCTGTGATGCCATCTAGCTTATTTCAGGATTGAGCTTAATGTATTCAAAGCTAATTATAAAGTTATTCTGAGACAGAACAGAGACAACCAGACCAGATGGGACCATTACCAATCCTACTCCTGAGACTGTCTGGTATTATTAAAATGTTTAATATTTCCATGTAGCAGTGTCTGTTGTAATCACTTTCTGTCTAGGTACCAACACTAGAGCCACTTCTATGAGTTCTTCATGAGGTTATCTCTTCTGACTGAAGGAATAGGTCTTGTCATACTTATCTCCTCATCTGAATTAAGGCACAGTCCAAAATGTATTTGAAGATAGTAGGATGCTTAAAGAGCAACAAAACTGCAGAAAAAATAGTTTTGTATTTGTTGAAATGAAAAGAAATAGGAGAAGTATGTTTAACAGCTGATAGAAAAGACAATAGTACTTTGGATGAATTGAGAAAGAAATTGTTTTCCATTTGGATACCCCAAGGAAAAATTTGGAATAAAAACCTGTCTGTTATTAACATGCCTGCTTCCCTGCCCTCTGTTTCTTTCATCTTATGGAAGAGAAAGAGTAGAGAATGAGGGCAATAAATACCACATATATTTTGAACTTCTCATAAGCATCTAAAATCCATTTGGGCAGACTGAAAGGTATGTCACCATTACTTATTCAGACAGAAGTGTTCTTAACCATCTGCACTCCAAACCAGTGCACAGAAATTATCAGGTTGTGAGTACAATCTAATATATTTCACCTCTCATCAATGCTGGTTAACTGAATATTGCCCTAACCACTGCTGAATCACCTCCAGTGCAGAACTGGCTTGGGTCCACAGGTCCTAGGGCTTGTGGAGGGGTCTGTTTACTTGCAAAACTCTGCATGTACATAATAGCACAGGAATGGGACTAGATAGTTCTATGAGAGAGTAATTTCATCAGTAAGAAATAACTTCTATTAATTTGAAAAATTATCAGCATCAGATATGAAACTAAGCATAAAATTGTACGTTTAATTATCTTAGTAGGAAACATAGCCAACATGTTTACAGGGATATTGATTAGTCTCATTTATTGTTTTAAGATTTACAGCTGAAGAACAGGCTCACAGGACCGAGGGTATGGAAAATGAGATTTATAATTTATAAATTAAGATAATGATGTCTTAAATTTCCTGTCTTAACATTATATTACTCCCCATTGTACATCACTCACACTTGAGCAATTCTCCTGGTTCCCGCTGTCAGCTTTTCAGAGAAAGTCAGAAGAGCTTCAAGTTGCTTATTTTGATCTATAGTCCATTTTATCTAAAATTCATACTGTGTATAATTTCCTAATTAGATAATTAGTTAAAGAAATTGAGAAGCAATTTATCAAATACTGTAAAATAACACAGCAAATTCTTAGTGAGCACCTGCTAAAAATATCACTGTTAAAAGGGCATAAATGGCACTAGAAACTGTGCCCATTTAAACAGAGTTGGAGGTTAGCCCCCTTTCTTGAAGAATAGCTACAGTGAACTCAGAATTCCTGAGGCTCATTTGGATTCAACTGTGAATTCTTTATCTCTGGACAAGTCTCACCATGTGGATTTAGTATAGAAAAATCTGCCTCCTGCTCTGGTGTGTCAGTGCCTGCCCTCAGGAAAGGATTTAGGGTTCTGAACAAGTGGGTGGAAATGATCACTGTGATTTCTGAGCTGAAGCTTTCTATTTAAATGCCATCTGATATTTCCTGAAAGCCAGCCTGAAGCAACACCCTCTCCAGCTGCTGAGCTGCAATACAATATCTTCTAGCCTTTGTGTGGGAAGGAAACATGCTTCATTTAGAAGTTGTAATCCAAGGTGCATCTTCAAACCTGGCTGACTTCATGTGGGATCACTTTGGCCCAAAAAACTCTCACACCTGAAAGCAAGAGAAAAAGTCCCAACCCTAAAATTTGTCTTCAAGGAGGAAATTTTCTAATAGGGTAGGTTTTTCTCCAAATTACATCTAGGAAGCTATGTTATAGCTGTCCCTAAAAAGGCTACAACAGCAGCCAGATTGAGTTGGTTTGTGCTATCAACTCTCCAATTAGCTCTTCATTCATCCAAGATGAGGATGTGTAATACTACATAAGAGCCCCATACTCCTGGATTTCAGTTTCCTTTAAATTTCTGCAGGTGAGATGACACCAGCCCAAAGTGCTCCCCCCTCCCACTGGCCATAGCAGGGATCTAGACAAACTGGTTCAATCTAGAAGCCTCACTCTTGCATAGCAAACTTAGGAAAGATGAATCCCAACTTGATTTCACTGAGGCATATCTAGAAATTTCTCCTAGATGGAATACTGAATGTGCAGTAGGTATAAATCAAGCTGTGCTCTGTAAATCCTAAATTATTCTTAAAAATAAGAAAGCTTTCTGTGTTTTGCAATACAGAAATAATTATTCAGCTAAAATGGAATGAAAACCAGCTGGTTCTCGAGTTGCACATTATTGGTTTTTTGGTTTATGGACGTTAAAATGGATGTGTGCAATAAAGCAGAACAAGTGAGCAGAGTTCAGTATAAGGCCTATGGCAAACAGATCCCTTGCCCTTCTTATCAAGCAGATGGAAGACAGGTAGCACAAAAAAAAATACTAATAGGGAAGCTAACAGATTAATGTGGTAAAATTCCTGCACTTGCAGCACTAATGTGCTTATTGGCAGAGATGCAAAAATGCATGTAGCCTACTTTCAATTTCCCAGAGCACAACTGATTTGACACTGTCAAATTGCTCAGGGTAGCAGACTCCCACCTAGGAGTCCTCCCACGTCACAAGATCCATGGGACCCTGGAAGTTGCAGCAGAAAGAAATTATAATGTGCACCAAATTGTTGGAGCTGATAAAGAAAACACATTTGCCCTTCATGTATTTTTAAAGAGGTTCTTTTTCATTATGACTTGTAAATGGTTCCTCTGTGAATTGCACAGATAAAATTAAAATAGGCTTTTTCTCCCCTAGCTTTTGGAAATCTGCATGTCTCCTGTCCCAAGGATGGTAATATTTCAGGATTATAGAATAAACTAGTCCACTTCCCTGCTTTGAGTCAAGGTCAAGTATAACTGAGCAGTCCCTGACAGATGTTTTTCTCCTGTGTTAATCATAAAAACATTTAGCACAGAGATTTAACATTTTCCCAAACTAGCTTGATCCCATCTGACAATCCTTACAGTTAGAAAAGTTTTCTAATATTTTATTTTTTTAACAATTGAAGCAAATTTACACTGGTTTTGCTTTTGGGTTGTTTTTTTTCTTTCTTTGTTTGTTTATTTGGGGTTTATATTTATTTGTTTATATTTTTTTTTTTACCTAGTCCAGTGTTCTACAGCTGTGGAATGTTACTAATTACCGTTTTCCTGGTTAACATTTGACATATTTGAACTTTTTTATTGTCCTTGCTCTGATTTCCTTCCTAATGCTTTTATCCTGCCTTTCCTTCTGTAGTCTTAAAAACGTCATTCCTTGATACAGATAATTTACAAATTTCCTTTCTTACTGATTTTCCCTGAGTTTGCATTAAGTCATTGAAAATTGTTCGAAACTGTTTTTATATACTAGAAAGAACTTGGAATAGAATAAGTGCTGATTTAACAGTAACCCAATGACATCTGGCTTTAACGGAAAAAGCAATTAAGTTGGAAAGATATTTCCAGACTTTGTAGTTCTCCACTTTGGGATTCTGTAACATTCTGTTCAGCTAGTTAATTCTTAATTTGAGGTTATGCATTTGATTTTCTTTCCTGGATGTGATGTCTCCATTTGATACTAAGAAAAAAATAAGCTTACTGGTATCACCATTTCTCCAGTTTACCCACATTATTTGAATTCAAATCTGATCCTTCAGAGATTTTTAAGCCTTTTGCAGCTAAATATTATCCAGAGATTTTATAAGTATGGGCCCATACAAGTATATGGATTTGATCATCCACGCATCCCACATTTCTATCCTGAGTTGACAACAAACCATTGATAACTACACTGAGAATATTGATTTCCAACTATTTCTGCATGGAATTATTAGCAGTTCTTTTCTGTTTTTCCTGACTTGCCCACTGCAACACTGGATAGAACTATGTCCAGAGGGCTGCTGGGATCAAGATGCTGCAATCATCTCTCTGGAATTCACAGACCAGTAATCTCATCAAAGGATTACACTGCTCTGACATTAGCTGCTCTTGACAAATTCATATTCGTGGGCTGTAATTGCCTCTTAGGTGAATAACCAATGTTTCTGCATAGTTTCAAGAGCCAAAGTTAAGTGAACTGTTCTGTAAATCCATCACTCTTGTTTTCTCCATCACAGTAAGTCTTATCTAACCTGAGCATATGTCTTATCTCTACATCAGAGATGTACAGGTGTACTAAGTACCACACATACCTGATGTATTAACAATAATAACAGTATCAGGTCAAAACTGAACTTTTCTATCTAAAGTGTTAAAGCAGAAAAAAACATCGATGAAGTTCTTTGTACCACTCATATTTTCAAGCTTAGTCAAATAAACATTTTTTCCTTTAAAAAAATTATATATTTATTAAGTCATTTAAAGTTATCTTTTATGTTGCCAGCTGAAATACTTTCTGCATGTTAGCCTTTAGGATTTTTTTTCACACCTACCCTGTTTTCTGTACTAATTAATTTTCTATGGTTCTCTCCTATTGATTTTCAGGTCATTAGGTAACTATAATATCTTAACATCCTAAGATGAAGAAATGTAGGAAATTGGTATATTAGGCAGTTTCTTTATTTAACCAATTTCAAAATTATTTCTTTTTATTTAAATAAAAATTCTCCAAATTAGTGCGGAAGTAACCTTCCACTACAGGGATGGTGACGTCTTAAAAGCAAAGACAGAGGGAGGAAGACCAATTAATTTGAAACAACCACAGAAAAAAAATGCAGCAATTTAATCATGTGAGTAATATATTCTGACTAAATATAAAAAAAAATAATATTTTTTAATGCTACAAATCAGTGGATTTAATCTCACAATTATTTTAATTTCTGAATTAAAACACTTAAGCCTACAACAGCATGATGTTGGCACAACAAACAATCCCTAGATGGAAATTAATTTCTTTTTCTTATTCTTTGAGCTTGGCTTGAAACCCTAACCACTGCCATACAAACAAGGGACCATATAATAACAAATTGTGATAAAGAGCAAATTTGTATTAACTACTTAAAGAAATAGTGCTCTAAAGCATCTACTGTGAAGCAGTTTAAATTAGTGTCACTTTCTTTAACCTCCGAAAGTTTGTTCTGTTAATAATTAAGCATGATCTTATATATACATACATGTGTAGCTGTGTATGCACTGACAGTGCACGTAAAACTAAGCTCTTGATAACAGTTAAAATATTATGCCTCACATCATAAAATTCTATTTCCAGTTCCTTAAAAAATTAAAATACATTTATATATCTTAATTATTAATAATTTATATATTTTATATGAAATATAATTAATTTCCAACAAATGTTTAAGTTTCCAGGCTGAAATTTTCCAAGACTGAAATTGGAAACAAGCTCACTTTTGTTAGAAATTTTCCTCTTGAATAGGAAATATTAGAAATGAAACAGGAAACAGGAAACTATTATCAGATAATATGCACCCCTCTAGAAAAATTGTCATTATACACTAAGGTAGCTGCATACTTTGAAAGGGAGATATGAAACACCCTTAGAATTACAGATACACTTAATTAATGGTATGAAAATGTATCCAAATATATAATTTACTAAAAAACAAATTTTCTGTTCATAGTCAGCTGTGTGGCTCGTGGCCATCCTTATGTACCAGCTTCCTGTTCCCTGTGTTGAATCCCTACTGATGAAGGTCTTTAATGAATGGAAAGAGTAAATTTGACATTTTCTTCAGTCACTTCCTTCAGCTGTCCTTAGACCATGACTCTGCTTGTAAATATAGTGTGATTCACAAAAGCTTTGCATTGATTGGTTCTCATTCCCAGGACAGAGTCTTGCCTCTGTTGTGCTAACCTTTTTAATGACCATTACTTCATTAACTATTTCTACCTGCTCTCCCGTGGAAGACTGACCTCAATAAAACCTATCACCAGGCCAGCCTGCCTTGCATGTGGCTCCTGGTAGATACAAGTATCAGAATAACATACTTATTCTGTTCTTTACATTTTTGTAGGCTTTATAAAACCTTTTGCTGAATATTGTTTCCCCAGATTTAAAGGAACAACATCACAATCTCTCAGTACAAGGTGTATTTATTTCTATATATTAATGCTCCAATGTGATTTTTTCCAACAAAATATTTAAAGGACACGTCAAGTTTTCTTCTTCTTATTTCTTAATTATTGTTTTTATTTATTTTGTCCTTATTCTGGATGTTCTGTTCTAGAATCCAGACAACTAGATTAGGGAAATAAAAGAGGTTTTGTCAGGCTGCTTTCTTTGTGAGGAAACCTGAGTTGGTAACTGGTATCCGAAGCCTGTACTTCAAAAAACTTTTATAAAAGTTAAGATAGTTGTGATCTCTCTCTCACACACATATGGATGTGCACAACTTCCTATTTTGCTCTAGTCAGGCTGCCCTGAGTTCTGATATCTGATTTTTATTTGATTTGTCCTGAGTTCTGATATAGTGTCCTGATATGTCAGATTAGATAACGTTTCCAGACTTTTGGGTCTCAGTAATGGAAGTTTATGATGTCCTCAGTGCCTCCCTGTCAGGTTCATACTAGTGAAAACATACCTTTCTTTCAATAAACACCTATAATGTTTTCTCACATCACAGGCTTTCTCTTCAAAACTGTATGTGATAATCCCCATATCTTTTAATTATCATTAAAATATATAATTATATTATAAAATTTGAATTTAATGTTAGGGTATAAACCATTCTGAATTAGCATAGTATCATCTGCTTCTGAACTTCTGGATTTTTTTTTCTGTTTTTTGTGGGGTTTTTTGGTTTTGTTTTTGTTTCAATAAACACCTCTTTAGAAGGGCATTTTATAACTATAAGGCTGGGTCTAGTTTCTATTTTGTGACCTATGGAGGTATATAAAAGTAAAGGGCATAGCATTAAATTCCCCATGATGGATGACAGATGATGGATGATTCATAGTGTGAGGCAGGACCCATCACACAGTCAGACTGCCGACCTTACTCCTTTGTGCTCAACTTTATTTTCTTAAAGAGGAAGAGATGGAATTTGTGTATGGGAATTTTGGCCTGTGAGTGTTTGATAACCACAGACAAATATCACTTTTGCTGTTCATGCACATACAAATATCCCATGATGAGACAATGGGATGAATAATACAGAAAAAGTGATAGATGAAGTCTCACAAGAACTTGGCGAGTCACAGGAAAGTCAATAGAAAATTGTACAGCCTCTTAAGAGGAATGCTTTAGCACTTTTAATTTATCCTGATCTGTGCCACATTCGGTTGTTACGTTCATTTGGCTAACAGATCCTTAGACAACGTGATAAGCAAGTAAATTTTATTTACTTAAATCTTGCATCCCGGCACAAAAGGGGATCATCAACAAGCTTTGCTTTATTTAGTAATAAGAGAAGTATAGTGTGTAGTAAAAAATATCAAAGCTCATGACAATTGTATGTATTTAACTTCAAGTTTAGATTTTTTTTTACCAGCATCAGTTGCAATAGCCTAAGGAGAAACAGATATGTAATGTGCAATTAACCTGATGCATTTATATGTTAGGGGAAGCCTTGTAAGAGTGAACGCCCCAAAGAAGAGTATCACGTCAGCCTCTGAAGATTAACATGAGTTATGTGCTAATCATAAATCTTTGTTTTCTGCAGGAAATTCAGTTAATAGAACTTTTTGTCTTTGTATGAGGTGAATCTTGACCCCTGTTAACTGTAGCTTATATATTTTCTTCTGCATGACACTATTTGAAAAAGTATGTGACAAGGGATTGCTTTCATTCCTCACCTCCATGTACATATATGTCTATACCATGTGTACAAAGGCACATGTACATGTGCACATATACATATATTAGGAATTGAGAGCACATGTGTCTTTAAAACATTATTTTTATTAATTTTGGAAGTCTAAAGAGTGAATTTGAAAATTTAGCTTCAGTTCTCATCTCAACTATTTTGTTTACTACCATGGAGTGTTTCAAAGTGCATCCATCTACAAGGGATCCTAAACAACTCTTCATTCAGGCATAATGGTAATGTTTCACGAGTGCCTGTGGCCATTTCTGTATTGTACACAGCTATTCCGAATAATGAAAGGAGTGAGACAGATTGGCACACAGAAACAGCCAAGGGAGAAAAAGGTTTGGGAAAAAAAGAAATGTCTTGCTGGAGATTTGAGCAGATTTCATATATAAACAAGCCTGGTAGGAGAAACAGAAAATGGAAAACTGCTTCTGCAGAAGTAACCTGGCCACAAGGGAAGACAGTGGTCCAGTTGCCTGTTCTTTCTATAACCAAAGAGAATTGTGAATTTGTCAAGCTTTCAGACGTGCTCAGGTAAAGGCCATTGTTAATTCTGTGATACTTTCTTCTCAGTTTTTATAGTCAACTGTGACATGCAGTGCTAATTATTTCTTGAAGTGTGGAATGTTCCTGAGAATAAGGTTTATGCAGACCAGAAAAATAGGCACCTGCTGCTCCCATCAAATCCTGCAGTTATTTGTCAACTGTTTCTTCAAATCCATTATATATGCAGCAGAAAGCACAACTGACAGAACAAAATAGCAGTCTAAAACGAGAAACAAAGGTACCATTTTGGCAGTCTAACAGCATTCATTTCTTTCCCATTTATCACCATGTAGCTTAACTCCAAATGTTTGGCTAAAGAAGAAAACCCAAACTGAGTCATAATATAAAGTCTTATTCCTATACACATTTATGAGTACATACAGAATTCCTCTTTTCCTCATCCATCATCATCATCAGCAGCAATTGATTTTGCTCTTTCTGACTTCATTATGATATCACATTACTTGCATTAAAACCTATTTTTATAAACTCTCTCACCACTGTTGAAAGTTTATTTCCAACTGCTTTGACAATGTGGTGAATGGGCACGTTAAGTCTGTGGTAGTTTTATACTACAGAAAAAAGTCCCCTAGTTCAGAAAAATGAGATTATCACCATTAGGAAGCAAATGTGACTAAGTGGGTTTGTATAACTTCCCTAGAGTACTTATTTCAGAATGACTGGCCTATAGCAAAAGAGAGAATACTATTTACTTATATAATTTTCATATGTTTCTAGTTTAGAATGATACTTCAAGTAAGAGATAAATATCTGGAATATCTACTGGAGATTTTACAGCCTGATATTGTGTGTGAACTTAGTTCATTGAATTCAAGCCATACAATATTTTGTGAATTTAAAATTATGTTACATAAGAAGGGATTTAAATTAAAATATTTTGGAGTCTTAGTTAAGGTTTACCATGTTTGCATCTTATGGTACCTTCCTTTTTTGTCCTTCCTTTTTAGCACATGATATCTGGAGACCTCTGCCATTGGACATTATACCCTTGTGTGTCATATCTCTTGTTTGCTACCATCACTGACTTTTCTGAACTCTAGACCTGCCTTTTCTTTTAGTTTTTATCCTTTTTATCTTAGGGGATATTTTAAAGATCTTTTTTACTTTCACTGTATTTTCTGCAGCTGTTTCATGGGCCACTGTCCTTGAACCAATTCTTGTCTGACATCATTTCATGTTAATATCTTCAAATGAGAACTATCTATGAGATCAACTAGTAGCTGAATTGTATCCAAAACCATCTTGGCTGCCTTCTGGAGGTCTTTTGCATAAATTTGTTGTCAGCTGAAGCTCTGCTTGGCTAAAACCTCTCTTAATCTCTCCCACACGAATCTTTCCTCCCTAACTTTCTCAACTGTGATGTCACCCTTCTGCTGGCATTTAAAACTCTCTCTGTTTCAGAGAGATTTCTGGATTTTCATGACTGGGATATGTTTCATTTCTTCTTATGTAAAAACCTGTCACTCCTCTCTAGCCAAATTCCTTTTGCTCTAAGTCTGTCATGGTACAGCTGTCCTTTCTCTGGACCCAGCAATGCATTATTCCCCTCCTCACCTCATGTTCAGAATCATGTTTTCATGTTTATCTATTCAAACCTGGAATAAATATTTTAGTACAACTAGGAGAGATCCTTCTGGTTAATAATTTAAATGTTTCCTTTGAGAATCATGACAGAAATGAAATAATGATAGAATGGATTTTCTGAAATGGTTTTGTATGTTTCAACCTCATCTGTGACTGACATTGTTCATATGATTCTCCCAGTCCTCCTCACCAATACACACTAGTATTCTTCATTTGCAATTTCATCTGGACTCAAATAAATTGGCCAAGGTCTTCTTTTCCTTACTGCCATTAAACTGTCTTTAATTAATATTTCCAAGGCTATTACTGTTTTTTCAACACATAGTAACTCATGTTAAAAAACAAACTAAAAATAATAAAATAGGCCAAGGTAAAACAAACCTGGTAAGCAAACACCCTGAAGTGCATGGGAGACGTTGAAAGGTTCCTGTCACAGAGAAACATCACAGAAATTTTAACCAAAGTCATTTAATAAAGCTAGCAAATAAAAAAAGCAGAACAAAAGCAAGATATTGACTTCAAATACTGCTTCAAGCTAAAGCTATATCTCTTCACTATTGTAGAGCATATGTTTCTGTTGTGATTTACCCCCAGCTGGCAACTAAGTACCATGAAAGAGTTCACTCACTTCCCTCTCAGCCCTGGTGGGATGGAGAGAAGAATTGGGAAAAGGTAAAACTTATGGATTGAAATACAGAGTGATGAACCATACACTCATTCACTGCCCACTGGCTGCCACCAGTACCCAAGCAGTGGCCAGCAGCTCCCCCCAGTTTACACAGGGAACACAAAACTCTGTGCTATGGAATATCCCCACTTCTTGTGCACCTACTCACTGGCAGAGCATGGGAAACTGAAAAATGCTTGAATTTGAGACAAGCACTGCTTGGTAATAACTACAACATCCATGTGTTATCAAAAGAAACTTTTGAAGGTAGTGCTCCTGCTCTAGCTAACAGATAATACCAGAAACACAGATGGAAAGGTTCCCTCTTTCCATCAAGATCTTCCTGGTCTGTTCCAGCCAAAATCAGGAACTGACAAGAGAGTCTGTGTTTTCTGATGTAATTCTATGAGCCAGAAAAGAGCATTTAAGTAAGTGATTAACATCTTTTAGTCCAATTATTTGTCACATTACTGCAAGGATGACTGACTCAGTCATTCCATCAATACTTTCTGGATGAGCGCCAATCAATGTGATTGTTGAATAAACTTTGCTTTCAGCACAAAGTTCACCTTGAAGAAACCTTATTCTTTCCAAATAATTTGTTTCCAACAAAACAAATTGCAAGATTCTCTGTTTGCTCCATCTTGAGAATGTACTAAGTAGCATTCTGGAAACAAAAGTTAAGAGTTATAAGTTTCTGTTATCTGTTTGCAGATATGGGATATCACTTCAGGCTTCTTTATAACCCAAATGAGGAGGTGATATCCCTAAGAGAAAAAGAACTTCTACTGAACTTCAACTGTAGCTACAAAAAGCTTAAATATTATTAGATATGACTTTTTGTTTTCCCACTAAACTTCAGTGATTCCTTTCTGCGTACAAAGGCTTCAAAATATGTTTTAAAGCAGCTTATGATAAGAGGCCAGGTCATGACCAGCTTCTAAAATTTATCACTTGGCCCCACAGCCCCTTATAGAAACACACAGGGCTTCACTGAATGCACTTCCAGCTCCTCATCAGATTTCAGAGCCCTGTGAGAGAAAATGAAACAAACTTTGAAGTCCAAACAAGGGATGGATTCCTCAATTCTGATTTGAGGAATCAGTCATCAGTTAACTGAGAATAATTTATGTGTATGGACTAATCATATAACCTGCTAAGAGAAGGTTTCTTGTGATGCCTTTCACCATAACCTGACCTAATCTAAAAGTCCTATAGCACTTCTTGCATCTCTTGTCTGAGAACAAATCACTTGTTCCATCATTGTTTCAGTAGGATTCAGAAAAACTTCAAACTTTACACTTGATAAACTTTTTTTAAATGAAATATATCTTTATGCATTTCATGTGTTAAACATTATATAAAATTTCATATTTAATTTCAGAATTTGCCTAAATCTATACCCATTTAGAATCTCTCCTTTCAAAAAGAAGACAACATAACAAAAATAGAAGGAGTTATCAATGTTTTTGTTAGCATTTTTTCACTTCAGGGAAAGAGTGCAGAAGTAAACTCTTCTATGACAATTTAAATAATCTGTCTTTCTCAGTAAGATACTGACATGTCTTAACAATTTTGAAAAAAAACTATGTTGTTTCACTGTCCCATCATTAACTAATAGACATATCACTTTCTAAGGCACAAGCAGAGTGACATTTTCTTCGTTTCATTTATGTTTTTACGACAGTATGGAAGCTTAATAGAACAGGATTTAGTACATCACCTGAGAAAAGGATTTCAAAGTAATCTTTTTCCTGTGAAATCTGATCAGATATTTACAGATTGTCATTGACAATTATGGCAATTACCAGTTTATGACAAGGCTAATAAACAAATTATTGTACAAAGTCATAAGAAAAGCCTCCATGATTTGACTCAAGGCCACATAATTGGAGAGATCTGCCTCAAAGTCTTATTTTAGGATAACAAATAAAAAGAAACTTAAAAATGCAGCTCAACAATCTGGAGCATTTTGAAAGTAAGGTCAATAAGGAAACATTTTCTTCAAGGTTATTAAAAATAAATAAATGTTGCAGATGGTCATTAGGATTTATTTAAAATTAGTAGAGAATTTAATGAGACACACAGGAAAAGTATTAAATAAATAAACTTATTTTTAGTATCTTAGCATTCAGAAGCATTTAAAATGACTCCCTGTGACTTTTCCCAGGTATGTAATTTCAGAAAACTTGAGCCCCTCAGGAAATGCTTCACATTTTCATTTATTATGTAAATGAATAGATAATATTTTTTTCCTTTCTCTCTGTGCCCAAGATGATATCATTCAGTAGTTTATTTTAGCCACTTATGCCATATAGTCATCTGGAAGCTTAAAACTTTGAAACTGCATTGTGAATATAAAGCATAAAAATGGTAGTTCAACCTGAGTGAAGATCCAAAGCCTAGACCACAGGGCCTCTCTCATCACATGTGTCTTACAGAGAAATTCCCTGAATATTCCACTTTACTAATCTGTGCTTCCTTGCTAACAGTGCCATTAAGGGATGCACAGTACGGCAAATTATTTTCTTCCAGGTAAAGAAACAGAACAGCTGTCAGAAATTATATTTAAAGGTGGTTTTAATCCAGATGTCACTGTAAGAATAAACAATATTTTCTTTTTTTATGTTCAGTTTACTTTTTCTGTAATGTTAAGAAAGGAAGATTAAAAATGCTCTATATATTTTTTTTCCCAAAATGGAAAATGTTTCTTCATGTTTTGTTTTTGGTTTTGGCTCTGTCTTTGGTTTTGCTTGTTGTCTTGTTTACTTTTTTTTAATGATGCTTATATATCTCTGTCCTTGTGGGATGGGAAGTAACAATAGAATGTTACCTTTTGTAATAGAACATATAAAATAATACAGTAATGTAGATATAAATTGTTTCCAGTGTGCCAAGCAGAACATGTTGTGGAGATAGAGCTATTGTACTGATCACCAGCATTCAAAGGACTTAAGATCAAATTGTCCATCTTTCCAGTTGCAGATTTTATGGAATAGTGGCACAAAGACACCTGAATTCAATGGTTTATTTTTAATTGCAGTTCGCTTCAGCCACAAGAAGATTTTACAATTTAATATTTTCTGCCTATTTATCTGCAGATTTCTTGTGGACTTCATTTCTAGATACAAGTCTAGGAAAATTGCAATGTTGGGTTTTGTTCTGTTTTCATTTTCCCAAAGGTTTGGTAGATTAGTGCTTGTGTATAATTGTATGTGCTGGTAGAAGCACATGATTAATGGAATCAGTCCCATTCATACAGAAGTTTGGTCTGGCTGACTGAAAAACAGAGCTCTGCTTTAAAACTATGGAAGAAAATACAGTAGGGATGATACCACTGCACATCTTACTTCAGAAGTTTCAGGGGAGCATTGGGACTTAGGTCCTGTGCAGGTATCAGGGAAAGTAAAATTGTCTAATAGCAACATTTATACTCTAGAAAATACTTTAAGGTTGAGAAGACAAAAAAAAAAATATTTTCCCCTTAACTGTGGAGGTCCTGCTATACAGCAAGTTCTCACACCAGCAGAAATTTTTCTAGTCTTCAACAGGAGATAAAAAAATAAATCCAATAAAAAAAACCCTGGGCTCTTCAAAGAAAGAATGAAACAACACTCCTTCCTCCCCCAGCATCCTGAAACCAACTGTGTTGAATGGAAATTAAGTTATTAAAAATTAATAGCTTGGGTTGGTTTGGGTTTTTTTTTGCAATTTTCCATATACATAAACTGTCTTTTCTGACTAAATTAAATTCAGACTATCCGGAGCACCATCTTGGGTCACAGCTATATCTTCAGCCTGTTTTGTATGTAAATAAGAGAAACTATTTTTAAAATTGCCTTATGTTTGTTTTCTATTTTTATTTTCTTTTCCCTGTTGCAGCTTTTTCATCCTGTCAGCCCGTTTTCATGTTTAAAATGCCAGTGAGGCGAAGATTTCAGCCTGGGAAATCCAAAGCTCCTTTAGTTTTTCTTGCTATAAGCCTGGACTTAGTCTGTGCACCTCAGAGGCTGAGCATTTGACATGCAAAAAGAAACATCTTCCATATTTCTGACTGGTGCACAAGATATTTGTGTGTAATGCATGAAACCAACAAATATGCAACCACTTTGGGCTAGTGAGTCCAGTGTAAATGGGGTCTGTCACATCTGAATCTCTGCTCTAGAGCTCATGATGTTGAACTGGTCTGATCTCTGACTAAATTAGATGTGATTCCCAAGTACATCCAGCCCAGCTTGCAAAACAAGCATGTCCATCACTCATCCTCCACACAGTGGAGTTGGTATGGTCTGTGATTCCCAGGTACCACTAGTCCCTGACAGGCCTACTAGGACCCCTGACATTATACATACTAAGCTTCCTGGACTCTGCAAACCCCATCCTGACAGTCAAAGAAGCCTTAGAGTGGCAAATGATACCTTAGAAAATGTGCAGGTAGGGAGACGGCCTTGGAAACTTGTTCATGACAACCTTTCCATCTGGTTGGTAAGCATTTTCATGTATGAATTTACCATGCATTTTTGATCTACAGCCAATTTTCTTCAACTCTTTATTAATCTCCTGTGGAGTACACTGCTGAATATATATTTTTTCAAAGCCATATCTAGAGTTTCTGCCATTACACAGTGGACCTCCTTCCAAATCACAGACAAAACTACAAACAGCCCTGAGGAACAGGCAGTTGTGTCTCAAGGGAAATTAAAAAATCCCACAGTCTCTTACTACCTATATTTAACCTAGTTTATATGGGGATTTTATACTATTAAGCACAGGGGAAATAGTGCTGCCAATACTTCAGACCCTTAGGCTTCCATCAGAAAAAAGGCTGCTGCAAAAAAGTATTTAAACTGAATTTAGATCATAATATCAGTATCCCAAAGTTGGCTCTCAGTGGAAGTCTGAGATATTTCTCCTGAAAAGGGAACCCTCCATAATTCATTAGCTTATTTTCTCTAGTGTATTGCATAGATGAAATAAATGAGCAAAAAGGCTATTAAGTAATTTTAACTTTCATGAAATGGATTGCATAATATTAGGCTGCTGGTACACAAAAGTTGTAAAATATATACATTTAATAGGCATCAAAAAGGAGTTCTAATTATTTTGCTCAGCAAGAAGAAAGTCTTATATTTTAGAAGAGTTTTTCATCTGTGGACAGCCTAGTTTATGGAGTGAGAAAAAAACATTTCCAAGAATTACCTGACCTTTTTGAATCTCATGTTGGTAAAAAAAATTATACTGGAGCCTTGTGTACTTATTGAACCAAAAGGCATAGCCACCTTAGCTGATACTGGTAGAAAGCAGCTGGCAATTTGAAATCCATCCTGTTCTCTTCTGCCACCCCTGAAAATGTACCCTCTTCAAAAGGCATCACGCTGGGAGGTGTGCAGAGGAGTTTCCATGGCTGATTATCTACCTGCAAAGCCTTATCTATTTGTTTATGAGCTCACAAAGGAACAGGGAGACAGCAAAAATGTACCCTTCCAGTGCCTTGTGCTTGCTATTGCTGCCCCCCTTGTGAGGCAAGGAGAGATGTGTGTAACATCACACAGATTCGCTTTTGTAACACTTCCTAAACCATGGGGCTGTTTCCTCCTAGCAGTGATAATTTGGGGCCAATTTTGGTAATTAGATAATTTTAAAATGTCTTAATAAAAGCATTAAGTAGTGTACATTAGGCTCCCACATGGACAGCATCATTAATACTTTGCCTTTTTCTTCCTGAGGAAGCAGTAGGATGAGTAGCGAAATTAAGCATTAGTCATGTTGCTAGGAAGTAAGAGTTTTATATGTGCAGCATAATCTGTTCTGAATATGGCTGCAGTATTTAATTGCAAGGTTTGCAACAAGAAAAACTCTGAATGAAGAATAAAAAGAGTTTTAAAGACAAACAATATTCTAGACCTCTTTTTAAATGTCTGGATTATTTAATTGACAAAGAAGAGCTATTTGCTGGACTTGAAATAACAGTCTTGACATTAGAAACCAATTTTACATAAAATTACATTATATTACATGCCACTAATTTTTCTTACAGCCATGAACTTTTTTTCTCTCTTAATCATCATGTTCACAAGTATATGGTTAGAGAAGAAGCAACCCCTATCATCTCAACAAATAGCAATCAATTGACTAAAGAATTATCACCTGAATGCTATTGTAGGTGTATTATTTTACAAATCTCCAATAAGTAGGCCTGAATATAAACCTTAGATCTGAACTTTGAATTCAGGAGAACACATCATCTTCCTTTAAGTAGGTGGAACACAAATATTCTGTTCTAAACTCTCATACATACAGGTTTGGAGACTGAACTCTTTGCAGTGTACATCCCAGAAATGTTTTAAAATTGGCTGAGCGTGCAAATTGGGACCCTGGTTTTACTTGGTCATCTTTTCCACTGCTTTCAGACGGTTCGTGCCATTTGCTGTGTGTGGCTGTAAGACGGAGCAATCTGGGCTGAGCTGGGAGATCAGACTCCCTGTCCATTTCTGCCCTGAAAAGGCAAAAGAACAGGCTTGCTTTGAACATTTGTCTCATACTGCAGGTCACTGGTCTTCATCCAGGAGAGAACTCAAGCACTAAGCAATTAGAAAAAAGATTCTTCATTAAATCCTTATTGATTATACACTACAGTTCCACATGCAGTCCAGATTCATCTGAATCTCCTAAAACCCCATGGCACATATTTTCCAGACTTCTGGGCCCCTAGCTTGCACTAATTTTTTAGCCAATTTATTCTGTTGCAGCTTCTATTAAATTCTATCTGAATTGTTCTGCAGGTACAAAATTTCCCTTTGCCTGTTGTAAATTGTGTGATAATTTTTCAGCATTCACTCTTGGTTGTATCCATTCCTCCATAGTCTATACGCTAATTTACAGTTTTCTGTTTTGAGAATCACATCTTTGTTTTAATGCATAATTGATGTTTGAGGGCACTGTGAGCTTCAATGTTTTGTAGCATCTAGATAAAAAATTATTTCATATGCACAGGAATCAAGCTGATTTCTCCTTTTTTTTTTGTTTTTTATCACTTCCATTGATATCAAATAGACAGAGATGTAAAGCCAGCCTCTAATTTGTCTCTGTGTACTAAACATAAAAAGAAGAAGGCTTTTAAAATTCAGAGCAGTTGTGTCAAAAGATTGCTATATGCAGGTACTTATTCCACTTCACTTCTCATTTACATATGAAACCTTGTCTGACATGTTCTGAGTGTAAATTAGAAAAGTTAACCACCCTTATGTGCTGCATAATCTAAAATTACTAAGTTTTCTCCATATACTGTGCTAAGGTATAAAATTAGTATAAAAACTAGATATAGGATGGGTTGTTTTTTTTTTTTTTAATTATTATTTGCTAGAAATAAGAGCATAAAAGCATTAGCAATGGTTTTCTTTATAATTAACAACCAGCATTTTAAACTGTCAACATATAAGCTGCAAAGGAGAGCTTTAGAACCTAAACCTGAAGAGAAAAGAGAAACAATTATCTAAGTTAATGGACTCAGTTCTGTAGTGTGCTGGCTAGAAGTAAGTGATGTGAAGTAATAAGAAAATCTAGCATAAAGCTGAAAGGGGAAGATCTTCAAGCTGATGTGAAATGACCACAGAGAACTGATGACAGAGAATAAGTCAGACAGTAAGTTGGCAACAGGATCTGTAAACTGCCACTAGATTTCCTGCTGAACAAAGTTGCACTGAAGAATTGTTGCATGACTTCTATGGTATAAAGGAGGAGTATAAGGCAATGTCTCATCGTAGTCCGTAGAAAAATCAAAGAAAAAAGAGTGAAATACATATATTTAAGTTTCAGATTTTAATTGTGTTTCTAATTGGACATTTGCTATACTGACTTCCAACACAAGATTCAGTAGACTACATTTTGGGCATATTTTCAACAGCATACCCTCTCTCCAACACTTATTTGGCTTAGCTAGGTGGAATTTTCACACAGTCAGAATGTCTATCAGCAATATAATCACAGATGTATATATAATTGTATATATATATATATATACAATATATATATATATAATATATATATATACATATATATTCTTGTTTAAGAATCTGCATTTCCTTGTCAGATGTATTTCTACTTGCAAATCCTTCACCTGAAGAGTGAATTCTTTTGTTTAAATGAAGAGAATTCTTTTGTTTAAAATGGACCATTAAAGAGAACTTTCATATGAGCAACTCAACTAGCAGAGAAAGGAGCAAAGTATGATGCGTAAAAAAGAGATCAGGAAGATGGGATGGCAATTTTTTGGTATGGTGCCCTGAAGATGGGTTCACCAGCTGTATGAGTGCTCTCCCAGAAAGTCAGAAGCATTAACTAGCCTGAAAAGATTTAAATCCCAGCTTGCATTTCCTGTACTATCATCCTAACTACCTTCATAAAAAAGTAATGGGGGGGACTGGAGTATGTAATTCACTCTTATCTTGATGAAGACAATTGAGAATTTTGCGGGGCTATTGAGCAAGCAAGGAGTCAAAACTCAGTGACTCGAGTACTTGTCTGTAGGAAGGACATCCACCTTTCAAGGATTTGAAGCACATTTCACACTGATCTGTACTGGAGGGAAGTAATTACTGGTCTTGAGGACCTAAAAGGTGTTTGATCTGTGAAATTTAATGACATATTTATCTTATTGCCATCTAAAGAATTTAGGCATCCAGTAATGGTAGGATTTAAGAGTTATCCTTATGTTCAGTATCTCCTCTTGGCTAAATTTGGTAGCTCTCAATCTGAAAGACTGACTGCTGTGATCCTCTGACAAGTCCCACATGCATGCCCAGTTAAGAAGGAGAGTTGAGATTTACCATTGACTGTAGATTCCAGTCTCAGTGGGTATGCTTTTAAATAAGGCATTGTAATGCTAAGCAACAAACATAAACCACCTTGTGAAAGTACCTAAATGCCTGGGGGGTTTTAGTAGCTGTGAAAATGAGAGACTGGATAACCAGATTTCTACTCTATTTCTTCCAATATGTTGTCTGGATTCTCTCTTTAGATACAAATAACTGATAGAGTTAAAACAAAATGTTTATGTGTGGTTTTAAGTGAAATGCCTAAAAAGCTTCTTTTTCTGATTAATAAAGGACAAATGCTTGATGTGACGATAAATGCTTGACTTTCTGAGGTTGGAAAAATCTCTTATGTCTGAGTCATGTTTCTGGTAGAAGCTTGCCACAACCTGGCAAATTTGCAAGAGTCAAACAGTGTGGAATTTTCCATAAACTGGTGCCACCACAGTATGCACCGTGTAAAGTTCAGTTTATAAACATTCAGGGAAAAAAACCTCACAAAAAGCAGAAGTCTGTAACTTTTGGCAAAGTAGAAAACTAAATTTTCTGTCATGGGTTATCTTCTGAGATTATTATTTTAATTCTATGTGAGCTGATTCACATAGATTTAAAAGAAAGTAGAACTTTATTATTTAATCAGTGACATAGGAAAAATGTCCTAAATAAAGGAAATTTCATGCGTAGAGTGCATGTCTCAGCATGTACAGAAATCACAGTGATGATAACAGGGTAGTAAATTTTTTTCTGTAATTATTTAAGTCTCTGAAGTTCATGTTTGTGTTTTCAGAATGGTGATAAACCTGAAATGGGTCATTTATCCCAGGCACACTTATACATAGGCATGTTTCAGTAGGAGGGAAAAGGGCTGCAAAGAGCCTTCTCCTCTCCCAGCCCGCTTCTCCAAGGCAGTGACACCTGTCCCAGCATCACTGGTGCCTCTGGGTGTTTGAACTCTAGAAGGAAATAAAGCTTCATCCCTCTGATGAGCAATATCCAGGAGCCACATAGTCCTGCATGTTGAGAGCTAAACATGAGACTGGTGTTTCGAGAGCAGCAGCTGGATAATAAAACAGTGAGTTGGATAAGCTCAGACTTGGGCCTAGAGCACTAGAACAGTAACCCATGCTACTGCATTTAATGCAGTCTGGGGTCTTGAGTTATTCTTCTGACTCAGAGAGTTTAAACTTAAGTTTGGTAGGTGAACATAAGCCACTGGTGAGGACAAGAGCACTATAGACTTTTCAGTATCTATTCCTAACAGTCTTAATTGCTAAAGCAAAACAACATTTAATTAGTAGGTGAGTGGGACATGGTACTAGTTAGAGAGAACCATAATTAAGTTAGTAGCAGGTTAAAAACAGATCCTGAATGAACTGCCCCAAACTTCTAAGAGTTATAGAGTTCAAAAAATTGGTGAAATATTTTTATTTGGTGTCTGAATCTAAGAAGCATCAAGAAGGCTTTGCCAAAGTATTGACAAAGAGCAGCCAAGGGATTACTTAAGGGAACAGAAGCAAATTAATCATTCCAAACAATCTGCATCTTAAGGGAAATGGAAAATAAACTCATACAAACACCTGGCAGTGTAGTTTTTAAAAATGACAATCAAGGTGATATGGGAATATGTCAGAAAGAAAAATGTAGTATTGACTCTGTCCCCAAGATTTTAAGCAAAAACTTCTGTCTATTGATCTCCTAGTTTAATCCCTAGTTCTTTCATTAATGTCTATAATGTTCTCAGCTATAACCTTATAAATCATATAACAAAGCATCATCTACCTACAATCAATTGGGCAATCCCAGTATGACATATTTTATATTGAGGATTAATTTGATGCTTCAATCATCTGATTGAAAAAAGTATCAAAAATCTATTATTTTTTTGCATGTAATTTTAATATTAATTTTTGAGTTATAAACATTTTGGCTTGTTACTTTGACAGTTTAACAGCTTACCATGTACACAACATGCATTGCTCATTACTACCTGTCATGGTTTTAAAGCAGTAACTAAAAAATAACTAGAAAACTTACTTACTTCTTGCTGTGAGATATGGATTAAAACAAGAGCAAAACAGGCTTAAAACTTAAAAGGAATAAAGAAGGTTTATTAATAAAAACTATAAGAATAAGAAAACCAGAATAAAACTTCCAGAAAACCCTTTTCTCCCCCATTACCCAACCATTCCCTTGTGCACATGACAACATAGAGACAAAAATCTTTGGTGTTTAAAACAGTCCCAATTCTTGCTAGAGTCTTCTCATCAGTTTTTGTAGAGAAACAGAAGTCTTTTTCTGCTAATCTATGGAGTTTCTCACAAGAAAACTAATTTTCTTCATAGCTTTCTATTTCTCTGATGCCAGCTGCCCAAAAATCTGCTACCAGTTGTCTCTTCTCACTTCACATCACTCTGAGGTGTGCATGGGTCAATGAGTCTAGGGATGTCATTTTTAAGGATGAGTTATTCAAAGGCAAAAGTTCTCTTCATTTGTCTCTGTGAGCTTTCTTGGAAACAGAAGTTTTCTCTTTGCTTTAACAAAGCCACAAATCTTCAACTATTACTTCTCCCCGCTCCATTCCAGCACCTCACTGTATCACAACTATTTCACTTTTTGCTCAAAATCCACACTTTGAACTACTCCATTCCTCCCAATATACTCTCTCATGAATTAAAGGAGTTTTTTTCAGAACACTTTTTGTCCATCTCTATAGCTTTAACAGAAAAATATTTCAGCTTATTAAAACATCTCCTTATTCTCTACCTTTTCTGAAGCTTAATTCTTTTCTTTACTGTTTCTGATAGTTTATAAAGTTTTTTACATGTATTACTCTCTCTTTCTCTCTCTGGAAAAAAGGATTAATCTGCAAGTCTAATCTGGGTAATGAAAAGGTTAAAATCTTGCCCAGGCTTTGTAGATGGTTCTGTGATCTCTGCCGGAGCAGGAGCTGGAGCTGTCTGCGATGGAAGATTCTTCATGGCTGCTCTGGAGAGTGTGGTCACTGTCTCAACGCGCCACAGGTCGAGAGCTTTTTTCCTTTCTTTACTCGGCAGTCTCTGGTGAATTCAGTCACAGCAAAAAAACCTGCAGCCGAGCCAGGGACCGGCCTGGCCCGGCCAGAGCCCGGGGCAAGCCCCACAGGCCCCATCTCCCGGCCGGGAGCCGCTGCAGGCCCAGCCCAGCCCCTGCCCCACTGGGCCGCATGGCCTGGGCAGGGAACAGGAGCCAGCTGGAGCTCTGTTACCTTTCACAGCCAGAAACAAAGAGACAAATTATCAGGCTTAGGTCTTAAGGTGGTGTTCACAGGTTGATCTCACTTTTCAATGGCCAAAATTGCTGTCAGTTCTTAGAAATGGCCAGTTGTTGGCAGGGAAAAAACTCCCACCAGCCTCCAGCAGTTTTAACTTCTTTGGGTGTTTCTCTTTGTTTTCTTAAATGCCAATTTTTCACACTACTTGTGGCTGATTCAGTAACAGGATAATTCATAGCACTGGAGAATCTTAAAGCTGGAGGCACCCAGGGCTCAGTTCTGGAAGATACTGAGTAGTCTGGCTCTCGTCCAGTAATGAACTGAAGCACGTATTTACAGTTTGGGTAATTGATTTTTTGCCAAGAAGTACATGAAAATAAAGCACATAACTAAGGCTTTTGTTGATGGAACTTCAGAGTAGACAGGACCACCTATTTCTGATGATGCCATATGTCTGCTGGCAAAGTTTATTGCAGTAATAGACCGGCTTCTAATACCAGTTTTTGATTCAACTTTATCATAAGTGAGAAAACCACTTCTTCATAGTGGTTTTGAAGAATGCTGCCTGTGATGTAGCACCACTGTACCCTTTTCTTACTCTCAGGGTGTTGACATTGATGAGACCCCACATATAACTATGCCTTCTAACACCATTCCTTCTCTTTTTCCATTTTCTCCTCCCCTTTTCTTCCAAAGTTATTAGTGATGAAAAAAAACCTCTCTATTCCAGTGAAGCTACTATTCACTGGGCAGAGAAAAAAGATTTACTACTTTAATTTTAAGTGCTGTGTCTGAATGTTTTCACAGACAAGAAACTGAAGTGATATAGTGTCTGCCTAATAAAGTCTGTTTAAACTCAGAATCACAGAGATTTAAAGAAAACAAACCCCATGCCCACATGCCTCCATGCCCTATATTGATAGAACACTTGTACTTTTACAACTTAATGAACTTCTTTTGAAGATAGTTTTTTATTAGGGACAGGTAAAAGGAGAAAATATGTCCATCCAGGCTGAACATGTTTGTAGAGCAACTCATCTTACAAAAACATATTCTCCTATTCTTAGATGACTAAAAGGAAACAAGAAGAATATGTGTAATTTCAACTAAGAAACATCAACTCCATTCTCTTCTCTTCTAATAGAGATGTACTCCATGGTGTTCCTAGCCTGTTGTGGTCTAGATGACATCAACAAAACCTGTTAGATATCCAAAACATCTTGATAAAATTTTTTGCCTTCCCTGAAATGCTTGAAATGTCTTTTTTTTATTGTATTCAGAAAGAACAACAAAATGGAGGGGATTAATAACTGTGAGGTGCAATGTTGAGGAAGCACAAGGTCACATCAAAATATTTTTGCTGTCCGTCTTGGGCCTTGCCACAGGAAACCTCACTCAACCCAATGACTTTTGAAGAGAATGCTCCAACTGGCCACAGAGAAAGCCTTCTGAGAAGTGGCTTGTGCTTGTCATGCAGCTGTCAGGTGTAAGTAGGCTAACAGGAAGGACAGTCACCATATTTCCATGGGGACTTCCCCATATTAAAGAACCTGGATGGCTCAGAAGTGCTATTTTGTACAAGCACATTCCTTTATGTGCTGTTTGCCTATTTTCCTTGTGTCTCATTCCAAGATTTCTACCTCTGTGAAAGATAATGGGATGGATTATCACTAGGCAAAATGAGTAGTAAATGGGAAGAGTGAACTGGTATGAATGGCAGAGAAAGGCTGTGCATAATTTTCTCTGGAGGTTGAAACAGTTTCCAGTCATCCTGAAGTATGTGCCAAAAGACCTTAGAGAGGGTCCAAACTTCCTTCTCTGGCCTCAAAATACAATCTGGTAGCATCCCATCCAACTTTGTTGGTCCTTTTTCTCACAAAGAATCAATCTATCATGGTGTCATGTGAGTGTTGCATATAAAGGGTTTGTGAAATTG
This sequence comes from Cyanistes caeruleus, assembly GCF_971803275.1. Classification (NCBI taxonomy): domain Eukaryota; kingdom Metazoa; phylum Chordata; class Aves; order Passeriformes; family Paridae; genus Cyanistes; species Cyanistes caeruleus. The sequence goes on along the minus strand of NC_141704.1, from coordinate 39,408,678 downwards.
TTATATTTGGGATCTGGGCTCCTTTTCTTTTTAGAACTTTTAATTAGAGTGCTCAAAATCAGATATTGTCAACTACTACAAAAACCATGCACTTCTTAATTTTTTTCTTCTTTTCTTTCTTTCTTGCACTCTTATCTCTTCCATGGAAGGAGTAACACAGTCTGGAAGCAGCCAGAGGAGTAACGCAGTCTGTGTTTGGGACTGCCTTCACTGGCACTGCACATTGCTAAATCAAACATTAGAGCTGAAGCATCCCAGATTTAGTCTAGAACATTCATCGCCTTTGACTCTGACCTGTAAAGGCATTTAAACATATGTATGATCTTTATATCTTTAGCTTTTACTTCCCTGTTCTGAGTGAGACACTAAGGTACAGAAGTGGTAAAATGTATTCATGATTAAGCATGCACATCACTGTTTTTCTGGGCAAAGGAACAAATGCTTTCTCTTAAACTATTTATATAATAGGCCCCAGTCCTGTAGGTTTAGCAGCCTGTGCTCTGGCTTTCAGTTGCGTTTGTTTCCATATCCAAATGCCTTTCAAATTCAGTTCTGCTCTCCGGGCTACAATGAACACTCGTAAGAATACGGTAATTAAAGACAATTACAAAGATGTGCACATCCCATGCTGAATGGAACCACAGGCCACTTTCCAAGAACCTTTTTTCACTTTCCTCATCATCCGTAATTTTCCTCTCTTCTTATTTACTCTCCTCAGCTACCAAAGCAGTTTTGTGCAACCCCAGGAAATTTGTAATTTTGTTGCTGTTGCAGACTCCCACTACACTTCTCTGATGAGTAAAGAAATACAAACCCAGCAAGGTGAAAAGATTCAGTAATGTGTGGAACCCCAGCTTCCACTGGCTTTGCCACCTTTTAGTCATGGCACAAGTAATAAAATAGCCTAAGAGGCCAAAAAAAAAAAAAAAAAAAGAGGCTTAATGGAATTGCTTCCTGACTATATTGAAGTTTGTCATGCATTTGTGGGGGTTAATCTTATGAAATAAAGGCCACATTTGATCTGTAAACATTAGGAGATGCTGGACTCTAGATCATCTGTGCTTCAAACATCATAGACCTTAATATTTTCTAAAATATTTTTCAAATATGTCTGTGTTCTTTATATAGAAATTTATTGCTGAACCTGAAAGCCAGTTCAATAGACATGGGGATTTTTTTTTTACAAAAATTATGTTATTTTCATGTCAAATCTTTTCATGCAATCTGGTAGAATGGTTTTCAAAATGCAAATAATTTGTGATCTTTTGTTATCTCCTACTGTATGTAGCTCTTTTTACCTGTTATCAATTGGCACCAAGTACTAGATCTCTTAGCAGCCGCCCAAAGGGAAGACAGATGCTGGTAACACTGCATGGTATGTACCAAATGTAAGCATAGAATGGTCTAAACCTTTTCAATCATTTCAGAACCACAAAATATTTATTGGGAAAAGCAGTCATGGTGAAAACCTTCCTCTTCTATCTGTGGAATGGACAGGTTAGTTTGTGGCTAGAAAGAAGCAGTCTTTTACTGGATGTTAGGTCTTCAACTGTTATGGAGCTTGGCTTACTTATCCCAGGTGAGAATGAAGTTCTAAGTCTTCAAATGAGGGATCTCATCATTGGGGGAATTATTTTATTATAGAAAAATTAAAATATATAATAATATATATTTTAATATCTATTCCATATATAGACTTTATTATTCATATCATATACTCAAGGCAGCATGAGAAGTAATCTAGTTTTCTTGTGCTCCAAATATAGTTAATGGATAGACAGACTTCGCCAAAGAGAAATTCAGAGCATTCTGCTGGGTTTCTGGACTGAAGCATTCTCTCAGGGAGCTCTTTTCCCCTCACCGGTTATACAGGCAGCTCAGAGAAACAGAACAAACAGCAAAATAAGATGCATGAAATTATGTGATGAAGCTATGCCCTGTCAATCCTACTTCTAATGCATCAAGGCTCAGGAGAATATTGCATATCACAGTGGTATAAGGGAGAAAATAGGAATAAATGCTTACAGGCATCTATGAACTCCTTCCCCAAAAGGAAAAAAGAGGCAGAGAAAAGGGAAGAAAAGCACCAATTGTTTCTTCCTTCTATTAATAGGAACTTTGAAATATTTTGTTTGGCAGGGATTCAAAAATATTATTTTTTTGGGTTGCTTCTCATGGGCTCATTGTCAATTGTGGTGGAGTTTTGTGTTCTTTTTTTGGTTTTGTTTTCGTTCTGGCTTTTTTTTTTTTTTTTTTTTTTTTTTTAATTACAATGTCATCCTAATTCAACTCCATAAATCCCACTATTAACTAGGTCTCAGGACCTCACACTCAGATTAGCTCAAGTGAGGCCCAAAATGGAAAAAGTAAGTAATAACAGATCACAGCCGTAGAGCATAGAAGTGTTTGGGACTGGCTGTCACCCCCTGATCACTGGTGTCCAAGTCCAGAAGCACAGATGTGCATACCAAACATGGTGAGAGAAATCAGAACCAGAAGAGAAAGGAAAAATGAAACAAAAATAAAACATGTCAACAATAAAAAGAAGGAAAACATATTACATATCCTCATGGGAATATCCTCAGAAATTCCTGTGCTTCTAAGATTACATTAGATTATTACTTTTTCTGCTTTCTAGAAGTTTTAATACTTGCCCTTGTCATTTCATACTGTATAGGAGAGTGCATGGCTGCATAGTTTGAATACTTGTGCCTGACTTTATACTGGAGTGCTCTGTGACTACTTAAACCAAACATCCTATGTGATGGCAACAGATTCTAAAATCTAAGGTAATACAGATTGCCTCTTGCCATCTATGAATATGCTGACATAGTTTGTATGCTAACAGACAATGCTGAAACTGCAAAAGCATTTTTAGAAAATGAAAATTGATCTGGAGCTGCAGGAAAATAAACCAAATCTATTTACTTATAGGTTTCACTTGTTTATGACAAAATATTTAAATAATATTTCTGAATTTCCAGAAAAGCTTCTCAGCAAAAGCAAGCACTGAGGTGTTGTCTCTGGCTTTGAATCACTAAGAACTTTTTCTCCTCTGCTCACATCATGTGCACCCAGCAAAAGTTTTAGTGAAGCCATCACGATTTTCTTGGTAGGAATGAGTAGCTCTTTAGTTCAGCTGTTTTTGTAGATACCCAGATGGACCATTATTTCCTTAGTCTTCAGTTGTCATTGATTACCAAAACTTCTGCCTGTGAATGACATCAGTGAAAGTCATCTCTAATAGATGATCTTATACATACTTTAATTAAATCTAAATGTATAAGCAGTCCTACTGACTTCAGTGAAATTACCCACACAAGGCTCTGAGCACATGTATGTCCCTATAATGAGGAACTATGTGGAAGAAATTAAAAAAAAAAATAGATCATAAAATTGGGTGTGAATGAAATAATATCTGAACTTCTGTTTCTATCTGCTTGGAACCACTGTAACTAAAAGAAAGAAAGAGAAAAGTATTTTTTTGCAGAGATTCTTACCACAGACATAGCAATCCTAGAGAAGTGCAGCAATAGGTAATGTCAGACTTCCAAAAATAAAAATGTAAAAAAAAATTCACTTACTATATTTGCTGTACCACATCTTTTCATCAAGAAGAGACTCCTCTCTAAGGCATGCTCTCATAAAAAGTAGCAAGAAGCAGTAAGACCTTAAATCATTATAGACAGTCATTATATTGATAAATACACCTGACTTCAAAAAATATTTATATTTAGCTTTAAATTACTTTGCATTGCTAAAAGATATTACATATACTAGTCAAAATCATGGTTTTTCCCAATTTTTGTTGTGGGGGTTGTTTTTTCCTTCTTCAGTTAAAAATTGCAAAAGCACAGGTTTCTTGGAACATTCATCACTGAAAATTACCTGAAGATTTACTGTAAAATGTAAGGAGAACATTTCATTTACTTAAACAGACACTGAAGTAGATAATGCCATAAAATTGCACAAGCATATAGATATTTATATATCATTTGTGGTCAGCTCAGCATTATAATGTTTCCCAAATGTATAAAGTTGCTCTCAGGCAATAAATCAGAGTATGAAAAATGAAATTTTGTGTTAGGTTGTACTAAGAAAAATATTTTTTGTATCTTCTCAACAAACTCAAACACAACAAATAGAAATCCAATTATTTCTTGTTAAGAATACCAATGCAAATGACATCATGATTTTTCAAAAGCCTCCAAAAAAATTACTACTTCAGCTTTTTTTCAAACGGAATAAAAACAATGAGATTTCGCTGATGGCAGAAATAAAAAACTACAAAAAATTGTAACAGACTCTAAAGCGATGGCAGCACATGTTAACAGAGATAAACAGATAAAATGTAGTACAGTAAACAATAACACTCCTTCAGAATATGAAATTAAAGTACTGAATAAGAATCCTACCTCCTTTCTTCAGCATTCAGTCACCTATTCTCAAGCTATGAGTTGTTTAAAAGCAGAGCATCCTTGAGAATTTGGAATACTTCACCACTGCAATTATTACAATTTACTTATTTATTTGGAAAAAATAAAAATTAGAGTTTTGGATGTTAGAGCAATAAATAAAGAATAAACAAATATAATTGTATTGAAATGTAGTATCTGAAGACAAATGACTCAACTGTTATTTATGCCTAATAAATTAGGTAGGAAGAAAAGATAAAATAGCCCTAGTTTAAGGTGTGGAGGTTTTTGTTTGCTGTTTGTTTTGTTTTATATTTTGAATTTTTAAAACTTAAAAAAAAAGGGATAACATTTTCTTTCTTCTGTTTTGTTTCTCCTGTTCTATTTCATTTCACAGCTGCTTGTCTATGCATTGACAGCCATTTTAGGGCCTTGCAACCCTTTGGAAGTGGGATATCACACTGTAATTTTCTCTTTCAAATAAGGGTTAATATGCACTTGTGCTTACAGGGGAATCAACAGGCACTGTCACTTACAGTGACAAGATGCTGCTGTTCTGCTGCTCCCTGCTATCTTCCCCCTGAGAGAGGCTGAAGCCCCTCCAGGTTATGATTCTCTGCTAAACCTGCTGCATGTCTGTCTGCCTGTACCACTCTTGTTTAAATATCCATTCTCTAAGCAGTATCTTAGTAAAGACCTGTCTCATGCACAAAAATTCTCGCCTCAGGGCATAAATAGTCTATCTCAATGCACATGCATAATCTTACAGCATTTTAAATGAAAAAAGAATGAGTAGATTTCAGTCTTTCTTATTTGAAATATGATATGATATATAATAGAGTAAATAAACCTTTTGATTATGCTCTATTTTCTGCCAAATTTAATATTTTATAACACTTTATAAATTATTACTCAAATGTAATGGAGTCTTGAATCCATTATTCTCACATTTCTCTATGCTTTCTGGGCCAATAACCAGAATAAACCTTGTGCTGAATCATTCAAGTGTAATATAGGTATTGTAAGGAGTTTTCATGATGGGACTTCAAGTCAGCCAAAGTTTTGAACTGAAACTTCAAATTTTGTTTTTGAAGTGAGTGCTCTAAAGAACTGAAACTAATACAATTTTCACCACTCCTGCTTTCCTCTGGCCTTGCTTTCCAAGCCATTGACTTCCCAGCAGTTTTCATCCAAATCAAATTGTACACAGTTCATTTTGGTTCCTTTACAATATTTCCTTCTTTCATCTCAAGATTTAAGTCTTTGCTCTTTTTGTTTTTCTCTTCCTGCCAGGCTTGTTTCATGTTTTCTCCCTCATTGAGACAAGGCAAATGGACTGACTTCTGCTCTGCTGTCAGTCTCTGTATTTTAAATAGTTGTACAACATATTCAGAATATAGGCTGTTAGCTAACAAATTAAAGAGTTATACAATCCATCACAGTCAGATGGATGGTATAAATGTTTTTGTTAGTCAGAATCAGAAAATTCAACCTTCTACTTCAAGTCCAATCTCATAAATCTGATCTGCACCTCTATAGTCCTAGGCCAAGTTTTCAAAGTCACATCCAGTCCAATCTTTTAGGAAAAGGGCTGAGAAGATGACAAAGCAGGAACAAAACAGAAAATTTGAAATCACTCATATATGCAATAATAGGGCTTTAAATACCAGTGAAATTTATCTGCAAAAGATTATTCTAATGAAAAAAAAATATCACTAATATTAGCTTGTCTCTTGAAAAAATAACTCTACCTCCTTACCTACATTATAATACTTTTCAGATCACTATGAACTTATTGCAGTACTTACAACTGCAGTTGCATGTTGGTTTTGTACAATCTTTTCACAGTAAGTTTTTTTAGCATAAAATAAGATAGAGCAGAAACTTTTAACTAGTTGTATTTGAGAAAAAGAAAAAAAATAAATGTTGGCCACACCAGCAGTAAGAGCAAAGGTGTCAGGAATGTAGTTTATTGTTAACCAATCTGTTTAAACTAGTGAATTCCAGGACATGCCAGAGGAAATTCCTCTTAAAATTAACACTTATTTATTTGCAAAATGGAAATTAAGGGCTTGCAACAGTAGTTATATTTTAATCAACTTTTGTGTGAAAATATACATGAACAATATATTAAATTTACAGCAACTATATATCTTAGTGGCATACTTTTGTCCTCACTCTGTTAATGAGAAAACAGAGGTGCATTCTATGCAAGGCAGAAAGAATGAAAACACTCTATGACTTAAAATGGCATCAAGCTAATCTTGGCAGGGCTAGTGGTTCTGAGAACAAAAACACAACAGCTTTTCTTCTATTAAATTCAAACCGTGCACTCCATTGCAAAGCAAGAAAGGGAAAGAAACAGGTTCAAGAATTAAAGGTTTGCTGCCATGAGAAGTTACATAGTGTGCTGTTTTCTCTGTGACAGGAAAAAAGCACCAGAATATCAGACCACATTGTATCAGACCACAGTGCTTGTGTTGCTTGAGACACTGGTGAGTCACAGCACAAGTGTTTTGTCAGAACAGAAACTGAACAACAAAGCTGTTCAATTAGTCAAGATGCACACAGGAACCTGCACATTTTCTGTAAGATAAACATTCTTGAATCTTCAGTCAAGATAGGCAAATAGTGAAAATGTTTCTGGCAGTATTCAGATGACATTTTAAATGAACACTCTGGTTATGTTACACTGGGGTGTTTTTTTCTGTCACCAAGCTTTCTGTCACAAACAGATAATGAAGTTCAAATCACAACAGTTTTTCCTAAGTGAACCAAAGTATTTAGCACATATGAATGTTGAGCTAAGACATTGCACAGCTTTTCAAGTGCTGCAGGAAAATCCTGTAGATATTCTCTGAGCAACCTACAGACCCTCAGCTGCAAATAAGCAGTGTGAGAGATGTACAATTTTATTTATAAATAGTTTAAATACTAATAAACTGAAAGCATTATCTATAAGCAAATCAAGGAGCTGAAGTAATTATGCAGAACCCCTTATAAAGTTGGAAATGTTTGGTATGAAGAAGGAAGCAACTCGGTATGTCATTGTTGCCGTTTTTCCTGATTCCAGAATCTTACAGAAAAATATCAAAAAAACTGACTTATTTTAGAAGTTCTTTTATACTAGGTTTGCAATAGACTTTCAAAAAGTCAAAAGTGTATTTAAACAAATTTGGATTTCTTCACGTTCCATGTTTCAGAAGTGAGTAGCCAGTCTGCAATGAAGATTTCACAGAGATATTTAGTTTAGAATTTACTTGTGATCCTTTAAAATAAACAGCTATATTAATAGTTGCAGCTGAGCAAAACTTTTATCATGACATTCTCAACTTTAATATGAAAGTGGATCTCTAGAGGGGATAAAACAAATGTGATTCACCTTAGACTGATGCAGGATCATCAGCTGCCCCATTATCACCTCATTTTTGAATGAAGATCCTCCAGCAGAACTTCATTCCTTAGCATTTACATCACTGAACTCTTGGTGTATTCCTAAATCCAAGGTTTTGAGTTTTCAGAGTACCATAGCAACAAAGCTTTCTGACCTCCTTTTTCTTGCACATCTACTGGGATTTAACCTCTCTTTCTATCTTTTTAACCAGTTATTACAAAACTAAAATAGAAAAGCTTTTTTCTACATCCATTCTAACAAGTGGGTTCATAAAAACACCTGCAATATTTTTCCTTATTGAAGAGATAAGTGTTTCTAGAGAAAATTTTGGACATCTGGAAGTATTTTTTTGTGATAAAAGAACAGTGGAATGGCATTAAACAATAAAATTAAACAGTAAAAGAGAAAAGATGAACCGAATATCCCCAAGGTAATGATCATATTTATTTGAGCAGCAAAATAACTTGGACTTTTCATTTTTATTTGTTGACATGTAGGCTTGTACTAAAAGAATAAATAAGAGAAACCAGAATTAAATTGACATGTAGCCTTCATCATTCTCAACCTTTACCTATCTGTCCCTTTCTCTACTTAAGCTGTTTAAGATTTAAAGCATTTGAAGAGAGTATTTTTGTCTTTCTAAGCATTGCAGCAAACAGGAAGCAGAAACATAAATCTTTGTATGGTTCTGTGGATACTAGCTCAAAAGAATCAATAATGCAGACACTTTACTTGAAGATTTCTACAAATAAAATCTGTTTTCCAGCAATACTGTCTTACTTTGATTATTATGTACAACACTTTTTTCCACAAATCTGTTTCCTATCACATTAATGGAACATGATATATGAATTTAAAAAGTAATAAGTTAAAATTGTAAAAACATGATAGAAATCTCTTTTCTCAGTCCAAGAATCTTCCAATACATGTCACAATTCAAAAAGGGACAAATATAAATCTGGATTGTTTGTCTGAAGCCTCATGACCAATAGAATAAATAACCTCAGTGTAAAGCCTAGCCTGTCTTTATCTTGCTTTAAAAAGATATAGACAGTGAGATAAATGGACCATTAATAATGTTTTCTTTGGACTTTTATTTTATTGAAAATTACAGCAAAAAATATTTCATTTTGTAGTCCTTCTAATACTGGCAAAATGAACAAGAAGCTGAATTAACAGAATAGGAACAGAGTTGATAAGTCCTTACTGACATTGACAGCTGTGAAATGTTAACCCCACATGTGGCTACTAGAGCCCAAGTCCAGTATTTCTTAACCAACAGATAAATACATTTCTGGACAGGTCTTTCTCAGTCTTGCTTAACATATAAAGGGATATTAAAGACTGAAGGACACATTTAACACACCTGCCTTAAAATGGCTCTGAAAACTATGGTAGGGAAATATTCTCTGTGGATCCATGCAAAGACGAAGAGCTCTGGCAGGACACAGTGAGACCAAATAATTTTGCTTTGAAAGGTGGAAGGCTGAGCTGGGTCACCTAAGTGGTGAATGAGTTCCCTTGGAACGGACCTACAAGTTATATAAAGACTGCCTCCCACCGTGGGAATTTGGAGAGGTAAAATATACTACACCATAATTTCACAATTCCAATGATAGCCACATTCTGGGGCATATATCTTGTGCTTGTGTTCTCCTATACAGTATTTATTACCTACCATCTCTCATTTTCAAAGGGTTACTTATTATAATTATATATAATTATATATATATAGTGAGGTGCAGTCTCTCGTGATATAAGGTTTTAACCAATAAAAATGGTGCCTTTTAGGTAAAGAATAATGCAGGTGAGTGTAGATGCCAACACTGGTTTTAGAAAGAAATGTGAATCATATTTGGTTTTAGCTTTTAAAAAAATATTTAAGCAAGCAAGAATACAATTATGATATCTTGGAATTTGCTCTGATTAGCAGTGGTCCTGCTCATCTGAAAAAGGGTGAGGGCTTCTTAGTGACTACAAGTTACCACAGCTATGGCTTTATATTCCAGCTGAGACAGCATTTCCAGAAGGGAATGTTGTCTCCTGCCATGCTGGAATTGTCTTCTATCAGCAGTTTCATAGACATAAGAGTGACACCTAGTGAATCATTAACACTTCCAACATTTTTTCTGGGGATGAAAATGGTGGGGAAGGAACCCTTATTAATCTCTCAACCAATACTTGGATAATCCTGTCAAAGATCTAATGAAATTTGAGCCTTAAGTAGTTGAACAGTATTACATGACAGGATTAAATGTTAAAGAATTATATTAAGTGTGCCTGGTGTGTCTAATTTTTTAATTTTGAAAATGCATCGAGTAAAAGGGTCTAATAAATTACAAGGCTGCTCTGAGAAAATAGAAACTGTTCATTCCTTTTCAATAACATTATTATATAAAGAAAGTGCAAGACCCAAATGATTTTCTTTTTCACATTAATTTTATCTTATTCAATAATTAAAAAAAATAAATCCCTTGGGTCTTACTAAACATTTAGGTTATCTTTATTTTCATGAAGCTACAATCAACACATTTTTACCATGAAAGACAATGAGGGCGACATTTCAATCCATCCTCATTCAAGCAATTTATGAGCTATTTTTTTGTAAGACTGACTGAAAAGAGACTGCAGTTCTTCCTCCATTTTTACAGACTTTATACGTTGTTTCATGAGTCTAGAAGTGCTTTAAGGTTTAAATGAACACAAAGTTCCTTTGCTATTAGTCCAACATCTTCAAAAAGTGTTGGCACTGAAATACTTTTGATATAATTCAATTTCTTTCACCTCTTTGCTGTTCAAAGAAAATGAGGAAGCCAAAATCCATATGCAGGCCAGAATGGTGTCCTGTATTTTCCATACCTACTGATTTTTAGCACTCAAAGATGGATGGATTTTATTGCAAGAATGTATCTCTTTTTCCAAGGCAATAAAGTTGTCTAACAAGTCGCAACAGAGAGCAGCATAACTTTATTAATTCATGTTATGAGGAAAGTAAATTTTCCACTTTTTAAATCAAAGGCATGCTTTAGTTGTAGTTCTGTGAATATTGTCACTTAAAAAATAGTACAGTTATCAGAATAAAGTACTACGGTCTTCCAGCAGTCTATGTGTTCAGCTTATGATGATGCTGTAATTACACGAAAATTCAGCAAAAGCACTAGGTTTCCACAGTGGGCCAGATACCAGCAAGTCAGGACACTATACCTATTGTAAAGCAGAACTTGCAATCAGGAGACAGTTTTGTGACACAAACTAAAAATTATCTATTGGTACAGACTGATGTTTATTATTCATATCAGTTAAAACCTATGATTCAGTTTTATTATGATTCATTATATGCTGACTTGGATAAACTCTAAGTGGAATTTTCAAGATCTATTGGGATAAAAAAATGTTGACTAGATTTGTATGAACTTTAGTGTAAACAAAGCAGGAAACTTTTTCAGGAAACAATCTTTAGGATGTTGCATGTCCAGCCTAGTTGCAAGTCCAGGCAATCTTAGATATCAATGATAGCTGTCCTTTTGCCACTTTTTGAAAAGTGTGTATGTGCAGGGCAGGGATAGCAGTGTAGCCTTTTTTCCACCTCAAATAGTGATAATGCTCCATCTTCAGAGTTACAAAATGAGAGGTTGCAAAACCTCTTACCCCCAAAATAGAGAGGGCTTTTGACTCTAAATGACAGGACTTCAAAATTGTAGTTAGTTTCCAAAAGGCTCTGTACTGTATATCCAGGTTTCCCCAGATCTGGAGCTGGTCTTGAGTCTTTCCATGATTTCCATGTATGTGATTTACATAAATGTTATGTCATAACATAGTCTACAGCCTGTTACAATACTAACTGCTTACAAAAGACTCTAGCCTCACCAAAGGAGAAAAAAGAGGTTGACAGTAAACTTATAAATAAGTGTGTTGCTCAAAGGTATCACAGTAGAAACACCAGTTCAACCAGTTCAGAAACTGGGAGAACAAAAACACCCAGAAGAAATTTCCTAAGAAGGTTTTAATGTTGAAACCTTCAGAAACTTGTAACGTTATCACACAACTGATTCATATTCTTTGCAAAAGAGTAGATATTCAACATCCCAAAAAATACCAAATACAATTGTGTTTCAACAGGTAATCACTGACTTTTTAACGCTGGTATTCAGCCAATTCTTCACCTTTTGTTTTCAAGATGATACATTTATTTCATTGTCCACAGACTAGATCTCATGAAAATTTTGACATGTATTTTTTAGACCGCACTGTGTCTCGTTTTTGAGAATGTGGCCCACAGCAGGACCAAGACCCCACCCACAGTAATTGTTTGTAGACATATCTGGCTTCAGCCAAGCTCTGGGCGCTTGCAGAGCACGTAACCTTGGACATGACATTGTGCAAACCCTGCAACCTGTTTCTTCAACACTCCTGCATCCTGCCTCACCAGCAGAACTGGAGTGTTTGCCCTTGTCCACAAGGCCTCTCACATGTGGCACGCCAGGATAATATTTGGTCCCTCGTGCTGGAATAGTCCCACTCACGATAGTTAAGATACGATAAAAGCTATGCCTGAAATCCTGCATCATGCCAGTACTTGGGTAAGACAGAGGCAGACACTTCCGTGCTCTTTAGAACCCCAAATTTGTTCTTGAAGGCAGAGGCAACTGTTATGTGAAATACCAAACAGTATTCACTGGTTTATTTTTTAAAAGTTAGTTCTATATTCATAAATTCCGTTGCATCTCTTATTTTTCGGACTTCTATGTATTTCTTCTATGTAATAATCTGACAGAAGTGGTTCTTCTCTTTGTGATTCTTGTCATCTGAAGTATCTGATTTCTTCTAACAGTTTTGCAAATAGAAATTTTCCTCTTCAAGCATTCTAAATACATGAGGAAAGAGAAACATAAAATTTTAATTTTAATTTTGTGTGGGCTTACTATAACTCTCATTAAAGTAGTTTCAACATTTATTTATTCATATTCCCAGAATCCTTATAAGTTAGACAAGTATTATAATTCATTCTATAGATGAAAAGCTTTGCTGCTGTCAAACAAGATAACTACTCACCCAGAAAAGTTTTACAGATTTATGAATGCAATCTGGACATCTTGCCTTGCAGCCAGGGCTTTCCTAGCGTCAAAAAAAAAAAAAAAAAAAGATAAAAGTATTTCTATGAAACAACAGGGGAGGTCCAGATGATTTCTCATTGTTTCTGTCTTCATTTAGAAGAATTAGGAACATATCTGCAGAAATCACCACATCTTGTTGGGACCTTATGTCCGTGCTGTATTTGTTTCGGGATGCTTTGCTTTGAACTGTATCCAGCCTGGTCCCATGCACTGAATGTTCTCAGCAGCTGGTGTGCTTTAGATGTAATTTGGGAATGCACCTTCTGGCTTGTCTTACCCAAATGAAATTCAATTTTTCTGCTCTGAGTCATCCATGCAATAAGAACCAAAGCCCAGCAAATGGAAATTGCCAGGATATTTGCTTTAGTGTGCTCCATATTCTAGTAAAAATGCTGAAGAGGACATATCCTTTTTATTTGTTGTGCCAATTCAGCACTATATCTAGAGTGCTTTAGAGCAGCCTGACCTTGGAATGGCAAGAGGCTTTGGGAATTCCCGGTCTCCTCTCCCTGAGGTACAAGAAAGGCAGCTCCTGGATTTTGAACACCAAATTGTGTGACTCTGCACTGGTGTTTCCAAGCTCTACAGGACCTGAATTTTAATATCTCCTTTCCACAGCAAAACAGCGTCAACTTGGCCTTCAGACTGTATCCAGAAGGACTTATATAGGCAGTTATCAAATGCTGGTTAAAACAACTGTTACAAAGAAATGAGACCAAATCAAGCCAAATATTTAATTAAAATATCCTATAATTTGATAAATGTGTTGGATTAAAAGGATCTGCTACCCTTACAAAAGCCCCCCAAAAATGTAACACCCCCAATGTAAAAATGTAAAGATGTAAAGATGTAAAAATCCCAATCAAACCAAACCAAACCTCACCAAAATGAATTAAACAGAAAACCCAAACATACCCTCTGTCCCAAATCACCATTTTAATCTCTGGTGATTTGTAGGGCTTGTAAAAAATTAAGAACTTATTGTCACAATTAAAAAAAATAATCAGGACAATTTCATTTTGAAATTTATTTCTGTTTTATTTTAAAGGCACTTTAAAATAAATTTTTATTGCTTTGATTTTTCTTATCTTGCCATACCTGAAAATAAATACTTGAAATAGATATGTACATATGAATACTTATTACTGGAAAATCACAAATTTAATTTTAAATATCATAACATAATAGCTATAGAATACTACAGTACTATAAATATTACTACAGTATCTTAGAAAATATTAACACAATACAACTGATTTCTGCAAAATTTAGGCAACAAGCAGTAGCATTCTTAATTTATGTAGATCCTATTTCTCTTAATATCATACCACATTCATGTCTAGATGTTCTATATTTCTACCATGCCTTAGATATGAAAGGTACTTTAAGAATTCTAGAAATATAAATGGGGGAAGTATTTTCTGATTGTTCTGACTCCATATTATCAGTCTGAGTCACACTCTGCAATGTGAAATTACTTTTATTATGACAATCTGTTGTCCCAGACATCACAGAGAAAAGAATGCAGAAATTCAGGATTCAGGATTCAGGATGCCTCATACCAAGCCATGCAAAATAAAAAAAAATTAATCAGTAGAAGTAAAATTTAAAAAAAATAAAAAAAACCCCAGCAAACATTAACAATTAAAATTAAATAAAAAAGGACCCCAGAGTGTTAACACAAGTTATATACAGAAGAAGGAAATATTTCTGTTAGGAAGGAGCAAATGAGAAGTCTATGAAGACACTGAAGCAGCAAAGCACTGCTGTGGAGTGTGCACAGTACTATCTTAGTCTGCACTAATCCTGCTGAAACCCTTTAGAAAAAGTAAAGACAGAAGGTGAAGGGTGACATAATCCAGTAAAAAAATGATCTAATCAAGTTGAATAGAAAAAAATAACAGCAAAGTATGTAGTATGACAAAATAAGTCAATAACCTCAGCGTTGTCCCTGCAGTATTAACTCTCATCTATAGAGTCTGAGTTAGGTGGCAGCTCTGAAAAAGCCTGTGCTATTAGTTTTGACAAAAACCTGTCCAACCCAGACTCCAGGAGTCTTATCTAACTCATGTAGAGAAAGATCTGCTCTTTGGGGGTAGGCTTGGGAAGTGGTAAAAGAAAATGGATCTATTTTATCACTATTTATATAGCTCTTTAAATTTACTTGGGACTGTACAGTATGCTGTTATGACAGCCTCTGGCCAGGAAATCTTACAGTTAAACAGCATGAGCCTGAAACAATATGTTCAATTATGCAAATAAACACAGAGTGGCTCAAAGGGCCAGATGGTGTGAATCAGCCAAGGCTTACACACTCAAGTGGTACTCGGGCAATTTACAGGAGTTAAGAGTCTTCCCCAAGATCGGCTCAGATGGCAGGCCTTGCAGAACATCTGCATTTACAGCTGTTTTGTGAGAAGGGGATGAGAAGTCCCTGGGAGAAGGCTGTCCAGGCATCCAAGGAAGAACAAAAGAAAACATTAAAGTCAGAGGAAACAGTTCAGTTAGTGGAGAGGAGAAGTTTATGTAGTGTGATTAGGCATGCATTTACAGTGACACTTAGTAACTTTAGATGAGCTAAATCACAGTTTCTTTGACAGGTGGTAGTCTATTTCAGAATCTTTTGGAAGAAAAAAAATAAATTGTCATATTTCTTATGATTCCTAGATTTTGTTTGGTTTTGTTTCCCTGGAATGTAAACAAACTTTTATCATCAAATGTTTGACTGCTGACATACTGCAGGGAAAATTAATAATAATTAATAATAATAATAAATAAATAATAATAATAAATAATAATAAATAATAATAAAAATAAAAAAAATAATAAAAGGGGCAAGCAACCAGACCTTTTTAAAAATTAAAGCCAACACTTGTTCTTGGACATGTGGATGCTCTTTCTTTTTCTGTTTGGAGATGCTACCTACTATGCAGCAATGCCAGAAAGCACCCCAGTAGTTCACATGGGCACCCCCTGTGTGTGGACCCCTCATTTTCTCACCTGCACTGTTGGTCAGCTGCCTGGAATGATGCCCATAGGGGCTGGCGGGGAGGAAGTCCTGCCTGGCCTACAAAAGTTGAAATGGTGGTGGGGCCACTTTTGGCAGCACCAAGATTTGACCACTTCTGTGGCCACTTCAAGGTCTGTCTCCACTGCTAAAAAAAAAATCCAGGTTTCCTTTATTGCTCCTTTTCAAGCTGACTTTTTTTGTTTCCAAAGCCTCTTGGTGGTTCCCTAGTTAGTTTTTATTCTGTTTCATGATTATCTTGCTCTATGGCGTAACTTGTTTGGGACAAATGCCCCATTAGTTTTGTATATTTCATTCACACACACTGATATTCCCTCATCAATATTGATATTCCCTATGCCAACATAATTTTTTCAAGTATAGGCTACACAAGTACCTTCCCAGACTCTGTCCAGGAGGGACAGTTCATAGTCACCTGAATATAAGCTCCTAATGCAAGGCAGGAGCAAAAGGACTCAGTTGAATCTTGAATTTATAGGTAGCCACTATGGAAACATGAAGAAGTTATTTTTCATTTGGAGTAGTCCACAAACCTGTGTTCAGCTCTACACTGCATTCCAAATTCAAGAAAAGTGGTGGAAAAACCATTAGGTGTTCATATCTTAATGACAAGAATGACAATTGCATTGAAATGCATTTCCTGAAGGCAAAGATACTTGGAACTGCTTAAAGACTGATCTCAGAGTTTAAAGGTGTGTACAGAGGAAAAAGAAAATGTAGGAAATAAAGACTTCAGCAGCAGGAAGCTGAAACGAGACAAACTGAGATTGGAGGAAAGGTAAACGTTTCAGGTGAGTTTCACAATCCTTCCTCTTTAATCTTTTATTCTAAATAACTTGCCTTTTCTTTTATAATCCAAATTTAAGCATCAAAGTAAAACAATACCCTGAGAACTAAAAACCCACTCCAGAACACTGTATATAAAAATGCATTCCATGTTTTTTCAGGTCTTGATTATAAAATTTGGTAGTTGATAGACAGGATAGATAGATAGATAGATAGATAGATAGATAGATAGATAGATAGATAGATAGATAGAAAGTTTTCCATGGTACAAACATATGCACATAGTAGCTCAAATAAAATAAAATAAAATTATTACCTTGTGATATGGAAGTTCAGATGTTACATCTACAAGAGCTGGATGGAAAATGAAAATAAATTTTGCTGTGATAACATAATATAAAAAAAAAAAATCCCACTTAAGAAAAGTTAAACTTTAGTGCCTTCTTTTTCTTATTCAACGTGAAAGTTGTTGTACTTAGCAGCCTGTCATCCACAGACCTTAGAAAAGGAATTGCTAATTAGGAATATAGCTGGTGAATAGAAGTGTAATTACTTTAAGCCTCCCACAGAAATCCTCGTAACAGAAAAAAATTAAGAGTTAAAAGAAGCCCAGAAGAAAATATAAAGAATTGATAAATAAATGGAATATAGGCAGATTCAATTAAAAATATATTAATATTAAAGAACTGGAGTGCCTAGATTAATGTCACTCAATAGAGAGCAATTGGAGCTCTCTATTTTGGAGCAAATATACCTAAATACCTGTAGGTAGCAAAAAAGAAGTGGGAGGAAGAGAAGTGCTTGCTTTTTGTTCTGAAATCAACTCACTGAAGAACCTGGCTACAGGCCTGGCTGCCATCAAGCCTACATACCTCTTCAACATCAAGAAAGATTACCCACCTCTCTTTCTGAAAGATTAAAGTTTCAGAGTTGGAGGTGTAGGTTTTGTTTTCCATTTTAAATATTACTTTGATTAGTTTTCCTTTTCCACTTATTCTTCACAATTTACTCATGAAATTGCATTTATACATTATTTTAATTTGTGGGGAATTGAGTTCTTTTTAACAGGTGATGTGAACAAGGAATGCCGAGGCTCCTTAAGTAAAGAGCTGCTATGAGAAATAGACTGTGAAAGGGGGCAACCATCCTTTTACTCTGCTGATTAAAGGATGTGATTCTACTGAATACAGCCATGGGAATTCCACTTTTTCAAATCACTAAGTGCATGTTCCCTCAGACTCTTCACCCTTTGGACATTTTCTCACTTTCACAACATGAGAGTTTAATCTTTTACTCTTCCATTCAATATAAGGAAGACAAATTGTGAAATATTTGCTATGATTAAATCAGTCATTTCCCAGCCCACTTTGTGCCAGTGTTAACTAAAAGTCTACCTTTGTCCTTAGCATGAGCAGAGAAGAAGATTAAACATAATTTAAAAAACCAAACAAGCAATCAAATAAACTTGAAGTTTTAAATGTGGCATTAAAAACAGCACTATAATTTAATAATGGTAGCATTTTTTTTTTATTCAATATTTAGGCCACCATAAAAGGCAATGACAGATTCTCAGTAAGTACTCATAGAATAGAAACTGCTGGCTATGGAGTGGAAGGAAAGGCTTTGTGACTGGACAAAAATTTAAGTCCTCTGTGCCAGCCACACTATTAGTCAGCATATCTCAGAAATTATAACACCTAGAGAAGGACCTCTATGCTAGTATTTTGTTTTATTTTATTATTTTATTTTATTTTATTTTATTTTATTTTATTTTATTTTATTTTATTTTATTTTATTTTATTTTATTTTATTTTATTTTATTTTATTTTATTTTATTTTATTTTCTCAGGAATCTCTCTAGAATTCCATGGTTTAATGAATATGTTCCCAGATAAATCTGATTTTCAGTTCATGACATGTCCACTCTGATACATGTAATATTCTCACTGAATTTTTAGTCTATGCAGTGAAAAGTCCTACAGGGTCATTAAATGATTTTAAAATCACATGGAAGCTGGGAACAGTAACAAACATTATCAACTTTAAATTCTTTTTGTTCACAAATGGGTATAAAAATGAAGTATGTATCAATTTGAAAATTTATTCTGAAATAAGGATAAAAATTGGTAGGGGGATGTGCAGGAAGGTGTAGAAGAAGTACTTTGTTCATGTGAAGAGAGGTAAAAAACAAAGGTCTTCTGTTCACTTTCCAAGCTTGGCAGTGGAGTGAGTCTATCTCTCTGTGTCTCTGTCTGTCTGTCTGTCTGTCTCTCTGTAGTGGATGGTGTCCCAACAGAGTGCCCAAGCTAGCCTGCTGTCAGTAAGTCCCAGGCAGATGATATTAGTAATTAGATATTAGGTATCAGATATTAGAATTAGATGATTTATTAACAAAATTCCATGTGAGTGGCTGCCCCACCAGCCAGGCAAAAGGGAGAGATCCATAACTACCTGCCTGGAAAGGCAATGCTTGCTCACTTGGACAAAAATCCTGCGAGTTAAACACAAGGGGCAGAATATTAATGTGCCTCAAGAACAATATTGGCACAGCAAATACCAAAAAACAGATTTGGAAAGAAGCTAAAGATGAGACAAGCTTTCCAATAACCTTCAGTGAAGTACCCCAGAGTATCTACTCTTTTCAAGGTGATGTTTGCCATATTTATGTATGGGATTACACAAAGTCTCTGACAATGGCAAACCAGACAAGATGCTGTCTAGTAGACACTGTGAGACCTGCAGAGAACCCTTCTAGCAAAGGACTGATAGTGAATATAATGGGGGACTTGCTAGAATTAATTTTCATTAGACTATATAATAGTACCAGATTTAAGTGGGGAAATGCATTTGCTTATTACATTGAAAATGCAGCTGGATAAAGCGGTTCTGGGAGTTATCTACTGGATATATCAGAGTATAAAAATGTATTGGATACATTGGAGTAATCCATTTTTCAAGATGGATTTCTGATCAAATAAAATTTCTTCAGCTGGAAAAAGTTGCTCCTTTGAATTTCACATCAATCTCTATTTTTAATGTGTGTTTTTTCTGCCTTGTCTGTCCTTTGTGTCTTGATTACAACACAGTTCCCCAGACCTTGCCAAAATGAACTGTAAATCAGTTTCTTTCTTCTTTTTTTTGGCATGCATCCCTTCAGGTCAAAGGCTAAACTTGCTGAAATCTTATTGAGGAATGAGTTGATGGAAGAGAGGGATTAATTTTTCCATGCATCAAGAACCTTAAAATCTGACACAGATATGAGTTGGTATAATTGTAGAAATATAAACTGTATGCCATTTTATTCTGATAGTTCTTAATAGAAAATTAATGTAAAGAGATTAGATTTAGTATAGCATTTTGGTGACTATGACACAAATTATGCATAAGTAGTGATGTGGGATTCTGTTATGAAAAAGAAGGGGTAACATCAGAAGAGTGATATCGCTTTAGGTGCTGCCTGTTAAAAAAGAAAATAATAATGTGTTAAATAGGATTTATGAAAATCAGATTATGAGGCTTTCAAGTTAGGCAGTTTTCCAGAGGTTCAAAAAATAATGTCCCTCTTTATATCAAAGTAATCAGCTTTTGCACTTACAGAGAGTCCATTTACTGACTCTTGTAGGAAAGAGTTGTTTTGCTTCTCAACTCAGCTAATTACTTTAAAGGAATAGATTAGCATAAAATAATCATTCTAATACCTACTACTTTGCTCGAGCTTTGATAGACATGCAAACTATCCATTAATAGGGAGCAAAATATATATCATAGCATTAAAACTTCTTTTTGACATCTCTGAAAAAATAAAACAATGGTAACAATGTAAAACTGTTTGAGGTCCTGATGAAACTTAAGTATAATTTCAAATAGATAGCTATGAATTGAAGATTATAATCTTTCATAGTCAAGGGTTAGCTATAAAAAGATGATAAGATAATGATAAGATATAATAAGATATCAGCATCTCTACATATTGGCATATGCCTCGGAGCAGAATCCTGATCTCTGAATTAAGTGTCCAGGACACTTTACACCAAGAGAATCAGGAGAGGTTGATTCTGGAAAATGGTGCTCCACAAATCTCATAGTCTGAGAGGGAAGCCTCTGAAAGTAAAGCACTGGGAAATGTCAGCTATAGCCGAAATCTTGCCTGTCACAACAGAGGCCAAACTAAAGCAAAATTCCTGACGGGGATCCTAAGCTTTGCTTTCTCACACCCTATTTTCATTCTTTACTCTTCAGGGCTGTTTCAACCAGAAACAGGGGTAGAAAGCAATAGATTGAAATGGATTTGTTCTGTTTTCTTTGCAGCAATTTGCAAGTTAGCATACATTCTGAGGCTCTAAACCCAAGGCAGAATAATGCCTTCTTTACACCTGGTTTAGACACCATCTTGGAGATGTCAGCATTCTGCTGGAGAAGGCCTGCAGCAACTAGACCTAGCTTGAACATCAGTGCTGTTTTGAGCTGGAGATCCAATTAGATGTCTTCTGAAGGTCCTTTTCAACCTAAATTACCATTTGCTTCTCTGACCCTGGGGAAGAAGAACCAATAGAATGTCCCTGAAGGTGGGGATCCGTGTAGAAGCTCTGGATCAGCTTATTTCAGTTCTACTCAGAGTAAAGTTAACGTCCTAAGTCAATCATTTATACAGAAAAAAAAAAAAATAAAGAAGAATTCAGAGGTAGTCTCAGGCTTCTCAAAAGGAAGAAGAAGAGAATGGAGGAAGGAAACATCTTTGCAATCAGAATCTGATCAGATTTGGGGGTGGAGGAGTGAAGGTGATGACTTTGCTCTGGGGAGGGGCTTCTCTCACTTCTCCCAGAGCTGCTGCCAGGGCACATATGCCAATTGATCCTTCAGCTGTGGTAAGAGCTTGGTTTTCCAGGACCCCAAATATCTACTCTTCGCCATGCGTAGTTTGTATAGCCATAACCTCCACCTTTGCTAAGAGCTGGCCACATTAAAACTAAGTCCACCCCAAAAATCAGCTTAAGATCTATTTGCCTTTATTGATGCTGGGTCAAGATAAAGAAAGTGTGCAAATCCACTCACTAAAACACAGAGGGAAAGGATGCCTATAAGACCAGAATCTGAGTTGTCCTACAAATGAAGTTAAATCCAGGAAAGGAGAGAAGTACATGCTTATCCTACTCTGTCGTAATGCAACTCAATCCAAACTCTGTGAGAATGAGACAAAGCAAGAATTCTTCTCCAGGGTGGCATGTGTTGACACCTTCCTACTGGTCAGTCTAGGCTTGTTCTGAGATCCCTGTCTGAGAATAACCTCTGTGAGGACTGCAACACTGTTTTTTTAGGTCTTAGCCCAATACCTTTGACTGAAGCCTAAATCCTGAATTCTCTCACCTTGAGCTGCTAGAGCAGTGGATCAAGTCTAATTTTTTAGTTCAAATAAAAAACTTTTCATTACTGAGAGCAAGCAAAAAGATGTCTATTGTGTCCATGAGCTCTACTCCCCATGAGAAGCCTGCCCTGAGTGTGCTTGCTGTGCACTGTTCTGTTTTTGTCATGTATGGATGCAAATACAGACACCTACGAAGCATTTGTGAAATCCTTAATACACACCTCCAGCACAATATACATCCTGAATATTCACCCCCTGTGCTCTCTAAAGAGCAGTCTTTGGGCTCTCAAATCATCCTTTTGAAGGGGATGCTGATGACCACCTCCAAAGTCTTAAAATAGGTATGGTCAAGATTCTGTGGTTAAGAGCCCTTCCACAGCTTATCCAAAAGCCAGACTGTAAATGTCAAGGGGAACGTAATACACAATTATTCCAGAAGGCCCATAACAACAATGGCATAAAAACTCTAAATATTCACTGTGCATTTCTTATTTATATATCTGCTGTGGTCACCTGCTCTTTCAAGATGGACACACCTCTGAAGTGCAGCTTTTAATGGCTTAGTAAAAATGAAGGTTTTGGTGAAGTCTGGGTCACAGGTGCTCTATAAATAACTTAGAGTTTGAACCAGCACTTTCTTTTTAATCATTCTAATGGCATTTTAAACTTTTTGTTCTTCTTTGCAGTAGTTTGACAACACTTCCCTGAGTGTTTCTGAAACATGAGGTCCAATAAAAGTACATTCAAAGGATTTTTAGCTTTAAACAGCCTTTTAAGATTCCCCCTCATTAGTCCCTCCAGATTTATAATGGTTCGTGACATTAACTTTGCATCCCTTGGGTTTGTTTCTTCTTATGCATTCTAATATTTGCTTAGCTTGTACAAATAACTCTGTTATTTGCCTTGAAAATTCCTCATGATAAATGAAATTGGCCTGCTGATTCTTTATTTCACATTAAAAGTTTTTGAAAGAATTATCACCTGGGCTAGCAAAAGTAACGAAGTTAACATAAAAGCAATCCCAAACCTTTCCAGAAGTAAGGGAAACTTGTTCATATTTTGTTTTTTTTTTATTTGTTATTAATGTGCCTTGCTGAGTTTTCTGCTTTTAGGAAAGAGTCACAAGCAGACATACACAAAAAATGGTTCTATCACTGAATTTGATGATCTTATTAACTCAGGAAAAACAGAAACACAGGAAAAGTCTTCTTATAAGACATGCAGGAAAATCTGCTTGACAAAGTTATTTTTTGTTTACTTTGTTTAAGCATGAAAAATCAGACAATTAGGTACTTCACAGACTCTTGAGCTTGTGAAATTTAGCATGTCTTTATGATAACTTTGCTTGCCCTATTTATTTTATTCAGGACACAGAAGTGCATGATCCTTGCAGGCTCTAAGTGCTCAGAAATCTGTTTTTACTATGTGTTTGCTGAAAGTAAAAATATATTCTGTAGCAGCAGCAGTTATTCAGAAGGCAAATTTTGAAGTTGTATAAACAAAATGACAAAGATTATGAGAACACAATCAGTACATTAAGAGTCTTGCTTTTTTTGGACAATTTTTTCTTTCCTTTCTGTGGTCAATTTTAATTTTAGCTTAATCTGTATTCTGCTGTGGTTTACCTTCCAGGCCCTGAGGCCATGGCTAGACCTGATTGCTCCTACCCAGGCCTTGCAGTCCCTGCACATTACCATCAACTGAGAGACAGTCAGACTGGCACAAAGGAGAAATGTAACCAGGTACAAAGGTCATGAAACCAGTGCCTTATTGTAAACACTCTTTTTTTATCCTTTACACTTACTGATGACCTTTTAGCTTCACTGTTCTCCGTCACTTCATTTATCACCAAAATTTGCTGTCATAAATGACAGCTAGTTGGAAGGAAAAGGTGTAGTGTCATAAAAATACTACTGGATAATGAAAATATAAGTTCTTACTAACAGATGACCACAAAAATATTTTTTTTTTGTTTCATTATGTTACATTTTAATTGATCAAAGTGTTTTCTATGGTTCTGAAGACAAGAAGGCAGCAAAAACAGATACCAGGAAGAAATTTATGTGATGCAATTATTTCTAAAATAGCTGTGGCTGAAATGGAGTAGCAACAGGCTGGTTTTACTGTAAAGAAAATGAAGAAAACCCAAAAATGAAACAAGGGTCTTTGGTGTCTGCCCAAAGCTTAAAGGCTTTATTTTTAACTCTTGGGCTTTGCTTCTGCTTTTCATTATAAAATTATGTTTCTTTTGTTGTGTGGGCTCGGGTTTTTCTTCTTTGGGAGGGGTTCTTTTTGACTTTTTTTTTCTTTTTAAGATCTCCTGATGCATTTTTTTTTGTCCATCTCTCATTGATCAGCCTTTATTGATCATTCCAGAGGCTGTGTTTGGCCCCTTCTCTCACAGGACAAGTGAATTTTCAAGCTTTTTGTGTCTCATTACAGTCCAATTACTGACTCTGTCTTTGGACTTTTAAATATGATGTCTTCAAGGACTTCTGTTTAACATCAGTCTTGAGGAGTAGGAATGTCTAATCAGACTGCCAAGGTCCTAGGACTAATGCCTCTCTTCCAGACATATACCCTGAGGACACTCATTTTCCAGAAGTCCAGGCATGTAATTACTATGATTTACAATAAACTCTCCAAGGATACAGGGTAATTGAAGCCCATGAAAGCCAAGGGTCTCAACAATTCTCCTACTGTTTTTACGATTACAGCCAGAACAAAAATACAGAGGAGAAAAACTACACATCTTCCCCTTCTTTATATTCTTCACTATCAGAATTGCATGAGGCTTTGTCAAGAGGTCTTCTGAGATGTATGGGATCAGTCTCCTTAACTTTGTCTTACTCTTCCCTTATTTGCCCTTGTTATCAGTGACCTTCTTGTCTCTCTGAAATGGCTTGTGAAACCTCTTTCCTTTCATGTCAGTTTTTCAGATGAGTTTGATCAATCCCAAGAGCTGATCAATATGTATAATTGTTTAATCTTCATTAGCTCCTTTTCCACATCGACTATATAGCCTTTGCAGACCTATTGAAAAATGCATGAATGAATCTCAGCAGTTCACCCATCTGATGCTGATTTATCCACATGAAATAAACATGCTGCCCTGTACCACACTCCCAGGTGGAGCATCCGGGGAACGCAGTAAAACCTTTGAGGACAGATAGAAAACAGATCAAGGTCAGAAAGATAAATGTCAATGTTATGCTGAAAGGTTAATTCAAATATAAATTACCACACTCTGCATCAGAAAAATACAAAACCTCCCTTTAGCCACTATGCATTGCAGGAGTGAGCAAAAAAAACCTGCAGTGGTCAAGATTGCTGCTTGTTGGTGATGATTAATGAAATATGTGTGGAAGATTATTACAATGACAAATATTTAATATACCATAAGGAAAGTTAAGAAACATGAGAAGAAAGAGTTTAGAAGGGATCAAGAGAGAAGCATTCTAGTTCAGGCTGCTATCACACTTGAACTTATTACTGATCTTGACTGAAACCCTCCAGTGCAGTTACATTGAAGCCCAAGTCTTTTAATGAATAAATTACCCACTCAGTGATCATCAGTTGAGAAAAGTTAATTTCTCCCTAGTGAAGATCTCCCATTGATTTTCTAGTTATGCTTTGGCGTTATGGGTTTGTGTTTTTGGGGATTTTTTTTTTTAAAGCTCCTGGATCCACAGAAGAAAATAAGAATTTTACTTGTATCTCTACTGCATGTTTGGCTTCTTATCAAGATTTCAGAAATTTAGTGGGATAAGAACTGCTGTTTTGGAAAATGGAGAAAGTAACATTACACAGGGCACCTAGTGGGTCTCAGATGGTTCTCAGCTTGCAAGAGAGATAAAATGTATTCCTTCTTCTTTGACATGTAAGCAAGAGTACTTACACAGAGTAATTTTCCAGGCTCAGTAGTTGCTGTGAAGGAGAACTGGGGTACCCATTTCCTTAAGGGTGGCAAGCATTCCTTCCTCTGAGCCACCTAGGAATGTGCATGGGGGGCTGTGGACCTATGCTGTGAACACAATATGGGTGAACTCCAGTCTAGGACGAGCTACAAGAAAAAGATAAAGGGTGGGCAAGAGGAGGCAGTTGCTTAGTGCGTGAGGTTTTGGTAAAGCTTGTCAAAATAAAGCAGTACTTCTTTTAAAAATCACTTTGAGGCACTCTCCATAGGATCCTGATCTTTACAGTACTCCAAATCTGAATAGCAGTTTGGTGAAAAATATGAGATGTTTGATATGTTCATCTCAGACTTTAATAGCTAAATTTATGATGCACCACATATATACACAGGAAAAAAAATTAAAAAGCTCTTTGAAATTAAGAATGCCCACTACTTTGCATAAAAGTTTACAGACCTTTGGGTGAATTTCCAAATGAATTAATTATTTATTTTAATATTTTAAAAAATAATTAATTAATTAATTTAAAAAAATCATTGGTGTCTGAAACAATACATTGAAAGATCTCAGAGAAAAAAAAAAAAGGGAACAGTTAACTTTGACCTGCTGCTTTGGTTCACTTTTTATCATCATATTTAGCCATCAAATATGACTAACTGAGCATTGCCAGTCATAAAGACTGTAAGAAATAGCTGAAGTGACAAGGATCCACCTGGAAAAGGTCTTGTTCCTTGAAGGATAAATAGAGTTTAGGTGTGACTTCAGCTGAGGTTATTAGAATTGGCTCTTTTCTTCTAGAGAGGGAAGCCCATCAATGTTTATAATAAGCTAGTGCTGCCACCTATAGCAAAAGAGATTTTGCCTTTTAGCCTACATAAAGCACAGTAGAAATTGAATTATATTAGAAAGAAAAGAACTTATAGAATTACAATTTGAATACAGAAAACAGATGACAGTTCACTGAAAATTGTGAATGAAATATATGTGTGACAAGAACAATTTTTTTTTCATTTCTACTTATCAATCCATATCCTGGATATGGATTTGTTGTGTCCCAAAAGTAATAGTTGGCAAAGTCATACAAATTACATTCCTCAAAAGTTTTCTTTTATCCTATATTTCCCAATCTGATCATGATGATAATGTCAGAAATATATTTAAAAATTGTGCTAAACCTTACTTTTTAAACTGCATGTTTCAGATTTTTTCTTGGAAGATATCTGGGCCTGAGTACAGGAAACAAAATATTTTCCATGTTTTACATATTCTTATTCGCACTTTACAAAAGTGACTTCTGTCATGGCCAGTTGTTCAAGTTGGCTGGCACCAATCAATAATAGCTTTAAAGTGTTTCTTAAAAAAGTATTCTTCCTTTTACATTCATTTTGTTGGATGCCACCTATACCTGAAATCTCAAGTGTCTGAGCCCCAGAACAGTCTGGTGGATGATTGTTTAAACAGCAAAACAAGCTAATAGGTAACCAGTTGTCAAAAGCAATTGGCAACTAGTAAAACACACCAACATTGAATTCTATCCTGTTTCTGGGAACTTCAGACATCCATTTGTAGACAAAATGTAACACTGTGAGGTAGACATTTTCTTGGCATAAGCTTAACATCCTTAGCAGTGAGTCATGGCATGGCTGCTCACCTGGTTTTGTAACTTTATCACATCATGACACAATTTATTGCTTGGATATTTCCTCCAGAGATGCAGCTTCTCTTCACGCAATGAAACAGAAAAAGAAAGATGAAAGCTCATATTAAAGCCCCAGTTGCTGCAGCTAATGCCAGTGAGAAGAAGAAATAGCACTTAAAACTGCATAATCGTAATAGGGATCACAGGCTGGAGCTGGAAGGAATCAGTCTCCAATGCAATAAGAATGTGAGATGCAAATGGCTAGTCTTGAGTTATACAACATTATTTCACAATAATGATTATTTCACAATACTTTTAATAAGGCCTTAGATTAATTATATTATTTCTGAAATTTGTAACAAATAAAAGAAAAATATCTAGAACAGGTTATTAATGAATACTTACTATTTACTATAAATGTGTTTTGTAGGAGAAACATTGCATTAATTCATACAGTTGAAATGGATCACTGTATTTTATAGATAACTCATTGTCTATCAAAAATTAGCAATGTTCCCTGTTCCAATGCTCATGCTTATTTTAAAAATAAGGACTCTTGCAAAGTAAAGGGAATGATGATTGTTATTAACAGGAGTAATAATAATACTAGCATGTGATGGATCTTAGTTTTTCTTAATATTTACATGAAGAGAAAGACAATCACAGGAACAGATTGCTTAGTCCAATCATGAATTTCTACCACTTCATTTCTCTAAAGAGATGCTAGACAGACATCTGTCAATATGATCCAGAACATCACATGATGCTGAAGAAAGGAACAGAGTCAGTAACATTCTGTGTTCACTGTAGCTTTAGTTTGTGATTTCACAAAATTTCCAGCAGCAATATTACCTTGATGGCTTTCTGCTCTGATTCTTTGCCTTTGCCCTTCCTTTCTTGTTTCCATTCCTTAGGCCTACTCAGTCTGCACAAATGCTTGTCTGATCATACTCTGAACAAACACAGAAAAACTTGAAACAAAACTAAATCATAAAAAAAAGAAAAAAAAAAAAAAGAAATAGAAAATAAAAAATTAAAGCAAGTGCACTTTAGACTGCAACTGTTAATGAATACTTTGTCTTTCAAATTCCCGGCCTGATTTTTCTGTGATTTTATATAGTAATTTCTTAAGAATATAGACCTTCTGAAGCTCTGCAATGCATTCTGAGCCATCACATTGTTCTAGCACAAGGTTCACATAGAGATATTCACTCTAAAAACAGGATTGCTGGTAACAACAAAATCCAGTCTATACTCAGCCCATAAACCAGAAACTACAGCTTGCAAACTGTTTGTACAAAAAACATTTATTATATAGATCTTCTCACAAACCAAAAAGATAAGTAAAATGAGACAACAGGCTTTGTTCAACAAGACAGATGTTGAATTTAAAGCTCATGAGCAATTCCAAAGTCAAAGCACCTCCTTATATGCATAAGGATCTCGTGGAATCTTTTGCAGTACTGAGAATGAAGTAAGTGAGGGGTGCCATAGCAACAGTAACTCAGCTCTTTCTGAGGAAGGGAGAATTCACAGCACTTTTCCGTGTTTAATATAGGTCTCTATGTTCATTTTGCAAATAAATTTGCAAGAGATTGACTGAGTCTTTTAATTAGCATATTCATGAGTACTGTTCCCCAACAGTCCTGAGTCTGTAGTGTGGAAACAGTGGGTCATAGTCATTCCATTAACTTCATGCATTCCTTATAAAGCACAGTAATAAAGAGGGGTTTTATTCTAAGTAAGCAAGGAACATCAGATAACCAGTAACTGCCACATTGATAGGTTTTTAAACTTGTAACCAATTATAAGAAATACCACAGAATATTCCTTGGATATTTGCAAATTCTGGGAAGGCAAAATGCTCAGTGTATCTTTTAACAGTGACTGAAAGAGAACTCTGCCTGTATATCATTACCATACTTTTGTCTATATTTGTGTGGAAATGGATTTTTAGCTTGTACATTTGTTTACTACAACATTCTTGTTACTCTTGAACTCAGTAAAATATACTGTTACTTTACTGTCTTTTGGTAAAAGAACAGAAGAAAACAGTTTATCTTTGATATGTATTGCTGGTGATATATGGAACCTAAATTATCCCTCTATGAGTAGAAAGGGATGGAAAAACTTCAGGCCACCCATACATAAGTGTCTCAGATGGGATGACATCTTCTATCTGTTCCTCTGCAATTACTGTTGAAGAAAACTAGATGACTGCTTAAAAATAGATTACTAAATTTTAAGCCTAGGCAAAACACACAGACATTAAATTTGGCATTACTTTGGCCATTACTTAGCCTTTACAGTCGTATCCTCATACTTGTGCAGAGAAATCCTTTGACCTCTCAAAGATTAGTAATGCCCACACAAATCACATTTTTATTTGTGGCATTTTCTTAAATACACTGGAAACAATATTTTTGTATGTATTTCATGCATATGGAGGTAGATTTTTGCTTACACAGGCTATTGAATAGAAGAAAGTTGTCTAAACTGACAAGAATGTCTTAGTAAATAACCAAAAGTATGATGAGGTATAGCTTAGTCCTCACTAACAAATAAACTAACAATGCATCTGTGTGAATTGAGATACTATTTATCTCTGAACATCTGAATGTTTTGAAGGCACAAAAGCAACACACTACAACTTTTGCATAAATTAATGGAAGAAAGGTATCATAATGCCTTTATTTGTGTTTCCTTTTCCACTTCAATGTGTTATTTTCAAGATCTTTCTATTTCCTCTTACAGCAGTTACTCACACAATTGCATAACAACTAGAGGTGAAAAGGTGTTAATTAACTAACAATGAAATGTGAAGTTCAAATAAGAATGGCATTCTATTGGAGGGAAAAGGGGGGTGGAGGGGGAAGAGGAAGGCAGCTACATTTAGCCCAATGTAGCTAAACCCAGACCTGCAGAGATTCCTGTGCCTGGTTACCTACTGATACGTGGGAGTACTTTGGCTGTCCATGTGATTTGAGTAAGCACACAAGTAGCAATTCATTGCTTCAGAGCCTGGAAGTGTGCCTTTGTTCAATATTTACAAGTGCTGATCGCTCCTCGGGGAGCTGGCACCACTCAAGTCTTCCAAATCTATCTCAAATGCCATGTAGAGGTAGGAAGGAATGTATTTGAGAAGAGCTGGAATTTAGCTTTTTTTCTTCTGCATTAGTATGAGACAATGATTTACTTCACATTTCATGAAACAAACACTGACATGCCATTTCCATTTCTGCTGGAGCAATATTTTCTTCTGAAGTCCCCTCCCCTAGTTACTTGTAGCTGATGTTACTGCAGTGTTGAAAATGCACTGGTTACACCTTATTAAAATGAAGCAGAAACTCAAAATCAGTCAAGTTTAACACTAATTTAGCAAGTGTTGCCCTTCACCATGAAGCAGATAAGTGACTTGGAAAAATGCCTGCTTGTGGGTCTTGTCTTGCAAAACCTGGGAGTTTTTGTTTAAGGACTGTACTAGTGATTAATCCTTTCATAAAGTATACTCACTGTGACCCAAGATGTGGGATCTCTGTCTCTCCTAGGCTCTTTTATTCTTGCCAAAGGTTTGACAGTGTTTAGGTGAAGGTGTGGCATGGAATGACATCAATTAGTTTGAATTCTAAGACTGGAGACATGAGTTGTGATTAATCTGTGTCAGAGATAAAGTTTACAAACACAGATAAATACCTCAAACACATTACTAGTATCTGTGTCCCTGTGTGGACTAACTAATATGTTTCCCTTTCTGATTAGGCCTTCAAAAAAAGAAGAAAAGAGGTCTGACCTGAGGAATCACCATGACACCATCTGTAACTTCAGGTACCCAAAAGAGGAACCTAAACCTAAAATTTAATAGTCCTTAAGTCCTTGTCTACCCTAAAAATATACACAGTCAATTTTATATAAGCTGATATTCCCCCTCCTTTCACTTTATAATGGATATGCCAGTATCTTAAGGAGAGCAATTAGATGTGCAAATTTAGATGGGGTGAAAAAGAGTGTATATAAATAATTAGATGCAAAGCACTATTAGATATTTTCTCTTCCTTCATCTTTGATACTTCCTGCTCAACTATTTTTTTCAAAATGCCAGAAATATGTTTTAATGATGGATAAGTTAAACTTTAAGACTGACAGTAGAATTATCACACTAAGAAAAAGCAGCACTCAAATTTCATGAAATTTATTCCATGTGGTTGAATAAATGTATTTGAACCTTCTCTATGTTCCAACCCTGAGAGCAACATTTTTCTACTGATTAAGGAAATATAGGAGACTGTCATGGTTTAGTGTCTTAGAAACTCTTTTCAGCAAACTTGGCTTTACACTTTTATATCAAAACAGCTTAAAAAAAATATTAATTCCATTACTTTTATCAGACCTATCTTAATATCATAAAATCACCATGTAAATCATTTGTCAGGACAGATCTGAGAAAGCAGGAGATCAGAAATTCACAAAGGATTTTCTAACATGCAGCATCACCTACTTAACATGTTAGTAAGAATTCCCTGTGTAGCAAAATTTACTGTTTCTCTCCTCGTTGAAGTCTATAAATTCACCAAAAAATAAAATTTTTAAAATTGTGGAAGAAAATACCACATTTTTTTTTTCCTGCTTATAACTAGGGAGAATGCTCTTTAAAATGTTCTATTTGCCATGTTGAGATTTTTAAGATTCTGTGCATTTGTTATGTATGAAATATCTTTTTTTTCTGTGTACATCCTGATTCTTTAATTAATTTCCACCTATTATCTTGTGAATGCAGGTATCAGTTTCAAATCTGTCACCTAGTTCAAGTGTGGATTAACAGTTATTCCATTAGTTAGTTTTATATGAGCAAATATATATCAATATATGAGAATTATGTATCAAGCATTTATATGTTGCATACATGAACCATAGAATGCATTTTTAGGATACATTATTTAGGTTAATTTATCTCCACAAAACAGCAAAATAATAATTATGAATTATTGTCAGTGTAAAGATATATATATTCTCAAAAGCATATATTAAAAACCTCTGGGAATACTGGACCTATTGTTTAGTATCTCAGTTTCAAAATGCACCTCAAGCATTCATACAGTCATTTGTACTTAGTCTCGTATTTTTACACATGTTTTAAGCTAGGTTAACATATTTTCAAAGCATTAGCTTCACAAAAGAATGAGTTTTAGAGCTGATGCATTGGTATATTCTCTGTCAAGCAGATGTCAATTCCATAAACCTATTCTAATCCTCCAGTCAGACAAGGAATACATTTTTATGTTTTAAAGCAGCCTTAGACATTGTAGCTTAAGGGTAAAAGTATCAGAGTTATGTTATCTTCAAGTTTCTGAAGTATTTCAGAACAGGTATGAAATATGTTACAATTCCCCAAAGGTGAGGGGATACAGGAAGAATGTTTACTAAGGAGAGCCCACTGGAATACTTTGAAACATCCTAAAGCACACTCTCAAGCTGGTGCAAACTTTTGCAACCAATGCATTATAAAAATATTATATTATACATATTTATAGTATTTTTCTTGTTTAGGGAAAAACTCATAATAGTAGGTCAAAGAATGGTGCATTAGTGAGATGTTGGTATTTTCTTTGGATGTATCTTCAGTAACTTGTGCATATCTGAGATGTTACCATAAGCATGTCACAAAATGGCTCAAAATTCTTGGGCATGTGTTTTTTTTTGGTTTTTTTTTCTTCTTAACATAACTGATTAGCTTATGGAAAATAATTAAAGGTCATTCCAAATGGAAGAATAAGTGAAAGACAGAATTTCTGTGGGGATTCAGGTCAAGCTTGCGTGAAAAGGAGATGTTTAACTATCTGTAGGACAGAAGATTGATCAATGTGAAGGTCTGAAGTGTGGGGATTGGTCTGAAAAATACCCATTCCATTTCAGAAATGCAAGCAGAAGCACTCAGGGTTACAATTATGGTCAGGAGTTACCCAAATGAGATCTTGCCAAAGACCTGTATATTCTTTTGTCATTCAATGGATCTATGTATCAGCTATAAAATAATTCTTTCAGAAATAATAAAAGAAGAGTTAATCCAGTAGCAGCAAACATTACTGAAAATAGAACATACGGAGTTCTTCTAGGTCTATTCTCAGAAGCCACATTCTCAGGAAATAGGCAATTCACATGAAGGTTTTTTCTTTATTTCTTGGCTTAGCCCTGAAGTGCCACTAACCAACAAGTAGTATTTAAAGCAATTTGATCTAAAACTGTTTTTTTTCTCCTGCAGATGTTTTTAGAACATTTCAGTGAAGCTGAGGAAGTCGGCAGTGGTCACAGTTTTTAGCTTGAGAAAAGAGAGAGCAAAAGAACCCTCAACTTGTTTAACCAGAATGCATGTTTCTTGAACAAATCTTCATCTCAGTGGTCATATTTCCAGAAAGCAAACCAATTTTTTGTCGGTCACATTTCTTGCTCTACCCCTGCCTCATTCTGCTGTGAAGTATATTTGCCTTTTAGTACAGCACTGTTCTCACCCCATCTGTACCCCTCAGCTCTTGCAGAGTGTAATGCCTCCTTCATCTTCTGTCAGCAAGGTGAAGAAATGAGGGATGAAGGTACTCCCTACTTCCACTCAGTTTGTTAAAGTTTAAATGACTACTCAAATGAAGACATCAGAAATGTTCCAATATATTATCTGCTTTTGGAGAAAATGAAAGCCTCCTGAAAATAATTGTTTAGAGGGCATTTCTCATTGAAGCGCTGCATTTTCATTGATACGAGTTCCTTTGTTATGGACTTCAATAAGAGAGGTGTTAAAAGTTTGAAATTATTGTTAAAATTAAAAAAAAAAAAAAAAGAAGAAAAAAAGATTGTCAAAAGACATAGAGGTACCAGAAAATTGTATCCTGTTTTTTTTTTCATTATGAAAGGAAATTACAATTAAATTTTATTTTGCAACCAAGTGAAATGGCAACATTTTTTAAAACTAGCAAGTAAGGGGGAAAATTTGAAGCATAATTTGTTCAATATCTGAGAAAATGAGGCTATGTGTGATTGTGTCAAGGTGATAATGTAATGTATACATGCATGGGTTAAAAAAATGTTTCATCTACATTACTGAAAATTCAAAATAAAAGATAAGTTTATACATGTTGGGGAATCTTACAGTTTGCACTAGATACAGACAGAAGAGATCATCACTTAAAAAGCAAAAAGATGTTTCAGATACCAAGAGGAGAATGGAGGAAAGTGCTTAACAATGGATGAAGGCACAAAGTTGCAAAAAATAAGTACAAAAATAGATTGTGTTAACTGGAAGTGGAGATTTAGATAAGGATAGCACCATGAATTCACTTACGAGCTAAGAATGAGGTATTTGAACTGCATTTGGAATGAAGGAAAAAAGATGAAAAATAGGAAAGCATAGGAGAGTGGAATGGAACTGTAATCACAAGTATAAAAAGAAAGAGTAGATTCTGAGATAACTGAAGAAGGAAAAGTAAAAATATATGCAGAGAGCCTAAATGTGATGAAAATAAGGCAGAGGAGATAAGGAGGATTTTTTTTCTGTTATAAATTTTGACTGACACTATCTGATAGGCACATAAGTTTCATGAGGAACAATAATTTTAGAAGACAAAGCTGAATTTAAAAAAATAACTTGTAGAGGTTTCTTATTGTTCTGTTGTAGTTTAAACACAGACGGAAATTAAGTATCATACAGATGCTCACTCAAACTTCCCCTCTCATCCCCCCACCCCACTGGAGTGGGGAGAAAGATCAAAGTAGAATTTGTGTGTTGAGATAAGAACAGTTCAATAATTGAAAATAAAGCAAAATACAATAATAATGGTAAAAACCAGTAATTACAATAAAAGGGAAACAAACAAGTGATGCACAATGCAATGGCTGACCAATGCCAGGCCCCATCCTTGAACCCAGATCAGCCACACTTGCAGCTAATTCCTCACAGTTTATGATGTCTTATGGTGTGGAATATCCCTTTTCCCAGCTATGTTCCCTCCTAGTTTCTTTTGTGTGCCTCCTCATTAGCAGAGCATGAGAAAAGGAAAAAAGTCCTTGACTTAGGATAAACAAACCTTAGTAAAAAAAATAAGAAATCATCAGTGCGTTATCAACATAATTCTCATTCTGAATACAAAATACAGCACTGTAGCAGCTACTGAGAAGAAATTAACTCTACCCTAGCTGTAACCAGGACACTTGTTTTTGAAAAGAAAAAAGTTAAAAAATCTTTGATAAAGAAGATTGATTTCATGTTAGAAAGCCCAGAAATAGCTACTTGATGAGTGGTTATGACTAGATCTTCTGCCATGACAAGGATATGTGCCACAGTGCTTTCTGTGAAACAACTCCAAAACAATCAACTAACCAAAAATACCACAGACTGTTTAGAACATTCCTGTGGAACTCACTGGAAATATGTTTGACTCAAATTATGAAACCCATGTTTTGTGGACTAGAACACTTGAGACACTGGGCCAAAATCCAGTGACTATCTTGTCCCTTCTAAGACAAAATATTTTCTACTTTAAGAAACACTGAATTTTAGTGTTTTCCAGTGGGAAAGCAAACCATTGCTAAAAAAGGAAGGGATGGAGCTAGGAATTTTCTTTATTAACCTAGGAGAGAATAGTGACAGAAATTGCTTCAAAACATGTTTCTTAGTATAGAGAAGAAAGAGAGCAAGCTGTGCAGCAGTTTAAGAAGAAAGAAAATGCTTCCTTGTCCCATGAACAGTGATTAAATCCTGAACTTACAGGAATGAAATCAGGATGTTTCATTAAAGGAAGTTATCCCTCCCCTCATACTTACACTTCTGGTGAGACATTCCTTGCTAAACATCCCCTTTGGACATATTGTCCCCTAATGGTTTAAGCTGGACCCCACAGGTAGATGAAAACTAATCCCATTTGTGTAAACACAGGTTATATGTCAAGTCTGAAGCGCTGACCTCAGACAGCAAAGCAGGAAGCATGGTGTGACAGACATGATATCAGCATTCCCCAATTACCCAAAACACAGGTCTTTGTTGTGTATTGGGCAACCTTGTGCTCATATAACCTTTTCACCCAGGTCCACCTTTCTGTCTGCACCATGAGAACCAGTGTCTTTGGTGTATATATGCACAGCCCTCTGCACCCTTTGCTAGGGCATGAGGCACCCAGAGCAGCACTTGTGTGTCAGACATTGCCTCCTCCTTCCCTGCTGCAGGCTGTGAACAAGCTGAGCATCCAGGGATGCACACAGTGGAGTGGGGGTGTGATAACGTGGAAATTTTTTTTGAACTGTAGAAAATCAGTGGTAATGTTACTAATGTGTCTTGGTATCATCTGTTTAACTCTCTTCTCCCAAAGGATCTCTGGTGTCCTCTTACCTTCCTGAATCCTCTAATGCTTTCTGGCTCCACCCACTCTCTTCCTAGTGACATACAACCCATGGCCCACTGCTGCTCACATTACACCTTTCTTGACTCTGTATCCTTGTTGGTTTCAGTTACATCAGATTTCTTGTTTTCTGCATTTCTAGGAGATGACAGGAGTCAAAGGAAAGGGAAGGAGGCAGGCCAGAAAATGGCTTTATAAGTAGTCGCCTTGGCTCAGGGCAGTGAAACCGTAAGGGCAGAAGAGACAGGGACTGAAGATGCCTGACCAGGGTCTGCATGAAGGATACTACTGCTGTGAAAATCTCCTTCCCCTTCCTGCACTGAGCCAGAAGCTGCTGTTCTTTCCATCCATTCCTCAGGGTTCTTCTCCTCCATGGTTAAGCTTTTGGTGAAAATGCTTTATTTGGTGAGTGAATATGCCTCTTCTGTTTTCTTATGGACTTTCAACATCTCAAGACCTATGATCCCCAACCCATTGGGTCCTCACAGCTAGATCTCTTGTCTCTCCATCGCCACCTCTGCTCATTCAAAGTACACCAACCCTACTCCTTGTTACTCCTTGTGTCCTTATCCCCTGTGCATTCCTTCCAACTTACTGCCAGTCAGTGCTTTTACCTGACACTTCCATATCTCTTATGTCATCCTGTAATAGGATCTATTTTTCTTCTCATGTTGTCCAAAAAAAGATTTGCACTAATTTGTAACACTGATCTCTCTGAATTATTGACTTGATTTTATAGCAAACCTGAACACTGAAAACACATTGACTGAACTATTCTTTGATGATGCTGGTGAAGACTGTTCCATTTGTAAACCACTGATGGAATATGCCTGGTAGTGTTAGTTAGATGTCTCTTTAACTCTTCACACATCAAACACTCATCATCAGTTAATATTTTTATTTCTCAGTTCTGTTTGCTTGTGCAGTAGACGTTGGTCATACTTTTGCCATTATTGTTATGATTACTAATAAAGCAAGCTTCTGCTACAGGAATTCTGTGATCAAAAAGTCTCTACAGAAATATCTAATGAATTCAGCTGATGACTGAGAGTGTGTGAGCCATAGATGTGTCAAATGAAGGCAGCAGTTCTTGACTCTTCTGATTCATTATGTGACAGATGTTACATTCAAGGAGTAGGGGAATATTAGAAATAAGCATTTATTTATTCATTCCACAGTCTCCTGCAGCAAAAAACTACAGTAGTGACAGTGTTCACCCACACTGAACAGCTTAAAAATGTCAATTTATGATTAAAAAGAAAGCTGATTGTTCTGTTAACATGGAAACCTTTCAGAGCACAACAAAGGAAAAAAACATAATCTACCTTCAGGGCCTCAATGGCTACACAATATGACATGTACTGCAAGTTTTATTTGCAGGTCTGGATGGCAGACATTTTTCATGCAAGCCTAGACCTCATGCTGGCCCTTTTCAGGGAGTTGATAGAGATTTCTCTATAAATAACTCTAGCATTTCTTAGCAAAGAGGTGAATTTCATCCTGAATGTAGATGTTACTTCTAGGTGAATGACACTCCCACCTCTCCATTCTCTTCCTGGAATATACACTGCCACAGGTGGGTGTCACTAAAAAAATTACATCAGTGCGAGGTCAACGATAATTCTCTCACTCTCCTCTGTATCTAAAGAGCTAGCAAATGACAGTCACATGCTTTAGCATTCAGTAACTTTGTATTTGGGATATCAAAGTTCCATTTCTACTGTGATTCTGTAACATTTGTGGTATTTGCAGGGAGGCAGAAAGTGAGTGATAGAGAAGGGTACGTTTGAAAGAAAACCTTACCACTATGTTCATACCATTTTTTTTTTTTTTTTTTTTTTTTTTTTTTTTTTTTTTTTTTTTTTTTTAAGAGATGAACAAATGTCTGGCAGAGAGAAAGAACTTAAAATCTTACCACTCAGAATTTTCAGGAACCTTACCCTTCGCTAGCTCATCTTGCCTTCAGCCTCAGTTAAAGCTCTGGAAATGCTGGTGGTGGCATGGTACATGAGCTGTGTGTGGCCACGTGGCCTCCACTTTAGCTCTGAGCCATGGACTGACAGTGTTATTCAACCTGCTGCTTCCAACAATTGTGGGAAATCTGTCATTATTGATCTGTTTGTGACCATTATACTACCTAGAAGCTGTGCTAACAGTTGATAATGACAGCTCACTGCAATCTTCTTGTTTCCTCCTCCTTTCCATTTCTTCTCTGACTTCCTTCACCAGCCATGAGTGTGGAGTGGTTTTCTTTTGTGTGTATTCATAATCTGGTAGGGAAATATAAATGTCTCCCAAACATACTGGTTGTATGCAAAAAATGTAAAGTCTTTTGTCTCCTGGGCTTTTCAAAATTAGGTATTTGATGCCTCTCTACAGGAAAGCACCATCTTTAAATATGTCATTATTGGTGTGATTTTATTGTGGTTTAGGAACAGTACTTCCCAATGTACTGTTCCCACTGTAACCCCAAACCACATGTTGTTCACTCTCTGTCTTCCTTTTCCCCTTCCCATCCTCACTGCAGCAGATTGGAGAGGAAAACCAGAGGCACAAAATGCAAAGATCACAGACTGAGATATGAACAATTTACTGGAAACAGCAATAAGATACAAAAACCAACGGCAACAGCAACGCTATTAATAACAAAAGTCTAGAAAACAGAGTGAAGAGCTCAGCCCAACTGCAGCCACTCACCCTGGCTGCTTCCTCCAGCTCAGGACAAGTGTCCCCCCAGTGCTCTGTCTGCTATGCTTGCTCGACCCCAAGGAACCCCTTCTCCCTGGATCAGAGCTCCTTTACCTGGCCCTCAGCAATGACATGAGGTGGTGTGGAGTAACCTCTGAGCTCTAGTAGACATGTTCCCTCCTGGCTATTGCAAAAAAATAACCCCGTCCTCACTGAAACCAGAATAGATCTCTTACAAAAATCACTGTTTTTAAATCCAGGCAACATCCCTTTGTATACTTGCTTATTTCTTTCATTATTTTTGAAGGGCATATACAATGGCTCCTGTCTCCTGTCAGCTATGTAGCTTTATTTGTCAATGAAATTCTGTTATTTTCTTTGTTGCTTTATGTATTCATTAGTCCACCATTTGTTGTGTAGCTTTATATATTCATTAAAGGTCTGTGAAACACGCTACCAAAATGTCAAGCACCTTGCAGCTCTGATTCATGTCTACTCAGTATTCAGGTATTAATTCCAGCAAACCTTCTGTGAACTTTTAATTGCAGCTGGTACAAACTTTATGCTCTCCCTGCCTGTCTGCAAACATCTTTTGATACTGTTCTGTGATGCATTTGAAAGCTGAATCTCATCTTTCTATAGAAAATCAACACTCTTCTTTCCAGTTCTCCGACTGGATCAAAGTGCTGTCAGTGCCTCAGAGGATCAATTAGAAACTATTTCACTTGTATGACTATAGAAAGACAATTTGAGCTCTTTCTCCAAGGGGAAAAAAATATCAAAAAACTAATTTATGTCAGTCCTTTTTTCTGAATTAACCAGAGCTATGAATTAGTAGAGCTCTATTTTCAGTCTCTGAGAAAGCCTACATGCAGACAGTGGAGAGTGACAGCAAGGCAACAAATGGTCCACCCCTTAGATCACTACTCCTACAACTGGTTTGCAGCAGTAGCTCCAAACCATGTCTGAGTGCAGTACACAAGCAACAGAACTTCACTGACTAGGTGTATCTACGTGACATACCAGCATTGGTGTACAAGTGCAAAATTCTGCATGCCTTGTACCTTAGCATGGCTTTTCTTTATGCTTTCAACATTGATGTACCAAATCAGCTACATCCAAAAACACAGTAAGGTCCTGTTCACCAAATGTTAGCTTTTCTTACTGAAGTACAGTGATTTTTGAACAACACATCTTAAGGAATGAGCAAGACATCTGTGGGAATGTCTATTAACTGGAAATTAGGAAACCACAGAGACTCATGAGGCACACATGGAACTTGTGATAGAGTACAAACATCCCTGAGTTATTCAGCCACCCAGAAAGTATAAATGAAGGGTTTAATTAACCTCTGCTGTGAGCAAGCAGATTATTAGAAATAGCTGTTCAAAAACTATTCCAGGTAAAAAAAGCAACCACTGGTTCCTCAGAAGAGATTTCTGTGGTACACAAGAAAGAAAGCTTTGGAAACAGAGACTGTCAGTCTTGGAAGACAGAGAACAAACCAAGGAAAGCAAAACTTCTTCATATTTAATACAAGGTTTTCACAATAAAATCAGTAGCAGAAAGTACAGTAGAAAACATTACAGACTTTTCTAAAACACGTGGTCTCCTTGTTGAGGAGAATCTCAGAGATATTTAACTGCTTGTCATGTGTATTGGTACTTTAAATTCCTGGGTTGCAATGAATTAGCAGAGATTATGGCAGGCAGGATGCCTGCTCTGTCAGAAGTGTCTTGTGTGGACATTAGATGTGTCTGGTGGCCAAGCCTCTTGTGTCATAATAAGCTCTCCTGCTATGGAGTTACTGTCTTTCAGCACAGCAGCACTCCTTTTCCCCTTCACCTCCATGATTTCTAGAGTAGTTTAAAATATTGATAACCTGAAGTATTTGTACATTGGTCTAAAGGAAGTTAGGACCATGGGAAAGGAAGATCCACACAGAACTCCTCTAATGGAGGAGCGATAATGAAACTACATACAGCTCTCCAAGCTGGAACACAAATAGAGCACCTTGAGTCCTTAAAATGAGGAGGAGAGAAAACAGACCAAAAACTGTGTTTATGAAACTATTGTCCAGTTCCACATTGAGCAGCTGTGAAGAATGATCTCTAATAAATAAATTACTGTAAAATAACATATAGAACTGCTCCTGTACCAAAAAATAGTTTTTGAAAATGTAAAATTTCCCACTTCATAACAATACTGAGACAGCCTCTTGCAGTTTCTCAAGTACAGTGGGAATACAGAAACTGAAGGTCTAATTACATAGCTTTTCTTCCTATGAATCTACCTTTCCTTCTGTTAGTATGAAAGCTGAAATTTAAATCTATGTCTAAGGATTATCAGACCTAATATCTGAGATTGCTATTTTGAAATGGTCATCTTCTTACATGCAAAGCATTTAGAGCAAAATCCAAGCCTTGGCAAGTCTCCTACTGATTTCATTTTTTTTCGGATGCATATACTGATCAGGAAAAACACTTTTCAATTAGGAAGGAATTGAACTGGAAATGTAACTTTATGAATAAAAGTGTTACAAATTATTGTGCAAGATTTTCCTTTTGTATTTCAAGCTTTAGACTGAAAACTGACTTTTTTTAGTTCTTCCAAATGTTGTATATAGTTCACCTATGCCACTTTATGGCACTTTCTTCAAAGTTAGCTTCTGTATTGGAAATAGTCTTCTACAGACATTTTAAATTTTAACCCGATTAACTCAGTTATTTTGATTTATTTTTTGATTGCCTTCAGCTAACTAACCCATTCCAATTAATTACTACAGATGATAAAAATAATCATCTTATTAGCTGGAAGCCACAGCTACCATGGTACCCTCATTTAGTATGCTACAAGAAAGTCACACACAAACAAAAAGTTTCAGAGAAGTTTTAACCATACACAAATTATTGGAAATATGAGATTAACTCCTTAATCTACAAAATCTCTTTTATAGCTGAATTTTATGGTGTCTGATGACCGGGATCTCCAAGAGAGTAGACAGAATTTGGACAAGAAATGTGCTACTATACTTCATAGTTACCAACAAAAAAGCCTAGATCAAAAAGCCCCTACAGCTAAAAGTAGAATGTCAGACAGGTTAAAGTACTTTTGAACAACCATGTGCTACCTAAGTGTACTGAAAGGTTCTTGGGTTATTTCATCTATTACTAGAAAAAATTAAGAGTCTAAGAACTCATTCGTATGTGATATTTCTACAAAATACATTTCTTAATTCCACAGTAAATTTGTCCAACACGAAAGTTTAATTCTTTACATATTTCCATTCAATTTGGGGAATGGTTTGGAAAGGGAGATAGTTATATCCTCTCCATCAGACAGGGTGAAAACTATATGGTCTATGTCAGGTAAAATGTTGCCTTCTCAGACAGTGAACGTCCCTCTATTTCAGGATCAGACAAAACATTTGGCTATGGAAAAATCTGGAAATGTTGTAACCTTTTTGTTGTTGTTTTTGTTATCTTTGAAATGAGTCAGTTCTGAAGTTTTTTCATTTACAATTGAAAATGTAAGTGAAAGGGTAAAAAAAGTTTATGAAAGTTTCAAACACTTTGGATACTAAGAGAAATCATTTTAGTTTGGCTACACAACATTTAAAAACACATTTTCACCAGATAGAAGTATCAATTATTCTCAAAGCCTTTTGTGCAGCAAAAAAAAGGACAGGTTAGAAAATCAGCGTAATACCCCTGAATTGTGAATCTGAGCTGGGATTTGAGTCTGTCAAAGAGGTCTCTCAGTGCTGCTGGAGAATTGCTGCCTGTTTACTGGAAGTACATGCTTGTTTAAAAATTCACCTGATCATAAAGAAGATGTTTTTCAAAGTTCTTAGACAATGCAATTTCTCCCTCTATATCTAAGCTGAAGGTGTCTCCTCTTGCTTGGTTTATGGGAAGTGTAAGTCTACGTATTAAGCAAACTATCAGTTCTGCTTTAATTTCCTTTCTCTAATCATGATCTATATCAAGATGACAAGCATTCCTCAAAATAGCAAGGACCAAATCCTTTATTCTCTGAAGAAAACTGCTTGATGTTTGTAACTTTTAAACACAATTCTTAAATGTAGTCAGGGAATGTGGTGAGGCATGATTGCTCTCAGTCAAGCAACCTAGGATATCACAGTCTGTAAAGAATGAGGCAAAGATATGTCACAAAATGTGTCTTAAATTGTTGACAGTCACATTTTGTGCTGGTGAAAAACGATGAACTCTTCTGTTTTTCTTTCTTTTTAATCATTAATTGCACAGAACACAGTCACCTAAGGGTGTTCTCATTTTGCACGGACTGAGGATGATATTGTTTCCCACTTTTCACAGACCTTCTGGAGAAATCTGCAATTAAATAAATCAGAATTTAGGTTCTGTATCTGTATGCTTGTGGCTGCAGTTGCTACGGTCTTACTTTACCTTAACAGTGCAATATTAAAAATCATTTCATTTTTAGCAGTTTTCTGAAAAGTCTAGTCTTCTAACTACAATACAGGAGTATGTGGCAGATGTGCTAGAGCAGTGAATTCCAACTCCTGTGCAGAGGCAGTGAAGGAGGCAGCTCTGTGACTGAGGGCTGGAAGAGATTACACTGGTGATGCAGTTTTGGAAATGGTACATGGCAATTTTCAGTGCTCTTGACTGAGTGCATGCTATGATTCCTGGGCGACCTTAGATAAATACCTCTCTTTCTTGACAGGCTTAAAAGCTCAATCAATTGCCCTGAACTCTAAAAAGAAACATCAGAGACTCATGTAAATGCTTTTACTATTTACAATCATAGATTTAATTACATTACATTTAATTACAGTGAAGTACTGCTGATGCCTGTCTTCTCCTCATCTGTCTCCTGTCAGTCTTAAAACCATTTCAGTGACATGCCTGGAAAATAAACTTGTTTTTAGAAAACTCTTCATATAAAAGCTGAATTAATTTGATTCTAGAGAAAAGAAATGACATTAAAATATTCAATTGTACTTCTAGGTTTTATAGCATACA
Source organism: Cyanistes caeruleus (assembly GCF_971803275.1). Classification (NCBI taxonomy): domain Eukaryota; kingdom Metazoa; phylum Chordata; class Aves; order Passeriformes; family Paridae; genus Cyanistes; species Cyanistes caeruleus. The sequence continues at coordinate 39,363,955 of NC_141704.1, read as the reverse complement.
TAATATTTATCAAATTAAACCCTGTCAATAATAATTATTTTGTTTTGGTAATAAAAGCAGTGTGCTGTCTTTTCTTGTGTTAACATTAATTCTTCAATCTCAGGACTATCAAATCATCATATCTATATATGTGATACACCTTTTTTTTTATGTCAGCTTTAGAGGATTTCTCTTTAAAAACCCCTATGAGTCTTATTGCCGAAGAAGAGCTATTGAGATGGATTCTTTTACAGCCATTTTTCATTGCTCATTTTCCTTTCTTAGCATACACATGTTTTATTTGGTATTTTGCAAGCATTTGAAAGCAACTTGTCAAAGAAAAAGTAGTTTTTTTCTCTGATTATATATGTATAGTCCAGTTCACTGTCCTGCTACTGTTTGTCAAGCTGCATTGGGTTAAGATCCAGTGGAACTTATAAACTATTTATTAAGTTAATAAATCTTTGAGTTCTTTAATGTAGGGAGGTACAGTGAGAAAAATCTGTGGCACAGCATCACATGAATTATCTGTCAAGACACTTCAAATCTCTCAGAAGATATAGTGGAACTAATGAATTACTAATATTCACAGTTTCTAAGGCATGTGTTTAAAGCCCTATCAATGTCACAGATCAATACTTTAGAGTAACAAGAAAAAGGAAGAAAGTATTTCAATGATGAGACCAAAAATCAATTGTTTTCTGTCAGACTTGATCTATATCAGCAAGACCAATTGAGATTCTCCAAAATGTTGTCAGAGTATCTTCGAAGAGAAACCAAAATCAAAATAAAACATGAAAGTAACTGGAATTTGAAACGGGAAGATGACAAAGTCATCACTGATTGCCATATTAAAGTCAAGACCTTTATTTTTAGCTTCCTTTACTTTCCTTCATAGATACACTTTGTAGTGGTTGCTCAGATGCCATTTAGCTATTTTAGTCAATAAATAAAAATGATTATATCTCCATTGTATCAAAAGGGAAAAACAAAACCAAACAACAAATCAACCCTAAATTAGTTTTAGAATTTAGTTTGGATTTGTAGTGATAGAGGAAGAGATCAGATTCAGTTTGGAGATTATGGCACCTAAAGCAGGGATCTCTATAAGTAGAATTTCAGAATCACATTGAGCAAGGTGTGTAGACCGTACTTACACTGGGGAAATCTACATTATATTGTAATCTTAGATAAGATCTTAGATAAAAGTGTGAGCATAAAATTTAGTTGTCTTAATCTTTAAACTAAATTTTAGCTATGTTGTTTTACATAGTTATTCATCTTGAAGCTGAATGGTGATTGTTTGAGACAGTCATGCAAAAAGTCCCTGGTTCCTTTAAGGAGGGGCAAATAAAAAGTTGCAGTGATGATCTCTCTGAGCCTGAATTTGGTAATTTTTGGCTCTTATGCAATTTGCCTAATTCAATTTTTCTCTGTGACCAAGAGAAGAGAAAAATAATTGACAAAGGGCTTGAGAATTGACTGGCTTTGAGGCTATGTATGAGGCTTTCAGACTACAACTATCAAAAGACTATAGACATTAGTAACCATCTAGACTAACAAACTGAATGTATTGGGGACCATCATCTATGGTGTTAAATTCATATATTCTAACCAGAACAGCCTTGTATCTGCCTAATGAGAGTAATACTCAACCCATGTTAAACCCTGAACAGAGCTCATGAGGAGCTGCTTGGAGCAGGGATGGCCAAATCACCACAGCACCTATTCTAACAATTTAGAGTTCTATCCTGATTGCTTCAGGGCCTGGAAATATATCTTTGTAATCTTCAGTTTATTACTGGAGATCCAGGTTATATGTTTCTCTAGCAACTTATTTATAGAAATGTATAAAATCCTGAGTGTTCTTATCATTCAGCTGTGTATCCTATCCTTCAGCTGTGGCTGAAGATGTACTTGGATGCAATAAGAAAAGCACACCAATAGATGTTTCAGGTATCTCTTTAGAGAAAATGAGCAAGATTGAAACCCTATTTAGATGTGCAAGATTAAATATTGCAGAAGAATGCTGCAGGTGAAGATCAAAACTATAGAGAACAAAGTTTTGAAGGAAAGGTCTTGGAAAAAATCCAATTTCTGTTTACTTCAGAAAAGTCAGGATAGCGCTGCTATGATCCACTTCTCTCCATAGCCCTATAATAAGGGGAGACAGATGATGCCTAATATGTGCATAACTTTGAACTGAATCTTCCTTTTAAAATATCCAGCTATTTCAGGAATTTAATCTATAAAATTTTTCACATTGATTACATTTCACATTGACTTTTTTCATCCTCATATGCATCCTTATTTGATTGGTTTGGATTACATTTTTAAAAGTTTTTTAATACTATATTTTTCAAGTTGTACTTAGCTGGAAGGATAACATACTTGGCAATGTCTATTTCCTTTTCTCCTGAAGGAAAGTAATTAAAACTTGCTGCACTTTCAGTTTGTGTGTTTAGTAGGTATCTGTCAACATTCCTTATCTGGATTTTCTTTTTCTCTCCCGTGGGTTTTAAGTGTATATTTGCACTTCTGCAGGAATTTGGGCAAGGGCTAAATGTTAAGCAGAGAGAATGTCTGTCACAAAATCAGGGTAACAGAATGGATGAAGATGGAAGGGGTATTTTGGCCCAATACTTTTGAGATGGTCCCACAGCACTGAATAAAGGGGAAGGATGGCTGCCTCACATTCCATGTAGTGTCCTCCTGGACCCCCAGGTCATTTTCTGCCAAGCTACTCTCCTGCTGTTCATGGCAGATTTGGGTACCTGGGCTGGTTCTTCCCTAGGTGGGGGCTTTCACAGTTCCCTTTACTGAACTTCACAAGGCTATTGGCAGCCTATTTCACCAGTCTGCCACGGTTCCTCCAGATGGCAGCACAACATTTTGGCGTATCAGCCTCTCAATATGGCATTTGAAAATTCGCACTCTGCCCCATCATTCAGACCATTAATGAATAATATTAAACAGGAATGATTCCAGTATTGATCCTTGGGGTACACCACTAGTCACTGGCCTCCAGCTAGACTTTATGCCACTGTCCATCACCTCTGGGGCCAGCCAGCCAGCCAGTTTTCAATCTGCTTCACTGTTCACTCATCCATCCATGACTTCACTTTGGTGAAGCCACACTGACTGCTTTTGATGACCTTCTCATTCTTAAAGTGTCTGGAAATAGTTTCTGGAATTACCTTCCCAGGGATGAAGGCTGACCAGCCTGTGGTTCCTCAGGTCCTATCTCTTGCCCTTCTGGAACACACTGGGGACATTTGCTATCCTCCAGTCTTCAGGCACTTCTCTCAGCCACCATGATCAATGCCAAGTTTCTTAACTGTTCCTTGGCCTGATCCTCTTCCACTAAAGGTCCAGATCAAACATTTCCTCCTGGAATTCCTGAAGGCCAGTCTTGCTAGTAAAAAGCGAGAAAAAGAAGGTATTTGGTATTTCCTTCCACCTATTCCATGTCCTGAGCCCTATGTGACCAGGTCCCCAACTCCATGAAGAACTAGCTCACATTTCCTAGTCCTTGGTCTCCCGTGTTTTTCAGGTTTCTTAATTACAAATGGTGAAGGCTCTGTCTATAGGGCCCTTTGCACTATCATAAATTTCATCTTAGGAAAGGCTTTACATGCAGGAATGTAGCTTGGCATACCAAAGTGCCAGCTGTAGCACAGCCCTGAAGTCCTGTTTCTCGCTTTGTGACTGCAGGCTGCAGATCCTGCTGCATCAGGGCCATATTCTGCACAAGAACAGGTTGTGATGCTGGAAATGGTTACGTGTCCTGCTGCCTGAGGGCCAGGGCAAGTCAATAGACATGTGCAAGACCTGGCAATGACAAATGGTCTTACCTTAACATATACAGGCCCTGATCTGATCCTCTTGGTAAGCCTGAGCCTAGTGGGTGAGCCTGGTGTGCACTGAGACTGGTGATGTCAATAGACAGGTTTCTATAACCTGGTTTTGAGAAGAATTTATTTTAGTCATTCTTGTTCATGAGCAAAAAAAAATAAATCTAAACAAATCACAGTTATGGTAGTTACGGTCAATGCTGTGTTTCAGTGTACTTGGTCTGGTAATTACAGAAACTCTTGTTAAAATTCTAATAACTAATCAGTGTGTTCAGTGTGACATTGGTTACTAATAATCCATGTGAAACAGGAAATTCTGGCAACACTGAGTTGATTGGAGTGATAGTTGTATTAGCAACAAATATCCCTGATACACACGTGGGTAATGTATATGTCACCACTTGCAAAAATCATTTGCTAGAGTAGGTTTTATTTGTCACATAACGTATAACACAGTTTTGTTTTCAAGGTAATGAAAAAGTAAATTAAAACCCTTGGAGTGGAATGGAATACAGGTTTTAATAGCTTTGCTAACTCAAACAGTGGCTTCAGTTCACAAAATCTAACACTTAAACGAGAGAAAGATTTGCATGTGACCTGACTTATTCTTCATTTTTGCATTTATGAAAAAAAAAAATTAAAAAAAAAATCTAAGCATCAGTTCCAACTGTTCCAAGTAACAGCCTTTATTAGGTGAAGACTGCTTGATTCATTAAGACAGGGATACTGCAAACACTTTTAGTGATTCTTACATGTACTTCTTTTAAAATAAGCTAATCAATGATGCAATCTGAAAATTCAAAATTTTAATTTTGTGACACTTTTTATTGAAGAGAAAGTTACATGTAAAAAATGAATGACAGATTTTATAATTGATATCCCCAAAAATACCTTCCAAGGAAAGTAGAAAAACTGATCAGGGATTTTGTTTAGTCATATTGATTAGGTCTTGCCATTTGGCTCCAGAGATTGATTTCAGAAGAAAAAATATAAGGTTCAACTACCATCTCTGGAGAAAAAAAATATTGATTTTTCAGGAAATTGCAAGGTTTTGTTCTGAAAAATGACAAAATAATAATATTTAGCTTTTTTTTTTAGTAGTAATGTGTGCTGAGACATTCATTAGAGTGCAGGGGTATGCTTCAGGAATTTCGTATCAATAAATGATTTAATATTCTAACTAAAAAAATCTCCTGTTCTTAATTCCTTAAAATTATAGAATTTATATCTGTCCTCCTTGTGAAGAACTAGTGAAAATATATTGCAAAAAGAGCTGGAAGGGTTGCAAAAACCCTTAAATTAAATTAAATTATGGGTTTCTTAAGTCTGAACTTCAAGTTAATTCTATTTGTGAGTTTCAAGAGTTTTATGAATGAATTTTAAAAAGTATGTCAGTATTAAATTTAACTGCTGAACTGTAGGTCATGCTAACTGAATTGTGTGAAACCTATGAAATTTCTTTTCCTTGAAAGCAAAGTATATAATCTGACAACAAAAATGTCTAAAATTTACAATTGTCCTTACATTATGAATAGTTTCTCCTTATTGTTGTGATGCAGTCCTCAGCCTTTCTGCCATAACCTCCAAAATGTACATTTCATGATCATATCCTGTTCTAATTCAATATTATCACAGTGGAAAAAAGGACAAATAAAACTGATTTTGGAAAAAAATACCTGTGACAGACAGAATGAAATTCCACTAATGTGAAGTTTGAGCAACTCTTCAAAATGTGACTGCACAATTTTTTTTTTTTTAATAGTAATTGTTTAAATGTTACACACAAGGTAAAGATTTCTTTAAGGTTTCAAAAAATTCAACAACAAATGAAGCCAACATTGGCCATTAGGATCTCAGACTTATCTGACATCTCTGCAATACTACCTTAGAGTTCTTTCCAGAAAATCCACAAAGTCCTTATTTTCCACTTTAATTATATCTTACCAGGTATATGAACAAAGGACAAAATATGTGCTAAGTTTTATCCAGTGTTGCATAGAAATTTATGCAATAAGGACACTTTAGAGGGATTTTGTTTGCTTATTTGATGGCAAACTTGCTATATGTAGATTTTGTGTTTACTTCACAAAAATACTGGTCTGCAAATAATGCTGTGCATGTACAGAGTAAATATTCTTAGACTTGCAACAAATATTTTGATTTTTATTCAAAATGCACTTTTGAATCATAGCCTGCTGCCATAATTAATATGATTACATATTTTTATGGCATATCATCCTCTAACCTTTCTCTAAAATATAATATGTTCATTTTCACATTCTCCACAAAAAAAATCTCTCAAAATAGAAATTTCAACCATGTTCCAGAAAGCCATCGTTCAACCTAGAGCAAGCACGTATGATCACCTGCTCTTCCACACAGGAGAAATCTCAGAGGCAAGAAAAGAGGCTGTTGTGTGAATCCAAGCATTACTCAGCAATGCCTGCTGGTGTCTTGAGCAAACACATTAGTCTCTTGCTTCAAACAGATGCAGGTCACGTTCTCTGGGCCAACATGTGCAGACAAGACTGTTGAATTGCCATCTGTGCTTAATCTGTCACTGAAGAGCAAACAAGGCTGTTCCAGCCTTTCAAAGGAAATGCTGACTGGTAAGAACATGTACAGCATTAAAAAGCCCTCCAGTCACAGGACTCTGTTCACTTATGCTTTCTGTTTGATTGCTTTCTTAATTAATTATTTGGCCAAGATAGCTATCTTAATCACTATAGGCATTTATTTAAAAGATTGATTGCTAAAAAAACAGGAAAAAAGATTCCTCTTGAAGATTTTTTTTTTCAGTACACTACAGTAGTTATGTAATTTCTGGACATGTCTGTTCTAATTAGACATCTTCTTAAAAAAGTCCTAGGTTTTTAAAAAAGTGCTTAGGGATGTAAAAATGTACAAGAAGTACTTTCAAGATACTTCAATATATTATCTAAAGGATTTTTTTAGAGACAATTCACACACCAGAGCATGGTTCCAGGAGAAATGTTCTGCCAAAATCATTAGTTTGCCAGTGGGTTTTTTAGTCCTCTTCTACAGTAGAGACACTTCTGTGGATTAAAAGTAGACTTTACCCTGCCAAAATCTTTCTCTTCTCTGAATCTCTCCTACATATATACTAATTCATGCAGCTCCCTCTATCTTATTGCCATCACCAAAGAAAGGATGTAATTTCACAAACCATGTATTATGACTCAGCTACCACAGCAGCTAGAAAAACATATCAAATTACTTTCTCTCTAGGGGCAAGACATCACTTTGATAATTAGGCAAGACAGCAGAAAAAGCTGATGGAAAGATCAAGACAAATCTGTATGCATTTTAAATAATATGGATGACGTATATCTGTATAAAGTGACAGTTCCACTGATATAAATGGCACTCTTACTAATATAGCCTGAAAATTAAGCTTGATGTGTTTTGGATTTTTGTAATTTATCTAGAAAACTACTCAGCTGCTTGCTGTCATGGGCTGGGTGCTAAGGGCAGGGAGAAGAGAGAAAATATAGCCAGGCAGTTTAGCTCCCCAGGCAGTTAGAGAGCCTTCCTTCCCTCAGCCACAGGAACAATAGAATAATTTTGTTGCACCTTCCATTATGCCACAAGTGTGCAGCAAACAGGACAATTTGCTAGCCTTCAAAAAGTCTTCATAATCTTTGTTACTCATGAAAGGAGCAATATTATGAAGACAAAGACTTCTGAGAACAGTTCATTGTTTTTCTAGGCCAGTGCATGAAGCTCTCATGAATCTTCTGTGATCTTAGACATTTTCTGTCCATGCAGCCCCTTTCTCTGAAAGTTACTGTTATATTTTGATTTGCCTATGTCTCCTCAGATAATCTATTATAAGTAGGTTTTCTTTTACATTTAAGAGCAAGGTGTCTTTATTTTACTGAGCCTAAAAAAAAAAATAATTCGGCCCTAGAATGGTAAAACTTCTTTTGTTTTTATCAAACTGCCAAATTCAGTGGCATACTGCAGCTATTGGCACCTTTCTAAACAAATATCCTTCTTTTTTTTTGGGCTGTGGGAATAAAATAATCACTGTACTTAATGAATTCAAGGTGGTTTCATGCTCTCAAGGCTTATTCCATAGAGATAATGACAATAAAAATTCAATGTGTGGATTTTTTTTTAAACAAACTATTTCTAAAGTAATTCTTATGCACCCTTTGTGGCATATCCAGATAACGTGGCAGGGGAATATAATGGTAATTTTTAGCAATATTTTTGGGTGCATGATGTAACTTAATCCTGGTGTTATCATTTATCGATAATTCAGTTTCTTAAAACTCATGCTAATAGAAATGAAAAATTATTTGGAAACTCAACCATAACATGTTCCATTCTGCTTTTAGTGGAATTTCCCCTCTGTTACCATTGTCCTTTTCTAAACAGTGAAAATTTTTCATTGTGATCCTGAACTATGCTTTAATTTTGACAAACTGTGTTTTCAAGCAGGAAAATGCTCTGCTGGGTTCTCTGACTAGCTCTGCATACTAGAGATGAGCAGATGGAAAGCTTGTACTACTCCCACCAGCAGTGAGATTCAGGGGGTTGGTGCTTTTCACTTCCCAGGAATTTTTACTGGCTTCAAATTTTTCTCCTCCCACTCTCAATCCTGAATCCTCTTTGAGGCTGAAACCAGCCATTTCTCTTGTTTTTCAGTTCTTTCTTCTCAGTAACAGTTAAAAATACTCCCCACCTGAAATAAGAGCCGGGATGACCCCTGTATACACAGACATTTTTGCTTCTTTTGCAGTTTGAATCCAGAGTTTTCTAAACAATTTATGAATGGACTAAACAGGCTGGCATATCCAGCGGCCTCAAGTAAAAAACAGCTGTTTTGTCTGTAGAAAAATCAAAGTTTAAATTTGTTTGGCAACTTATCACCACTCAGAATATCAAGACTGGAGTGGAGATGGAAATTCAGGGTTTACATGGCTGAAGGCAGATTATTCATGCTTTCTTGAACTATTTTGTTTCCAAACCATTGAGGCTATTAAACTATTCAGGACTTGTTCTAAAACGACTGTCCCTTCCCTGCTCAAATAATGTAATGCCTTAGTGCACAGGTGCCATTTGTTAGGGGAACTGAAAAGATATTTTGAGTTTAATCCGCTCCTTTCAGGCAGCAGCGGCTCGGTGCTAAAAGCTCTGCTGAACAGAGACGCGTTTCACTGCCAGGAGTGAAAGCTCGGATCTGACAAAAAGCTACCATCACAAATAAAACCTTTTTGCTGCAAAGCGCCTGCCACTTTCGCGGTGACAAATCCGTGTTCAGCTGGCAGTGACGAGAGGCCGCCGCTGCGCTGTTTGGCAGCTGCCGAGAGCCAGAGAGAGGCGCTCCGGAGCTGCCAGGAGGAGCCATCGCCTTCCCCTTCTCCTTCCCCCTTGTTCCCGGGCCAGCAGCCCAGCGGTCGGAGCTGCGGCACGGGCACCGAGAGAGGCGCTCCGGAGCTGCCAGGAGGAGCCATCGCCTCCTCCTTCTCCTTCCCCGCGTTCCCGGGAGCGCAGCGCCGCCGGCCGGGAGCAGCCCCGCCTCGACAGCCTCTGCACTTCTGAAATGTGAGAGCGAAACGTAGGGGCTGGAAATTACTCATGTGCAGATGGGATAAAAGAAAACCAGCAAAATCTGACAGCACAGCACCACGACAACCTCTCTGCCAAGCCCAACGCATTTAATTTCTTAATGCACCCTGTCTTGTTGTGTCGTCATGCTGGCTCTGTAATTACTCAAGGATTTCCATCCAAATGTTTCCCATTCAAAAATATTTAAAAAGATAATAGTAGATAATTTAAGCCACCTTTTTGAAGAAACAGTACTGTACGGGGATCTCAAATTTGTCATAGCTGAGCATCACAACCTGTCTAGTCCTCTGACTGAAAACATCATAAATCACGGCTCTGTACAACTTGTTCCCACCTAGATGGCAAAAATTTTCTGGGGCATCTGAAGTAGTGGATAAGCAAATACTGTATCCTGCTAATATTTCCATAATGCATGCCAAAATGTTGCAATAATTTGAACTGCATAATGCCTCAGAAACCACCTTTTACTCCTGAGGCTAAAGTCAGCTGTGCTCTAGATGAGGCATGGACTTCTGGTCAGTGTGACCTAAAGAACCCATCTTACACTTTCAGGGTGGAAGATCATTATTGTTTCCATTTGTGTCTGGATGGACAATGTTCTTGAAGTCCTGGAGGGGACAACTGATTTTTTTCAGATGTCTAAAGAGGCGGGATGATTTCCATTGAAGGTTTAGGTATGAGAGTTTGGCACAGAACAAACTTGCTTATTCTGTCTGGTATTCTGTTGTGTTCTCAAAATATCTTTTTATTCAGGTGCAATTTCACGGAGGAGCAATTATTTCATAAATGTGCAGATTTTATTGGTAGCTCACTAGTTTGTAATTTTAAGCATTGCCCATTATCAGTTGTAATTGTCACTATAGTATCCTGTCTTCAGCTGTTTGCAACTGAGGATGGACTGAAATTTTCCATGTTAGATATATTCTTCAGTTTTAACTTTTGGGAAACTCATAATCAAATTTCTTTTAGCTTTTTCTGGGAATATGAAAAAGTGTCATGTCCCTGTTAAAAATTCTTGTGCTTCTTCTTTTTCAGCCTCCTGCATTTCCTCTAATGGGCAGGAACTCGATGTTGAACTGAAGTATGACTTTTATTTTAGGGCACACCTCTTCTTCAGAATAAAGAATACATCCATATCTTCTTCCACTTATGAACCTTTAAAAAAAGTGCAGTTTAGTTATGACTGTAGGAGGTTTGCAAAGGCCTAACAGTTTGGCTGAAGATTCCACTTGCTCTCAGTACACGGGTGCTATCCCTACAGAAAGGTACCAGCTCATATTCCAGGGCAGGGTTAAAAAGGGCTACAAAAGGATTTGGGCAGCTCTGATCTTTTGTGGGCTGAGTTGAGGGTGCGGACAAAATTCAGAGTAGGAAGCTTACTGCTGTGCTGCTACCAACAAGAAAGTTTGAACCAGAAGGAGAAAAAAGTTGGCTCAAACAAGGAAAGGAAAGGAAAGTCAAAGGTAGCAACAAAGTCTCTGCATTTGAAGCTGCATTTGGACTCGAGGCCTACTGACACAGCATAGCTTATTTCTACATAGCTCTTCCCACCCAAAAATAGGATGGCCTCATCCAGACTGCTGGCTCTGAGTAGTATTCAGCCCTTGCTGACTACAGGTATTGAGTAGAAAAGCATTAGTTCATGTCAAAAAGACTCCAAGCTCCATATTGAAGGCATGCACATCTGCCCAACAGTGCCTTGTGCAATTTACTTTCCTCATGTAGATGAAGGCTTCTGCTGTTAGTGAGGTGGGAACAGAGAAAACATTGAACAACTCAGTCTGGGAGTATTAGAGAAGATGACTGAGTAAGGAGTCCAAATAGAAAACATAAGTTTGGGAGAAAGCTGGCTTTAGAGAAAGTGCTCACCATGGGTGAAAATCTCCTGATGGGGAAGGCTGGTATCTGAAAGTAATTTAATTGTAATCTTTGTAAACAACTATATAATTTTCAAATACTGGACACTTATGTTCTAAACATTTATCAAAGTAAGGTGTCCAAATCCCTATTCTGATATAGCAATAACAGCAGTCAGACAGAATGACTGCTGTTCATTCTGGGGTTTTGCAGTCCCAGATTAGATTTCATGGATTTTGAAAGATGTTGCATTCCTGTGTTTTTGTAGTGATATCAATACATAATAAAACACAAATCATGTGGACATCTCATTTGCAAAAAAAAACCCCTTAACTGAAACCAGTTACACTGTTTGAATTTCTTTTAAGCATATCCTTAATGTTGCAATTTCTTAAATCTACGTGGCATAATTTATGTTTACATTTCAGATGTATATTCTAAGCCACACCTCCCATTTAAACTGTAATTCCTGTGGGAATTTTATCCCTTTTTGAAAAGTTCGCTCATGGTCAGTAGGAAGGTAAAAGCAAGGGAGAATTACTGTGCTCTCATTGATGGTGTGGAACTATTTTTTTTAGTGAAAATCACAGATTTTCTAAAATAGTGCTTAGCAACTAATCTGTGTTGCTAAAGGAAAAAAATACAGCCAAGGTAAAGTGCTTACAGAATCACACAATGGCTGAGGCTGAGATCCTTTTGGAGATTGTGGAGCCAAATCTAAGTGCTAAGAGCCAAGTCTGCTAGAATAGGTTGCCCAGGACAGGTCTTGAAGATCCAGAGATGGAGATGCCACAGCCTGTCTGGGCAATCTGAGTCAGTGTTTGACTACCTTCACTGAAGTGGTAAGTATTTCTCATATTTACATGAAATTGCTTGTATTTCATTTTGTACCCCTCGCTTCTGGTCACCACTTGGGCCCCACTAAGAAGACTCTGCAACTCTGTCTTTTGTACTGTTCTCCTTGGATGCTCACACACATCCATAAGATCTGCCTCAACCTTTTCTTTTCTTTAGCAAAATGCTAAACTAGTGTCTGCAAGGTTCCTCTCAGCTTTCATTTGGCCACTCTTTGCATGAAACACCTAAAATGAAACACTGATCAGCCTGATCTCTTGCCTCTGGCACATAAGACCATGGAAAGGAAGAGACACCACCTTGTTGTGCTGTTTGTATGAACTACTCCAAGAGAGAAGGAGCAGAAATATGTAATTTGTTCTGCTAATATCCCACTTGATAAATAAAGAATGGGTCTCTCTTGTCAGGCACCACTGCCAGGATATAAGGAGTAGTAAAAATAATCTTGCTTCTTCATTAAGTGTGCAATAGAGAGATATTGCCAGGTCTGTGGACTGCCATTAATGGCATTCCATAGCCATACTCTGTCAGGCTCATTTGCTAAATTGAGCATATATTTAATTATGCACAGTAAAAATACTAGTGGTTTAGATTTTTGTGTAACGAGCTTTTATTAGTGTGAACACCAAGCTGATCTTTATGTGCCATCAGATGTCATCAGAAATACCTATTAAGACATAGTTCACAATAAATTTATGTTTTAGGAAGGGTGTATTTTGGGAGATATTAAGAAGTTTTATTTGGGAGGCCTTCTGGTGATGTGCCACAAATTTCAAAGCATTTAGACAACTTGAAATTATTAGATACTGGTTGTCTGGAGAACTTAAATTGTAGTTTGATAAATAAGATAAATTCCAAATGTTGCCAAAAAGGTAGGGGTTTTTTCATCCTCTTAGCTGTGAGAGCACTTTAGAGCCAACTATTGTTCTGTATTAGCCTGCACTAAAAAGAAAAAGGGTGGAGGGAAGGAAGAAGCTGTTATTTTCTCTCAGTTATAGTTTTTTACTAGAAATTCATATGTGTAATGGATAGTCTCTTGTGAGATGGTGTCCCAAGAGATTATTCATTACATATGAATCTCTAGTAAAAAAAACCACTAAGACCCCATTACAGATAATCAATCCCTTTAACAGAATTTTCCCAGACTCTTTACTATTAAAATAACATTTTCTACTTTCTATCTTTTTTATTTCTCTACTTCACTGCAGTAAATTAAAAACCCACCAATTTTTCCTTGTTTTTGAAATAAAATAATATTCCTGAGCATTCCGTAGCTCTCCTCTAACAACTGTGGGGTTTTTTTTGTCAGAAGATGAAACTTTTAAAAGTGTAATAAGCTGGTTTTCAGTAGAAGCATTTTAGACATAAATTCAATATTTAAACGATTCTCTGCCTTATTATTGAGCAATACCCAGAGCTGGTTTTCCCAATTCTATCACAAAAGCAAATGAAACAGATGAAAAATTTAGATATTCAAAACTTGGGATTTGAACAGTTTTACTGTCAGATTGCAAGTACTTCTAAAAGACTAATTTTTTTTATATATTTATAAATTAGGGCAGAATTAATTTTGAAGAAAGGCATTTCACTTTTATAGCTGAACTTATATTCAGAGTCCTTTAAAACAATCTCCCGTGAGCAATACAGTGTCAGTGGTCCACCACTGAACTCTAAAAGATGACATACAACTTGTACACTGTGAATGGTGTCCTGGGGTGACTTTATGACACTGGTATCCCCAGTCGTCTGGTTTTTGTTATATATTAAGTTCTGCACCTTTAAGACTGGCTCTGAGAGTGAATGGGAGGAAGAAGAAGCACGCAGTTTGTGTTAAAGAAAAACATCACTCCCCCACATCCCCCTCCTGGACTGTGGTGTCTGCACAATGGACACACTGCAGGACAGAGCTTCTCTCTGTTTTTTAGTTAGTTTTAGCTAGCTGAGACAGAGGAGTTCCCTGGACCTGTTTTTTCCTTTTTCCTGGATCTGTGCAAACCTGCTCTGGACTGAAAAACACCCAGCCAAACCCCAGGAACTCACACCTGGAGCCCACCGGGGCCTGGGCCTTGGCACTTTCCAGCACCAGAGGGATTGATAAGAACCTGAGTGAGCCAAGCTACACCACATGAAAAGGACTTCCTAGATTTACCATCCTATTGAACAGTGAGAGATTTTATTATTTAATATTATTCAATTTCTGTTAAATAAACAGCTTTTTCCCCTTCTCTCCAAAGAAATTTTTTTCCTTTCCCAGACCAGTTAAAGAAGAAGTCATTTAATTTTTTTTTTTTTTTCCCTGAAGAAACCCCCATTTAAATTTTTCTCCCAAATTTGCCCTAAACTAAGACAATGGAGAAAATATTCTGTAATAATTTGAACTTATTCGACTGTGTTTCAAAATGATACATGTTTTGTACTAACTGTGGTGCATTAAATTGTCATCTTTTCTAGTGCATTAACAACAGAGAAAGGGAATGAGCAATTCCAGCTTTATAGGGCCTTGCTATTGCAATGATGAAAGAAATCTTGAGTTAAGAAGCCAAAATTTATTTTCCTGAATTTTAAATGCTAATTGATGTTGCTTGAAATAGAAATTCAATCATTACAAAACAAAATTAAATAAATTGGACAAATCTTTCTTATCCATAAAAGAAAAAAAGTATATTAATCTTTCAATTGAAAAACCGGTAAGAAAATTCGAATAGAAACAGTCTGAATTAGAATGTGAAATACTTGAGAGCTACATTTGAAATGCCTTTGAGGAAGGTTTTTGTTCTTGTGATACGGCAGTTCTTGTTCACTTTCCAACAAGAATGGAACGGAACGGAACGGAACAGAACAGAACAGAGCAGAAAGGAATGGAACGGAACGGAACGGAACTGAACAGAACAGAACAGAATGGAACAGAAGAGAACAGAATGGAATGGAATGGAATAGAATGGAATGGAAAAGAACAGAAAAGAACAGAAAAGAACAGAACAGAACATAACGGAACATAACAGAACAGAATAGAACAGAATGGAACGGAACGGAACAGAACGGAATGGAAAGGAACGGAACAGAACAGAAAAGAACAGAACAGAACATAACATAACAGAACATAACAGAACAGAACAGAACAGAATAGAATATTTTCAGTTGAAAGTGACCTGCAATGATTATCTAGTCCACCTGCCTGACAATTCCAGGGCTGACTGAAAGTTAAGGCGTGTAGTTAAGGCCATTATACAAATGCCTCTTAAACACTGTCAGGCCTGGAGCTTTGACCACCTCTCTAGTAAGTCTCTTTCAGTGTTTGACTGCCCTCTCAGTAAAGAAATGCTTCTCAATGTCCAGGCAGAACCTTCCTGGCACAGATGTGGACTGTTCCCATGGATACCTGGGAAAAGAAACCAGCACCTCCCTCTTCACTTCCCTTCATTGGGAAGCTGTACAAAGCAATGAGACAGCCTCTCAGTCCCCTCTTCTCTGAATTAAACAAGCCCAAAGTCCTCAGCCTTCCACCCCTTTCCTCAGCTTCATTGTCCTCCTCTGAATGCATTGAAGGATCTCAACAACTTTCTCAAATTGGGGACCCAGGATTGCACACAGTGCTCCAGGGAAGCCCACACTGAGTACAGCAGGACCATCCCCTCTTTTTCCCAGCTGGTCATGCAGTGATGCCCCCCCATGTGTTTTGCCCTCACCCACATATCCTTTCCTGCAGAGCTGCTCTCCAACCACTCTTCTCCCAGTTTATACTTGTGTCCAGCATTACTCTTCCTAGGTGCAGAATATGACATTTGTACTTGTGAAACTTCATCCCATTAAAGATTGCCCACTGCTTCAGTCTATCAAGATGCTTTTTGATAAGCCAAAATTTTATGAAGGTTTTTATTGTATTTCAAAGACAAAAATATACCAAAAGGAGATATTCTAATGAGACTGTAAACCTTACATTTATTCAAATTGTTTTCTTCATGATTAGTGAATTTGAAGTAATTTTTACAGACAGTAAAAAGGAAGAAAATTACACTGATTGAAGAATAAATTTAGTAACATGGTTTTCAATTAAGCAAGGGTTTGATAAGTCTAGCATAAACTTCTGCTCGTTAGTTTATGGCATAGAAAGCTTTTCTTGCTTTATTGCCTCTCTCTTTCTCTCCCTCTCTCAACACCACCCTATCTTGTTACAGTCCATGATATCATCTTGCAGCCTATGTCAGGATATGGGAGCTAAAAACTAGGCTTTCTGAAAAATAAGAGATTTGCATCTCTTAATTGATGCAAAATTAATTTGCATCTGCTGAATTTTCAAGCTCTAATGGCTTAAGAAGGTTTCTATTATCTAGCAGTGAAGAAGAGCGTGAAGGATGAAGAGCAAAAAGTATCAAAGCATTATGAGATTTAAAGGTGAACTTCAGGAAGAGAATTTAGGATTTTTAAAAATTAGTTGAAGAAAAGAAGCCCAAATAAAAAAAATAGATCCACAGATCTAGGTAAGCACTTAATTTTATAAGTATTCAAGAAATTTAAATATGCATATTTATATATACAAATATATACTTATATATATTTGCTTTTCACAGAAAGCCTATCATCACCTATAGCAACATTGTATTTAATACTGATTTTATTTATGTTTTTTTAGTGGTTTGTTTCACTAGAAACATGAAAAATTGAATACCTGTATAACAAACTGAGTTTTAAATCTTAGAGGAAAGTTAGAAAAGGCTTATGGCACCTCATTTTATCTTTGGCTACAAATATAAGGATCAGATCCACAACCGTTCCCACTAACATTTTTCCTTCTCCATATTTTAAATTGCTAGCTGATGTCAGCATCATTGTCTCTCGAGCAGCTTCTTAAGCCAAGAGTTTTTGATTGTTGGAAATGCTAGTCTATTTGTGATGGTTTCCATGGCTATCATTTCAGCCACCTTAAAAAGCAAATGACATATTATCAAGCCTCTGCCTCTTCTTGACATCTTCTAAGAGGAAAACTATATGAGCATTCATGACAAATCAGGGTGCATGGTTTTGATCTAAATGGGACTTTTTTGTTCTCTTTCTCTTGTTTTTGCAATGCATTTAATTTGCTTATGTGTATATATGCAAATGCATGCTTCAGTCATTGATAAACAGGTTGTAGTGTCTGTTTATAGAAAAAAGTACATTTATCTAACAAGTACTCTTTTTTTTTACTAACGCTCAAATAAGTCTCATTCTAATGTTTGCTGAAATACATGCTGGGATTTTAAAAAATTTAATCATCTAGTTAGGCTTTCTCTTTTCTGTATAGCATAATAATGTACTTAAAAACCTTCCTGAATGGGATATATGTACTTGAGGGGAACAGAGGATTTCTAGAAATAATCTCTGGGGTAGCACTTTTGACTGCTTTGGCACGTGCAATGCTAACCTTTTTCTGGTTCTTATTCTGCCAGGCCTCTCTTAGTTTATGTGAATCATTAGACAGTAAGCAGAAGGGTTAGAAGTACCTATATATATATTTATTTAGGGAGCTGAATGTCAAGCAGTTCCCTGCTCTTAATAGCTGGTGATTTTACAAGTCAGACACTTTCCTTGTGCTGTCAGTCCGGTTTGGGTTTCACACAAGATACGTCTTGGCACTTGCAGTCTTGGCTAGGAGGCTGTGTGCTCTTCTCCTCCCCTTCTGCTGATGTGCCTTCAGCCTATTGATCTGTGGAAGGGAAAGCAGCCACCAGAGGGAAATCCTCATCTTCAGTGCTGCAGTCGCTAACTTCTCCAGACACCTCCACTGCCTCTTCTTCTTTGTCTATCTTCATGTACTTGCAGTGGCCCATGAAGTACTGGTTGGTGTTGTGGGGTGTGCACATCCCTGGCAGGCGGTACCCTGCCAGGTTCATGGGCCGGAGGCGCGTTCTTGCCTCTTGACGTATTGCTGCTGGCAAATGTGACATTGTGATCCAGCAGCGCTTCTTCGCATTCCAGAGCAGTTCTATCTTTTCTTCACTGCCACTCTGCTCACCTGCCTCGTCTTGGTGGAGGGGCTCAGTGCATTGTAGCAGTTGTTGCGTCCAATTCCTGCTGCAGTCGTGACCTTGCCACAGTGCCTTCCCAGGTTCCTTCTGCTGTGGCCCATGTACAGGACTGCTGTGCTGGCCACCCTGTCTTTCACAGCCATTTGAGGAAGATGCCCAGGAGTCCTGCTCCATGAGGTCCCTCTCTCTCTTCTGTTGCCTTGGCTGATTGTCTCCGTTAACGTGCCTTCCGCCCCTGTGCTTCCATTCCTGCTGTTGTCTCCTGACCCTGCCAGCCCTGTTGCTACACAGGAGCACAATGAGCATGTCTTTGGCCTGTACCTGCTGGTACTGCCTTGGTCTCTTGTCCCTGTCCTCACCTTGCTGTGCCTTCTTGTGCTGGCCAGCAGCGACTGTCGCCAGCATCACGGCACGGCTGGGGTGACCGTGCTGGGGTTGCTTTTCCCTCCAGCCGCGGCCTGGCCCTGCAGCGATGGCCCCATGGGGGGTGTTTAACTGGCAGGCCTGTGAGACAGCTTTGTACCTTGCCCTCTCCATGCCGACACCCTGCTGTCCTGCAGAGGCTGTTTGTGTGGGCACTCTGTGACAGCCTGCCTTGCCACTCAGCCTGGAGGAGCTGGTGGCGCTCGGTGGTGACATGGAGCTGGTGACAAGGGCACAGCCCCTCAGTCAGTAGGGGGCTCCCTGCCGTGCAGGCCCAGGCCAGGCCTCGCTGAAACAAATCCGATCTCTGGCCCTGATAACATCGCCAGCCCTGGTCTGTGCTTCCCTCCCAACACCTGGTGGAACTGAGAGAAATCTGTCCTGGGCACCTGGTGAAGGAGGGTGTGGAAGGACTAAAGAGCTGTCACGAGCTGGCACAGAAAATCAGCACCCGCAAAAAGCCTTTCTCACCCTCCTGAGGCAAACTCCTGCATCCAGCCATTTATGTCAGCTGCTGAAATGAATTCCTACTTTTTCAGTGTGGAAGGTGTATTTCAAGTAGAATGATAGACACCAGGCTTATCTCAAGATTAATTTTGTATACACAGTATATTTACATAACTCCAGGTACTATTTGTAGCATCTCTCTCTTTGGCTTTTTGTGATACAGAATAAAAACTAATAAATCACAGAATCACAGAATGATTTGGCCTGGAAGGGGTCTTAAAGATCAAGTAGTTCCAACCTTCCTGCCATGGGCAGGGATATCTCCCACTAGACCAGGCTTCTCAAAAGCCCCAACATGGCCTTGAACACTGCCAGGGATGGGGACAAATAAAATAAAAACTTTTTTATTTTTTAAAATGTGTGAGAGAAATACACTTAGATTCACTTAAATGGTGACAGAAAAACCTTATAGATGACAGCTAGGTTGAAGAAGAAAGTGTCCTCATTCTCGCCACACAAAGATAAGCATGGAATTTTTGGGCCTGTGTTTGTCTTTGGAAGTTTGAACATTTTGTGTTGCTGGGAATAGGTGGTTATTTATTGTTTTAGGCTCTCCATCCATCCACTGAAACTGTCAGACCAGGCTTATTGTTTCATAGTGAGTGATGCCTATCCACATTTAGATCAGAAACTCTGCTTATCTTTTTTCTGAGAGATACCAAAGACTCTGAGTTTTTGTACTGAATGATTAGAGCATCTATATAGTATCATGCTCTGCAACAAATAAATTGTTCTGATAGTATTTATAGTCTACTTATTTAAATACAAAATAAGAAAAATAGAATTAAAAAAATATAAAATACTTCTTTGCAATATGCTATACAAAAAGAGATTTTCTCTTTTATATTTTTTAAAAAAAAATTATATTCTAGGTTGATTAAAAAACATCAAACAAAATACCAAAGCCAACCAAACCCCATCAACAATAAACAAACAAACAAAAATTCACATAATGTTCCTTTATTTTTGTCATCAAAGAGTTTTCCATTCCTTCAGCTTTCGTTAAAGATGAAAGGAAAAAGAAAGGTGCATAAGGTTGTTTACCAAACAAGTAAAGGCAAGTCTCATCTGCCCTTAGTGTCAGGCTTTGGAATGATTTCAAGTGTCACAATTTATCAACACACGATGGCAGTAGAGGACCATGAAATGATTAGTTGATGCTGTACATTAGTGAAATAAAATCTGCCAAAGGCCTTTTTTTTCTAGAGATAGTGACAGTCTTTGCTGATGAATATTGGCAGTTCTGAGCCCAGCTCCACAGAGAAGTTGAAAAAAGAAATAAAAAAAGGGGAAAGTTCACAGTCTTTTCTTGCTGAAAGTGGCTCTAGATGTTTTCCCAGGTTCAGTTTGTGATCCCAAACTCCAGGTAAGAAGTGGCAGATTGGTGCTTTCATTAATGATGACTTTTTGGAAAGCTTTCTGGCTTATGATGTGTACTATAGCAGGTTTTGTAGTCATTCTTTGTCTCTTGGTCAGGTTGTAGCATTTTGAGGATCTTCTGAAATCAAAGATTTCTCTAGCAGCCTATTTAGCTGATAATGCTCCCTTATCTGTGATGAGTTTTGAGTGAGGTCTCAAAAGTGCTTACTGGACAGCCATACTAACTAACCTAACACAACTTCTTTCAAACTGCATTGCCACTTCATTTTCATTGCATCAAGGAAAGTCTATTAGACATGTAGCTTGATCCTCACAATTATGAGTTTGATTTAATGCCATTACTTGTCAGCATTGCCTTGTTGAGCGCTGATAGCTTCAGCCTTTCTGCAGAACATGTCTTCATGGATTTACTTTCAGGTGAGATCTTTAGATCTTTTACTAGACATTTAACATCAACTCCCTGTAACTTAAAGTAATTAAATGGTTGAGATTCCCATGGGTCTCCCAAGTTGAGTCTGTGGCTGAAGGAATATTTGTACTGGTCAATGGATCGTGCTGCTGAGGTAACCCTGTATGCTTCCCATCTCCAGAGCCCAGCAGCAGCAATAGCTGCATCACTCCAAAAAGCCTAACTTAACAGGATTTACCAAGAAGATCTCAAGGGTAAGATAGCTCTGCTGTTTCAGACACCTTATGCTCTCAGAGCACTGTTCCCCAGGCCAAGAAATTTTTTACAAGTTCTTTATTTCTCCTGTGATAGTCCTTGCAGGCATTATTAAAAAATTTCAAGCACACAGCTGCTGCCTCAAAGATAAAATGTATGAAATGTAATAGCAATCGTTTCTTTTAAAATTAACACTGGTTTTGCTTTTGCGATTCACAAACAGGAGCTTTTCTAAGAATTGTATTCCCAGAAGAGGCCAAGGAGCAGAAATTTGCACCTGAACGGAGAAGAGTATGTTCACTTCCATGGCTTTTGGTATGTGTCTGGGCAGGAGCAGTAGAAAGCTGTAGCAGATTGGCCCATACATGATTCAAACATGTGACCTTGGCTAACCTCTGAACGGTTATCTGAAGTGGGAAGAGCAGCAGCTGTATTACCTCTGGTAACACTCTGATGTGGTAAGGGAAAGAACACACAAACACACACAAAAAATGGAAAATATATGCTCAAAACCTGTGAACTCCCTGGTTAGGTTTTCACAACTCAATAAGGTCTGCATTAGATTAGTACACTTGACCACCATACAAGAGAGGGAGCTCAGGTCTGGGATTTTGGAGATTTCTTCCAAGGCAAGGTTTAGAGAGGTTATATTCCCTTTAGTATTTCTTGATTTCTGGAGTACAATAGTTGTTCTTTATTTTCAGTATACCCTTTCCTCTCTGCCCTTGATCTGAGAGTATCTTGCAAAATAATCTTGCAATTGCAGATTTACACCGTAGAATATGTTTGGGGATGAACATCCATATTCCTTTGTATAATTGAGGTGCATCATACTCTTCATGGTTAGCAAGGTTTGCCATCTCCAACAATGCATCTTCCCTGAAACAGATGCAGTTTGGGTAGCAAATCCATCACCATGACTTGGAGCTTGACCTCTGTACAAGAGCTCAGGGGAGGATTCAACCTACTGCAGCAACTGTGGAAGGGGCTTTAGTGCTCTCCCTCACCTCCCCCTCAACCTTTGAATTTTTATCTTTCCCAGAGCACACGTTCTGCTCGGAAAATGATGAACTGATGACGGCGTGGAGGTGGCATGTGGATGGAAAAGAAAGGCTAGAATTGCTTGAAAATAAAACTAAATGAAGCTAGGGTCTAAGGCTTTTGAAATTTTGCTGCTCTCCCTCTGCCTTTCAACAAGACAAGAGAGAACAAGAATGGCCTGTCTCTGCTCTCAACACTGTTTACTTCCTCTCTTGCTTCATCCTATCACTCCATATCCTGTCCTTACCTCATCTCCATCCCAGCTCAAAACATGATGACTTTAGTCTGTCTGATGTTCTATGTGTGCTCACTTCTAGAAAGTGGCAGTGAGAGTGGAGAGTGAGATCTCTGTTAACAGTTTCCATTGTCTGGCCCAACAGAAATTTACATTTTAAATGAGCATATGTGTTCAGCTGAATAAGGGAACTTAGATATTGAACAAATACCAGATTTTCTAGGTTGATTTGTTATGTTCAATGGGATTTTTTTTTTTTTTTTGCCAAAGTCTTTTATCAAATCTTTATCACTGAATATGTGCAGGTCTTATTTGCTGCTTGTGACCACAGAACAGAATGAACAGGAACATGTATCTAGTGGATCTTTCCTGGGGGTTTTCTCTCTAGAGAAATGTATTAAATCTCCTCCACTAGAGGAGAAGAGTTGTTCAAACCATTCTACTAAGGAAATTTTTTAATATTTACCTGGAAAGTGTGCTAAACAGTAAAGCAGAGATGTTTTGTGAATCAAGTAATTGGATATTGAGCTCCCCAAGGTGATTTTTGACTTGGTCTCTGAAACCTGGTCCTTAGTGAATTGAACTGCAAAATTTTATGTATGTAAATATGACAAAGGGAGGTTGTTTTCATTTTCTATACAGAATAAAATGTAATATTTCTCAAATAGGCTATATTATGTGAGATTTTTATTACCACATAATTTGTCAGGCAAGTTTATCAAAGATACAGAAAACAGCTTTGGGTCTCATCAGCATTTCAAAGTTAAATTATTGCTGAAAAAAGTATAGATAGATGTTCAAGATTTGATGCTTGAGATTTGAGCCCTATATTTCATTATTGATTCAAGGAAATATTCTCTTTTCTGAAGAAAGCATGTTTTTTGGAATATTGCTGGTACTTTTCCAAAATGAAGGGACCTTTAAGGAAAGAAGTAGAAAAATGGATGTATCTCTGAGAAAATAATATTTAATTAAAACAAAACCCAATAAATAATAATTTGTGTACAGATATTTTATTTTTATTTCTTCATTTACCATGTAATAGTTAGGCTTTAATATGTAAAATTATTTAAATTTAAAATTCATACATTAGGTCTGAACAATTCAGCAAAAAATTTGGTATTTGCAGTGTTTTTGTAGTAAAGTATTTTTCTTGATATTGCTAAATAACTTGGAGTTGGGTAGATAATGGATTTGTCTTTTAGCATTTAATAATCTCAGTATCTCAGTAAACAATTCCAACATTAACAGAAATATTTCTCATATCAATGATATTTGTAAAATTTCATCGAGATTAATGTAGCAGTGAGTTAATGATTTGTCTTTAGAGATTCTTACAGCAAATGAAAGTCTTGGCTGCTGTCAAAGCTTAGATGAGGTTACCAACTGGCAAACGGGGTAGACACATGTATGCATAAGGTGTTTTGCTCAGGTTGATGGGATTACCATCCAGTCTGATGTCTTCGAGGGCCCTACGCACATAAGTAAAATCTCTCATTTTGCAGAAAGTATCTTCATGCATCTCTTGAATGTTGTTGTTCTAAAAGAAAACAAGCAATCAAAAAATAAGATATCAGAATTGCTATCTGAAAGTAATTTTTTACTCTGAAAAAACATTTATGGATGTATTTTTAGTGTCTAGAGAGATGCTTGCTTGAACTCAAGGGCCCAGATTGTGGTGGCAAGTCATTAACAGAGAAATCTTCCAAGCAGGGAGAAATTTCTTGGCCAGTGCAAAGCTTCAAAACAAAGTAGCTCAAATCATGTAGCAGAGACAGGCTTTGAAGGAGGAGCCTGGTAGAAGTATAGAGCATTTTCATTTCCAGATTACAGTGAAGAGCCTTATTAAGCCAAAATTTGATGCACAATAGGCTAGTCCAAAAGTCCTAGAAACATAATTATCACCCTAATATGCCTCGACCTGCCAGGGTACAACTCTGAAATTTTATCGGTGACAATTTCCTTCCCCCAGACCCTTTCACATTAACTTAACTCACATATATATATATACTGGGAAAATTGAATGGTTTTGGTATTACTCCTTTGATTTAGATTGCTCTTACATGCCTTATATTCACTGAGCTTCTATTCTTGAAGCAAACCATTCTCAGCAATGAATTGCTGGAATACAGCATTGTCAGGAAACTGGGACTTAAAAGTTCATTACCTAAAATGATGGCTGTCTGAAAATTCTTCCCTTCTCCATTCCTTTTCTAGTCAACAATTGCTGTGGAAAATGTCCAGCTCACTAACTTTTTTCTGTAGCACATAGCACTTAATATTTACTTTACAGGCACAAGCAAGTGAAAAACAAGCCAGCTAGCAGGTAGAGAGTTTCAATAAATTTACTTACTGAAAGACAGAGGTTAAACAATGTGAGGTACATTACATTGCTTACTGAATGTTTTTTTCTCTATGATGTAGTAAGTAAAAGCATCTGATAAACAAAACTGTAAATTAGTACAAGAGGAGATAAAGGGGAAGAAACAGAGCTGGAAAAGGTTAAAAGGAAGAATTCTAAAAGAAACTATTAGACAATAGTAATTTTAGAATTTGATTTTTGAAAAATATTGTACTAAAAATTCTGAAAAATGATGCTTAGCTGAGCTAAATTTTACTTCTTTGAAAGACAGCAATCACTAGTTAATTTTATGTTTGCCATAGCTTGTTTCATCAAGTAAGAATGCTTTTGGATAAACAGAACAAACACTACAAGAAAAAGTTTGCCCTTCCCATTTGTACATATTATTGGAGCCTGATATAAGGAGCCATTTCTTTTGTAGCCTACCTGAAGATGAAGCGCTTGGAGGCTTTCAGGGAGTGGCAATGGAATGTGATCCAAATTATTGTCAGTGATATAAAGATGCTGCAGTTCATCCAGATTCTAGAGGAAGATGAAAAAAACAAGGGGAGATGACAGACATTTTTGAAAACCTCTGGCAAGTATGTTTGAAATCTACCACTGTAATGAACAGCAATAGTTAGCAAAATACTTTGCTTCCTCATGATATAGTAAAAAGACAGAAATTCAAAGACATCAACTCTGATGTGCATAGGCTGAAAATGTTGCTGATAAGGGTTAGATGTTCAGATTAAAATGAAAGGGAAAAATGTTTTTCAAATATCCACAGAATTATTAGAGATGTTACTTTAATGATAATGTTACTTCCTTTCTTTTGTGACAAGGCTACTCAATTTTGTAGAAGTGTGTTGTGTTGAAGTAAATGATAACTGTGTAAGAAATGCCTGAGTAAAAGATACATTTCTCATTCCATTTCAAAAGGTAAATTGAACTTCTTGGAGGAATGAGTGTTTCTTGGAGGAATGAGTGCTGAGAAATCTGGCAAGCACCCTAGCTACACTGCTCACAGTGGTCTTTCAAAGGTCACAGGGATCAGGAGAAGTGCCTGAGGACTGGAAGTAAGCTGGTGTCACCCCTATCTACAAAAAGGTCAAGGAGGATCTAGAGAATTACTACCCAGTCAGCTTCACCTCGATCCCTGAAAAGGTGATGGAGCACCTCATTCCAGAGGCCATCTCCATCCCCAGGGATGGCAAGAAGATCATCAGGAGTAGCCAGCATGGATTCACTAAAGGTAAATCATGCTTGACCAATCTGATTGCCTTCTAAAATGAAACAACAGCCAGAGTGGGTGAGGGGAGAACTATTCTGACTTCAGCAAGGCTTTTGACATTTTCTCTCACAGTATACTCTTAGCAAACTCAGGAAGTGTGGACTGGAAGAGTGGAGAGTGAGGTGGATTTAGAACTGACTGAACGGCAGATCCCAGAAGGACATAATCAATGGCAGTCTAGTGGGAGGTCTGTCACTAATTCTGTCCCTCAAGGTTCAGTGCTGGGCCAGTATTGTTTAACATGTTCAGCAATGACTTGGGTGGAGGGACAGATGCCTCCTTAGAAAGCTGACTGATGACACAAAGCTGGGAGGAGTGGCCAATATCCCAGAGGGCTACGCAGCCCTCTAGAATGATCCCAACAAGCTGGAGAGATGGGTTGAGAAGAACCATCTGAAATTCAACGAAGGCAAATGCAGAGTCCTGCACCTGGTAAATAACAACCCCACACAGCAGTACAGGCTGGGGGCTGATCTGCTGGAAAGCAACTATGCAGAGAACAACTTGGGTCCTGGTGGACAGCAAGCTGTCCATGAGCCAGCAGTGCCCTTGTGGCCAAGAAGGCCAGTGGAGTCCTGAGGTGCATTAGGAAGAGTATTGCCAGCAGGTCAAGGGAGGAGATCCTGCCCCCTGCTCAGCCCTGGTGAGGCACATCTGGAATACAGTGTCCAGCTCTGGGCTTCACAGGACAAGAGAGAGACATGGAGCTCCTTGAGTAGGTCCATTTGAGGGCTACAAAGATGATTAGGGGACTGGAGCATCTCTCTTGTGAGAATAGGCTACACTTCTAACCACATCCTCTGGAAAGAGGAAGAAAAGATTTTGCCATCACACCCAAACTTACTTTAAACGCCTCATTTGGTATCCCTCTGCGACCAAGCCTGTTCTTACTAATGTCAATGAACGTTAAGGTAGATGGTAACTCAGGGAGTTGCCTTATCCTGTTGTCACGAAGCACCAACTCCTGAAGTTGGGGCAATCTTCGGAAGGCATCCTTGTGGATATCTGATATGAAGTTTGCAGTCAAATCAATCCTCTTTAAATGGTCTGGAAGAGAAATAAGATACAACAGACTTATAAAAATGTATTTCCTGAAATTACAAAAAAAACCCTGCCTGTATCATTTTTTATACATCTTTCAGTGAAAGACTTCAAAGTTGAGTTTTTAGATTTCTGTGTGTTTTGGGAATCTTATAAATTATTATCTTTCAGAAAAAGGACACTCAAAGGGAAAGAAACATATTTCCATTACCTTTCTTTATTTAAACAATTTTCTATATGTAAGAAATTTGATATATTGACTTTTTTATAAAATATGCTCAAGCATTTTTTCCAATAAAAAAAAAAAAAAGAAACCCCAAATTAAATTGAATATTTGGGGGGTAAAATTACTTTTCTAGAGTTGATTGTAAGTAACAGCAAAAAAAATCAATGATCATTGTTATTTATAATAATTCAAATGTTTGGCAGAGAATCTGCATCTGACATGGATCTTTATGCTCCAAAGTAACAAAATAAATAAATGTACATTTATGTGTAAAATTTACCATAATCAAACATTATATAAAATGTATCACTATATTTTTGGTTGTTATGATCCAGAAATAATCAAAATTAAGGCTGATTTCAATAATACTGCTATCCTTACTTAAGTTAGCAAAGTCATTTCTGCTGATCTTCTTGATTCTGTTATAGCGTGAATAGAAATACGTGGTTTTCTTAGGCAATGGTGGAACAGCATCAAGGTCACGATCATCACAGTAGACTGTGGTGCCTAGGCATGTACACAAGAAGCAAGTGGGAAGACCTATCAAGGAATTTAAAAGAAAACATTTTGTTAGAAAGGACATGTATAAAAATCATACATAAATTATTACTACAATGAAATGCTCACATAAGCACCTAACAATCAGACTTTGTCTATGGTAAGGTTCACTTCTCATTCTGCTTTGATCACCAAATCATATAATTGCAACAGTAAGGTGATTGAAATATTTTTAAAATGAATTAATTTTTCTTCTTATGCCTAGGAGAACAGTTAATTTGTTCTAATAAATTGTTTCTCAGACTATAATAGAATATTTGGTGACATCAACCACCCAGAAGTTGATTTCTCCTTAAGATCTCCTTAAGCAGGTGGAGGTATTCCTAGATGGAGGAATAATAGCTGATGAATTATATTTCTTACTTAATCTGTCTCACTGTCACTCTCTTTCTCTCCTCCCCCTCCCTTTTTATATTTCTTTCTAACTCTCTCTCCTCACTCACATTTACTATTAAATAAAATCCATCCTATTCACTTTGGCATATGGTCTCATTTGCACCTTAATTCAGGCAGAGGCATCCCTCTAACAATTTTAATAACTGGATTGTAACACTTGTGACACTGACTTTTTGATACATCTTTTCCTTGATTATGAGAATAAATCAGCATATCTGTTTGCCATTTTTTAATCCCAGAGAAATACTTTTCTGTTTCAGGTTTTCCTCCTCCTTGTAGCAGATGGGGTTGTTTGCTCTTGCTACTTATAGGATAGTAGGATAATTCAGGAATATGAAAATGTTTTTCTTGCAGATTAGTTTTATCTCCATATCAGATGTGGCTACATGAGAGATGTGCCTTCTTAATCTGCCCCAATTTGTAGGTTATTGAGGTGCCTTTTGAGACAAGATTAAAGAATCAGTAACCAGAGTACTCTTTTGTTTTTATGTGCTAATCTCTACTTGGGCATCCAGGAATACAGTTTCTGGAGAGATAAGGATCCTTTCATGCTTTCTCTAACTTTCTCCACAGGACAGATTAAATTTGCTACAGAGAGGAGGTCTGACACTGGGGAAGAAATATTCACACTTTGAACTAATCCAGCAAATCTAGGCCTAAATGAATACAGAGTTAAGGATGGCTGATATTTTTTCATAATACTGGAATATAGTACCATAGTTTGGGGAAAGGGTTTCACCCTGTCCTAGTTTTAGAGGAGTGGTATTTCTCACCTGTGCTTGGTGGACACCAAAAAAAAACCAGAGATAAAAGAAGGATTCAAAAATATATCAACATGAAAAATGAGCTTGGCTTACTCTTACTGAGACTTATATTCTTCTATTCAATACCAGGCCAATAGCAGCAACATCTGACAGGAAAATATGTTGCTTAAAAAACGAAGACACTAGAGACATCTGATTTGATATCTTACTGTCTTGAGCATTTCTTTAGTTGATGCACTACTTGATTTGCATTCAGTACTCAAAACTGTTGACAGATACAGAATTCATCAAATATATTATTTACAGGACATATTGTAACATCTTGTAATTTTCAAAATTGAAAAGGGGTATGGGACTTTTTTTTTCTTTTTTCTGTAATCTCATTCCATTTTTACTTTTCTTGACACTGTATATTTTTGTCTCGTAACAAAATAAGACTATTAACTTCCATGAATACATAATTTTGGAAGCAGGAACTCTCGGGGTTTATAGGGTTTTTTTGGTTTTTTTTTAATTTTATTTTTCTTCTATGGCACTCAGCTGTAGTGTTGGGCATAGTAAAAAGTAGGATTTTCCTGTTACTGTATGTTGATCACCATACAACACAAAAAGATCCCGTACAGCAATGGAGTGAGCTTTACCTACTCTAATTTAGAGGAGCTTCTGACAAATGTCAAAAATTAGCAGCGCAAAAGTTGTGTCGGAGAGGGACAGATTATGTTTTGAAATTTTAATTCTCCTGCAAGATTTATAAAATTCTTATTTCACTATAGTCAGAAGAACTGAAAATAATTTTCATTAAAAAGTTCTAAGTAGCTCCCGTTCCTTAAGTTTTTCAGTGCATAGTTTCCATGGTCAAAAATTCTTCAACATTTTATATACTTTGTATGACTATATTCATAAGACCATGTAGCAAATAATAATTAGACAGTTGATAATGTAGGACAGAAAAACAAGTACTGGTAGCATTGCCAACGATCAGAAAATTTTTGGGTTGTAAATCTTCACTGGCACAGTGTTTTTATAATGAAATAGTATGGAAACCTTTTGACTATCTGGCACCTATCTGACTTTGAGGGATTCAAGATAGGCACATTGTGTCTTTCTGCAGTAAGAAGCATACAGAAATGATGTCCTTCATTTTCAGTAAAAAAATAAAATGGGCTTGCTCAAAATCAAAGCTACACACAAAAATAATTTCTTTCCTACTAACCATCGTGAGTCTGGGGTCCAAGAACCCCTGACCCCTGTGCTGAAGACCCATCAATTAATTTTGGTGTTGATGCTTCATCCTCGGTTTCTTCTGTCAGTGGTGCAGAAGAATAACTCTCTTGAATTACAGAAGATAGTTCTGACCCAATATCTGTCTAGGGAAAATGAAAAGGAAATGTTACTGTTTACTTCCCTTGTTAGTGTTTCTCTTCCAGTTATTCATATTCTTCCACTAGAGGTCACATATTTTCTGAGGTTTAGTGGTTATGCTGCATTTTATCTAGGAGCTATAATGAATTCTGATGATATATAAAAAATTAATGAAAATCCAACATACTTATTTGCTTTTTATCTCAGTATTTTGAATGTTTCTTATGTATGCACACATGCATATACTTCATCATTATGCATATACTTCATTATTGAGAATATATACTAGCAAAATTATTTTTCCTTATTTTTGTAAAGATAAATTAGACTTGTGATAAAAATTGATAAACTGTGTGTGAAAAATGAAAATTTCCTGTGAAATATCAAAAAGGTGCAAGTCATTTACCATAAAATTGTAAATTTGACCATCATAAATCCAAATCCAATATAGCTGTGCAGGCTCTGCTTAGAACACTAACATGATTTAAAAAATATTACTAAATCTGAACGTGATATAAAAATACTACTAAATAATTCTGAACTCTGACTTCACATGCACTTTTCTAATACATTAAAGACTCTGGTTAACTTCATTCACTAGTGACTGTGTTATGTAGTATGAAAATACTGATGTAAATAAAATATTGGATAAAACCTTGGTTTTAAAACATCCATAAAATTTGGAAGATCCTTGCATGGAACTAGAAAACTTATTTTTTTTTTTTTTATCATTTACTCATAATTAGTCAAAACAGTAAATTTTGTCAGATTAACTTTAATTCCAAAAGTTCTTAATTCTGTTGATTTTCCTATATGACAGTTAAGGATAAAAATTAAGATGAGGCTATTTTTTTGTATCACATCACCGCTCATAAAAAGGGTATTGCAGACTTGCCAGGCTTGTTGCAAAGGGATCTGTGTTAGCAAAGAGGCAGAATTGTTTTCTGTAATCACCCAGACATAGTTGTGTGATCTTTGGAAGTTACTTTCCCACTGTGTTTGCTTTTCCCCATGTGTAATAATATAGTTCAACTGAGCCAGAGCCCCTTTTGAAAGTGTACCCTTTATTCTTTAAATCAAAAACAATTAATTAGTGTAATTTTAGTTTTGCACATCTGAGGTGCTATTAAAAATGTAGATAATGTATTTAACCCTGTGAGTGCTGCACCCCTGTGCTGCAGTTAGCACTCCTTATCCTTTTCTAAGGCACAGCCAAATATAGTTATTTTGTCACAGTGTCATTATTCCAGGTGCAAAGGCACCAAAATTCTGCTTCAATTTTCATCCAGTGCAGCTTTCTAGCACAACACCACCACAATACCATTGAATCCCAAGTCTTTTCACCTGACCATGTATCTCCTTTTTTGAGACCATCCCACAGCTACTGCTCTCTTTGCTGTCTCCATGAAGAACCAGTTGTAGAAATTAATCACAGTATTGTTCATAAATTCTAATTATAAAAGACAGGTAAAAGTAATTGCATCCAGGCTGGCCTAATAGTTGGAATTTCTAAAATTTGATTTGATATTTAGACTATAGTAGTTAAAGGAGCTAAAGCACCTGACATCTGGATTCCAAACACAGACAAAACTTTCCTGTATTTGACACATATTTGAATAATTTTTTATGTATATATATATATATATATATATATATATATATATATATTTCATATGTAACCAGCAGCTCAAGGTATGTGATTCTGCCCTTCTGTTATGTTCTTGTGAGACCCCCATCTGCAGTACTGCTTTCAGCTCTGGAGTCTCCAGCTCAAGGAGGACTTGGGCCTGTGAGAGAAAGTCCAGAGGAGGGCCAAGAAGATGAAGACAGTCTGAGAGAGAGCTGGGGTTGTTCAGTCCAGAGAAAAGAAGGCTCTAGGAAAACCTTATAGTAGCTTTTCAGTACCTAAAGGGGACCTACAGGAAAACTGGAGAGAGAATTTTTAGAATGATATGTAGTGATAGGACAAGGGGGAATGGCTTGAAATTGAAACTTTTATATATCATTAAATTCTTTTACCTGTGGTGTGAGGAACTGGAAATGGTTGCCCAGAAAAGTTATGGATTCCCTTGCTCAAGGCAAGGTTGGATGGGGTTTTGAGCAACTTGGGGCTAGTTGAAAGTGCCCCTGCTCATGGAAGTGCATGATCTTGGTACCTTCCAACCCAAAAAATTCTGTTATTCTATGAACTGTGAAAATGTTGAAAAAACCACTTTACATCTCATAATAGACTATCTTGCAGCATAGCTATATATATAATTCCAAGCAGTATTAAACATTATGATCATGGTTTGCCTTAGAACATCTAAATAACTACCTAAAATCTAATTCTTTTGAATACAAATAATTTTGTTTAGATTATATAATGGTAATAGGTTAAAATATTTTATATCCATTTGTTTCACTGAAGACAGAGAATATGAAAACAATGAAAAACCAGTAAGCACTGTGAACCATACGGGCTCAGATTTTGACTAAGAACATTTTAGGTTTTCTGTATATTTTTAAATTGTATTCTACTAAGCCACAGATTCTATTACTAATTAGAGTTTATAGATAAAAATACCCCAATACAGCTACCAAGGTCATAACCTCACAAAATGCAAGGTAATCAAATGAGCAGGATGACCTTCAGGTGAACTGAGTATCTTGAGTTGATGTAAGAGTAAGGGTGTACCTTGTCATTTTGTGCAGACAAATACACAGTGTTACCATCTGCAGCACTGACAATAGACAGCTTAACCAGGAATGGACTTGGGGACAAATCAAAAGAAGGCTTTGGGAACAAAGGAAATGGGACAGCTGTTCTCCAAATGGAGGAAGCCTAGAGGGAGAGGTACATTCCAGACTTTTATTGACCCAGGTTACTGCACAAAAGTTCTTGCATATTCTGTCTAGTTCACCAGATTTGTGGAAATCATATAGGAGCCCCTCTTCTGAAATTTGGAATTAAATCCAGAAATTTTAAGATATGTTAATGTCTTTATATGCAGCTTACTGAAAGTAATATTCTGGATAAGAGTATTTTAAAGATAGACATTGTAAATAGGCTTCAGAACAAAGATAATTTTCCTTTCACTTGTTATGGGATTTGGGTCATCTACACTGACTGCCACCTCTCTACATATTTGGGGCATACTTTGCGGAACTTAGTATCTTGGGATTTGTGATTTACTTTATGCTTTCTGAAGGTTCTTAGTTGCTAAATCACTGTAGCTGTTGGTAGCAAAGTGGAGATGTTAGCCTCTAGTACTTCCATTTCTACAGTGTTATCTCTTTTTCACTATAGGATGTTACCTAGATTTGTAGATGCACAATTGAAAGTCTCACAGCAGTTTCCCTGCAAATGCACTAAGGGGTGTAGGGAAACTGTTCCAAGTAGTTAGCGTTATCTATTCAGTCTCCTGCAGCTGTGAGTGTCATAAGAAAATAAAAATTATTGACCTTAACTTAATGATGTTGTAATTTTTATACTGCTAACAGGGTAGGAGTTCACTGATATATATGTTTTACATACCAGACCCAGAGCATATGAGCATTTTCTTGCTGTACATAACTTGGACTTGAACCAGTGACCTAAAGGTAAAAGTCTGTTTCCCATTATTGGTCATCTGATCCATGCAGCTTTGTATCTTTTACAAGTTTGATAAATCATGCAAGATTGTAACAAGAAAAAGATGTTTCTTGGACCATATACTGCACAGAATAATCCCTCATCTTCCAGATGTTTGTTTATTTTTGGCAACTGGACTTTACAAAAAAAAATTGAAACATAAATGATTGTATATCACTTAATGGCATTATTTTCCATAGGGTTTTTTTAGAAGGAGGAGGGAACCTGGAATTCTGGAATTAGGCAGGGAGTGGACTTGTATTTCATTTGATACTTTAAGAAATACATGTTAAAAATCACAAAACAAGAGGAACATTGTAGAGAAATACAATAAAATATGTTTGTCTTTGCCAATAGCTACAAGTCTTCAAATAATAATCTGCGTTCCAAGACAGTTTTAATACACAGCATAAGAAAAAAGTGAAGTGGTATCACATCATCCATTTTTAGACATCTATGTGGTTAATAGTTACCCTACTCTGTCTTTGGAATCAATCAAGAGATTTAGAGAATACCCAGAGCATGCCAAAGGACAATGATATCTTTCCTGAGATTACATGGAGGGCCTACTTTTTTCCCCCCATCCTATGTTTATCCAATGTGGCTTTATTTTCTAATCAAAGTCCTTAATGTGACTGGCCAATTCAGAGGCACTGTCAGACCAGGAAGTTACAAAAGTCAAGAAATCAGAACATATCAGTAAGTGATAAAATGCAGGTGATAAAATCCATAGGCTGGGCATTTAGTTTATATTAGCATCCCTTCACTCTCAGTACAGAATGAAAGAAAGCTTCTGAAAAGCAGCTCCAGACATTGGCTACAGGAGTTCATTTTATGGTGGGATCTTTAGGTATCTGTATCTCACCTTTGACAGTAAAGGAGGAGAGACAAACAAAAGACTAGGAGAAGCTCAGGAGATTATTTTATGTCTTTTTTATGTGTCTATTTTATGCCTACACCTTTTAGGATCAAAGCTAATGTATTACATGTGATGAGTTTAAATCCACAGGAGAATCTGAAATGTCTTCTGTTTTAGTAGTTCTTTTACTGCAAAAATTACATTTAATACACAAATAAAAATGCAAAACTTAGAGAGGAATTTTAACCTTGAAGGGACAGTTGTTCCACACACTAACCCATCAAAAGGAATAAAACACATCACTGGTTTCTCACATAGTTGTTCTGAAACTCCCAAAGGCTTACAAGAAAATGTCTAATTATGGTAGAAGTTATTCATAGAATCACAGAAGAGTTTGGGTTAGATGGGACCATAAAAATCATCTGTTACCAACTTCCTTGCCACAGGCAGGGAGGTTTGTTTTCCTTTCCAAAAGTGGCCTATACTCGTTCTTGAATTCTGCATGCAAAGACTTCTTTTCTCCTATTGTTCTATCTTAAAAAGAAATAGAATTGTTATCACTGCAGACAAGTGAATAAAAGCTGTAGTCAAAACCTTCCTGAAAAACGATTTAAATTCCTATTTGAGGATAAAGCTTCAAATGATAAGTTTGATTCTCTTTTCAGTTATGTGGTTATCTGACTTGTACATTGCTTGTACCAATTAATAGAGTTTCTTAAAAATGCATATGATGTTCTGAAAAGTTATTGTATATCCATTTTGAAGTCTCTTATTTAATCAGATACCTACCACAAATGTAGGAACAGCAGTGTAAGCCTCTCTCAGCTCTGCAAATGGCAAGAGTGAGTTCCTGTTCAGGTATAGATCCTTTTTGTATGTGTTATGCCAACATAGGAGACTGTGTGTATGCACACAGACATGAGCAAATGTGTGTGTGTAACTCAAGTTCTGAGCTTTGTGCAGGCACCAAAATGCCCTATTATTAGTTTGATTCAAATTTAAGAAGCTTGAACTAATGCTAATCAAAATGCATCAAATATTAGACTTTCATTGTGTGTCTTTCTGAATATTTTGTGGATCATTCTTTACAGCTCATCTCTTTTGTGTAAACAGGCACGGACTGCCTGTATTTAACTGCCTTGCTTTTCTGCTTAGTCAGTGCTAGGCAAACCATTCTTAATTAGACACTCCTTTGTTTTTCAGCCTCACTGATAGCTTATCTTAGCAATGAAAACATTTTTCTGATGCTCCTATATTTTTACTTAATTTTCTAACTTAGTTTTTTCCTACCTAAAGAAAAATGGACAAGTTATGTTTAACAGACACTGTGATAAAAATGCAGTCATTATTTATTAGTCATTAGCAGCAGATGTACATAAGAATCTCTCCCTACAATTTGTTTTTCTCTCACATTTTCCAAAGTTTTAGTTTCAAAGAGGGAAAAAGTGAGAAGCTCACACAAGAATTCCTTTGAGAATCTGTTTTGATTCTATTCAGTTTAAAGAAAGAAATCTCCCGTTGAATATGTTTTCAGAGCAGATGGAAGACCCAGTCTTGTCTGTGGCCTCTGGACCCTATTGAGATATAGATATTAGTTCAAAACACTAATGAACTGTAAAGAAAAAGGAAGGTACATCAGCTCATGTTTATGCTGTTGTTACTCTCTGTTTCAGAAGATAAATCCAACACAAAGCTTGAACACTTAACGGTGATATTTCATTGCTGTACCTTTTTCCTTGAGGACCTTGGAATTCTTTCCTTGATAATAGGCTTTACTTTTACACTGCCTTTTATTAGCCATTATCTGTGAAAGAGTTGATACTGCTACCCTAATGTCTCTATGCACATTTTATTTCTGAGTGATATAGTATTTATTTTTTTTCCACTGATAATTTCCATTTGGATGCAAAGTATTAGATAGGTCTTCTGTGTCTCACTAACCTGGGATCTCGGAAACCATAGATTTTATAATCTATTATATCACCTAGCATGTGACAATGCATAACTTTGATTGAGGATTCAATACAATTCTCACAAGTAATTCACAGCTACAATTACTTTCCCCATGCAAATATTTCCATTAGAAAAAGTATTCCATGTACACATTAAGTAATCTTTCCCAACCTTAAGATTATTCTAGAATCTATGACAAAAATAGTCTTCGAGTGTAAGAATATCAAGACCCATTATCTATAAATGTTTTCAGAAAAATGCTTTCAACACAATGAGGTGTGTGTGTATATCACACATACACTCTACACAAGAAACAATACTTCCAGAGTATGAGAAGTAACAAAGTCGTGATCTTGGATTCAGTCATTCTTAGTTAGCTGTATCAAGATGAAATTCTCATACTAAGTCTGAAACAGATGTCTAGGGTTCATCAAAATTTTCTTGAGGAAGACAGGTGTATGGGCTCAAGCTGGGATGGAATTAACTTTCCCCATGGCATCCCTCAGTGCCACACAGTGCTGTGCTTTGTGTTTTCAGTTGAAAAGGTGTTGATAATGCACCAGTGCTCAGCAACCACTGAGCTGTGTTGGCACAGCACCAAGGCTGTCTCTCCAGCATTCCCCTCTCACCAGTAGGGCAGGGGTGGTCAAGATCTCCGGAGGGGATACAGCCAGGACAGGTGACCCAAGCTGAACAAAGGGATATTTGATGTGGCATCTGGTCAGCAATAAAAGCTGAGAGAAAGGAGGCAACGAGGCAGAGGGGTGGGCTTTATTATTAAGATGTTTGTCATCAGAAGTGCCTACTACACATACTCAAGGCCTGACCGCCTGGAAGTGTTTGGCCCTCACCTGCTGATGGGAGGTGGAGAATAAATCTTTTGTTTCCCTTTGCTTCTGCATGCAACCTTTATTTTTCTTCATGAAACTGCCTATATGTCAATTCACAAGTTTTTAACCTCAATTTCTTCCCCTGTCTCTCTGAGAAGGGGGAGTGAGAAAGAATCTTGATGGTCACCTGGAAGCCAGCTGAGGTCAGCCCACCTCAACAAATATCCCAAGAGAATGATTCATATTTGTAGCATGGTCTTGGGATGCCAGACCTAATTTTAACTGGATAGAATGAATGGAAATAATTCCTTTCTAATTATCTTTAGGTCTTTCCTCCCTTTGGTTATTATACAATGAATGTGTGATTACAGTACCTAACAATCTGGAAAAGGACGTGCTGACACAAACGCTTTGGTTTAACTCCTTGAGGTGTGCAGGTGATTAATCCACATTGAAATTAACAGCATTAGCACACTAAATGCATCTGAAGTACTAGAACTGGTCAGTCTCCTGGACCTTCTGCAAATCAGTTGGATACATAACCTTGATAAAGGTTGCATTTTGCCAATGGGTCTAAAAATGAGCTAAAGAGAATGACATCTATTTGCATAAAACTGAATTTTAAAATCTTAAATTGAGGACAGTAACAACAGGAAATGCTTTTTGAGTTTTTTCTCCACTGTTTCAGAAGTCTGAAGACATGATTCCAAGCTCTCTAAAGGGGAATTCAAGTCTTAAAGAGTTACTGCACACAGGCTAGATCTGTTGAAGGCCTGCTGTTTGTCTGGGTCTCTGTGGTATTGCTCATCATATAAACTATGCATAATAAAAACTAACCTGTGACCTTGAATAAATATTGAATTTTACACATAGACCCACTTGTGTTGTTCACATCATTATAATAACAAGATTTTAAGCAGTAAAGTCATAACTACAATCAAAAAATCAAATGCATTCTGCTTAAAACTTGAGTGACATCAACAATATTCAGTGATTAAAATATAACTTGCAAGACTGACATGCTCTATAAAATAGTACACTGACATATCTATAAAACTTGCTTGATTTTTACAGCACTGACCACTCATATCTCCTGGGATATGGGGAATTATGAATGCTTAGGATTCTCTTGGGTGATGCCTGGTATGAGGAATGTAAGCAAAAAAAAAGGATTTTGGCTAAATATCTATGAAAAAATGACTCTCACAGGGAGGCCCATCCATATGCAATGCAAAACTCTGTTCAACTGATGTGATGGATGAACTTCACCTGATGAATTTTAAAAAAGGCTGTCTGAAGTGCTCAGTAATGGAAAATAATCCTGTTCTGGAAAAGAACCTTACCAGTTTACCCTGATTCTGCTTATAACATGTCTTGAAAAAAAACCAAAACAACCTGTATTGGAATCTCTTGTATTTTTTCCTGGTTTGTGCACCATCAGTCATGCTGAATTTCCTTTCAGCTGGGAAATTACTTTGAAGCCTCACTTTATCCTTCACTCAGAAACATGGAAAAGGCCACCCCATGTTTTGGTGTTATAAGACCTCACAGAGCAAGCACAGCACAGGACAATCCCACCTCCCATTCAATGAATTACTAAGAAATCTGTTGTTTGAATGAGCAAAACTCAGTGATAAGGCACACTCAAAATAATTTCTCCCATTTCTGGGAAGAAATAATTTCTGTAGGAATGATAAAGGTTTCATTTCTAAGATCAAAGAGAGACAGAAACCGTGGTTTATTATTCAGTGTGAGATAGAGCACAGTGACTAAAATTGGTAGCAACTTTATCAGGAAAGCTAGCTCAGGCAGAATCAGGTAGAGCACGAGTGGCACAAGGGAAACAGGCCAAAGGCAAGGTAAGTTCTTTACAGCTAAGTTCTTCTCACTCCCTCTTAGACTGAAAATTTATTTCCTACAAATTATAAGGTTCTGATCTTAGTGCTAACTCTATTTTATCTTTTCAGTTGTCCCTCTTTGGAATATAGTTATTCTTAAATTGTCTCTGTCCTTTGATTTCAAAGCTGGTATCCAATTTCTATCTCACATTTAAGAAAGAGGAGCTCCAGTCCCTTCTGCTGTAATCATAAATCTTTCAAAGGATTGTATTTTCATGAATTATGCATTTTTATGTGAAAAAGTATTAAAATATTATGTATAAAAATGAACCTACCATATTATTTAAATTTTATATTCTTCACTCTACTTCTATCACACAAAATCGTGAATCACAGAGTGCTTATATTACCTTCGGGGAACTTGTGCCGATGTCTAATCAGCAGGGTGAGAATAAAATTAATGTAGTCTTTTAATAATTGTAAAGAAACAAAAGATTGTTGAAAAGGAAGGAAGCATTTAAGCCAACAAGTGGAATCTCTTGCTTCTACAGGTGACATATCTTACCAGCTCATACAGAATCAATTTCAACAGTAATTTTTCTTACTTTCTTGTGTTTAAAATGTTTTCCCTTTCTTTTTTCTTCCTTCTGCTACTTTCCTAACAGCAATAGAACACATTAGCATTTATAGCTATAATGAAATACGTCTACTGAACGTAAACTTAAGGAAACTGCATTTTACAATCCCATTTAATGGGAAATGCTGGAAATCCTGTCTCAACTGCCTCCATGCATTACACAGACAGATAAATCACAACGATGATCTCTAACAGACTTTGTGGAATTGCATGGAGACCTGAGGAAAGCATGGTACCTTTCACCTCCTCTTAAAGATTGCCAAAAAGAAAACCACAAACAATAAGAATATATTTTGGCTTTGGTTGTAAATTAGGGGAAACGTGAATGAACTGCAAAGGTACCACATGAGTAGATTTATCTGATAAGTATTTTCATGGCAAAGATAAACTGATCAGTAACTGCTGCAGTTATGCACTTTGGAAAGACAGAATAAATTAAGTTCTAATTACCTCTCCTCGGTCAGACTGCTTGTTTTCATCATAGGCAAATGGATGAGGCAGCTCTCCAAGTGGTATGTCATAGAACTCAGAATCATAAATTATGGTATCAGTGATAGGGGCAGCTCCAACAGACTCAAAGATAAAAAAACCCAGAAAAACATTCACAAAGGTCTGCATTCTGTTTTTTTTTCTGAAAGAGAAGAAAATGGACAGATTTTAGGTCCTCTGGTATTGACAAGGAATCTATGACAATTTAATGTCAAAAATAAAGTACTTATATATAAACCCCACAAAATTTCTGGTGAATAATTAATATTTATTTATTGTGACTCAATGGTTTAATCTGGTTTTCTTCATGAAGAGTCCCTGGATCTGAGAATTTTTGCAGACTGCTTTGACCATATTCATAGTCACATAACTTTGATAAGCCCTGTTGAATTT
This sequence comes from Cyanistes caeruleus, assembly GCF_971803275.1. Lineage (NCBI taxonomy): Eukaryota > Metazoa > Chordata > Aves > Passeriformes > Paridae > Cyanistes > Cyanistes caeruleus. Next base: position 39,322,963 of record NC_141704.1, on the reverse strand, counting down.
TATTGGTGTAAAAATAAACTGATTTCAGTGAGAGTCTGAATGGTATTTTTTCCCCTTTCATCTAAATTCACCTATTTTCATTGCACTTAGATACAAACTTTTGAGAAACTAGAGAAAAGGTAGATTATTACATTACTTGTCTTTATCACAATAAATAATCTTTTGAAATGTATAACAATATAATATTATATCTCACCTCCATCATAAAAACCCTAAACAGAATCAAACAACAACAACAAAAATTTTAAAAACCCAAACAAACAACAAAAAAATACAACAAATAAAACAAGCAAAAAGCCACTCTACCTTTCTATTAAAAAATATTATAAACTCTTATCTCTGAATAAGTACAATCAAATCACTTTTCACTCATTAGTTTTTTGTCAGATATTGATTTTAATTGATGTGGTACATTTGGACCATACTTTTCAAAGGTCTTGGGAGCAAAATAAAGAATTACATGTGTCCTCCATAGCTTCACAGACAGTAGTGCCAGTACTCTGAATTCCTTCATTATTCAATCAACATCATTTTTAGAGCAGTGAGTAATTGCGGTGTAATGTAGTGGGAAATTGTGGTGTAGTGTATTCACCTGTTATCCTTGGAAAATAGAATTGCAAAATTGAATTATCACCCACTTAAAGTTGTATAAAATTGAATTATCACCTATTTAAAGTCCCAGAATTTTGTAAAATGGTAGAAAATCCATGCTAGGCTTGAACACTAGTGTTTATGTATTCCCTTTTGCTTGTAAGTGATGCATTCACTATTATCATATAAGATGCCCGACAAAGGGCTCTATTCAGCACTTTTTACTTACACATTTATTTATCTATAGCTCACATTAATTTCAGCAAAAGCACAGTGATAATGAGCAATGTGTAAGTCTAATAAACTTTACTTCTAATGTGATGCCATGATACACACTCTTAAATATTCAGTTTCAAAATTGTAACTACTTATAAGTATAATAAGAAATACATGAAGGTTTTTTTTTTTTTTAATGTATGTACTGAGCAACAAGCTGAATTTTGCCTTCATGAAAAGAGGTCTTTATAAAGCTGGTTTAGGCATGAGGATATAAAATTCCTCTGGGGATGGCCAGTAACACAAGGCGTTCATTTTTCTCTCATTTTCTTTATTCAGAAAGACTTCAGCTGCTGCTGGAAGAAGCTAGAGTCACTGGGTCTTCTCTTTGAGAAAGCTTAGATAAATTTCACCTTTCAGTATTAGCTTCCAATATTGCTAAAAGTATTCTGCTTTATTAAAAAAATAAAATAAAATAAAAATGCAGTCAATCTCTGAAATAAGCAAGTATGCTAGAAATAGCAGGTTTTTGTCTGTATTTATGTTTTCTGCTGCCTATTTTTGACAGAATTTGGTTTGGTCTTGCTTTTCCTTTCCATGTCATTTATCCCAGATGATTCAGCTATAAAGGGTGTTATCTATCAACCCAAAATGTAGTACTTACATATGTAGTGCAATTTTTCCTCTGAATAAACAATTCTTAAATAAAAAAATGCTTGCTACGCAAAATTGTTTTCATGTCACAACTCCTAAAAATGAAATACTTTTAAAAGGTATAAGGCTTGGTAAGTATTAATGTTTGCATATATAGAGACAAAATCAGCAAATATCTGCAAATAAAAAGTTTACCTATGGCTATAGTATCTGCACTTATTTGCAGGGTTTGTGTGTCTCTATTTCCCTTTCATGTAATATACTGGAATGCACTGTAGAAACATTGGCATCTGCAGTAGCTGTAAGATCAAATATTTTGATGAAGATTATGTACACCTCTCACAGGAAGGAACTAAGACATATCCAGGGAAAAATAAATAGTCTCCACAATCTGCAAGCTCTGAATCTGTATTAAGCATGATAAAATAAAACAAATAATAGTGTTTCCAGCGATAAAAATTCAACTAAGAAAGAAGTGCCAAAACTTACCTTTAGCTTCCACTGTCTCAAATGGGATGGAGTTACTCAGAATGCAGAGCCAGTGCTATTAGTCCCTGACCAATGGCAGTGGCATTCTGGGGCTGTGGGAGGTAGTACAGCTTCTACCTTCAGCTGAAGACCTCAGCCCAGGGAATTGCTGAGACTTCAAATATGACTTTATATATGATTTTGCTGAACTGAGTTTTTGGAAGGTCAAACAAAGATTTGTTGTAAGGAAACGGCATTTATTTCACGTGACAGTCTTTTTCCCCTTCCCCTCAAATTTCTTTCTTCTCCTACCAATATACCAATAACACTCTCTGCATTCTGGAAACAACTTTTTTGTGTTACCTGATTCAAAATGTGTTACCAAATTCAAATTTGTCAGTGTCCAAAATCAAGGCTTAAGCAAATTGGGTTACATATTATTGGTAACGTCTCAATTTTGTGACTTATTATATGTGATAATGTTTAATGAATTTCCATCTTCTGCAGATATTATCTGGTATGTATTCAGAGGTACTTTTCCCCCCTTTTACTTTTCTGTAAGTACTTATGAAGCAATGCTCATAAAATATACTATTTCCAGTATTTACCTTGTGAGAGGAAGCGCTGCTTTCTTAATAGATATGAATCTCTATCATTTGCTGCAAATGATGGGTATACACTGTACTATATAGTGTGTAGAACACACCAGAAATTTTTTACTATATTATCATGTCAAGCTATCTCTTTTCCTAATTGATTGTGTTTTCTTTATTATCAGTTTTACTTTATTACAAGTTCCTACTTAATTCTGTACTTTTAAATTACCAGTATTTGTACAACATGAACATATTCCTCTGAATATTTTCATAATTTTTCCAACTCTTCAGTGAAATATGCCTCATAATACTGTCAACATCCAATAGAACCTCTCCTGCATCTATGGAGGGATGTAAGATTCATGTATAAGGCTCTAATTTGCTAAGGAAACTTTATTCACTTTGCTTTATGAAACTTCCATAGCAATTTAAATTTATTTTTTTCCCAGTAAGTCCATCCTAGTGTACCAAATTTGCATGAGGCACTGAAAGCAAATCAAGAATTTTAAGCCACATGCCTTGTGGCAAGAATCCAAGATGTTTTGCAGGGTTTGGCCAATAGGTCAAAGGGTAGAAGAGCAATAGCTGTTAGCAGATAGGTAGAGATTAGGGTGTTGTAGGACATACTAAATAGCTCAAGGTATCATGTGCAATTTTGGCAACTGAGTCAAGTCTGCAGTGGCTTATAGTACTATGACCACTCTTAGATGACACACTTCTTTCTAAGGAAGGTTTAGCATGAATTGCTTCTGTGAAATACAGGGGTCTTGAATCATCAAATCAGGTATTTTTAATTTATTTTTTCTACATCTTTCCCTTTTCAAAAGCATCTTCTTCCATGAAGAATCGGGGCAGTAAGTACAGTGAAAACACCACATTATTGTGTCCTGTTGCTCTTCTCTTTCTTCAGATAAACAGCCTCAGTGTTTATCACCTTAAGTTTATCACCTTAATGTAGTGATCTAGCTGCTTGCAATGCCTAAGTTCCTTCCTGACAGCAAAGCAAACATCTGTACCTTCTGCAGCAAAAATCCGTCATTCACCTTCTTATTGCTACTGATAATTGTTATGCTGCTCCATTTGCAGTTACATTTGTGGTTAATATTATTTCACTTTTAAGTATAGTATTTTCTGCTGTGTTTGGTAATTTAAGATTCATTCCGCTAAATCGTCACTTCAAATGTGTCTCGTTCATTTAAAAACATATCCTCTCTAGGCAGGCCCAATATTCATTGCCCTCACTTGGGCAAAAAGTCCAATTATTTTTATTCTTTATTGAAGAAAAATTCTTATCTGCATTGTATTATTCATATAATTATTAATGTTTTTCTTCATTCTTACACAGCTAAGTAGACTTAGGCATGCTGAGATAGGGCCTGAAACGTTTTTATATTTTGGTGCATAAGTTTGCTTTTTTTGTTTTGTAAGAGCAATGAAGTTCAAACCACTTTGTGTCTGGATCTTAACTTTGATTTTGGTGGTGTACTGTATTCCTGTCAGAATATGCTTTGTTGGTCTTGTTTTCTAGAAATACTAAGCAAGTAAAATTAATTGAAGGCAAATGTTAACATACAAATATTGGATTTCTATTTTTTGTTAGACTTGAGCTTATCTGAAAAAGGATATATTTTATACAGAGCATTTTTCAAGCTTATGAGCAGGATGGTTTGCATAACACACAAATAAGAAAAGAGTTTTGTTTGTTTTGTTTTATGCTTTAAAGAACAAAAATTTGGAGATCAAGAGGTGTATCTGCAGGGGACATGCCTTAGTTGATGTTGAAATTAATGCTTGGAAATTTGTTTGAGCTTGGATGACAGAAATCCTGATGCTAGCAATCCTAGACCAGCTAGAAACCCAAGAGACCCAACCAAAAAAAAAAATTATAAAAGAAAAGAAAGACTACTTAGAGGCCTTGTGGTATTGCTGAGCAAAAACCAAAGCACTTAAAAAAGCTCATAGAAAATTTATACTTGAGTTAGAAACTGATTCAGATCACTGCTTGCAATTTCTGAATCCTGTTATCACAGAAGATAATGAAATTGCTGAGACTGACAAAAGGACATTTGGGAATGAGCTTTTCATGTCCTCTAATCAGACCCTTCACTGACACTTGGTTTTTTTTCAGATCCTTGTGCAGTCTAAGTTACTGTCTTGTGAACTTCCTCAGCTGTCTTTAAATTTTGCTGTCTGAGTTAGCTGGGCTTGATTAAAAGTTAGCTGAAGTTAATAGAGAGTTCCATCACATTCAGTGGTTTTTGGGGCACTGCTTAAACTGGAAGCATACCCAGCTGTGTCCATTGCCTAACACATTTCTAGTCAGAATGCATTCCCACTGCATAATTTCTGGCAGTGGTAAAATAATTAATTTATTCCCCTGTTTTTTTGAGGGAGCTTTGTTTGCATTTCAGTTCTCCCAGTTCTTGGAGGTGCAATGACTCCTAAATGTGCTCTTGAACTCAGTGCCAAAGCCTCAGGGTCATCCTATTCTTGTTTTTCCAAAACTTTGATTATAAAGGACTGAGCCTTTGATTCACACTATCAACATTCACTCGTTATAATTTTTTCTTTGCTTTCTTCTCTTTTGGTCCTCACAGATTCATCCCCAGGAATTTACAATAAGAAAAAATGTGTGGAAAAAATGCTACCTTTGCAATCAAATCAAAAATTCTGAATTTCAGAAAGGGCTTGGGTATTCTACCAACTTTCTCTCTTGTCAGCTTCTCAGCCTGACAGTCTGAACAGAAGCAGAAGTTTTCAGTCTACTGTGTCAGCTCTGGAAAATTCTAGTACTGATTTTTATCAAGAAGAGCAAGATATGTCCAGCTTTGAAAGGAGTGACAGCAGAATCCCAAAATAACTTGTTGATTTTGTTGTTTCACCTTAGCACCTGGCTAAAATATTCTCCTGGTCTGAAGCGATAGAGTAAGAGTAATAAAGTAAAATAAGTTAACATGTTGATGTATTCTCATCTAGAACAATAATAACAAAATAAAAGATCAGCTGGGCCAGGGACCAGCCCCACATAAGGGGGAGGTAATGCAAGAGCATTCCAGTAATGGTGACAGTAAGTTCAACTGGTGGGTTACACAACCTCTTAAAAAGTCATGCAATTTCCTTCAACTTTTTCTTATTCTGTGACCAGAAATGAATCTGATGAACAAAATGGGATCACTCATAATGTGCGGCAGAGACAATTGTGTTTTGGTCAGAAGTGGGAGGTTCATGAATATTAATTTCTCAAAATATGCTATGCCTCATGAGCTTGTTAATGACAGTATGAGGAAGCAAATGAATGTTTGTTTCCTTTGAGTTTACTGTAGACAAGTGACTGCAAAGTAAATGTAACTCCTTTTACAGGCACTTCAAATTCTTTGGAAAGAAATCTATTGTGAATTTATAAAAAGTCTATTGGGATTTAAAATATGATTTTTCAAACAATATCCTTTTACCTACACCTATGTACCTTTAGCGAGTTCAAATTGATTTGTTTTAGTTTTCTAAATAAAAGTAGTATTTAGTATTCCAGATTATTCCTACTGAATGAAGAATTTTACTACAGTGCATAGTAAAGAGCATTCCCTTTTTGCACCTAGATCAATCATCTTTGATATCCTACTTTGCCCAGTCATTTAATATAAAAATCCTCCAACATTTCCATGGATTCTACATGATGTACCGGTGCATCTGATTCATGTCCAAATAATAGTTTTTCTTACCTTGTTTTTGGTCTGTGACTTTATTATTTCCTGAATCATTATTTATCATTCACTTTCCAATCTTAAATATGTGGTCAGAAGTATACTGAACAAAGGAAAAGCGCAATGTGAAATTCTGGAATCATTGAAGTTACTGCAATCAGTTTCAGGGCTAAAATTCAGGCAACTAGTTTAGATTGATTCCTTCTGTGATACTGAATAATCTTGACTGTTTGTTTGTTTTTTTCTTTGTTCTATAGGTATAGGGACAGGATGGAGAGGTAGGAATCTGCTTTAATAAATAGATCCCTTGCCTGTCTCAGTATCACTTGCATTTCATGAATTGCTGGATTGTGAAATTTTGCTCACCCTAGGGTCCTGGGAAATGGAGGGCACCATATGAACCTCTCTGGGACAAGGGAACAAAGGCTGGATAACAGAAAAACAAATATCTCGGAGAGGAGAAAGGAAGGAAATCATGTGTCTGCAGAAGGGATTAGCATTTCCATTTTGCTCATCAAAGTTAAAAGGAGTATAAAAGAAGGATTTAGAGTGCTCCAACTGTTCCATCCCCTGTGCAAATTAGCATAAACAGCAGGGAAAAGAGAGTTAAACAGAAAATGTAAGATAGCTACAACTGTTTTTGCTAGCAAAGTCTTGTTTAGATTTAATTATTTCTGCATAAACAGTGAATGCAAGCAATAAAAAGAAGCTTTTTAATGAGTCACAGAAATAACTACCCTTTACATACAGATCTACTCAAGTGTCTTACTTCTCATGTTTGCCTGATTTTTTTGTTCTTGATGGCAGATTCCTTTTAATTAATGCACTCTTAAAGCCTGTTATTCTTTTCCCCTATGGTTACTTTAATTGTCACCTCTTCAATGGTTGATGCAGGCAGATGGTATATGACTTTTTCTCTGTCCTTCAAATATATATTGCTGCTTTTTTTTGTACTGCCTGTCCAGCTGTTGGTTTTGGGTTTGGGGATTTTTTGGTTGTTTGTTTTGATTGGTCAGGGTTTTCTACATATTTCAGAAAAAAAAGAATAACATGCCAATTTAAAATTTGTCAGATGCATGCTAGATCTGTCTAATATTGCTTACTGACAGTAAAATCTCAGAATGTTTTCATGCAGCATGGTCTACCAGACTCTGATGAATTTCTAAAAGAGCATTCAGAGTATTGTTTTCTTGCATATGGAAAGACCATATTTATATAGTCTCTGATACATCTTAGGATTCAGTATACTTGGAATTTTTTATTAAAGAAAAAGCATTAGTTTCAACAGAGACCATGCACATTTACATTAGAATCAAACAATCCATAGTTATAGCAACAGGAATGGATGGCTCACACTTTTCTTTCAGAAAGGGTGATTTAGCACCTTCAATATCTGCTTCTGAAATTACTAAACTTTGTTGAAAACTGGGAGCAAGATCCAAAACTTATTACTCTTAATAACCTTAAGCCAGGCTTGATGTAAAATTCAAAGATCCTCCTTAAATACATTTCCAATTTTACATCTCTAACATTTGTTTGTATAGTTAGCACACAAGTTAAATCCATCATAGCATGCTAGTAACTCTTCCTGAATGTTATAAATTTTAAAGCAGATGAAAAGTTGGTCAAAATGTTGCTATATATTGTATATAAATAAACCATATTGCTAGCCTAGAAATGCACTTTGGAAATCTGAGAAGTCCAATTATTCAAATTCTGCTAAAACAAGTCAGAAATACCCTTCATAATAAGTTATGTTCCTTGTACTTCTTTTTATTTGATTAAAAAGTGTCAGAAGAATATATTTTTTTGAATGACATTTGGTAATTTTGGTTTTGAAAAAAATGAGAGGTAATACTGAAATATAATCTAAACTGATGTTGGTGCCTAAGATAAAAATTTTCCCTGTTCCATGCAAACATGCATACAAGAGAAGGCAAGATGATGTTTCTGAAGATTTTGCTGGAGAATTCTTAATGGGCCAATTTTTTCTACCTTGTTACTGCTTCTTTCATACTTTTGAAATGACTTGGGTTACAACACACCTGGGTTGGTCTGTTGTGTACGTGCATGCACTCAGACTTTTGCAGGTTATACCACAGCTCATTAATGAAGGCAGCTTCAGGAGTTCCCAGTGAGGCCAAAGGCAGGAGTCAGAGCTTCAGGCTCACGTACTTGGGTTCTATTTCACTCACATTAGACAGACTGCCATTCTTCTAAAACCAAATTTACAACTTGCTGTTCAAGAGGTATAATTTACATCAGTTTTGAGAAGAAGCAGGGAAAGAAATTGCAGTTCCTTCTTTAGTCATGGTTGAATATAAGATAGCACTGCTGGGTATGTAAGCATGTGGTGTTGCAAAATGGTTTTTATTAGCATACAGAGCTATTGTCTGCTGTTCCATCCCAGCCTGCAGAGTGCTGGTGTTAGACCCTTTCAGAAAAATGCAGTTCCTGGCCCCAGAGATGGAAAATTTCAGTGTGTTTTTGCTTAGCTAAACAAGTACAGTTCAGAGCTGGGTTATCATATTTATCGCTAAAAGACAAATGATATTTTGCTTGGGATTGAAAAATAAACCAGAAACAAAGTTCAATAAGACAAGGATTTGGAATTCAGTAGAGCACAAGCTTTGTGTTGTTGGAATTCAGTAGAGCACAAGCTTTGTGTTGTATGTTGAAATACCCATTTATTCAAGTGAAATTGTGAATACTATTATACTACACTTATTTCATGGATTAAAAATATAAGAGGCTTTTTGTAGCATAGTGTCCTCAATATCCTGGAAAATTTGAAATTGATGTAATGAATTAAAGTTTGTTTTCTCATTAGCATAAATATGTCCCAGTTTTCTATGAAGTTTGAATATGACATTGTATGTGTGCTCTTAGGTTTGCATTTTGTATTACATATATTACAGTGGTTTATACCCTCTATATGTGTTTCCAAAGAGTTAAAAAATGTTTCTAAAGAAGTTGCCATCATCATTTGCATTTGACTTCCTTCAACTAATCCTACATTTGCAACATAAAGGTGTTCTCTGTTTTTATTGAATTTGTTACAAAACAAACTTTGTTGTTTAATATTAATAACTTGTAGTATCTTAAATTTTATAACAGTACAACTCTCTGGCAAGTCATAGTGATCCAAAAAAATGGTAATTCCTCCAGACTGTAGAATACAATCTGGGAATTATTAGTGCAATGTATAAACCAGTCATTTTAAGACTTTGCTCAGTCACCAGTGTTTCAGATATGCAGTTAGTATTCATGTTCTGAAAACATCAGTTGCACCCTTCAATGCCAGATATGCATTGTCTCCTTTTGATTGTTTCTTCTTGTAAAAGCCAACCTAGTAGCTCTGAGGGCTTTGATCTCAAGGGAGGCTCTACTGACCTTGACTTACATTATTTTGACCTAGTATATTGGAAATACATTAATTCTCTTAAACTGTTATGGTATCATTGATTGAGTATGGGTCCTGTTAGGTGATCCAGCCCTGACTACAATACAGAATGTCAGGGTCTATCTTGCTTTTGGATGCTTCAGCTTGCACAGCTGAAGGTACAGAAGGAATAGTGCCTGGGAGGTGGGTGCTGTGGTCAGGGAACATGGGCAGAAGTGAATGAGCCAGTTGCACAGAGTGAGACAGACACAGCTGGTCTGGGCCAGGGCTAACCACAGCCTGACTCCAGGACCTCTGGCACTGAAAATAACAGACACATCACCCTTCAGCCAATAGTTCTGTTTATTTGGTTTGAATTTCTGCTTTAAATTGTTTCTTTTCTGAGTCGATGTGGGAACGTGTCCTTTGAGACATTAATGTACAAAGAATGTGAGAATCCTGGTTTTTCTCATAGGCTTTAAGGAAAATTATTAATTAGCTTTAGCTCTTAGAATGACTATGGATTTATTTAATACTGATAAAATAATGTGTCTGTGAACGAGAATTGAAGATGTTTTAAATCAGACCTTCATTTATACAAATTAAATATTTGGAAAATATCTCAAAAAAGTTTGAGAAAATATCAACACAGATAGAAGTTCAGTAAAAGTGCTATGAGTGTGACAATGAAGGTAACATTTGTTAATGAGCAGCATGTGAATTTCTCTGATGTCTTACAGGTCAGACAGTCATATTTTTCAAATGCAAGTATCCAAGAAAAATACTTAAGTTAATACTCCGTGTTTATGTGTGTGGTTGAACTAAGCACTAAAACATTTCTTTTCAGCTCTATTTGAAATATAGGTGGCATTTTCCAAAAGTGTTTTCCTAATATACACACACACACACACACACACACACACACACAAACACACACTCACATATATATCCTGGTACCTTCAAAAGATCTCAAGATAGTGTGAAACTTTTGATACAGGCATTGTCTTTTAGGAGGTTTCTTGGTTGTGTTTCATTGCCTGTACGATGTGCCATTGACCCTCATTGCTTAAAATTTACTCAGCTCACCATCTGCACCAAGCTACCGTGTGGTCTCTGCTGTGCCAACTCCATCATCTCTCTGTTGCTGCTAACAGAAACAGATGAGAACATGGTGATGAAAGTTCTTTTATCCAGTGTGGTTAATACAGTTAAATACAGGTAAAATGGTTCACTGAGTGAAATTTCACTATCAGATATCATCCCAAAGAGAAAAACAAAGTGAAACTTAAGCACCTGATCTAAACAAGTGTTGGGAAAATACACAAGGAATGGGTGATACACAGAAAGGGAAAGGGAATTGTTAGGTTTCCACATAACTGCAAAAGTAGTGTGTTTCAGTGCTATTTCAAGGTTGCTTATGTCCTGTTTTCACACAAAGTTGTGCTGATGCATGTGTGAAGGAATCATTCATAGGGAAGTTTCAGCTTGTGCAAGTTTCCTGAAGTCTGGAAACCTAGATTAATCTGGATCTGGATTCAGCTTTCAACTAAAGGAATAACTCCAACTCTGTGCACAGAAAAATTCTGCATCCAGGCACATGGGAAACAGCGTTAAATTTCATTGTATAAATGGTGCTTTCTTTTTGTTTCTGTCCTTTGATGATCAGTGCAGTGATTATAGTGTTGTTTTCCCAGATGTCCGCAGTTATTTTGCTGATTCCTTTGGTAGTCTGTTGGTCCACTGTAACTGGGGAAAAAATTATCTGCTGGCACCATGGCAAAAGGCCTTCTGTCAGCCATATATAAATTCAGGTGGAAACTTCAAAGTTTCTTAACTGTAGAACAGTAGAGGAAATTTGCTGTGATGGTGAAAAGCCTTTGGTCGTTTTAGTGTAAAATCACAGAAATGTGTTAATTAGATTATGTGATAACAAGTAATGGAGATTTTTGCTCCAAATGAAAAGGTTGTACATGAAGACCAGAATGGATTCTTTTAGCATCTGGGAAAGGCAGTAAGTGGGATTATTCAGCTATAGCCTCACATAGCCAAAATGGCAGGCAAGGAGGAGTATTTGAAACTGGGTGTTTAGAAGTGTATCTGAATGACCATGCATGAGGAGAGAAGGAAAAAAAAAAAACTAGAATTGCTGTACTGGAGATCAGAAGAAAGATATTTTAATAGCAGAGTTTTATAAAAATACTGACAAGAACCATGCAGAAGAATAACATTTCAGGTATACAAATCAGCATAGCATATAGGAAAAAAATTCAGACCATAAATTTGTGGTATCTGAAAGAAGAGTGGGTGATATATTAATATCAGTAAGGAAGACACCTAGACGGCATTGTGGAGAATTATAGAAGAAAAAGAGTAAGCTCCATTTTCCCCACTTAAAATTCCATTTTCTTTAATATAGTTGTCATCAGGAGACTGTGGAATCCCTACCACAGAGGTTTAAGATCCAGTAGTGTGAATCAATAAACTTGTCCAAGGAAAATGAGCAAAGGCAGATCAGCAAGGAATGGAAGAGATTGAGGGAAGAACTAAGAGCTGCTGAAGAATGACCTGAGAAGTAAGAGGATACCCAGTTACTCATGTTGCTGTCTAACCCATAAATAAGATGCAGAATCACCACTTTTTCACATAATTGCTTCCTGGAAGGAAAAAAGGCATTTCAGTTTATCTCTGTTACTCAGAGATGTGAGTATTCATCTCATTTGTAATTTTTAGTATTCACAGATTTTCTTTGCCTTAATGAATTCTGAGGGACACATCTACAGCTGGTGAAAAACATCAGATTTTCCTGTCAGAGTGTAGATTAATGAAAATTGAGCCCTGAAAATTTTATGGTGGTTTAATGATAGCTAATACATAAGCATGATAGGCCAAAACTAATTAAAGAACAGTGCAGTGTGACTTGTAAAAATGCATGACTGAAGTAAAGCCATCTCTGAGGTAAGTCACTTGGAGCCTGTGGTGAACTTAGTCTGCTGGCAAAAGTCATTGCTTTCATTTACACCTCTAAAACCCCATTAACAAAGGCAGATTTTGGCCCATGTGCTACTTTAAATAGAATTCAAGGGCAGTGAATAAGTCAGACATTTTTATCATTAAAAAGAATCCTGCTGAGGGGACCAGTCAGCTTTGGTTGCTACTCTATAGTGCCAGTGATTGTCACTGTATCAGCTGCTACAGAGGAAAGTTTGTTCCTGAAGGACTTAGTGCAAGACCATTTGAAATGGTTTCATTTCACTATGTCTGGAATTTTATATCATTGAATAAAGATAATAAAGGGAGCAGAGGAGAACTCCATAATATATAGTCTGAGAAGAATAACTAAAGGCAACAAAAAATTTCCCTTTGGCAGTCAGTTTTTTCCCTTTTACTCCATGAAACATGAGAACTTTTATTATATAAAACTGTGCTTTCTTGTGAATTTTTCCTTTAGGTTTGCCAGTGAGAGATGATGATTTAATTCTTTCCAGATATTCAGTTGATTTAATATAATTTCTTTCATGTGGAACAAAAGGGGATAAATGGGCACAGATCCTAGAATATCTATTCTTTTTCAGAAATCCTTAAGGGTACATTCCATGGAATCACAACATATTTTTGGCACTCAATTCTTGAAATAATTACACGGTGTTTGATTATAAGGCTGCTTGTTGAAGATCATATGGTGTTTGTCCTGTGTGCTTACCCTGTTTTTTTGCTTTGTTTTAGTGGACTGAGATGTATGATTGGATTAGAAATACTGTTAAAACAGGCATATTTGAATAAGGAGCCCTCTTGTCCAGGTTCTCTAGACACAGCTGTTACTTTTTCAAACCCAGAAGCTTTCGTATACCTCATTCTCATTTCATTTCTCTTGGATTATTTCCAAAATAGCTTGAAGCATTGATTATGGCTAAAATCTTCATTTTCCTCTAACTAAAACCAGTTTCATAAAAGTCTTCATTTCATTGTATCTTTTATTCACTCTTGTGCCTCTTCCTCTGTCCTGTGTCTTTTACGTGCATGCAGCATGTTTCTTTTGTGTGCTGCACATATTTAGTTGGAAAAAACCATACTGAAATGAGCATATGTATCACTCAATTGGGAGCTATTGACACAAAGAACAACCTTGCCACTGTGGAATCCTGGCAAGAAGATGAGTCACTGTGGAGAGGGAATGAATGATCCAAACCAACATTTTATTCCCTAATTAGATTGTGTATTGAAATAAAAATATGTTGTGTTAAGGTTGAGCCAAAAAGTAGTTCTGTGGGTACAAGGATTTGTTAGGAGAGCTGTTGAGTATTTTAGTCTCATCTTTCCCTTTCCTCTGAAATTCACTTTCTAAATTTATATATATATATATTATTGTTCTATATATGATTGAGGTAGAAAAGGGCTAGGGAGATTCTCAGCTTACCTTTTAGCCCTTCCTTTTCCCTTAGTTTTTTTTTTTTTTTTTTAATAGGAACCTATAAGATCATCCTTCCTGTCAGGGAATGGCTGCTTCTCTGACTTCATTGTCCCAAATGAGTGAACAGCTGAATTTTGTTGCTATTGATGCCACGGCCATTTCAAAACAGTGCTGCTGTTGTCACTGTCAAATTGTTGACCAGAATCCATTTGGAACCAATGTAACCCAATCTATCTGTATAATAAGGAATTCTCTTTCACGAGAATGTCTATCTGCCTTTAAAAAAAACCAAAAAACAACAGCCAAAAAAATAAAATAAAATAAAAAACCTAAAAAAACCCCCAAACAAACAAAAACAAAAAAAACCTGAAAAATGTTTACCTTGAAAGGTAACCTGCTCTTCTATTAAAAAAAAAAATAAAAAAAATCAGGTTGAATTCCTGACATTCTAAAATATGAATTTAAATTTAAATTTGGTCCATATCAATCAACATTAAGTATCCAGCTGTTTTCCCTCAGAAGTAAGATGACTTTACAAAGCCATATCATTTAGATGGCCAAAGATTTTATATCAAGCAATGTTTGGACAGTTAGAATTTTTTTAAACATTTTTTTCTATAACTATCAAATATTGACTTTTCTCCTTCAGCATGTACAATTTTTTTCCAGTGTTCCTAGACAAAAATAGGACTTGTCCATTGCATGATGTGAAATGGAGGCTAGCAAGAAGCAAAACTTTGCTTTTCATCTTGCAGTACATCTGAGCCATGATTCAGCACCTGAAAGTGTTTAGGGGGCCATAACACTTCTGTGAAGACAAACAAGTAAACAAGCCTCTGAAAATTAGTAGATCTTGGATCTTACACCAGCCAGTGTCTGATGCATCAGCTGATAAAACTAAGCATATAAGCTGATAAAACATGGAGAAGCACATGGTTTACAGGACAAAGACTAAGCCTGAGAAGCTGCCAGAGCTGATTTGCCAGCTGACATTGCCTCTTCCTGTGGTTTCCAACTAATGAAATTGATGGCTGTGGCATAGTACCATATTTGTTTTGGAATTCATTCTAAAAGGCATGAAAAAAAAACACGAAACAGTGCACAGAATACAGCAATGCATGATCTGAAGAAAGCTCTCAGGTGTTTATTCACACATCTGCACAATTCCTTTGTGTTTGGCTGCATATTAATCAGCACTTTTGTCAGCATTACAAATATTGAGCACTTTTAGCTGTTGCTGTCATGTGAGTTCCCAAAAGAACAGCTAGACTAGGCTGAAGGATTATAAATCTCAGGGTATATAAGCACCTTTGTGGACTGATAGTTTCCAAGACTTCCAGCTCTTCGTTTTCCTCCCTAAAATCGCGTGAGCATTTGTGTCTCCTCCCCCGTTCATTTACTCTTATGCAAAGAGATGCCCAGGAAGGCCTCTCATGCTACCTTCTTTTCCAAATGTTTTACCTTTCTCCTTTTTTATCCCCTCATCACAAGCTTTTCCTCTTCCCTTCCTAGTCATCTTTTTCATGTCTTTTATTTTCTCTCTCCTTGTATTTGACATTTTACTTCTTCTTTATCAAGCTATGATTATACTGGTTACATTAAAAATGAAAGATAAAGTTGTTACTTGGTTAGATACTGGCCACAAAAATAGCCTTTTCCTATATCTGCAAGTACTGAGTAAAAGTGGTAACAACTAAAGCTCCTGCACATATTTTTGAGATCTTTAAGACTTCTCCCTAAAAAGACAGTTTTTCTACAATTACAATACTGTGAAAGAGCACTTTTTTTTAAAGGGGGAAAGGCCATCTATAGGGTTAAAGGTAACATATCTTTCTCAGCAAAGAATGCCATCCCCAGCTATTTTGACTGTGATCTGTTAACTGATTTCTGATTTGTTCATATCACATCACTTCCTTTTCATCACAGTTTGTATCTGTTTCTGGTTCTACAACTGACAAAATAACTCTGTGATTTAGTGATGCAGAGGAGGAAGTCTCACCTAATCCTTGTCCAGGGCTGTACAAGCTACCTAATTTTATTTCAGCTTTTTTTTCAACTTTAGAAAGGACAAGGCATCAGAATATTCAACTCATCTTTAGATAAGTTAAAAGGCATCAGTCTGAGGGTTTAGACCCCTGAAGGAATAGGAATTTATATTTCCAGCAAGAAAGTTAGCTGGAGTCAACATCTCCAGTGATTCCCAGTACATCAGGCATTTTGTTGAATTTGAAAAGATTCTTAAAATGATTATATGTGTCAGTACACACAGAGAGCAGGATGACTTAGAAATATGTTATGTTTGCACTTCAATGGGAAGCAAATATTCCATACAAAATGTGTCTTATAGCAGATCAATATTAAAAGGTTTCTCTAAAACTTTTCAAATTGTCTACTAATGAAAAGATATGCTTGTTCTAAGTTTATTTTCTTTAAAATAAGGCACGTGAATTCCTCTGAAAATAGTTTCTGAAATAATGAAAACTTAATGCATACTGTAGGAGTACTTAGCATATTCTCCCTGGAAACAATCACAGCTTTCAAAGGAGAGGTCTTCTTTTTAGTTTTTTGGGTTTTTTTAAACAAGTTATATGTTTACATGAGCTTTCAGCAACACACCTTTCAGCAACTGTGGGGCTGTGCCCAAACTGGTATGTCTTAAAGAGTTTCTGGAGATCTAGAAATGCTGCCTGATGACTATTTAGACCTGATCATAA
Source organism: Cyanistes caeruleus (assembly GCF_971803275.1). Lineage (NCBI taxonomy): Eukaryota > Metazoa > Chordata > Aves > Passeriformes > Paridae > Cyanistes > Cyanistes caeruleus. Next base: position 39,306,233 of record NC_141704.1, on the reverse strand, counting down.
TGACCAGTACAGACAAAAATAATGTTTCAAACCAACCCTGTTGACAGCCTACTGTTTACCAGTGAGAAAGTAGACAAGAGACACATCCTTACCCACTATCAGAAAATTCTGAGAGTGTTAATTCAGCCAGTGCAATCAAAAGAGGCAGTTAGAGGGAATAAGTGTTTCCATTTCTGCACTCACAGCTTTCTACTGTTTCTTCTCTCTGAAGTGCCTCTGGGTTTATGCCTTAGCAGCAAACTGCCCAAGCTTCATTATAGCTTTCCAAGGACCTGTACAAGTATTTGCACATTCTTTTAAGTTTGAGCATTTGCCCCAGCTGCATCTTCATCTCTGTCTTGCTCTGGATGATTTTCTGCTTTGTATGTTTGTGATGAAATACACTGCATTATTGAACCCATTTTTTCATTATTCCTACCACATAATTCAGTGCCTTCATAAGCTGAGCTGCTGGTTATTTGCTTCTGCTCATCAGAACAAGACACCAGGCTGTGATGGCCTCCCCAAGCGATGACCCATGTCAGAAGCAGCCCACCAGCAACAGGACTTATCCACTCCATTACAGAATTAACATTGGGAAAAATCCCAGCATGGAGCTGGTTATTAAACCAGCAGGAATTAAAACCACCTGAGTGTCAGGCGGTAAGCAGAGGATGTCTAAATACAGGGAAAGCAGGCACAGAAAGCCTTGAATCCCTGGGAGCAACTTTTACTCTGAATAAAAAAAAAAAAGGGGGCCTGTAGTACACAGATTTCAAAAGTAGGAAAATACAGGCAGAAGTCTTATTAATGCTTTGAGGAAAATCAGAAGCATGGATAATACTGCAGCCGAAATAATTCTCAATATTCCTCAATACCTAATAAGTCGGCTACATTGATGCCAGACAGAATGCAGATGTAAATAAAGAACAATGAATAAGAAAAGGAAAGCATGGAAATTTTGGTTTGAGAAAAGAAAATTCACTTTTCCAGTTGTTTGTTTATTTGATGGTCAAATAAATGTAAAAATGTTTATATTTGTTTGAGGAGGAATTAATTATTTTAGTCTTCTCCTTCATATAAAAATGAAAAATAAACCTCACACCATGTTCATATATGCTATTTTAAATTTAAGATTAAAGAACTTGCATCAAACTGAAATAAACATATAAATAACTGGCTTCTTAAAAGATCCATACCACTGGGACTTCCAGAGAAAATCTTCATGCACAGCTTTCTCTTCCCAATTTGGTCTGCAATTCAGAGGCAGGGAATTTGGGAACCTTGTTCCTGGAAAGTTGGTCAGACATTTTAAGTGTAATTCACTTGTATTCTGCCACTAAGCAGAACTGAGAAGGCTTGCCATCAGTCTTCTTCACTGGAAGCAGTTTCAGTCATTAAAAGAAACAAATCTTAGGATTCACAAAAATAGTGTGAACCTCTAGTCTGGTGCTGAAAACAGCATCCTCAGAGAAAAAAAAGAAACAAAACTACACTCCAAGTCAATCTGCTTCTGATTCAGACAGGGTCTTGAGCCTAGATCCTATAATACCATGAAGTCTATCCTCACTTCCAGGAGAAAGAAACGGTGATTATTTCAAGTCCTGTAACAAAGTGGAGCATCAAAAGGAGATTACTCTCTTCAAAATAGGCTTCCTAGCAGTGGGAGCATGATTTCAGGCAAATTCAAGGATTTCATTAACTGGTGAAGGGCATATCATGCTACATGGAAATATTAGCAACAAGAATATTAAGTAAGAAGCATGGACACTATTTTTTTTTCTTTCCTTTCCTCTGGCTGAAACTATTTGTATTTCTTATATTTTCTGAATCCACTAACATTTAATAAAAATGGTGATAGACCATTTTAATGAATAAAAAATTATTAAAAAACCATAGATTCACTGAGAGCTGCTGAGCCCATATGTCCCTTTCATTCCCCCAGCCCCTAATGAAGAGCAGCTTTTCTTTGCAGAAGATGTGATTCTAGTTTCTTCACAGATTTTCCTACAAAAAAGACTGGGAGTGGGGAGAGGAAGCCTCAGAAAAGAGATTTCCAGATATACTCTGCCTATAAGACAGCACCAGCCTGGGTCTGCATGCAGAGACAAGAGGAGGTGTGAGAGCTGTGAGCAGTGGGACTGTTCTGCTGCTGCAGCTGTGTGCAGTCAGGGCAACCCTTTACCTGGGGAATTCCAGCTGGAGCTGAGCTACCAGGAAAGGGCAGGACATCAGGACAGACATTAACACTACATGTATAAAAATGCATAAGCAAAAAACCACTGAAGAAATAAAACTGAATCAAGCTGATAGGCAGATAGCTTGGTCAAATGCATGAAGAATCGTAGAGTGATTTAGATTGAAACAGATCCTTGGGGTCATCTAGTTCCAAGATCTCCGTCGTGGGCACAGAACCTTCCACTACACCAGGATGCTCAGAGCCTGGCTTTGAACACTTCCAAGCATAGGACACCTATAACTTCTCTGAAGCCTTCTCTCCTCCAGGCTGAACAGCCACAGCCCTCTCTGTCTTCACTGGAGAGGTGTTCCAGCCTTCTGATCAACTTAGGGATCCTCCTACAGACTCATTCCACTGCTACAGAAATCAAGACAAAACCAATAAGAAGAATATACAGGCTGCTGTCAACAGTGCAGGGAGTAAAAGGAAAACAGTTTTGGAAAAGATTTTGAATTCATGAAAGTGTAGATTTGCTGGAACTAGACTAGAACTGCTAGAGCAAACACAGGGCTTAGAAATCATATCACTTCTAGTAATGGGTGAGATAGTAAGTTAACTAGGCAGAACATGGTGTCAATTATGGATATTGCTTCATACACTTTACCTGAAGTGGTTATTACTATTCCTGAATACCACTACACAGACAGTACCCTGTAGAGCCCCTCATCATGTTTATGGGTAACCAATTCTGGGTAAAAAATAAATGCAGTTTTGGAGGAGACTTTTGTTCAAGAGCTAGATGTTAACTCGCCGACTTTAACAATGCCAAGGATTCTCAGCCATGCTTGGCAGAAGAAGGATATTAGCTGTTTAACAATAAACACAGAAATGTAGATGTTACAGTAATTTGATTCCATGTAGGTAATGAAAATAGCTGCAATGTGATATCAGCAAATAGGTTTTCTAGGCTGGAAAAGTAAACAGCAACTACTTGTTGCAAACATTGGAAACCATTTGGGTGCAGCAGGGGTGACTGAATATCCCTACAATGACACAGGATGTGTGCTGGAGTTCGTAATTGCAAACATGCAAAGTTTTCTAGTTATCTTCTGAATTTTTACTTCAGTGTTTGTGTTTCTTCCTTCAGGTGTCATACAGGATGCTGTGGCCACTGGCATCTATTGTTCATCTATCACAGCATGATTGTTATGGTGCTGTTTTTCCCTTAAAATGTTGAAGAATAGCCATAGCACACTGAACCCTTGAGAAACAGAAAATGCCAGAGAACAGTATGGAGCGGGGAGAATCACACATGTGGCTAAGTTTTAACTATGCTGGCAGCATCTGAAAAGGACTTTTCTTCCTGCAGAGCCAGCTGTGTTATAAAACCCCACAGCCTTTTGATAGATCCAGCGTTCCAGCCTCCAATCAAGCTGGCAGACATGTCAGAAACGTCTGGGTATTTTTCAGTTGTTAAGTCTCTCACTTTGCTTTAATAATTTTCTTTACATGACAACTGTCTGTACCCTGGGCTGAGGTGATAACACATCTGTGTTAACGCTAATTTCAAAATTACCCAATATGTAATATGGATTTCTGCACAAAGCACTAGATGTTTGTGGATTAGTGATCAACCATGGCTCTGCATATACTTATGGTGACCTGTTCTCAGCTTCTCATACTTGTAAATGTCTTTGTTTCTGTGCACAGTATTCCATTCAAAACTGTTTGCAGAGTGTTCTGACATGTAAGGGAAGTGAATGACTGTTCTATGATGCCAGCTGCTCTTTCAGACAGGACAGCTGAAAAGTGTGTTCCTCCTTTCAGAGGAAAGGAGCACATTTTTTTCTGAACCAGGGAGTATCAGTGGGAAGTCTTGGATTAAGAAGAATTAACATCAGACTTTCAAGCACAGCGATGCTTTTTCTGTTTTAGCGGGAAAAAAGACAATATGTTTTACATATTCCTTTGTAGTCTTCTGGCACAATGAATGAACTGACTGTGTAGTGGCTAAAAGCCTACATTGTTTAGTACCACACAATAATGCAATTTAGACCTGCTATTTAGTCTGAAGGGAAGTTTCACTGACTTTCCCAAGATGTTTAAGAATATTAAAATGGTTTCAAATGGCCATGTACATAGAGTAAAAAAGCTTAACCCCTAATCAGTATTGATTTATTTTGTGAAGGGCACTGTAACAACATAGCTGGTTTTTATTCTACTTCATAGAGCTGTCTCTGTGAGAGAGCATCAAGATGGAACAAATTTGCCTAAGTGAAAATATTTAAGATTTTCTCTTTAATAAACAGTTCTCAGAGGTGGAGTCAGTGCATTGCATCAAAGGTGTAGAATACAGAGCGCTTGGCAGCAACAACTCTTTAGCCCAACAGAAGTTTGTCCTAGGATATATCATTAAATTTTCACTTCACTCAGATTAACTGAGATTTGACAGAAACAAATCTTGAGCATTAATCTGCAGGTCTTCTAGAATTGTTGCACTGGATAGTACTCACTACTTGTTTGAAGGACCAATTTATAAGGATTTCCACATTACACTGAGCTGGAAAAATAGTGGTACAGCTGGTACAAATAACTGTTAAAAATTATTTCACCAGACCTTGTGCTCCTGATTCCATCACATAGTCCAGCAAATGGACTACCTTGATGCTCTAGTATCCTTTTGTGTTTTTACATACCAACATTTATCATATATAAACTTAACATCTCTTTGGGAGAGGTTTAATCTTTTCCTCAATGTGTATATGGTATCTAAAAGGATATCATATAGTAATTTTTTACTGGGTCGTCAAGATGCTTTGCTGTCCAATTAGAACTGTAAATAATATAAATAAATGTATATAGGCCTGTGAATATTCACTTAGAGTACATGTATTTTTTCTTTGTTTAAATTAAGAATTAATTTACAACTACAAGAACATAATTATTGTTATAATTTAATTAGTATTATTGTCACATAATTCTTTTTCCAAAAATAAATTACTATGCTATTATTGAGTAAAGAACATAGCTAAACATGCATACATATTGTAAAGACTTTTTAAATCTGTATTTTTTCATATAGTGTGAACACAGAGGTACAGAAAATACTTTTGTTAGAAGGGCAGGAGTTTCTCAGCAATCACATAAAAACAACAACAAAAAAATGGTTTAGTGATCAGATTTCTGAATGGGTTATTCCTATGCTGGGCTGCTATACTAGGTTGTTTACACAAATTCTCTGGAGCAGAATAAGTCCTGATTTTCAGATAAAAAGGATTGATTGCCAGAAATTGTAGGTCTCAACACTTTTAAAAATCTGCTTTTAAGAAAAGACCTAATCTGAAAAGCAAAAGTTATACCATGTGCATAGTCTTTATATGCTTGCTACTGAGACCAGTCTTAAAATGTTAGCAATAGATGCAAGATATCAATGAGCAACTAATTGCTTCTATCTAGAAATGCAAGAAGACTAAAATAATGACTGATGGATAGTCTGTTGTGCTGGCTAGCAGAAATAAGAATTTCATGCTCTCTCAGTGAATAGTTGACTCTAATCTTCAAGTCATTTATAGAAATGGCAATATTATAAAATATAAAAAAAAAAATCAACCAGATTTGATAAAATCAACCATTTTCATAAAAAGTTGCCTTCTGATATCTCCCTTGTTAGTGAATTGTTAATGTATTATGTTCTAATAGTCTGGACTTCTCTAAAATCCAGTAGTATTGTGTGCATGTATGTGAGTTAGCTGAATACTGCGCTGAGTTGATTGTACTTGCTTAAATGATACAGTTCCTATAAAAGTGCTTTCCTAGTTCAGTAAATAATTGGGTGTGGATATATTTCCTAATTTCTTATTTTTCTCTTCATCACCATTGCATTAACTAGCCATTCAAATTTTTATGAAGTATCTAGTCCATGAAATATGTAATCATTACTATTCTTGGTTGTATCTCTCTGCAAACTAAAATTAACCAAATATTCAATGACAATCCCAAAGCTGCAGAAAGAAATGTGTCAAAACTAAAAATGGAATAAAACAGCAGAAAACTGGGACTTTTAAAGAACAAGGTTACATCTCATGTTCTCTTATCCCTGGATTTGAGTTGGACCAGTTTATTCCAGTTCTAAAATTCACTGAACGAATTCCGACAATGCTATATATTCGGTATACTGCTTTGGATGCTAAGCATCATGTACTTTTCACCTTAAAAGTATTAATCTTCAAAGGATGACAGCAATTTATGGGTTATTTGCATGTTAAGTGGTTGTTCACCACGAGTCACTATCTGAAATGTCAGTGGAAGTTCTGACAACTAGCAATCATGCAGCTCACGATTTCATTAGCATATGCTAATTTGGCCAAGTTCACCCAAATTCATTATGTTACGACATAACAAAATAAGGACATAAAACTTGTCTATCGGAATGATGTTAGCATTGTCACACTTGACAGGAAAGATGGAGTAGGCAAGAATTTTCTTTGGAATATTTGAGATCGTACATTGATGATTTTCAACACATTCACATCATGAATTTATAGGATAAGGTGTTAAGCACATGTTTCAGGTCCATACAAAATCCCTTCTGACAGAACAGCCTTTTCAGTTGTAGAAAAGATACAAGCAAAGAAAAAAAATTAAAGTCAAATAAAGCTGTTAGTTTTTGACTTATGAGTTAGAACAAGTTTCATTCCAGCAAAACTTGTATCTTAGCATTCTCACAGTACAAGAGTGACACTGCAATATCTTTATATGACAACAGCTTGAAGTAGTCGGAAACAAATCATGATGTCCAATGGGATTGGAGGTTGAATTTCATTTCCATCCAGACGAAGGTATCGGAGGCGAGGGATGTTGCCATAATAACCATAATCTTCTTCTAGGGCAATGGAAACTGGGCATATCTGAGTACCATTGACACCTGAAAATGTAGATTAACTTGTTAGTTATTTCTATGGGAAAAGTTCATGAAGATAAAATTCACTCAGGACACAAATAAAGTAACCTTCCACTCATGTTAGCATGGGAGACTGTTGCTTTTGTTGCTGTTTAAATACTTTGTTGATTGAATGCAAGCAATATATAATATAAATTCATATAATATGATCTGGATCAATGAATCACATATTTACTGTGCTGCAATTATGGAAAAAAGATCATTAGATGAATAACTTATCCTTGGACTAAGAGGATACTAAGTTAGACAACTACATGGTAAGCATTGAGAAATGGCTCTTCACACTCTGAGTGAGCAAGGCAAGAATACTTCTGAGGGGTTTTAAACATCTTATTTCAATGACAGCACACTAATTTCAGGCTGATAATATTCCCTACGAAGATCTTGAACTCAAAACAATGGCAGTATTGAATCAGAGGAACTTTTTGCATAGTGTTTTTAAGTTTTAACATCTGTACTTTTCTGTTCTCTCACATTATTAAGTGGAGTTGATTTTAATTGCAAGAATATACCTTATGCAGTGGGATATTTTTCTTTCTAATCTGAAAGCTAACAAATCCTCAAAATTCTACGTACATCACACATAATTTGTTACTGTACAGATCAAATTTGGAACTATGGATTCAATCATTACCCGTATTTGTAAGTGTTGAATACCTTGGGCTTTTTGTCCCCTCAAGGTACCTCTGCACTGTCACTTGGCTAAAATGCTTTTTACAGTTTGTCTTCAGCTGTTAAATAGTCAGGCAACTGCTGCCTTATTTCAGCCTCAAAACAACCTCTAGAAAACACTGAAGTGGGGTTTGTTTACCAATGCTGTCAGTTCCTTTGACCAAATTATGATATTTTTTGATTCATCTGACTGCTTGAGGATCTTGGCCCCAGATTAACTGAAAAAAAAGGGAATAGAACACATGTATGAACAGATTTTTTTTTTGAGCAAGTTTTTTTACTAAAAAGAGATCGGAAAAAAAAATTTCCCTTTATATTTAGTAATGATATCATGCACAAATCTGAGTACAATCCCCAAAATCAGAGCAACGTTATGAAGTAAAAATAACAACACAACTTACTTTTTTTTTTTCCCCATAACATTTTTTCTCTTTTTCCTTCACTCTGTTTTGAAAAACTGCCCAGATGTTTGCAACATCTTGGAAGTGGACTTTGTCTTTGTCATGGAAACTAGATAAATACATCCAGTTGGCCAAGGACTGAAGTTTTTTTTTAATATATCCGTGATGTTAAAATGTGTTTATCTTGTGAAATTTGATTAATGTTGGCAGAGCTTTTGGTATTCTTGGAAGAAACAAGCTACAACTTTTTTTAATGTGTGAATTTACAGCACAGAAAGTTTAAGAATTTTCATTACAAAAGCAGCTATTAAATGTTTTAGGTAAATCAACACTATCTAGTAGACTGTATCTGCTTTGTTTGGTCAGCACTACTCTTCATAGAGACAAGATGGCTTCAAGTGTATCCTAAATCTCTGTCTTCTCTGACCTAGAAACTATCTCACTGCAGTCATTTTTACCAGGTCAATTACTGCAGCCTTGAAGTGAGGCAGCAGTTATCTAACCACCTAGGCCACCTAGGAAGAAGTTGTTTCCTGATGATTTGTGATATGAATTGGTTTGGGTTCTACTGTTCTCTTCCCATAAACAGTAAATCCAACCCAAACTATCAGGGGAGTAACAGTCTCTCTCTCTTTTTCTCTCTTTCAATTCTCTTCATGGATCTTTTACTGAATTTTATTTAAGTAGGAGGAACAGGTCTTTCCTTTCAGAGGAACAATTCACCTTGCCTAAACTGATCCACACAGAAGTTAATTGTCAACCTAAGTAAACCATTTAGGCTGTCTTTGTAAACTCTAGAGAGAGATGAGTACTTCCAAAAGGGGACTGACAGGTCCTTAGGATGGGATGAATTTCCCTATGTGGTTGTGTATCCCTTTCCATTGAGCAGGAGGTCTGTACAGATACCACAAATTAGATAAAAAAATCTAGGATAGTTTATTCAAAGAAGATGATTTCCACCACTTGCCAACAGAATTGTTATGTCCTTTAATATTTAAACATGAAACCTAGAGCTGCCGTAAGGGAAAACTTCCAGAGGTTCTCATTAGTGGCTAATACTGTATGTCTGCTGATGAAGTGCAGAAGATCCTGTTTCTTTTCCAGTGAAACTTATAATTTAGAAACAAAATATAGATACACGGCCCAAGAATTTTTTCTGTTTCTCTACATGTGGAATAATAGTTCACAGTATCTACCTCAGCCTACTGGTATTCTTCCAGGGGAACTTACTGTTTGCTCCCCTCCATTTGTCCTTTGGTAGCACTGTAATTATCCCACCTGCTTACCCTTGCCCTCTTGTTACATCATCATTTCACACCTTCTCTTTGTTTACTTTACCATTCTCTTCTCCACTATTTAACAACTCCCCAGAGCCCCACAAGTGTATCTCCATGGTAAATATCTAGGCATGTGTGTTTTAAAATGCCATGGAACAAATGTATTCTGGTTTTAAGTTGATTTCAATTCCAAAATTAGAATAGTTTTTTTCCTCTGTGTACTGATATCCTTAGTGAAGGGATTGCAGGTGAAATTCTTATTCCACTGAGACAAATGATGAGGCTATCATTGGCTTTCCTGGGCTTCAGAAGGGGGCCTTATATCTTCATAAATGGTCTCTGGAGAAATAAGGCCGTGCACTTATATGAAGAATTGATATTACAAAATAACGTACAATAAAACATAGACAAATGGTATTTACATAGAAATGCTGATGTCTGAACTCTTGCAATAACAACAGTGTAACTATGATTCACCAAGAGGAAATAAAGCAGTGATTTGCAGTTGTGAAGGAATACCTGAGAATTAAAATTGTGAAAAGGACTTGTACTGCACACATAAAAGTAAACGTTCAGCAGGACTCTTTTGTGAAGGAAGCAAATCAAGACTTTACAGATATTTTTCTTTCAAACCTTTCACATTGATTATCTTAAAATAATGACTGATCTGTGTTTAAGAAGACAAAACCAATCTTCAGAATTAATATCAGCTCTTATTACTTTGGCCTAATGGAATTACATTCCTTGTTTGCAATCCTAAAGGCCCTTTAAGATATTATCTATTAGAGTAATGTTTTATGAAGACTATGTCATTATCCCTTACTTCTTGAACAATTATGCTCTGTGGTAAAATACAATTTTCATTTAAAGCATCAGGTTGCAACTATTTTATATTCAGTTACTCAGAATTCTTTTTTGCCTTTTGTCTGAAGACAGTTTTGTGCTTAAGTTGACAATGATTTTTAAAAAGTGGTAAAGGCATTAAGGAATAGAAGACTTGTGGAAAACTATCATGACTCAGTTTCACAGATCATGCATTGCTGGAACATGAGACTTGATTTTGCACATACTATAAAAGTTAATTTTCATGGTCTTAAGCTTTGTCATACTTATTCAGGGAAGGAAGAAGACTGAACAGCTCTTTAAATACTACCTAGACATAAAACTGTTCTTAAACTGGAAGGGCTACATTCCACTGATTTCAATTTTGTGTCCACTTGAAGTGACAGAATAAAGTCTGCACCTGAGGCCTTGCACTTAAGCAATTAAAATAAATCCCTTAATAACCAGGAGGCAATTAAATATGTTCAGGAACAACATCTGTCATAAGCTTTAACTCTAATTAACAGTTAGAATTCTTGCAGGCCACTTAAATATGTGACAGTTATGCAAATATTTTTTTATTTACATGATTTCACACTTTCATTTTTCCAAATGCTGTGAATAAATGTAAACTATCAATAAGTATTTTCCTTTCATAGGGCCTTTTTTTGTGCAAAAGCCAAACGATTTTTTTAGTATATTTTTGAACTACAGTGGCACAAAAAAGTGGCAAGGGACCATGTATTCAATTAAATCACTGGATGGGAAGATAAATATGGAAACTTGGCTTCCTTCTGTGCAGTGGTGAATAAAAGGTCATCATATTTATTTGGCTTTTGTCATGAAAAGAAGAACTTCCTGAGTAGATACTTTCGTTATACAGAGTATGTTATGTCTCTAACCACCACACCCCCTCTGTACCTGGATGAATTTGGAAACAGTCCTGGAAGTGAAACTATTAAAGCCAACCAACTTCTGTTGTTTTGGGTACAAAACCTCAGCTCACTTATACAAAATGGAAAACTTTTGAGGGCATAAATCTTAGTAGAACAAATATGCTGTAAAATCAGTAAAACACAAAAACATTTTGCTCAGAGGGGTGGTAGATGCTCCATCCCCGGCAAATTTCAAGGTCAGGCTGGATAGGGCTCTGCATTTTTCCTGGAAGGTTGGAATAAATGACCTCTAGAGGTCCATTCTTTCCCAAATTCAATGATTCTATGATTTTAATCGCTTTATCTCAAAGAACATTTTTATGGTTAAGTAGACATTTAAATTAGATATGGTTTTGAATGGTCCCACACTGGCAATACACACTTACTTTTGATTTTGTTGTGATCAAGATGAAGGTGCTCAAGGTGAGCATTGATTGGTGGAACTTTAGTGAGCTGATTGTGAGACAGCTGTAGGTCTAGAATAGATGAAACGTTAAACCCATTTGGAGGGATACCATCGTCAGATAATTTATTGTAGTTCAGCCTAAGGAAAGTCACTTTGGGTATTGCACTGAAGTAGTTTTCTGGTATAACTTCGATGGAGTTGTTGTCCAAAAAAAGCTGGAGTGTATTAGCTGGAATGCTTAAAGGCATTTTCTTGAGTGAATTTTTTGCTATGTTGAGTTGCATAAGGTTGTTGAGTCCTTGGAAGGTGTCACTTTGAAGAGCGCTGTCCAACAAACTGTTCTGGTGCAGGTCTAACATAGTAAGGTTTTCCAAGTGGCTAAAGACTCCTTCTGGGATTCTGGAGATTTTGTTTCTAGCTAATCTTAGCTGTTCCAGACCCACTGGTAATGGGGCAGGCACCTCTTCCAATTCGTTCTCTTCAAGGAATAAGTAAAGCAGTCTTTTCAGCTTGCTCAGCACACCACTCTCAATTCCACTGTTGGTGATCTTATTCTTGTTCAGATTGATCCATCTCAGATGAGTGGCATTCACAAAAGGCTTCTCTGAAATTGTTTCAATTTGATTGTTTTGAAGATAGAGGTACCAAATTCTTGCTGGAATTGGAGGTATTTCTTTAAGTCCTTTGTTATCACAGTATAATGCATTGGGGAAACTAGGAGGACAAAAGCATTCCTGTGGACACTCAGAAGTATAGTGAGACCAATGGTCAGGATCCAGATCATCATAAACTTGTCTCACAGTTCGAGTCCACACGGAATTGACCAAGAATAAGAGCAAAAGGCTTGTATAGACTTTTAGAATCATGGTGTTTGCCTTGGAAGGGATAAAAAACCAATTAGCTGTTTCTCAATAAAACTCCCTAGCAGCATACTAGTTTAACAAAAGTTTTGCATATAAAATAATATTTCCTTTATAAACAGCCAAATTCTGTCCTCTAGAGTATTATCCTGTTAATGAAAAACTGAAAAGCAATATAAGAGGTGCAAACAATTCTCTGCTATATGTTGATAAACATTTCCCTGGTTCTTAGATGACACACTGGCTACCAGTTTAGCTGATGCTCATGCAAGTATAATTTCAAAGAATATGAAAATATGCATAATTTTTAGACAATCAACATCTCTTTTAAATTTGTGTAAGTTTTCCTGTACAGACCTATAATCTACATTATATAATGGCTGATCATCAGAAAAGATAGTATTACCACGATAATATAAATACTATTGTACAAAGCGTTCCTCCTTTTGGAATTAATCATACCCTCTTTTCTATTTTTGCTCTCTCTTAAATTATAATGGCATCTGGATCAGATTTTCCAGGGTCTTTTGTCTTCATTGAAAAGTGGAAGATCAAATAGTGTTTTAACAGCTGTTTGTTGGGCATGTTCTTAAAAGCTTGGAGGGAATATGTTTGACTAATCCATTCCCCGCCTCACTCTCTCATATCCAAAGTTACAAATTTCCTCCCCTAAAGCAAACAGACAAAACAAATGCCTGCTTTAAATGACACAAAAAATAAATCCTAACCAAAATATGTCCACAAACAGTAAATCCTAACCAAACTGTTCATATGCATTTATGCATATTTTAACTATTTTTTTTATTTGTTTTTTTAGCCTCTTCTACTATTAAATTATGAACAAAAACATTACTGATAATTTACTCAGAAAGTAAATAATTGTGTAGCACAAAACCAGTGCCTTACAAACTGTTATTTTGTTTACTGCCTCATGAAGATTAACAAGCATTTTGAAATGTAAAGGTAAAAGACTGATAGCTGAAATTTTTTGGTCAAAATGAGGAGATTTGTCTTGGCAAAAATAGCGTTTAAATAAATAATAAATTCTCTCACAGGATTAATGCATCAGTAAAGTTAAGAGCTCAGTTCAGTTGCTGAATATGATATGTAGTCATTTATTAGTTTTCAACATTGTCATTAGCAGTAACAAGTGCTATAGCTATCCTATAGCTTTTCCAGCCCCAGAAACTGCTATCTGGAGACATTCCAAAGAAAGGGACAAATAAAGTACTTCTAAAGAATAGCATTTCTATTTCACACTGTGAATTTGCAACCTTCTTACTCTGTAAATATCCATCATCCTAATAACAATTAAAAAAATAGATATAAAGAAATTTACCTTGTTAGTCAAGCTCCTGGAGCTATCTGAAGCCAGTTAGAAATCACTGTAAATTCACCGCTTTTGGCTGCTAACCACTGTGTTTGTTTCCTGTCCTCCTAAGAATTAGCAGCATATAAAACTGGAAGTACATGCTAGTATTCCCAGATGTATTTCCATGCACACCTTATTAGCTATTGCTTCTAGTTTGACATTGTTTCAGAGTTTGGGCTTACCTCAGCTTTCTTGGATCTTCTTCTCTTTCTATTGGTCCCTGTTGTTAGACTGTAATAGCTTGAGTCAGGCTACAAGCCGTGTTCTAGGAATACAGCCTCATATATACGCATCAGTGCTTACAGCTTTTAACCCCTGAAACTGCCAAGGCACCTCAGCACCTAGGCAGGGAAAGAAGGAAATCCTGGCCTTAAAATCAAGCAGCCACAGAGCTGAAGGCATTTGATTTTTTTAGGTTCTAGCAGATGAGGGGAGCTGGCCTAGAGGAAACAGGTAACCCAAAGTGTATATTTATTCAACATTTTTGTTAGAAGATACTTTACATGCAAAGCTGACTTACATCATAACTCATTCTCATAATACCTGAATTGGCCACAAAGAATTAAAACCAGTGCCATCTGTTTCTACGGAAATATTTTATTTGATTTTTATTAAATGCAGATGCTGCCATGCCATTTAAAGACAAAATTCTTGATTAGGAGAAGAAGAGAGCAAAAGCATTTGCTAAGAATTTTTTAATAACATATTTTCAGTTCTTTAAAGATTAAATCTTACCTCTTCCCTTTTGTTCAGAGAGATATTTACATATATTTCTATAAAGTCATAATATTCCCCAGTGCCTCCTGCAATAATCTTTTATCATTGATCTAAAGCAAACTCTTTGCAGCCAACTTGCTCTCCAAAGACAGACACATATTTCTCACATTAAGTATCTTGGAAGATTTTGTTCTCCTTTTTAGTCCAAACTTAAATTAACAACTTCATATCAGAAAAGCTATTCATGTTCAAAGCCAGAACAATGACATAAATATTTTAAGGGAAAAGATAATGAAAAATATTGAAAACATAAAATAAATCATGGTACTTTTATTGAGTTATATTAGTTTTAAAACTTAGTTGCATAATTGTTTTAATTCAGTTTTACCTGTTTGATTTTAACCATAAAACCTATAAAGACCCGTTTCATAATTTTTAATCCCTTGCTTCTTAAACTCAGAATGTCTCAGAAGATGTTTAGAAGCAGAAAAGACAAAAGTAGTCAAAAAAGGAAGGCAAACCTTAACTACATGGGTAGCAAGGCTGATGTTAAACACGTCATAAATTTTTATCATGAGTATATGCTTGTACTGCCATGTTTCTTGTTTATGAAAAAATTCATCCTTACCATAAGTAATTTTTTCATTATGTACTTAAAAAATATAATAAGTGCTTCTAGTTTCTTCTAGTTTCACTCTACTAGAACTCCAGGCCCTTCAACACCTCTTAGAGATTAGCAGGGATTTGTTACAAAGGAGATGTAAAACTGATTCCTTCATGCATACTAAGTAGAATATTTTAATAATTTCAATTAGATTAAATTAATTCATATCTATACCTAAATATAAAAGTTATAGTTTTAAGCAGATGTACTAATTATAGGAAAGAAAGCATAAAATCCACTTATTTTCATTACAATTGTCACTTTAAACACCTAGAACTTAAAATGTTTGAGCCTTGGACCTCCTGCAGCAGATCTGGTACCCCACATTAGTGACAATGCTTGTCAGCTGGAGTCCATCCAAGGGATCTGGGGAGAGGCAGAGGCCCCACTGTGTGAAAGTTAAAATAGCTGTATGTCCAGTTGTGAGGCTTCACATTATGAAAAGTGCATCTATTATTCTTGTAAACAACAAGCAATGTTGTTAAAACATAAAACTGGTTTGCTTTTGTGCTAAATCTTTACAAAGTAGAGAGAATATGGAGGCCCTGAGGTCTCTTTGCCCTTAAAGAATGATCTGAGTATCCATCCTGGATGTTGCACTGAAGGGTCTAAAATTGCAAGTCCTGATGGTGGATATCTGCTGTTACACACTTAAATGCCAGATGTTTACATTTAGGAACAACAGAAAAGATTGGTTTATCTTACATTCCACGGTGGTCTGAATTTACCTGCTATTTTTACCTGCTAATCATGTCCAGATATTCATTATGTTATCACAGAAGTCCCTGGCAAAGGGACTTGCTGTTTACCTTGTGGCAGGCACTATTTGTGTGAAATACTGTTCAGCAAGGGGTCACAATCTGCCCTTTGTGGATTTAGAAGCCAGGTATTTGATCCTCATTAAGCACACTTCTCCATGCCATTCGAAGGGGGAGTCCTTCATTAGGAGAAGAAAATAGCAAAGTACATTTTCTAAGTCTTTCTCAATAATGTGAATTTCCATTTCTTCTCATGCAAACAAGGCAGAAAAGCAATGGCAAGTAATGTCCTCAAAATCAGGAAGCAAGAGTGTGATGACTGCAATATGTACAAATTTTTTAAATATCTCTGCAGAGAGGATTGATTTCCTGGGTGTCTAAGCAGACTTTGCAGAAAGCTTGCCTGCCATGAAACCTTCAAGATTTTGCACATATCATGCATTTGTTCTGTTCAGTCCTCCATCATCTGGTGTAAATATTTCTTATTTAAAGCTTGCACATTATGGTGATAAAGTTTTACAGACTAATAAAAGACCATGGCCAAGATTTTCAAAAATGACTAATGGTTTGGGAAACCTTTTGTTTTGCGTATCCAACCTGAGACTCTTTCCAGAACCTTATTTTCAGTAAGAGACAGCTAACAATTTTGTGTTAATGAGGTCATTTTTAACTTGAGAAGCTGAGTGATCAAAGGCAAATGTTAGTGAAACACAAAATGCTCCTGAGACCATCAGCAATCTCCCAAAAATTAACAGTATGAAAGATATTTGCACAACAATAAAAAGAAGCGGGAAAAAATATTGCAGTAAAAATAGTGTGAATACCCACCCTGAATTTTGGAGATAATTTCTAAGAGATACTGCTGGGATTGTTCTAGTTTGAGAAAGGTGTCTGCAGCAACTACAGGATTTTTACTGCACATGTCTCCTTTCAATCCACACTGTTAATCAAGAGAATTTGTATTAAAAAAGTATAAAAAAGTGAGAAGAATCAACAACTGCAGGGGGTAGCAACACCTCCTTGAGAGGACTAATGTACATGCTTGAAACTAAAACAGCTCACAACCTTGAGCAAGACTAGAAGAGTAAAAAATACAGAAAATCCATTGGGAGGAGAAATGGACAACTGGGAGCGCTGTTTGGAGCAGTTGCTCTGTTTTAGCGCCAGAGTTGCTGACAGTGAAAAAATGCATCGCTTTCTCTCAGTAATGGCTGCCATATGTCTGAGATTGAATTCGAAGCAAGGTCTGTTAAGCATCAAGCATGTGTACAGTTCATCACCAGAAAACCCAGGAGTGCACTGCAAGCAGGGCTTACTCATTAGCCCTGTAGATTGCTCCATTTAGCAAAGGCTGCAGTCCAGGGTGCCTAAATTTGGGAACTACTTCACTAAAAACTGAGTGCCTTGCTCCACAGGACAATCAGTTCATCTGAAACATGCTCTTGAATTATCTTCATGGTTACTAGAGAAAAGGTAGCGCTTCAGAAGCTGAAGACAGTAAGTCCAGTTTGTGTATTCTTAATCCTATGCTCCATTGACAGCTCCAAACATCTTCTAAGGGTGCTTTTATTCAGGATTCAGTCTGCCCCTTTCACTTCTGATGACAGGCATGTAGTGGTCTCTCTCTTTCTGCATTGCTGCTCTGAGTTTTACCCTGAGTCAAAGAGACAAAACTTCTATTTCCAAGCGGTTCCCTGACCATCAGACAGTGATATATCTCAATTAATATCTGCTGCTCCTTTTAAAAAACAGCCACAAAAGGTCAGCGAGATCAAAGAGTCTAAAAGAAAGCAGATGACTGAGCCCTTCAGGCTAGCCCAAGGGACACTGCAGACAGATCAAAGGACCAGCCCAGATGTTCCAGACTCTGCTCCTATGGATGTATTTTGCTCTACATCATTCCTAGTGAACAAAAGAAATTAAAACAAAACAGACTTAGGAGCAGGAATGCTGCACCTCTTCTACAAGTCTAGAATTACCTGCTTAGATCTCCTAGTGGAAGAAATTGCATTTCTTATTTAAATAGGCATTTTCTGTGCATATGCAGGCAGCTGACATATAGGGAGTTTAGATGGGGAGCTTTCAGTTTAGATCAGAATACATTGCTCAAAGATACCTTGGGGAACAGTTTGACTAGCTTAATTTACTAAATGGAGATGTCACCTGACATCTTGTCTATATAGGATTTAGGAAGATAAGATCTCATTCAAAAAGTCCAGAAACAAAACTCTAGCAGATTACTTTCTGCACAACTTCACTCCCTTATCAAAACTACAGTGGGAACTGAGTAGCTTAGCTGAAAGAGATCATTGCAGAACAACACATTTCAGAAAAGAACAACTCTGGAAAAGGGCTCAGCTCTTATGGGAAATATAATGGTCTCCTGAATATGCTTCATTAAATAATTTTTTGGCATTCTGTTCCCTTTCTCTCTGTTTTGAACTCTTTACCACAGTGACACCAAAAAGGTTCCACAACACAATGCCAGGATCTGGTATTTGTCTTGGCTTGCTAGGTTTGCTTTACCTACTATGTAAATGTTGCTGTCAATCTCTTACTTTGTTTTCATGCTTTCAACTATTTCAGTACTTAAACAAATCTATCCTACCCTGGGACTCAATTTTTAAAATGCTAAATGTATCTTAAATTAAAATATCTGACATGCATTTATCAATTACACACATATACTGAGTTGCTGGGACCACGTGTAGCTATTTAGATGATTTATATTTTCCAGACAACTAATGGTAAATGAAAACATGTATTAATGTTCTGATGGCCATTTTGTAAGCCTGCAGTTTACAGTTTGAGTAAAAAGATTACATATTCTGAGATAACATGAGGATAATGAAAACAAACCGGTTTTACTATCCTTTAATTATATCCTTATCCTTAATTTAACTTCTGTTTTCTTATTTTCTTCTTTTGTTAAAGAAGTCCCAAAATATTTTAATTCATCTTCATTTTAGACCCCCACGGTAAGACAATGCATTTCAAGAAGTTTAAACTTATACAAAGTTCTTTCGTCTAAAATGAATAACAAGGGTTACATAAAAGAGAACTTCCACAACTTAATGAAAAAAATATTATATTCCCCTTACAGTAATGATCTGCTACAGTGATTTTGTCACATGAGAAATTCAAGGTTCAGAGGCTTTTCAAATATTTAGAAAGAAAAGCCAAATGGAATAAGCTATATGAAAACTCAGCTCTTATTTTCCATTAATTGTAGTAATTTTGCTCTAATTTTTAATGCAGATACTCTTGGGAAATACTGAAATTAAATATTAGACTGTGTGATTTTTATTTTCTTAAGTTGTGACTGCTTTCAAGAGCTGGCGTTTCCCAGAGCACTTGAGTTTTCTTCCAGAGTCCCAAGTTCAAATCTCACTCAAGTGACTGCTCCAGTCACTGATTATCCTTTCAGATGGAACATGCTGAAACTAGGTCTTTTATAGTGTAGATGAAATTCTTCAACACCCAGCACTTAGATTCAAACTGACATCACCTTTTTCTTTGAAGACAGGTCTGGAACCCAGCTCTGGGGAGAATTCATCACCCATCCCTATCCAAGCATCATGCAGTGCTCCAGAGCCCTAAACAATGACCTAAAGAACACTAAACAATCAACAGGGTGTTGTCCAACACTGCCTGCCCTTTTCTTAGATGGTTCCATGCTCTTCATGATGGCAGCTGGGAATCCCAGCAGTAAATGCCTGGTTCCCTTCTGCATTTTCTGTAAAATACACACCTCAGCTCAAGGCTGTGATTTTCATTAGAGGCAACACACCTTTCCTTCTTCTGAATCTAGGGTGGGAATAATAATATTGCAGGGGATGGTTCTTCTTACCCAAACTTAGGAATCTCAATAAAAAAAAACAACAACTCATTTTTTAACACAAGTAATCACAAATTCTTCTTCAAATCAATGCAACATTGTACATAATTTTGAGAACTTACTGGTCTTACTTTTTAAATTTTTTTGACAGCAGAAAGGCTGTAATGATGAAATCTAAAAGTGAAGCTTGAGAAACACTTGTTAATGTAGTTTGGAAACCAGTGTGCATAGTAAGATGGATGGAAAAATCACATGATGTGATACTGGAAAGATGATGGAAATAGGAATTTTGAAAGACTTATTTATCTTAAAGACAGCTTATTGTTAAATTGGTTTTTTTAAGGTATGAAATTTATAAAGACTTCCAGTACTTCTGTCTGAAATATTATGCATGTTTCAATGAAAGCATTATCTTAAACAGAAATATATTTTTACAAGTATTATTTAATAGGTTCCAAAGTGTCCTTGTAGTTATTTGAATGTGTGCTCTAGTCAGGTTGGCCAAATACCATGACAGACCTGTATGCATTGCCCCACACTGGTATTCACAGAATAAAAACAAAACTGCATTTTTTTTTTACACAGTGCAGCATCTTTCCTTTTCCTTAGAAATCAGGTGCATTTGACCAAATCCTGTTGTTTCTACACTGTACTATGGACCGTAAATAATATTTCTCCTCTCATGTATTTACCTCATGTCTTCACTTCCTTCTTAATTAGACATTATTTTCTGTTTTTCTTTAAGTATTTCAGAATAAAAAGGTATGCTATACCACAGAGATACCACGTACCAGGTATTATATTTTAAAAAAAAATTATTCTAGTAATCAAAACTTGTTGAATCTATTGTGTCGTTTGATCTGTAGATTAAGAATTCCAATTATGAAAATGAAGATAATTCACCTGTTAAAACAGGTAGAAGCAATTACACCCATGAAGCATCAGGTTTATAACACTAAAGAGTAGCAATATGTACATTTTAGCCCACAATCACAATCTTTTCTCAGAAAAGGGGTATAATGTGATAAAAATTGCTCCAGCCTCTAAAGCAGTTTTCTTTACATAATGAAATGGTAATTTGCCCTGGTACTTGAACCTGACCCTTCTACATTCAAGGTGAGTGTCCTAAAGTGCAATTAGCTCTCCTTTGCTTTCTCTGTACTAACAGATGTTGAACTTTTCAGACTAAATAGAGAAGAGGGTTATTTCTGTGTGAGTCTTAAGGCCTACCAATCAAGTTATTTTTCTTATGGATGGAAAGCCTTGTAACCAATACCCAGATGTGAAAAAATTCACAACCAAAATGTCCTCTGTGAGCACATTGTCCATTAGGGTGTTGGCACATTCGCTAGTGCTGTCCCACATGGGAGAGTTAGCAGGGATGGATCTCTGATTTCCCTGCCATTACTCAGCAAACCACAGGTGTTAAAATAGGAGCAGATTTGCACAAGCCAGCAAAGTTATCAAAATAAAGATTCTACTGTTCCTGCCTATGGAATCTATACCCAAATGTCAGCTGAGTTAAGGTTTTGTGAGTATCATAAGAGTTGGAATTATGGACTGGAACCTGAAACAAGAAATTTTCCACATGAATTTCATGCTAAACTCTTCAGCTGTAGAACTGGGTATTAAAATTGATATTGTTCCCCTTTGGTTACTAGTATTAGAATCACAGGTTCACAGAAATTATAAATAAGTTTGAAGAAACCTGAAGGTTTTTTAGTTCGACCTCGTTATAAAACCAAAGCTAGCTCCAAGGACAAATCTGTCCCTCAGGGAACTGCCCATGCAAGTTACAAAAATATCTGAGCATGGAGAGTCCAGAGCCTCCTTGGGCATGTGTGACAGTGCTTTATGAACTCACTGTGAAGAATTTTTTTATATGTCCAGCTGAAATTTTTCTGTCTAGAACTTTTTCTTTGCCTCCATTCCTTTTCACCATGCACCTTGAAACTGGACATTTTTTCTGTGTCACTCTTTTAGTCAGTGGAAGACTGCAATAAAACATGGACTGAGACATATGGTATATTCAGAGAGGCTAAGAGAAGTACCTTGGAATTACCTGGAAAGAAAAAGTGTGAGGGAAGTACTCTTAACAAGTTCTAATCCATTATGAGTTGTACTCTTCTCATTCTCACTGTCCACACTCTTTCATTTTGCAAAAAAGTAATTGGTATGCTGAAACAAGTTGAATAATACTTTTCTGGTGTGTTAGATTGCAGCAATCAGGTGACAAATCTCATTATCAGTTTGTGTTCTAGAAGTCTTAGTGTTATCTAAGAAGAGCTGGGTTAAAAGCTCTCTGGAAATGGTTAAATACCATTTCCTATAGATTTTTCTTTACTTTGGGGAGTTTTGCATGCACTTCCTTCTTTTTTTCTATGTTACAATGCCTAGTGATTCCCACTATTTCTTAGTGATTCCCACTCTGATGTGTTCAGAAAACCCCAGATTTAGACTTCATTCTGTAATGAAAATTCTAGCCAACTTGTAACAAATTTTACTGTCAATCCTTCCTGTATATGGGTAAAAAAAGTAGTAACATTTATGAATTCCAAAATTTAAAAAAAATAAAGAGGGAAATATTTCTATTCTTTTATGAATCTGTCCTTTTGTTTTGGTCCCAAGTTTCTTTGTGAATTGTGTTTTCATTTTGAACATCTGGAATTGGCAGCGTGTTGACTGAATGGTTTGGTATGAATCGGTTTGGGGTTTATTTCAGAGGTGATAGTTTCTGCTTTTGCTATAGAAACCAGCAAAGTTTCTGTTTGAGTGTTTAATAGCCTAGTAGTTGAAAAGAAAATAGTACCCGTGGGATGATCTGTACTTGCAAGCAAGCCACTTACAGCTCTCAATTACTAGCACATTTATTTTAGTGTTCTCCAAGATGCTGACAATATTTGGGTTATTTATTTATGGGTAGAATATCCTACCATGTCTTTACCACATGTAGCTGCACTGTACTCACCACCTGTGGTTTCTGAGAGGTTTCACTGTTCTTTTGACAATACTGAAACATCAGTTTGCACGTTTTCATAGTGCTATGATTCCCATGCTGCAAGCTTCTTAAGACACTGATTTATTGGTCAACACAAGCATAGTGGTACATGTGAAATTACGTGTACAAACATATTGAACCATTGAAGTAGAGAAAACAGTTTATTTAACCTGACAATAAATTTTAATAATAATAATAGAATAGCTTAGATTTTCCTGTCTCTGTTTTTTTTTTTTTTTATTTTATAAAAGAAAGAAACACAGTTGTCAATGATATGGACAAAAGGACATTATTTGGTATGTTTTATTTTCTACAGTCTAGTTAAAAATAGCATGCAAGTAATTGAATAAAAATATTTGTATATATGATTTATTTTGAAATAACAATTATACCAGCAATGAATAAAAATCTTACCATGAAAGTTAAATGAAAATATGACAAAAAAGAAGAGTAAACAATTATTTAACCTGAATATTTTTTTCCTTGTTCTCTTTCACGTATTCCATTAATTTAACAATTTCATAGGCTCTGAATGCATATTTTCACAAATTTTAAATTGTTCATATATTGTTAAATCATTTTTTCCTTTGCAGTGGGTAACAGTACATAAAAGGCATGATTATTAAGAAAGTTGGACAGGAATCTTGTATTGACACCGGCCAGCCCATACTGCTCACTATAACCGACCATGAATCCCACCTGACTTCCCTGTGAGTCTGCAACATGCTGGCATGTGTTTCATGCATGGATATAGATTTTTATGAAGATGAATCTTTTACCTCAACTCATCTGGCTAGATAAAGGCATATTTTGCACCAGATTTGGTAATTCTCGTGGTTTCTAAATAAAACCATTTGTAAAAATATACACACATTCCCTTAAGCTTGCTGAGCCCACACTAAATATTAACAAACAGAATGGATAATATGCAGATTGACACTTGCTTTTAGGCATATCCTAATTTTAAAGCACTATCATGGTGAGTTATTCCTGCAGTCCCTGCCCCTGGAAGGGACCTGGATGGTCACAGGTGTGTCACTCCAGGGAGATCTCAGCAGCCACCCGAAGGCAGTTGTACATCTCCTGGGGCAGGTCAGCCCGGGTGAGATTGTTTCCATCCAGGCGCAAATGTGTGATCTTGGAATAGGTTGTTGGTCCAACTACCTTACAGAAGCTGCTCAATGGGAACTCTGAAGAGAACAGAAATAAGAGGAAAACATGAATCATTAGGACAAATAGGACAAACCCATTATTTTTCTGTTTTATTTTTTTTTAATTTCAGTTGGAAATGATGACCTTAACTTATTATATTATTTTCAATATTTTGCATTTTGCACTGATGCAAACCCCTAAAAATTTATTGGAACTTGAGGGACTTGTGTTGGGAGAGGTTCTTTCTGTTAGTTGTAAGAGTTTCAGAATTTCAAGACTGAGTTTTTCAAATGCCATTTTCCTCAGTACAAATTTGACTTTTAGACTTCAGATTTTACATAGATGTCTAATCTGGCATTTAGATAAAAGGAAAAAAAATCGATCTTTTTTTTTAAAAAAAGAGATGCAGAGGGAGGAATCAGTCAGTTTGTATGCATTACAATGGAAGGGTAAAACTCTTATATAAGATATTAAAGGAAGTAAAAAGTTTCTGGAGAAACTGAAACCATGGTACAGCTTTACCCTAAAGAACAGGAAGTCCAATGACTATCTGTGTATTTTGAATATATTTTATATGTGCCATTTTGATTTACCTGTTTCAGAATGAAATTTGGGTCCAGGGTTGGGGATTTTTACATTTAAATTGTGCAGTTGAACCTTTCCACATCAAGATTAGAAGGTGAGTATGAATGCAAAAAATACTTGTAAAATATTTATATTTATTGAATTTATTTAGCATGTTATAAATGGTCTCTATTCAGTTGAAGTATTATTTGGTTCATGTAGCACCAGGTAGATCTTGAACAGAAATCCATCTTTTATCCTATGATCAGTATTAACTGTAAGCTAGAAAATATATGAATCACTAAAGTTGGCTGCTCAGTATGCAGAACACACACATACCCATATATTATAGACCTCTTTCATGCAGAGAAGATTTATCCTCAAGGTGGAATTTGTGTGAATAAATCTGATGTGCCCTTCAAACCACACTGTGTAATTTTGCAAAGAGGGTCTTCATTCCCACCTGTGTTTCCTTTGAGTCAGATAGAGGATTAATCTGTTGAGAAGCTCCATAACTACTAACAAAGCAGTTTGAGAGACTTGTTCTTCAGAACACTGGCATTGGATGAATTCACACAGGAAATAATCAAAAAAGTTAAAGGGACTCTTTCAATGAACCCATACATCTCATAATTTCTGATACATCAAATTAGCATCATCAAAATTAAATGCCATTCAATTTACCTTCCATAGCTCACCTTATGTATCTTTTCTACGTGGCTACTCAATCTAAGTATGATCAAATTGTAGTACTGAAGGAAATGAAGGAAGTACCCTTCCTACCTTCTCATAAGCTTTAGGATTAACATTCTTCTAATTGGATTCTACCAGGACTTGCATTACAATAATTTTCTATCACTAATGAAACATGGTTTTTGTAAACTAAGTGTAAATGTGCAGGCAGCTCTTTAGAGCATAAGAACTTACGTAATATTTTGGACAGAGATATGATATTAAGAGTGAGTAAAGATTCATATATATTCCACAAAATAAGTTATTTTTTCGAATAGGAATTAAGGAAATATAATTAAAAGGCAGATCTTGATTATCAATTCGATTAAAGCAAATTGAAACAATTTCCCAGATTTTGTGTAGTGTGCAACCCTCTTTTAGAAGGTTGAGAGAGGAATGGCATCCTTTGGGCAGTCCATGTCGTAATATAGTAAAATTTTATTATTTCTGATATTCTTCTGGTTCAGAATGTACCAGCAGAAGCCAGCTAATGAGTTTTGTTCATTAAGATCATGTGATCTGAGAGATGTTTATAAGATTATGTCTGTGTAAAATTTTGCTGAATGAAAACAAATTCCTGAGATTTTAACTCATTGTCTTGGGCTGTAGGCTATACCATTGGCTATTTAGTTCCAGTTTTCTTCAGATAACTTGGGTTTAATTTGTAAAATTTAAAAAAAATTAATTCTAATATCAGTTTTTTCCATCTTGTCATTCAGGAATGACATGGTAAGTATATTTTTGCTGACGACAAACATTCTAAAACTTCATAAATTTAAATTTTAGGTTGTTTTCTTCAAATATTATTACTTCTGAGCATAAATGCTAACATTTGGTTGCAAAAGAAGATATGTTTATAAAAGCTGGATCGACTCAAAGGACATAAACTTCATACATGTAAACCACAAAAATTTAATAACAAAATTCTGATCTGTGCTGACTTTATGAGACTAAAACCACTTTGGAAGTGGATGAAGATCTTGTCCTCACAGAAGTCAAATTAACTTAGTCATGGACTTCAGTGGGATATTGTTCCAATATTTGGTCCACATCATTTGAATATGGGTCAAATTTTATACTCTTCATATAGTTATCAGTTGTTTAAAACAAATTTAAAAATGTTTCATTTTAGTTGCAGTCTTTAGTAGCAGAAAATGAGACCAGAGGTTCTTGCGAGTGCACTTGATGAGCTTTAACCTGCATTATCTGTGTGGGGAACTACAATCTTTTAGAATAAAATAATAGAATGTGGCATAAAATATCTCAGAATTTTATTTACTCCCTCTTTTGTTACACTTGTTAATGTTGCAGGTGAAAAAATATCTTCCTGAATTTATAAAATTCAGGTTCAAAGACAGTCTACCTGGAATTTTTCCCACATATTTTCCCAACACAGCATTCCTGCATAAGCCAGACACTGAGAGAATAAGAAGGATTGGATGAAAATTGGGCTTCCATCTGACAGTGCAGTGGGCAATCTTAACAGCATTTGAAGTCCCATAGTCATTATTGTTGTGTGCTGGCCACTAGCCACATGTGAAACATTTCTAAACAGGCCATGTTAAAAAACTCCTCTGGGAACTGATGGAGTGAGCCAGATAAAAGACCATAA
Source organism: Cyanistes caeruleus (assembly GCF_971803275.1). Classification (NCBI taxonomy): domain Eukaryota; kingdom Metazoa; phylum Chordata; class Aves; order Passeriformes; family Paridae; genus Cyanistes; species Cyanistes caeruleus. Next base: position 39,279,335 of record NC_141704.1, on the reverse strand, counting down.
AGCACCTCCACAATTCATATATAGTCTCTTAACTGTCCTCTGCAACGCTTTCCCATCTCCCCTTTCATACTCCGTTTACGTGGAGTAACCCCATTACTTCCTGGGGTTTCATGCAGACACAACAATTGTCTCCTTAATCCCTTACAAGTGCAGATGAAATAAGGAGAAGTCCTTCTTTGGACCCTCTTCTTGTTTCACTGAACCTCTTTGATTCTTGTTTTTTTATTTTCCATCCTGCAGAGTTTTTTTCTACTCAGAGGAGTCTGTAACACAAGTCTATACATGTGTGTGTACGTGTGTGTGTGTGTGTATATAAAAATAGTGGCATCTTAAAGACATTTCAACTTAGAAACTACAGTTTAGGTCTGAGGTATGGAGAAAGCAAAGGCTTTTCTAAATCTTCCAAGGTCCTATTCTAGCTTGGAGATCCAACCAGCATCCAGTACAGTAGATAAAAATGTAGATTTGATACTCACAATCAATATAATGGATGTGTTTCAATTTATTAGTTAGAAATCAGAGGAGTTATTTTGAATTTGTTTTCTGAGCAGTTTGCTATCTGCTTCACCCACTGCTTCTTGCAACACAGAGGGAAACAGAACATACTAAGGCAAAACTGATTCTGCTCTACATATTTTGATGTGTTTATTCATCAGCTCTTGTTCAAAAAACTCAGAGTCACTCAAATAAGGGTATTTCTCAAACAGTTTTTTTTTTATGAATGACAATGTATAATGACTTTAGCAAGTCCACGGTGAAACTCATGGACAGTAATTTAGAGAAATATTCTTTCCAGTAATATCAACAATGTTGGAACCAGATTATGCTTTCTTAGACAAATATAAATGTTAATTACAAGCTTGGAGGTATCTGAGAAAAAGTGAGACATAGGAAGTTAAGAACTCTGGAGAAATATCTTTATGTTAGGTCTCAGTATAATGAAAACTTCAAACGAATTAAACATAAACTGAAGGATTATACCTTTTGTGTATTTGAGGACAAATTATTATTGCTCCTTAGACAAAAGCCTCTCACTGCATATGTGTACCATAGGCCATCATATGGAACAGAAGCTGGTCTAGCTTACAGTCATCCTTTCACAAATCACTGGGAAATTATAATAATTTATTAAACAAAGGAACTGGTTGTTGGTTTGAAGCTTAAATAGTCACAGATCAATCAACCCAATTTTCCAAAAGACTCATGGCTGTAGGTCAGGCATCATGAATTGTGAAATCCCAGAGCTTTGATTTACCTATATTAATGATTATTTTTAATTAATTTTTATCCCACATTGTCAATCAACATCTTAGGGAACTATATATTATGCCTGTGAAATTAGATAACTGAAAAAGCTGATTCTCGAAGTCTGCTAGATTTTATGGTAAAGAAAAAAAGAACAATAAGTCATAATTCTGTTGCATCAGTCCGTAGGGTAGCAATGATAGTGTAGCAGTAGCTGGTGAACATCCCCTCCCCACATCACCCCCTGAAAATGCAACTTTCCACAAAAAGCTAAAATTGTTGTCATAGTCCTTGACTCTGATGTCCTCAGAAAAGTGAATAGCAGCCCAGCTTGGTACTCAGGTGTCTTGCAGAGGGCTCAGATCATTCTAAGAAAGGAAAAGTGCTTCATATATCTCATGAGAAATTAAAAATCATCATAGCTAGCTATTTTAGGAGTGGCAGAGTATCTGGTAGAGTTCCATAGGTATCTGTATGTAGTGCCTTAGGTGGGAATTATTAACTTGTTGTTTTCACTCATCTCAAAACAAGAAATTGAGATGCACTAGAAAAAAAAAAGCCACTGAGAAAAATGAAACATAGTAAATACAAAATATTTCAAAGTATTTTGCCCTTAGTCTGGTAATATCTGCACTAAGAATATTTGTTTTAAAGGCTACATTTCCATGGAGTTAGCTATGTATGGGGTAGCTAACACTAATACTATTAATCCTTGATGGATACAAGTAGGCAAACAGAAGGGAGGATTTTTTGTGGTTTACTTTATGTCAACCAGCAAGATTATATAAATCCTCCTGAGAAACCACAGTTATATTTGTCATATCTCCCTCTCCATCAGGGACTACCATTGAGAGAGGTGCAGCTGGAGAATTTCTGATGCAGTGGTGAGGCCTCTCCAGCTCTGCAACACCTCCTTGTCAAGCCAGGAATGGGACAGTCTTGTAAAAGCCCTGTCTCAGCAGAAACCTTCATGGTCTCATGCAAGGTGTGGCATTTATTCACTGCAGAAAGAACATTTTTCAAATCATAAGTGAATGGAGACAGACTTGCCACCTGATCATATGATGTGCAAAACAGGAAGGAAAACAAGGAACAGGGACAGCTTTTTGAATTTAAAGATAGGTTTGGAGGGATACTATGTGAGGCAAGGGAGGAAGGCAACAAATGCAGTTACTTCAATGTACCTTTTTCACTGCATCTTGTGCCTGCTACCTGGTGAATTTGTTGTGCTCTCCCTTTCTCCTACCTCCAGCACTTTGACTACCAGCTCCTGAAAGCTTACCATAGTCAGATCCTCACCTGACATCTCTCTCTTTTTCTCAGCATAAGAATTCTGAACATCTTTTGCACTGATCAAACTTTTCAGTATTTTCTGAATTGTATAAGACAATTCCACTGGCTTCTATGTAGTTACTCCAAGTTACACAAGATGGGAATTTGAGGGAAAAAAAATCCACATTACTATGAAAGCATAAATTTCTCATTTTAAGTTAAGGTGGCTACTAGGTAAATATCTGTCTTTTAACATGAATGTGGACAACTGTCAAGTCTAAGTGTCAATGTGGTAACAGTCTAACCGGTACTATTTTTTCAGACTGGTTCATCTCTTATTTTGGATACTTGCAATAACCATCAATATCTAGTCTGTGATAAACATTAATGAATATGTGTAGATTTAACTCACTGTTAATTTTGTTGACTTGGAGGTAGAAGTTTTCCAGGTTCTCACTGACAGTTGGAATGCTCTTCAGCTGATTGAAGGAGAGATCCAACTCAACTAGAGATGTGATGTTGAAGACATTACCTGGTATTCCAGAATCTGTTAATTTATTGTGGGATAAACGTAAATATTGCAGGGCTTTAAAACCTTGGAAGTACTCATCGGGAATATTGGAAATTTGGTTATTATCAAAGTACAGCATGAGCAAGGAGTGAGGCAGTCCTGTTGGAAGCTTTGTAAGTTGATTGAAGCTTAAGTCAAGATACAAAAGTGAATTCAGGCCTTTAAAAGCCCCAGAAATAGAATCTGCTTTCAGCTGGTTGTTCTGGAGGTGAATGACAGTCAGATTCATCAGCCCCTCAAATGCCCCAGGATTGACTTTTGTGATCTTGTTGTGACTTAACTGCAGGTCATCTAGTGTTTTGGGAAGTGGTCCAACAGCTTCAGTCAAATTGTTGTAGTTAATGTGAAGTTTCTTCAGGTTCTTTAGTTTAGAGAAGACTCTTCCCTTAATTTTTGAGTTTTCCAAATGGTTGTGATCTAGGATCAGCCACTGTAGGTCTGTTACATTGTCAAATGCGTTCTCTTCAATTCCCTCAATCATATTGTTTCGAAGATAGAGGTATTTTATTCCACTTGGTACAATTGGAATGGTTTTCAGCTTGAGATTGTCACAATACATGGCAGTAGGGTAGCTTAAAGGACAATTACATTCTGGGGCACAGACTGCTGCAGATGGCCCAAAAGGGTCATAACCATAATCATCTCCAGGACCGTATTCATATTGGCAAAAAATGCCACTAATCAACAGCAGAAAGACAGGTAGGGAGTTTAAAGCCATCTTTCTAACGTGTCTTGTTCCTGTATGGTGAAAGGGAATAAACAAGATATGACTTTAATCTTTTATCTCTTTCAGCAATATTTAAATTTTTACCAGATAAAAATTATAATTAAAAACTAATTACAGTTCCTATTTAAGGTTTTTAATTAAGAAAAAAATATTGGGCTATTAGTATTACATTGTAACTGCTTTATTACTTCCCCTGTCTTGTGTAATCTTCCTTTGTAATGCAAAATTGCTGGCCATTTTGCTGTTGTAAGTAAAACTCTATATCATTCTGCATTCATTGATTAAGTCCAAGAAAGATGATGAGGTACAAGGGTTTTAAACTTGCCACAGAAGATTTCAGTTTTGCTGAAGGCCATGTTCAGAGGCAGTTCCACCATTTAAACTCTTTCAAGCGTTCCTAATGTGCTGAATTGTCTCATATCTAAACATGTGACTATTTGACTTTGGTTTGGAAGAGACAGGGAAGTTAAAAGTGAGGGTAATGATCTCATGCATTGTGTGTAGCTTGAAAGATCTTTTTCTCATGGATTATGTTCTGTAAAGCATGGTCCACTAAGCTTCACAGTCACCTAAATAATGAACTAATAGAATACAAAGCATATTATTTTTAGCATGCCAAACAACCAGTATTGAATATGTGTGCAGTGGACCTGAAATGACTGAATTTCAGGTAGTGAAAATGTTCTTGCAAATTCTCTATACAACAGAGGTGTTTGTTACGTTTTATGTCCATTCTAAATCAAGTGACCAATAAAACATCGGGTTCACTAGTCAGTCTTTCAGTTCACGTACAGCAAAAGGACATTTGGTGTCATTGGGGATGTGTGTGATTCACTATAAGTGGGGTCACTTTTTAAGGCCATAGCTTTCTCATCAGTACTCTGCAAGATGCCAATTAATCTATGAAGACTAGTATCTTGATTATGCCTCCCACTGGCTAGATGTCCTGCTGGAAAAGCAGGTCTAGAATCAATAAATTCAGTGAGCTTACTTTGATTTTCACCAGTGAAAAACAAGGCAGGCTGCAAGTACTCAACTACTGTTCAGACAGTGAGAGGATTAAGAAAATCCTTAAAACCTTTTTTTTCTTAAGGAATTTCAGAAAGTATGTGAAGCCTGTAAACAGACCGCAGCATTGATCTCAGATCTGGGCAATCTTCCAGCAGAGTAAGCTAGTCTTTCTATTGGAATTGTTACACAGGAGACTTAATGTTAAAGTGCAGGGCCATAGCTACAACATTTTTCCCTAATTCTAAAAGTCTTTGCTTCTATTGACTTCTTAAAAGCCACATCATATTCTAGTGAGATAACAATCTCATTTAGGCAGGGCCTATTGATCTCATGCAGTACAGCACAAAGAATTTGTAAAAAATGTTCTTAATGTTACCTCCACTCAATAACCCATAAATTCCCACTGCTAGATATTAAGCTGCTGTCCCCTGAGAAAGGAATCTGATTTCATATCATCTCCATGGCCCCATCACATTTACCTAATTACAAACCCTAGGATAATCATCGAGATATTAGTTGTCAGTGTAATTTTCTTTGCCTGTCTTTCATTACTGCATGAGAACATGCAACATGAACATGAGCTCGACCTTTAGTCCCCTGCTGGAATGAATAAGTACAGCTCATCTGAAAGCAAGGACTGCAGTAACATAATTAATCTCAAAATCCAGTCCTATTTAGGTACTAAACATTAAAGAAAGGAAATCAAACACTTCTGTATTCAAAGTATAAAAAGAGTATAATGAAATCCTTGGATAACACTCTCTGGCCTCATGGTGACATTTTTTACACACCTCCTTAATTTTATAGTTTTAAAATAACATAGACATTTTAAATTCAAATTCTATTTAGTTTCTAATTTCAAATGGTATTTGTAATGTTAAGTTTCGTGATTGATATCATAGTCTTACAGCCCTTTAAATAGTGTACAAATCTTTACTGCTCTGCAGAGCCCTGGAAATAATTAAAATGTTAGATAGCAAATGTTTTTGAATTAATTTATATAAATTTTTTTAGAATTTATGTGACAATTCTGTAGTTCAAGGGCATATGGGCATGTATGTGACATAAAATAGTGAAGTAAATAGGAAATTTATTTAACTTGTTTTATTCATGCATTTCTCATTCAGGTAGCTGAATGTTTTGCTGTCAGAAGTGTAAAAGGTTAATAGATCATGCTTGCTTGATCTTGTTGCACTGAACTGCATGAATCCAAAAGATAAAATCAGAATACATTCTTAGATGTTTATCTTACAACATAAACATGCTTTAACTGAATGTCTGTGTCTGTTCTAAGCAGTTGTGTTGCAAAATACCTGTGAAAATATTTGTGAAATTGCTCAGGAAACTTGCCAAAACATGGTAAATCCATGATTTTGGGAAATGCATGCTACATTAGTCTAGCAATACTATTCAAACTATGACCTTGTCTGTATTTCCTTAATCATTAAGTTATCGTGAAACAAAACAAATGTAAAATTAAGACTCAATCAACATTAAATCTGTAGCTTAAATTCTTACACAGTTTGCAAAAGATTATATTTTTTAAAAGCTTACTAGTCTATTTAAAATGGGCTTTAAAGTTAAATGCAAATTTAAAAATACCTACTGTTTCCCTCTCATTGTTTATGTGATTAATTACTTGGATATCAGGATACCTTGTCTTTTTGTAGAATGAAGTAAAATGGTTAGCAAATGGGTTTTACAGAGCTCTCACTAATATTATGAATGAAAAAGTAAACAGTGAGTACTCTTACAAACTTCTTTGTACTGTGTGTCAAATCTTATTCCGATGCAGAACAAATCAGACTGTAAAAAATTGCAACAGTGATGTACAAAATATGTGAAGTTGTTTTAAGGAAACTTAGAAAGTGAATCGACTAAGCAACTGTTGATTTGTGCTCAATTTACAAATTGGCAAACTTATCCTGTCATGTTTTCACATTCCCATTGCAGCTACGTTTAAACAGCTGAACACTACAGTTAAAGCATGCAGCAGCACTTACCTTACTGCCTTCAAGCTGCTTTCCTTAATTCCCAGAGCAGATGCAATAAGAGACTGTATCGACCAATATATGCTCTAAACAGTGTCAGGAGGTAAAAGTCTGCCAGATCCTCTGTGTAACAAGAGGGGAAAAAAAAAAGCCCTAGTCACGCTGTTCTCTGAAGCTGCTATGTCATCATGGTGATCTTGTGGTGTGGCATGTACAAAAATACAGCTCTCTAATGAAGTGCAGGTGGATACCATATTTTGTACAAGGACAACCCATCTGTTCCTCCTGTGGGATCAGAGAATGATATTTCACAAACCTGAGAAAGTTAAAAAGCCATAGGTTTATACAAGATTTTTTTTTTGTAGTTTTGAGGGAAAACATGTTAGATTGTAAAACAAATTGCAAACAGGCTTTTGTTTTCCAACTCATTTTATACTGCTAGACATGAGCTAACACATAGCACTCAGACCTCAATGCTGCTGTTCTTCTTCAGCCAAGTGACTCATTCATTTTTCTGTCTTTTTCTTTAACTATCTTATGACCACAGTAAAATATCCTTAATAAAAACTTTAGTCTAAGGATCAGATTCAAAAATTATCTCTGAATCATACCCTTTTCCACATTACATACTGAGTTCAAAGATTACATACTTGAGTTCAAAGATTCTTCTGCAAATCATTGGAATTGATTTGGTCTGGAAATTTTCTTTGGTGGTTGAATGTATGTTTGTTTAATAAAAACACATCCCAGGAATGGGTTTTGAGCAGTTACTGTAAACTCACTTCATACATTTGTTCATTTTGCACTTACAGCTTTCTCCTGCTTTTCAGAATCTGGAACTACTCAGCTTTATGTTGTCTGTCTCTTATTCCATGGATGTAGTTCAAGAATGCATCTTAAGGCTTGGATGAGATGTTACTTTCACCAGGCAATGTCAAAAAATAATATATTAAGAAAGTAACAATTTAAAGTGGACCTTAATGCTTCCATAAGAACTTTCCCTTATCTCTAAATGGAGAATTTCTTCCTTTTTATGAGAACCATCTTTTTTTTTTTTTTTTAATAGATTTGGGTAGGGACAAATGTCAAATGTGCATATAGAAAGCATGTACAAGACATTTTAAAGTGTCTTGTGTGTTTAACTGCATTTGACTGTAATTGCTGGGGGTAGAAATTCAAGGATTTTGTCCATATTCCACTTACTATCTTTATGAAAAGTTGTGACGCAGAATGTGTCTGGGCTGGAGAACCCTATCCGTTACCTGAAGAGGAGCCTGGATGTGAGATTCTCCCAAAATTTGCTGCTGATACACCTCAGTCTCCACAGCAGTGAAGGTTACTGTGAGCAGGGAAAAGCCAGTGTCCTTCACCAAGAACAGGAAGGACAACAAACACTTACAGACCTCTGTGCTTCTGCAGTGCCCCAATTAGCAAACAAATTTGCTCAACACAGAGTGCCATGTACCAGTGCAGCCCCCAGGGAGCAAATGTCATGCTTTTGGTGTTCTGACATCATGCCTGCCTCCCTGGTGTGGGAGAACCATTTCCACACTGGGAAACACATTGGTGACAGATCATTACTACTTGAATGGTGCCAAGAATTGAATGTGAAGCAGTGGGATTACAATAGTGAATTAATCCAAGTGGAAAACTGCATGGTATCAGGACTAGAAATGCAGAAATGGACAAAGCTGCTGTTGTTCTGCATGTGGACAAATGGAGACCAGATGGAGTTTCTCATGCACAGAATGATATTTATCTGAAAAATACTTCATTAGCTTTAGTTGACCAAGGAAACCTCAACTGTGACTTGACTGCAAATGTAGCAACAAGCAGCAGCACTCAGCAAGAGATCAGTTGGAATAAAAAAATATTTTTCATACAGGAAGAGAAACCTTTAAGACAATATCTGGATTTGCTCTGTGGAAGAACATATATCAAGGTGAGAAATGGAGCATAATATTTGTAAAGAGAGTTTTAAAAATCACAGGAAAGGCATTATTTGTGCTTTTTCTGACTATAGATTTGTTTTGAAGGACAAGCCCAATATTATGATAAATTAATATATATTTTGAACTCTAAGTAACAGGTAGTAGTTTTGCATTTGCAGTACAAATAGAATTGAACATTGACTGCAAGTGCAGGATAACCCAGGCTTAGTATGCTTTTGGCACATTTGTATTTATGAACCAGTTTTTCTGTATATCAAGTGTACATCCTTTTTCTCTTTCTGACAACAGAAACACAAAACATGCATATCTATATAGCTTACAAATCTTATTAAGGAAAATGATGATATTTCAAAATTAACATATGGTAAAAGCTTGGGTCACATAAAGTTCAGCTGAGACTTGTTCATAGATTTAGTTCCTGTCTTGCTGACTGTTTTACATTAGCTATGGAAATTACACAGTCAAGATGAAAAATCACATGCCTTCCAAATTTAAGACATAAACCAATAGATTTTCCTCCCTTTTTAATAATATTTTTACCATGTCTCCAATCTGATATTTAATAATGTCCCTTTGTTGTCATTTTTATGCTTTTCCTTATCTTACTCTTCTGACTTGTGAAGCTCTCACCTTATAATGGTTATAAAACCTCTCTGTTTGGGAGAGCAGGTAGGTACTACAACTCAGAAAATGAAGGTACTGCTTCTTCTGCAAGAGTGGGACTGTGGTTGGGTGATTCCTTTTTTTCTGGCCCTATTTTGTGTTCTTTTGGTAGCTCTCAGAAGTCATTAACCAGCATGTGAACAAAGTCTAGCTAATTTTCAAGGAATACAAAAAATAATATGTAAATTCCCCTATGTCATCTAAATTGTAAACTGTTTATGAACATGCTTCACACTGATGATGTCAGGACATATTAATATATCACAATTACAGCTACTGCGCTCCAGTTTCTCTTCAAAATTAGTTTTCTTTTGTACCTTATTTCTTCATATTTCTTTAGGGGGAAAAAATATTAAAAGCTATTATAATCTAATTTTCTTTGTCTTTTGATATATAAATAGAAATATTTCTTTTATTTGATCCAAAGCTCCTTTGTTTGTTTTTTTAAAAAAATTCATATTTTCATGGCTGGAGATGGCCAAGTCTAATAGGTTGTAATGAAAGATTCTGAAAACAGAAGCCACTGCAAGTGAATTACCAATTTGCACTGGCTGAGATCTAGCCATCAAATATTGTCGAGTTACTGTATCACCATTTTGTTTCTAAACTCATCAGTGATATCCTTTCTGTTTTTTGTCTCTTGCAAAACTGCTTTCCTTATAACTTCTCTGTACTTCTGCATAAGAGGAAGTGCCTCCCAATCTATTTCAATTTAATAGACTCAGGTTACTGAAACTTAATTTTATCTTAATTAACTGCTGCTTTGTTTTCATCTTAAACCTGTGCACACATCTGGTGCACAGAACCAGGAGATTTGTGCTCCCAGTATCAGGATTATTTTTGCCATGGGAATATATAGCTCCAGAAAAATTTCTCGTGGAACTTTTCACACTGTCACCTAAAATGAGCAGTGAGGTTTTTCCTCTGATCACTCAGAACTTAAACTAAATTTTACTCTCAAGATGAAATGAAGGTTAGCTCATTTTATTTGGCTACCTGAAGCAGGGGTTAAGAAACCTCCATTAAGGGGAAAGGTTGTACCATGGACACCATGCAGCAAGCCACTTAATTACAAAGAGGTAACACATGTTTGTAAATGACATTTTGTATGTCTCTAAATAGTGCATATACAGCCTGTTAGCCTATACATAGTAAATAAACAAAAATATGACATTGGCACAAATTTTCAGGAACAATTAGTTAAATATTTCTGTAAAGTTCTGCAGTATTTTGAAAATATTACTGAAGGCTGACTCATTTTTAATGAGTTCCACTACAAACAATTCAGTTCCAGATTCTGGAGGATGTAGGTGCTTATTTTTTCATCTGAAAACTTCCATTCCTCCTAATTGAAATTTTATTTTTTCAGCCTCTACACTGGACCTACATATTAAATGGAAAGTGTTAGAGCACATACTATAAGCATTACAAAATTTGTGGTGATCCAAATCCTTCTTTTCCTTTCTCCTAAAAAGGAAATACCAGCTTTGGAAACTTACAAAAATGGTAATAGCGTTACAACTTATTAGCAGACCACAACAGATATTTTAGTTGAGCATGATTTTTTGTTTTTGTCCTTCTGAAAGACTGCTCACTGTTTTGCTTCAAACTTGACAGTGCCTGTATTCTACTACTGTTATCCATCTCTCTGTTGTTTTTCAGTCTGCTTTTGGTTTGATTCAAATTGTCAACAGCAAAATTTCTTTAAGTTGATCCAAAGTCTGATCAAAGGTTTTTTTATGATGAGGACTAAATGTGAAGGCAAGAGCCTGTTTTTAAACCAGACCCCTTAATATACTCTGTATATTTTGTCACAGCATTTAAAATCTGCTCTTCCATGGAGAAAAGAAAATTAGGTGGCCTTGGAACATAAGACAATTCAAATGATTCCTAATGTAAAGAATCCAGGAGTATCTCAAGAAGCTGTTGAATTTGCAGGTATTTGTAGCTTGTGGTTACAAGTAAAAATTATAGCAGCATCTCTGTATATCTGTATTGTGCAAACAGTACAGATAATTTATGGAAAAGGATGAGTTGGACTTAGCAAGCATGGTTACTATAGGTATAATAGGTGGTGACCTATTATTTGTATATGCTTAATGCTGTACCAACATGGACCTGCTTTGAAAATCATTGGGTGCTAAACACCTTCCCAAAATCTAAGCATTAACAATGTCTGCTCGCATTCAGATCACTACAGCCTAAGGTCAGAAGGGATGTTAAATCATCTGGGTTTTGCTGTACAACCAGAATATAGCATTTGGCCTTCTGCTAGTGTATATGACCATGGACTTAAACAGATCCACTGAGTCATAAATCATCTTTGCCAAGAAGGTGGGACAGTTTGGGAGCCACCCAATATGCAGCTTTTAAGAATACTGCCCAGTGTTATTTCTAAAATGATGCACCTTGGCTAAATCTACTGCAACTACAGAAGATGCTTCTACCAAGTTTAAAACCTCATGAACAAGTAAAGCTTGATAGATAATATCTACCATATCATTGGCTACCTATTAGTATCTATTCTGACATGAGTTGTCACTTAGTTCATTAACACCTGAATGCTGCATGAGATTTTTTTCATTATTTTTTCCCTAGGACTGGTGGCAGGTTAATAGACTTGAGGTAGAGACAGCATCTATCCTCTTAAAATCCATGAACAATAACACCACATCAGTGTTCTGGTATTCCCAGGCTCATGAGAATGGACTGTAAATGAACCAAACAGCTCTTACATATCTTCCTGAGATCTTTAAGTACAAACTATCATGACAACCAAATCTAAAAGTATTTCTCACTCAAAAACATTTTGGCTGGTTTTCTTTTCCCTTTAGAAAGAACATGATATAACAAAAATATATCAGTCTGAAAAAGCAGAAAAATTTCCAAATTCAGAAAACAATGATTATTTTTGTTCATATTCCATTGCTAACTATTGTCTTGTGTGTCTTTAGTTGTACTTCTATAACATTACTAGAATTTCTTTTCCTCATCAAAATCTCATCTTCTTCCAACTATCTTCTGCCATGCTGTCTGTGGATCTGTCACTGACATGTACAGTGCAACTGTTTTATTTTTTTCTTTATTACCAATATGTACAGGGATTCTATTAGTTAATCATAACCTTTCTTCTTTTCTTCATGTCTCATAATTTGTTTTTCCTTTCTACATATATTTTACTTTTAGAATGAAAAAAGGCAAGTTATGGTTAAAACTGGCCTTTTTTGGGTGCTGTATCAAGAAGCAAGGTGTAATTGAGGACACAGTCTTAAATTATATTAAAATATAAGTATTTTTATTTTTCTTACAATTTTTCCTTCCAGACGAATTTGTTCATCCCTTTCCTGTTTGGAGACAGTGAATTCCTCTGAAAGACTGGCTGGAAATATGCTTTTGGCCATATTAAATGGTCAGCTCTGGCAACCACAGATTCCAATCCAGTGATTTAATTGTCTTTATTTTTTATAGGGAGATCCAGAGTGGATTAACCTCATGCTGTATGAAACAACTTTTGTTTTAGGAATTGTGCAGTGTTGAGAAATTCTACTAATGCTTTACTACAGGCCACATGGCACTGCTGAAATCATCTCACAAAATCAAATTTCCCATTAGAAAAGCTATTTTTTAAAAGCTACCTGACCTTATATCTCACTAAGATTGCCTCCACTTCTCGGCAGGATGCAGACTATCTATTATTATAAACGGTGTGTGATATATCTGACTTTTTGGTCCTGAGGGACAGCAAACACAGGTGTCTACACATGTGATAGGAGTCCAGGCACTCCTCAAGATCAGTGGGGATGTAAAAAACAGTTGTGGAGCCTGGGGAATGGTTCAGCTCCCCAACACAGACACAATAACGGCATTCACTTACCTAAAGGCAGTACCATCCAGTACTATCTGAGAGGCTCTCAGGTGTCCATCTCACTTTTAAAGATTATGGGAGAGGACTTTACCTCTGGTGCCCTTCTCAAATGGTAGCTGATGGCAAGGCAAAGAACTTCACAGTGCTTAATAGCAAAACATCAGCATTTAGGCAATTGTCTGTGCTCAAGGGGTTTCAGTCAGGTGGTAAAAAGACATCTTACTGCCTCTGACATGCCCTGGGCTGTACAGCACAGCCAAGGGGGTCTGGCTACTGTGACTGAAGATTCTGAGGAGATCTGTCTTGTTCTGAAGTAGCAGCAGGATGCCAGGCACTTATAAGCAATCCAGAATGATATTAGACACTTATCTTTTGAAACATAAATTGTGCCCTTGGGGCTCCAGTCCAGGAAATAATCAGTCTCCTGAGAAATAGTCTCACTTTGTGTAAACTGCCTGAATAGTGTTCTCCAACAACTTTCTCCAGAGTCTTCTCTTAGCTGTGTATTCAGCAGAATATCTGCAATGAAATGTCACAGAAATAGAGCCAAGCAAAATGGGATGTACAAGTCTGGAAGCAGTCATGATCTATTAACCCACAGGTATTTTCTGTTTTCTTACCACCTCTAAAGATCACGGTAGTAAAAAAGCCAAAATAAGCAATTCTCTGAAAGGCCAAATAAAAACTTAGAAGACAATTTTCTGATTCCATTAGACCATCACCTGAGGTCTCACTGAACAGTTTTCTTTTTTTTCAGTCAAGCAAAGCTTTTCATATATAACTGTATAAGTTATATACATTGGAAAGGAGAGAAACTATTTAAGACATTTTGTGTCACAGGTGTTCATAAACTTATTTTGAATGGACACAAATGTGCTTAAGGTCTCAGCTGATCTCCATCCAACTCAAGATTGGCCCAGCTGAACTAACTTTTCCCTCATCCTGCAATGTGTTAAGGAGAATTAAGCATTTCCCTATTAAACCTGTCCACCTCCCATAGATTTCAGACCTCTGTCTACTTAGCCTAACTCTTTTTTCCACTCTGTATTTTTTCAGACTTCAGCAAGCACCTAGAGATTTTATTTTGATAATTCATTTTCTGTGTATCTTTATAAATGTGTGTCTGTTTATTAAATGGTAAACTGAATTGGACCAAAAACTAGAATCAGCATCTGGCACTTTAGCTTCTTAGTAGGCCTTTAAATGTTTTCATAACTTTATATGTATATATATATTATGCTACAAAACAGAACAGCATTTTGACAGACGCTGCATCTTTTTGTTTTGCAATGGCTTTTGGGCTGTGGGTATGGAAAGGAAAGTACTACAATCAAATACTGTAACTTTCCCCAAGTCTCAGTCAGATCAGAATGCCATTATTATAAGCTGTTCAAAGATATAAAAATCCAGAGATAAACTTTACCATGAAGGATTGCAGGAAGCATTACAAGACTGAGGAGAAAAAGTAAGGGAAGCATTCAGACAACAGAGAATGTGAGAATATGAAAATATGAGAATGGGTTTTTGCATGAATCTAGCCTGAACTAAACATCTCCTAGCCAGGGTTTGGGACTTCCCACTCTCAATAGAGAGCTTAAATGAAGCCACTGTGTTTCAGGAGGCAAGAAAGCCTTACGACAGAGACAGGACTAAGTCATGTGCCAGACTTCAAAAATGACATGATTTCGCTTAATAAATCAAATGTAGCTTTAGACTCTGGAATATAACCTAAGTTATCAATAAGAAAGTAGACATTGAGGTCCTGAGGTTTTCTGACATACCCTGATCCACAATTTGAATTTTATCAATATTTTTATCAACTATAATTTCATGTTTTCCACCATTTTCTCAAAATTTATGTGTATTTCAAAGGAGAAACAAATATGCTTGAGAAACAAGATCTGATTCCAAGACTTAGCATATTTAAATGTAAAAGCTGGTTTCACACGGAGCTGCTGACACAAACTTAGCTACAGCAGTACCAGTGAGCAACACTGTAATTCTGACCATTTTCTTACCCCATAGACACAGATAATATGTCTTCTAGATAGACACAGATAATATGACTAATCAGTTGTGATATAGCAAACCCATTGTTCCCATTCAATTTCATGAAAATAGAATGAGACCTAGGGTCAGATATTTATAATAACTTTATTTATAAAGGGGAGGGTTTTACACTGTGTTTTAGCAGTTCACTTTTTGCCATTATTATGGACCTTTTGACACAACCATAATTGAATAATTCTGAGAGCCATCAGATATGTGCTGTCTCAGAATGGTTACTTTTCCAGGGAGCCCACATGAAGGCCATTCTTTCAAGCAAATAGGGAACAGATGTACAGGTGATAGCCCACAACATTTTGGTTCAAAGCTTGGGGAAGGGAAGAAGGTGTTTACCAATTAGCAGGAAATCCTTCTTCTGAAAGCCACTGCTAACGATTTGTCACATACTCACATCAAAACATTTTTAGAGAAGTGCCTTCCAAGGCCTTGGAAAACAGGGTTTGGGCTGCTAATTAACTCAAGAGATGCTGAAGATTTTACTCCAGCCTCATCCACATTGTCCAGTCACACTGCCTCCACCCATTGTCCAGTAGCCATGTTCCAGCTGAATCCCAGTCCTGGCTCTGTTCTGATATGCTGGGCCTGGTTTTGTACCTGGCATTATATTTTTGACTTGCAGTCTGAGCTTGACCTTAAGCCTGTCCTCTCAGTGGACATCTCTTGCTGGATGTTTTCAGTCACCCAAGGAGCTTTGCTGTGTTTCATGGGGTGCTGGGGCACTGTTGCCTCAATCCTGAGGCTGCTGCCCTGCCGTGTGTCAGTGTTGGCTCCCAGCTTGCCTTCTCCTGCCCAGCTGCTCTCTCCTGCTGAAACCCTGAGCTGTAAGCTAGGGGAAAAGACAAGGAATTGAGCTTAAATGTAGCTCCTGGACAATCAGTGGTGCAAGTCTAGGTGGACAGGGGTTCTGGAAGAGATGGTCATGGCAGCAAGAGCCTACTGGTGTAGTCAGGGGCCTAATACTGCACTTGGAATCACAGACTGGTTTGGTTTAGAGGGATCTTTAGAGATTGTGCAGTCCAATCCCCCTGCAATAAGCAACAGCTTGCACAAAACCCAATCCTACCTGGCCTTGAATGCTGCCAATGATGAGACATCCACAGTTTCTATGAGCAACCTTCTTCCAGTGTCTCATCAGCCTTAATTTAAAGAATATCTTCCTCATATCCAACCTAATTCTACCATCTTTTAGCTTAAAACCATTGCACCTTATCTTGTCACTACAGGCCTTGGTAAAAAGTCCCTGTTTTTCTTATAAGTCTTCTTCAAAGGCTGCAATAATGTTTCTTCTTAGCCTTTTTTACCCTGGAACAAATAAAATTCTCTCAATATTTCTTTGCAGGGAAGGTTCTCCAGCACTCTGATCCTTCTTGTGGCTCTCCTGTAGTCCCACTCTGTCAGATCTTTCCTGTGCTGAGGACCCCAGCACTGTGTGCATGACTGCAGTGGGGGTTCAGGGAGGTGGAGAAGAGGAGCAGAATCAGCTCCCTGGATGTGATGTCCACACTGCTTCTGATGCAGCCCAGGATATGTTCTATTTTCTAGGCCAAGTGCACACTGCTGGTTCATATCCAATTATTCATCCACCAGTATCCCAAAATCCTTTTTTGCAGGACTGATCTCTGACTATTCATCACCCAGTCTGTACCAATGCTGGGATTGCTTTGATCCTCATGAAGTTCACATATGTTCATGTACTACATGCTCTCATGCCAGATCAGAAGCTGCCCATGAGGCAACCAAGGGGTAGAAAGCTCTTTTATCTCAGATTCCCCACTTGGAAGGTGAGGGCGGGTGGAGCTGGGCTGGAGGCATCCTCAGCTTCCTCCTCTGTAGGAAAGAGCTTTGGTAAATGAGACCTGTATTCTTCAATTCCTATTAATTCTATTTCTTTCTCAGCTCTGCAGAATAAACTAAAATCCTTGTGCTGTTGCTTTTTTTTTCATAGTGTGAGACCATTCCCACTGTCTAAGATGTAGGAAACATGACAATCCTGTGTGTCAGAATTCTAGCAAGGCAGTTCAGAGGGAATATTATCACTTTGTTGTAATTCAGTCCTGTGACAGCAGTAAAGAGCTAATATATTTAAGTTTTTGCGTAACAATCCAATTATCTGTATCTGTTAAAGAGAAATTCACACAATCTTCTCTATGTCTCTGTAATCTATACATGCAGAGGCTCCCCTGTACATAAAAGATTGGCATGTCTTTAAAGAATTTGGTGCTGGAAATGAGCAGTAAAGCATAGAAAACTAAAATATAGCCAAAAGGCTAATCTTTTTTCTTTGTTTTCTTGATGGCATGATGGAATATTAAATCAGTCTAGGTTTAGGATCTCTCAATCACTCTCTGTTACCTAACATTTCAAAGTCAGTGCTTTGTTTCAAGAATTCATTGCAATGCATCCATGTTTTCCTTCCATGTTAGAATGACTTGTATGGACAAACCTCTGAAGGTTTATTCTCAGAAGAGAAAAAGCTTTTTGAAACATTTGGATTGTCTAGAGTTTCTAGCATAGCCAAGCAGTGGTTAGAATTATTCTGTCTTTCATGTTGAGATTATTTCATGCATCTTGAAATTTCATTTTTTTTTCTACACGCTGGAATTTGGTTTATTCTTTACAAGCTTTTGATTCCTGCAAAGATTCAATACCTTGAAATTAAAAGATTAAAGGATTCAGCATCAGAATGCTACATGATTAACTTTAATTGATTCTGAGTTTTTCCTGTTGAAAGGGCTTTCTAGCATGCACTTAGTAGCAGACACATGGTCCCTATTTTCCCTGACTTTAGGGATTTGAACACTTTCAAAAATTACTCTGTAGAGCAGGACTAGCCTAATTTATCTCAATTAAAGTCTTCATCTGGAAACAATAATGTAACTTTTATAAACTTCTGGTTTCAAAAATAGCAACAAAATTCTTAAGACTTTTTTATTCAAATATAATATATGCTTTAACACACTAGTTGAAAAGGAGTAAAAGGTGTAAGTATGATGTATCACAAAATATATACTTCAATGCTGTTGAGACAATAACACAAAGAGTTGGAAAAATTTTGCTTGATTTCATGTTAAATATGAATATAGAAGGTTTTGTAAATTGTAATAATTTATACAGAATCACAATTGGAAGGGACCTCAAGAGATCATCCATTCCAACTCCCCTGCCAAGGCAGCTTAGAGCAGGTTGCACAGGAACTTGTCCAGATGGATTTTGATTGTGTCCAGAGAGGGAGACCCCACATCCTCACTGGGCTGCCAGTTCCAGTGCTCTGCCACCCTCAGTGTAAAGATGTTTTTCCCCATGTTGAGATGAAACTTCTGGTGGTTTGATTTATGGCCACTGCTCCTCTCCTTGTCACTGAGCACCACTGAAAATAGTCTGTCACCAGCCTCTTGATACCCACCTTTGAGACTTCTACAGGTGTTGATGAGATGCTTTCTCAGTCTTCTCTTCTTCAGACTAAACAGTCCCAGTTGCCTCACAAAAGAGATATGCCAGTCCCCTAATCACCTTTGTGGCCCACCACTGGAGCCTTTCCTCTTCTTTCTTGTCCTGAGGAGCCCAGAACTGGACACAGCACCAGGACTGACCACAACAGGGCTGAGTAGAGGGGCAGGATCACCTCCCTCAACCTGCTGGCCACACTCCTCCTAATGCACCCCAGGAGATCATTGACCCTCCTGGCTGTAAAGGCACTGCCAGCTCATGGGCAGCTCATCACCCATCAGGACTGCCAGTCCTGTTCTTGCAGAACTGTTTTCCAGCAGGTCAGGCCCAGTCTGTGCTGGCACTTTGAGCTGTTCCTCCCCACGTGCAGGACCCTGAACTTGCCCTTGTTGAACCTCATGAGGTTTGTCTCTGCCCAGTTCTCCAGCCTATCAAGGTCCCACTGAATGGCAGCACAGCCTTCATCTGATCAGCCAACAGCCCAGTTCTGTATCATCAGTGACATTTCCTAGGGTACATTCTCTCTTTTCATCCAGGGAAAATCCAGAATTAAGCAGTACATATTCTATTGTCCAATCTGCCAAAAGCTAGGAACAACACAATCTATTAATATTTGTGCATCTAAACAAAATACCATGCCATTTATGACTAGAAATCATAATTTTCAAGTATTCACCTTCTCTCCTTCTGGGTTTGAGCCAAAGGAAGTACCTGGGACATTTCCTGGCATGAAAATTTCTTGGATAGAGGTGTTTTGGACAGTTCAGGTTTTTTTGTTTAAAAACGGTCTTTTGTATTTAAAGGGTGGACAGCACTTTTTTTTTTTTTTAATTTACTTTCAAAATTTATGCCCATCTGTATTTTTTCAGCTCCTCCAAGTGAAAATATTGGAGCTATTCATGTGGGTAAGTGTTTGCAGATGCAAGACCTACAATTATTGCAGCTTTTCAAAAGCTTCTTCACTGTGTTTCATGCTACAGAAACACATGTGGATGTAGAAACACAGCCATCACTGCTTCCCATCACACTGTTGTAATTTTGTTATTAGTTTTCTGCTGTAGTCTAAGAAAGTTGTGTGAAATATATAAGTAAATACTTAATTAGAAAAATAAAATTTGCCATAGTTTTTCCATGCTTTCTCCTGCAGATTTAAGTCCAATTCAAGCAGGCAGTAACAGAGCATTAACATTCTTCTGGTCTGCTGACTTAAGACACCCACACAGAGGTAATCTCCAAAGCTTTCAAGCAGCATAATGCACATACTGAGAAAGAAAACTGCCTGACGAAGCAGTTATGGAGAAATCACTTCTTTCTGTCTCAGAAAGGAAAGTGTGGTGTTTAACAGGCAGGGTGAACAGCTTTCTGTAGTGCCTGTATGCAGACTGATCCTCTTATGCACTTATGGCACACGAACAGCGCTCAGCTTCCAGAGCAGGAAGCAGGGCAGCAGGCCAAAGGCTGGTTTGTGTCACTTAAAATGCAGCCATTGATGAGTCTAGCTCTTTGAGTGTTTGTGTTGAGTGTAATCCAAACTGCTAAACAGTTTTTGTGCCTTTTCAGGACATCCACAGAAACTTTGTTCTTTTGCAGACGGAGCTGCTGGAGCATTGTTAATATGTTTTATGCCAAAAATCATTAACTATTTTTAATTTCAAGATTTCATTTTGAAGATGAGGCAGGTAATATTGAACATCCATCTATCTCACAGACCATATTTCCCCTTCAGTGCTCTGCAACTTTTCACTAACATGACTCTTTATTTTCTTTTTTATTGAATGAGCTACTTTCAGCTAAATTAGGGCAACTCTTCTGAAAAAAAGCCCAAAAACCACAGTTGTAGGCAAGTCTCTGAAGCAAAACTGACTTCAGAGCAACATGTGCATACAGAGAGAATGAGCAAAAACCCATCCTTGTTCAAAGCAAACATATTTGACTGTGAGTGTAAAAAAGACTATTGATTTCACAGCTCTGCACCTCTGACTTGGTACAACTAGAAAACCAAAACAGCAGAGTATGTGAATTTGAATGCCCTCTTCTCATAAGGCCTCATAAACCTTTTATCTTCTGGTTTTCTCTAATTAACAGTAACTTTGTTACTGTCCCTCAGTGACACTAGATGGCACTTCAGAGTAGTGGTGGGATCAGAAAGTCAGTAATTTTCTTTAGTTATTTTGCATTGAAAATTGTAATGAAATACATTAAGTTAATGTGCTTGCTTTGAACAAACATAATTTTTCATCTTTCTCATATTTTTTTACATATGAGTGTGAGGTAGAAAATGTTATCTGTTTTCAAAAATAGCTAACATAAGCAGAAATAGATTGTAGCAAAGTGGTTTACTAGCATCTCAAAAAAACCCAAAAAAACAAATGAGAAAAAACCTAAAACAAACAAACAAAAAAAACCACACACAAAAACAAGTCCCACCCCCAAAAAAAAGCCCAAAAAACCCAAACCAACTCCCCCCCCCCACCAAAAAAACTCAAAAAATAACCCAAAAAACCCCTAAGCTAATCATGGGCCAAAGAGCTGTTGCCAGGTCTTGTACTGAGAGAATTTTAGAAACAGTTTGTGGAGGTAAGTGAAGAAAATGTATGGTCTTGGAAATGAAAGCAATATGCTGATGCCAAGGATTTAAGAGCTGATCCTTTCTTGGAAATGAAATTAGATTTAGTGTCATTTATACACAAGCAATTGAGTACATGATAACTGTCCATAACCTGGTGCCCTGTAGGAGAAACCAGACTAAAAGATGGCCACACCCTTGCTGGCAGTAAGGAATAAGATGCTTTAGGCTACACCAGGAAACAAGGGTATTATTCTTTATGTGTTTGAGTGCAACACTTGTGACCATTTGCTGTCTTCATACTTTATGAAGAAATTGAGGATGAACTGCAGGGCCCAAAGACTTTCTACTTTAATTCTCTTATTTCTTTCCACCCAGTTGTTTATAGATTGCTTGTGTTTGATTTTTGGTTTTTAGTTTTTTCGCTTTTTTTCTTTCCTTGTTCTGTTTTTAAGTGGAAGAACCATCTGTTCTTTATTTATAAGAAAAGCAGATTTAAAAGTATTGGGCTTCCCACTGCTTTGAAGTCTCTGCAGATGCTGTGTGTGGATAGAAAATCCCATCCACCAAACACTGTTGGCGTGGCTGCACAGTTTATGGAAAACCAACAGCGTGTTTACCTTTCAGATTTGTCATGATCTTGCTTAGGTCTCTTGTTATAGGATTTGCTTACTCTGTTTCATTGAGAAAGACTGGAAATCAGCAAAATCCTGCTATCTTTGGAGCCCTTGTTTGTTGGAAATGAATGTGTTTTATGAGGACTAACATGCTTTAACAGCAAGCAACAAGCTTGATAGGGGACATATCACAGGTATTTCAGAGGAGGACCAGGCTCAGATATTTTCTTTTGGACTTAAAGTTTGCTCTGATTTGAAAGAAAAGCCTTAGTAGATGTTAAAACTACGGATGGAGAAAAGGGAAAGTTTGTGCATATGTTTATATGATGCTTTATGTAATTGTTATTTTTGGTCTGAATCTCTTTCTGCAACCATGTACATGCAAATTCTGTTTTCAGGCTAAGACAGTACCTTTGTTCTTGCTCGAAATGCTAGTGCTTAGTTTTTGCATGAGGTCTCTCTCTGCAGAATAGCTGATATCCAACCAAGAACCAAAAGGAAAAAAAAACATAATTGATGATTTTCTGGGGTGTTTTCCCTCCTGTGACAGAAAGATATAATGCACTGTTTGTTTCATTTAAAAATAACTCTCTGAAAATGTGAAACACAGAAGAAAAACAGATAGAAAGCAGAGAAATCATTGGCTGCTATATGAAGAAGATAGCTCAGAATTGTGCAGACATGCTTATTCTGTATTGGTTATAGTGAGTCATAATTGTTTCCTATTATTTACTACTGAATAAATGAAAGCTATAAAAAGACTATATTTGTTTGCTCCTAAAAAAATACCTATGAGAGTTAGGCACGAAAAAGTTCCTTGAGGCAAAAGAATTTCACACAACTTATTCTTACTCTAGCTATCACCATGCCAAAGATATTCAATTTCCAAGACTTAATTGAAGTTCTGAGACACTGATGTTATTCTATCAAAACAAAAGAAGAAAGACAAACACTTTGGAGTTTGCCTGTATTACATTATTCTTTAATATAAATGACATATAGGTTTTACAAATTAGAGAGACTGACCTTGGAGTATTAAGAGTCTGCAGAAGATTCTTTTCAGGTGATGTTTTTATTGAGTATATGTTTAGCTTTGAAGATTGACAGTAGAAATGTGCAGCCTGCCTTTGATGTGCTTCCTACCCACTGGTATGGGCTGAAGAATCCCAATTTACAAAGGGGTCCACATCACTCTAAATAGATACATCTACAAATGATGTCCCAGCAATGTCCACAATTGCAGTTATTCCATTTCATATATTTCTAGACTGAAGGTTTTGCTTCTACAGTCAAAATCCCACAAATTTGTCAGTCGGAGGAGCCTGCATATCTCTACTTCACAATTAATTCCTTTTTTTTTTTTAAATCAAAACCAGTAAAGGATGCTGACAAATGTACAATGCAGAATAAGTGAAAACTGTTATAGTTTTTTGTTTAGATAAATACATGGATTGATAACGATTACTAAACCCTTATACCATACTCTGCAAGGCAGTCAAGTCATAAAAACTGCTCTTGTGACTAAGGTGAGAAGGATTTGCACTAGAGAAATTTAGTCAACGAGCTCCAGATATAGGTTACAAGTTTTTTTACTGCAGACTACTCAATATTTTGTTCATTAGGATGATGTTAGGCTAGTTCTGAATAGCATTGCTCTAGAAGAATGGCAAACTTTAAAAAACTATGTGTACAATACGAATTTATTTTATTTTTCCAAAAATAATGACATTAGCAACAACTTTATTTGCCTCTGCTAAATAGATACATTCAGAATTATCTTAGAGTTATAGTGGATATTTTTAAACCTCCAGGGCTTGAAATAAATTTAAAGGAGGTAACTCTTACCTTCTCAAGTCTCAAGATGATTTGAGAGTCTTTTTTCCCTCTGTTATTTTTCTCTGTGTGTGGCTATAAAAATAACCTCAATCACTATTTTTTTCTTTTTTTTTTTAATATATCATAACTTGACAAATATTTACTCCGAATTTCATATACAGTGGAATCTGAAAACCTGCAGCATTCAGCAAACTGAAAAATGCCACAGAAAGCATGCTGGAAAAGAAGGCTGAAATAAGTCAGTTTAAAGCACAGTTGGCAATTCTTATTGATGGTATGCTCGCCCTTGTACATCTGTAATGTCTCGTTTATTCTACATCAATGGATCACCTCCACTTTAAAGTGAAGTTTCTGGCATTTGGCATTAATTGTTAGCAAGGTTTTTTTGAACAGGCCTATAAGGACAGATAGTTTAGCTGGAGCACAAGGGAACCCCGTCTTTAGACACCTATTTGTAATTGCCGATCTGTACTGCGGAGCGTTCGTGGATACACCGGAACGCCGAGGGCTGGATTTCCCAGTACTGCACGGGGTTGCTGAAGAGGCTCACGCCGGAATAGCTGGCCTTCTTGGTGTTGTAGCCAAGAGGGCAGAAGTCGTTGATCCCAATGGAAGCGATTTTGTTGTTATGAAGATAAACCACCTGAAAAGCATACGAGTACTGAAGTGAGAAATTGAGCTGTCGTGGCAAATAAGATAAATTATTTCCTATTAAATGCTTCAGATGTGTTTTGGCAGCATCATACAAATATGTCTTCTTTCCAAACAAGTCCTTGACTCTGTTTGCCTTTTGAAATACCTAGCATACACCCAATTGACATAATTTCTACAGGAAGGGCAGAATCTGTGCAAGACATTCTAAAAATATTACTTTCAGCTGATAGTACTGCAACCAAAAGAGGAGCCAAAGATGTGAAATTATTAATACAGCACAGTGGCTCAGGAGCATGCGCTGTACACAGAGAATGTATTTGATGCTAATTGGTTTCTCTCCAGCTCTAATATTTTCATTCTCATGAGTGCAACTATACAGGACTCAGAGCCAAAGTAAACACTAATGATGATTTAAAGTAGCTGATGAATATTATTTTGCTCCAGATTTACCACTTGAAATTTTTTTCCAAGCCAAATGAAGGGGGTAATTTACATTTGTGAGTCTTCATTCTTTGGGAACTTTCTTTCCTGTAAAATCTTAGTCTGGGTGCAGACTGATTTAAATTGCTCCCAAGAGGAAATATTTCTCGATATCTGGCCAAAGGACTTAAAAAATACTAGTGATGTGAAATGCCTATTTTGTCTATTTGCCCTCCTGATGGCGCTGTTTTGTGAGATAACAAAGGAAAGGTTTTCGGGAAAGGTTGCAAAATGTCACTTAGTAGAAAGGAAAAAAAAAAAAATCAACAGAAGAAATGTTGTTAGAACATATTTTTTGTGCAAAGAGGAAACTAAAGCACACAAATAATCCCATATTTGTTGTGACCCCCTCAGACACACAGAGACAACAAACATACCCCTCCAGATCTATACACCTTCATAAGCATTTCCAAAAAAATTTCAGAATAAGAGTCTTCCTGTTGCATTCATTTCCTTCATAAACCAAGCATTTATGAAACTTGCATCAAGTTAAAAATATCGTGCACGTTCCTGTTCAAGACTGAATAAACACACAAATATCATTGAGAATCTTTCAACTATTGCTCTCTGAGACAGCATGATAAACTTTACCTGTATATATTTGTGATCACCCAGTCCACTGGGTACTCTGACAAGCTCATTGTTGTTCAAGTGGAGCTCCCTCAGATGAGGTACATTGTTAAGAGAGCCATTCTCAACTGAAGAAATACTGTTGAAACTGAGACCCAGTCTGAAAAATTTAAAAAAAAAAAAAAAAGGAAACAAATAAAAAGTGTTAAACTTGCCCACATATTTATCTTTCTTGGGCTGTTTGCTTCTCTACACTGCTGTTGCAGAACAGACCAGGTTAATTTTCAGAATCATGCGTGATCTAGGTTAAATAAAAAAAGAAAAAGTTTGCCATGTGATGTGAACAATCATAATTATCATTATGTAATTTAACTTCTGTTTATGACACTGCATACTTTGATGAGTTATATGACTAATCCTGGTGTAGATACATACTGTTTACCTCCATAGGCACCAGTTTTTCTTTAAAGGATGAAACACTGAATAAGTGATATTATTAGGAGCACTGTCTGAAACTTTGTCAAACTACATAACACAAGTTCCCACAACTGTTAGTCTTAAAACTTCACTGCATAAAACTCCATCACATCCTTGTGAGGTACTGAAGTAGTTAGAGCCATGGAAGCAGGAGCTCAGTCATACTTCTTCATCCCTCTTGCAGGACACAGAAGAGGGACTTATACATTTCTCCTAAGTTCCAATCCAGAGTTTTCATCATAAAATCATCCTTTCTGCTTTACACATCCATGTACTAGGTTTGTAGCACAATTTAAGTTCAAGTTGGATTTTTTGAGTTTTTGATTTTTGGATTTTTGGAATTTTGGATTTTTGGTTTGCAATCACTAAACTACAGAAATTTTTCAAAAGACCCCCATAATTTACAATACTCTGTGTTGCAGTAAAGAAATCAGTCACATTACTTCAGGAGCTGTCATCATCAAGAGTATTGAAATTTTAGAAAATTATTTCTATAAAGGCTAAACTTAATTCATCTATTTTGCTCTGTTTTTCTTTAAACATTTTTTTTTTTAATATTGAGGAGGAAAATGCTCTGAGATTTATTAATAGCTTAATTGATAAGAAAACTTAATATAGGTAATAAGAAACCACAAGTTAAAATGATTTTCTATGGAGGAGTACTTTTAAAGAAAGCCTTCTTCACAGTTGTCTAATAACCTGTAATTCTTTGTGGCTTGTAGGAGTTTCAGAAGCCAGGACCTGAATCTAGAATAAAATCACAGAACTGAAAATTCTTGTTTGATCTTTATGGCTGAGAACTTTCCTAGTATTAATTAGTACTACATATAATGTAAATAGTCTTATCATACTAATTTAAATACAGCAATATTTTCAAGCTATTAAATGACAAAGTAGATTTTAATGAGAACTCTCACATCAACATAAACTTCACTCAGAAATCAATTCACAGTATCCCATCTAGCTAGAATTTGATAATGAAGCATTTTCATTAAAAATTATTAGAATTAACTTTCTTTTGAATAGAATATTCTAAGATTTAGGAGAGCTTGGGGAATTGGAGCCTACAGAGCAATTCAGTCTGAAGCTCTACAGAATGCTTACAAAGGAGTTCAGTGATGGGCGCTCATAGTGAATGTCTTTGAAAGGACTGGAGAAAAAAACCTCCAAATTTTGTCAGAGGGCTATTAATTCTTGTTTGAAAAATAACTAAATATGTGCTCACTACATATGCAGGTCTGCAAGCAGATGTGTCAAACCTAGGAAACCAGTATGAAAAAAAGTTGTTCTGACTCATATCAGTCTGTTGAAGAAAAACATCCCCTTTGCACAGGCTTTTAGGAATAGAATGAAATTATAGGAGTCTGTAGTGAAATGGATCTAAATCCCAGGAGGAGTGAAATTATGTGTAATTACATAAATGTAATGTCTTGCAAAAAAGTCTCAGTCACTTGGGGCTATGCTTAAAGATGAAGTAAGTCAATATTATTGTGTAAAACAGAGGGTGATTAAGAGTGTTTGGAAAGAATAAGATCTTCATCAGTCTTCCCATAGGAAAAAAAGGGAAGAATTTGAAAAATCACTCTTGCTTCATACATTGATATATTACTTCCTTTTTTATTAATGAATAAGTAACATTTTCCCAGTGTTTCAGTAGACCTCTTCCCAGTGTTCTAAGTCATTGAAGAGCATCATCAAAAACATATTCTCAAAACTGAAGAAATCCTCAAATACTTTTTCACCTTTTCTCTCCAACATCCCTGTGGAATCATTTCCACTATATTTTTGAAAGAAACTTCATGATGCTCAACACCATTATTATCACTATGGGCTTAGAATCACAGAATCACTAAGGTTGGAAAGGACCTCTAAGACCACAAGTCCAAATGTTAATGCAGCCTCGCCAGGTTCACCCCTAAACCTTGTCCCCAGGTGCCACAACCACATGCCTTTAGAACACTTCCAGGGATGCTGATTCCACTACTTCCCTGAGCAGCCTGTTGAAGGGCCTGATTACCCTTTAAGTGAAGAAATTTTTCCTAATATCTAATCTAAAAGTCCCTTTGTTTGGTTCAAATTCCCACTGTATGGAGCTAGACCATTCCAGTAAGCTTTATTAGAGTATAGACATTAATAATATTGGATGTGTAATGTGAATGTCCTCTTGGAGCTCATTCCTGCATGGAATCAGCAAAGTCTTTGTTGTGTTTACTTTCATAAGATTATTTTTTTTTTCACTGAATCATTCTATAAAGGCTTTGGAAAGTCTTAAGAGTAATTTTGCAAAAGAAACAAACAAAAAGGACAGATATTGTACATCTACTAGAATGCAAGGAAACTCAAAAGAGAATAAGCAATAGATCTCCACCAAGGTCTTGCATGAAGCACTTCACAGTTTAAAATTCCTGAACACAGTCAGAAAAATTACCTGTTTCTAAAAGCTTACCTGTGCTTTAGGGCAGCTATTAGACTGTCAAGATTGGGTTGGCATGAACAAGGTTCTCTGACCCTGTGCTAATATCTCTGAAAACTTAAACGTGTAAATAAGAGCTGGTTTATTTACACAGGGCTGGAGCTGTTCCATAGCGCCCTCCTTTCCTCATCTGTTTTGTTTTGTGTAATGTTCTCCTTGTTCACCAATCTGTTACCTTTCACCTTTGCAAAAGAGCATCTCTGACCATGCCAAGGTTACCTGCTTAAAGCACAGGGTGGAGAGTGGTTTAAAACTTGGAGCCTGCTCTGAGCAGCTCACCATTTCCACATCATGGTCAACAGAATATCTTCTTGCTCCACACAGTACAGCCACAATAGAAGCAGCCCAAGCTTAGATATTTTTAGGAGTCCATTGGTGCTTGCTGTTTAAAACTTTATGTCTAAAGCCAGACTTCTGACAGTGTTGTCCATGTGACTCTGCCTGTGGTGTTGTCCAAGTGTGAATGAGAAAAACAGAAAAACTGTGTCATCTGCAGGACAGCTCACATGCCCCACATTACCTCCAGTAGTGTAAATTACTCTCTACCTGAGCAGCTATCATCTTGTTCTGGATTTGGAAGTTTTTTTCATAATTTCTCTGAAAAATGTTATATTCTATACCAAGTCTCTGTAACAAACAATATCTGCTTCATAGTCCTCAAATCCATACTTATAATATAGTCTTGTCCTTTTCTAAATTCTAGGAGAGGCTGTTTTTTTTTGAGTCTGTGATAAAATATTAACATAAAACATTAAGTGAAATGTATTAGTTTATAAGCTCTGGAAAGCTGTTCTAAGCTTTATATCTTGCATTGATTTTTGTTTTCTGCCATCCTTATGACAAGCAGATTAAGATGAAAATCTATTAATTACATCCAGTAATCTGGTTAAAAGTCTGATTATCAGTCTTTTTTGAAACTATTTTTATAGTAAAATTTTAAAGTATTAAATTTGAAAATTACTTGTAGCAAAAGCCAGTTTTACTCTGCTGCATGTTTTTTGATGTGAATGGATTCACAAATCATTCTGTATAAGTGCTTTTTGGGAATTGTTCTTTTATTTTCCTACAGTTAGAGAAACTTACTAAACAACATAGTCACAGATTAAGAGTAAAGTCACTCTGACAGTAATAATTTTTCAATTAAATTTTATGATTTTTTTTTTCTTCTTACTCATGTTCCAGGATTCATTGCAGACTTGCCTTTCCTGAGAAACAAAGGAACCATTGTTGAAAGAAGTTTTGATTCCCATGTACTTTTTTCTCAGTTTCCAGGCAAACTGCATGAGCATTGCTGTGTTCCAAGAAAGCTGCATGAACCAAAGATGGACATGCAATGAAAGAAACAAAAGTCTAATTGTTATTTTTTGTTTGTTTGTTTGTCTGTTTGGGTTTTTTGGCTTTTTTTTGTTTTCTTTTCTTTTAAGAAGGTTTTTGTTTGTTTGCTTTTTGTAAATCAAACAAACAGTTGTCCTGAGCATATAGCACTCATAATTGAAAACAGATAAAAAGTTTTGTCAGGAAAATAAAAGAAGTGTTTGTTCTTTTCAATCAGTACACAAATCCTTAGAAGCCTTTCCTGCTAAGCTATGATTATTTCAATGATTCTAATACTCATGAAGCCCAGACTGATGTTTTATAATTGTGTGTGTGATGATTGCAATTTTAACTAATATTTCATGTGAAAAGAATAGATTAATTCTTACTTTGCCAAGTTGGTGAGTCCAGAGAGACTTTCAGCATCAATTTTGCTGATTTTGTTGCCATCAAGGTGAAGTTCAGTAAGGGATGGAGGAAGGCCTGAAAGAGAGAACACCATCAAGTTACTTTTTATTAAACTAAATTCTTATATTTTTAAAAAATACTTGAACTACACCAAGGCCCTTTTACAGTTGACAAAAGATTTTTTTCTAAACGTGCCAATGAACAATTCACTAAATGAAATAAAGAGCTTTCACAATCAGGGAAACTGAAAACAACTAGTAGCTATTTAGTATGAAATAAGACCAAGCTCCTAGAGTCATTATAAAACAGTTAACTCCTGAAAAATACCTAAATTAAATTCTTCTTATTTATTACTACTAGCCTTCATGATTATGTAAATGGGACATATAAAGAGCTCTCATTTTGACCAGACTATCCACATACATAAATGTGCAAATATGTGGCACCTAGATATTTGGCAAGAAACAGCAGTAGAAAATGCAACTGTAAGTATGAAGCAAAATAATTTTATTGTTGTTTCAGTTAGAGTGCATACTAGTTTACAAATTCTGTTTATCAGGAAAAAAAAGAGAAAACATATTTTACCTATCTGAGGTCCCTCAAAAGAACATCCAAAACAGGAAATACGGGAAGAAAAAAAATAACAAGCAGTATTAACTTTCAAAAATTTTCAGCCATTTCAAAACAATCTGTTGACTGAAGTATGAATAAATTGAATATAATTCCCTGTGTATTGGAACCATTCTTGTTTGTTTGTTTTGTTTTTAATAAATTACAATGAAATTGTTCTTATTTTGTAGGAATTTTCAATTAAGTACTTTGAAAAATAGCAAAGATTTCTGTTTTGTTAGAGGTGAAGTATTTTTGGCTTTAAACCCATAGATTTTTGAAGGGTTGATTTTATGTTTGTACAACTTCAGTTAATTCTGCATGAGTTTACAATTGTGTAATGCTAATCAGGCTCAATAACCAGGCTTGGAGGCTGAGAACATTCTTCCATCTTATATTTCAGCTATGAGACAAGGAAAGCAAAATAACACAAAATGACATTTTACAGTGCACCTCTCATGGAGCTTCTTGTAACCAGAAGCCAAAATTTTCCAAACTAATAAAAATCACCTGGTCTAAAAGCAGATACTTTAAGGACAGACTCAAAAATCTTCCATAATATTTTTTTTTTCCAACTGAGTGGAAGTTACCTCATTGTACCCATGCAAATCTCTGAAGTACTAATTGAATTTCTTACCCTTTGGGATGCTTGTGATGTTGGTGTCTGCGATGCGGATGTAGGAGAGCCTCTTCATCCCCTGAAAAGCTCCATTTTCAATGCCTGAGCTCTTGATTGGGTTGGTGCCTAGTTCTGCCAACAAAACATGGTCGTGAGCTGTGCTGCAGTGGGGGTACCTACATTCTTCAGGTCAAAGCTAATTTGGAGGTACAATTTATTGGGGCAGTTGTTGGCTTTCTATATATAATCACTGATCAAACTAAAAACAATGTCTTGGAAAAACACTCAGTTGTGTTTGTTACAATTTCTCATGCTCATACCTAAGACAATCACTTGATTCAGTCCGTTAAAGACAGCTTTCCTCAACTTGGAGATCTCATTCTCATGAGCCCGTATCTCCTGGAGAGACTTTGGCATGTTTTCTGGGAGTTCCTTCAGGTTGTTCTTGGACAGGTAAAGCCTTTCCAGTTTCTTCAGAGGAGCAAAAGCTAATGGGCTTATTTTGCTGATTTTGTTGTTGACAAGGATCAATGCCTGTGGAGTAAAAAATCAAGATCTCAGATGATCAGGAGGGAAATTACTTTGTGGTGAAACATTTTAAAATTATTATCATTATTATTTTCTAGTGCCTTTTGAGGTCTTCTGATGACAAATTTGGTGAGATGAAGAAAATGCAATACAGTACTAAAAACAAATTATAAACTTCTGAGACAGTGAAAGATAAGTCTTATAGAACAAATGCAAGTGTTACTTCATTGCTGAGACTGCAATGCAGCTTCTGTTAGCATCCATAATTTATGTGCACGAATAAGTACAATCATTGCATTTGAAAGCTGTGAAGAACAAGACAGTCACTAAAAAAAATATAAATTGTTTGTGATTTTTTTTCCTGATTTTGTTTATTTTAAGGATACTGTTACCCATCATCACACAAACCATTTAACCAGTTTCTCCTGAATGGGAAATTCTATTACTTAATTGAGTGAAGGCACAGCCCAGCTTAATAAAAATATACATAACTTCACCTTGTTCCTCTTAGTTCCTCTTAGTCTTATAAAACTGCACTTACTAAATTTCTGACTAATAACAACCTTTTTTTTCTTTTTTAGAGATATAAGGTATCTTTTTGGTAAGCAAAACTTTGTATGGAAGTGGGACAATCTGAAGCATCACGCTCCAAGTCCTGCAGTTGGGAATCACGGACCATACTTTGTCCTCCCTGATGGTGCCTAATCCAGTTCTCACAGCTGTGATATCTAGGGTCAGGGTAGCTCTGAGATTATCTCTCTATACAGCCAGGGGATAAAGGCCTCCATGAAAGCACTGTCATCTGTAATAGATCTCTGCATGTCTCTGAAACCTGACATTACTTCTAAATATCAACGATTAATTAACCATGACACAAAAAGGGAGAAGGTCTCATTACTCTCAGGACATAACACAGTAATGGAGAGTATTTCAGATATAATAGATACTTGGGTGACTCTTATCATTCCATCTGTTTGCTACCTACTTATCAGATTTACCACATGTTTGTGCAGTGGATTAGGTAGAAAGGGCCATATAAATATTGACATAATATCTACTTTATATTTATTACTAGGGCTTCTTTTTTCACCACCTCCATTATGCTAGTTTCAGAAACAGAAAACAAAAGTTGCTGTAAATACTATAGTGAACATTCAGGGCATTTTCACACACTTTCATTATTTTCAGAATTACATTTTAGTCTGTTTCTTGGAGGAAAATGGAGTGTCCAACTTATTCCATAACCAGTTAAGTATTAAAACAATGACAAGACTGTCAGCCTCTGTGACAGCACCTCTCCATCATGGAAACATGAAAGGGAAGTGGGCAGATTAAAATGGTGATGTGTTTTTCCCCTGATGGGCTCCTCTTGCAGATCTCCCTGAGCAGAGGCAGCAGTGTGTACTGTACATGGCTTCATCGAGTGCATGTAAAGCTGAACATATCTGGTTTTCATTTATATGCTAGCTAGAAAGAACTCATTTGCAAGAGGAGGTAGAAGAGGTCACCCACAGTTCAGCAGAGTATTTCCCTAACAATAAGCCTATCCCAAAATAAATATGTTGGTCAGTGGAAGCTGTGGCCTCAACTCATTTATTTGGGCCTGTATTACAAAATCTGACATGAAAACACATGGATACACATTGGAAGTGGTTTTCTCATTCATGATTGCCAGAATTGTGATACAGATGTAGATTATGCCCATAGCAAAATTCATGTACCTGTAAAGTATTAGGACATGGCAAAAAAATCCACTTATTTAAGAGTGGTATAGTTGGAATTGTGCCATTTAGGATCTTACATTGTTTTCATTTCAATAATCGAATTTGCTACTTCCTATGACATTGTTCCTTAATTTTATTAATTTCACCATGTATTTCTTTTCCATAGATCTCTAAGATCTTTTCCACAGATATCACCCAATCAGTTTGGGCTCATGTTATGAGTATTTGAAATTTTTATCCTATATTTTGCTTTGTACTCGCTAACCATTTGTTTCAGCTAAAAGTCTGCCTTTTTTTTTTTATTTCTTTTAATTTTGTTACCTTTTAAATAAAAAAAAAGGGCAACATTAACTACAGCTGACAATTTGGTGTGAAATATTTCTTGATGGAAATAGGTAGGCATATATTCAGCTAGGCACTGTAAATATTCTCTGAGTAGCTGACTGTTACATCTCTTCAGAGTGGAACTGATACCCCTGACCAAACCCAGAATTATCTAGGTACCTTGGATTAATCTGTCATGTTTTTCCAGTGCTTTCTCCTGAATATGTTAATGTTATCTTGGGGAAACACAGGGAATTGTTGTTGTATTCAAACACTCAAGGCGTCTCTCACTTAGAAACGATGGTGTTCTATCAGAGTTATGTATGAAAACACTAATTGCACAGTGGGAACGTGTGTTTGCTGGTATAAGGTGGGAAAGTACCCCAAGTCAGAGTTTGCATCTTTTTCTGTACCAGAATATTATTTCCCACTTAGACCCCTCTCTGCAAGTCCCTCCTCCCAGCATTTTAAACCTGCATGTTTTTCCCAGTGTTGTGCAGCTGTAAAGAAGGAAAAATAAACCCACACACTACAGTGTGTGAGAGACATTTTACTGTCTCCCAGAGCAACAACAAATGATGAGGATAACACACCAGAGTAGCACCTGGCAAGCCACAGCCCTGGATTCCTTTCCCACTTCACAATACCTCTATTATACACCATACTTAAAGAACTAAGTTATTAGCCTTGCAGCAATGCTGTTTACTTTCCTCAGAATGTGTCCCACATGGTTTGCATGTAACAAAAGCTAAATCAAACCAAAATAAAATAAAATTAAAAACTCAGGGGATTTAGAGGTCAATGAAAACAGGAACTAGGGGACAAACACCTAGGGAAAACATCTGCAGGCAGTGTTGCAGAGGAATGGATCTTAGGCAAAAACAGGTCACATGGATCAGCTATCCTGAATAAAGCCCAGATGGCATGATGGGACATTACAATCAGAGTGTTAAAGGACAAATGAAATTTTTGTACAGGGCAAGAAGTACTTGGAGAAAAAAAGAAGGGTCATCCTGAAAGTGCTCAGAGTGCTGGAGCCCTTGGTCACAAACACCACTTGCAATGCTGCTGTTATGAAATAATTTGACAGCAATGACAGCCTAGAACAAAAGTCACAGGAACTGATGCTTTTATTTGAAAATCTACCTTCTTCTACACTTTTCACTTTTGGAGGAAAAAGGATATTTAATTTAGAATAAATATTCTCCCTAAGACCTACCTTCCTCCTCACCCCCCCAAAAAATTGAAGCACATCATGAATTTACAATACAAAAGACTGAGCCTATAAATGTAGAGCTTTCAAAGTGATCTGGTATGGGTGCAAAAATAGATGGCCTTAAGTGAAAAAAAAGGCAAGAAGAAAGAAAAAGTAATGATACAAAAATACATAAAGTATTAATGTATCAGTTTGTTAGGTTTTGAAGTGTCATAGCAATTTCCCATGGATTAGAGAAAATACGACTTCCACCCTCATTTTCCTGAGATAAAGCTTTTTCCCTTTGTCATAGTATAGCATGTAAAATGCACTGTAAACATTGACTTATAATATTGCACCACCTTATCATGACCAGCAGTTTAAGTGTTCAGAGAGGGAAAAAAGCTTTGCTCCAAAGATGACTTTCTTTTTTAGTGAAACATCTCTGGTATTTCTGTAGTCAGGATAAAAAATAAAAACCACTGTATGACAGGAATAGATGCTGGCTATGTTGAAGTCAGTGGGAGTCTGGCCATTTAGCTCCCTCTGACCTGGTTTCCACCTCAAATATTTATTCCCAAAACAAAAAGGAGGATTCACAATTCAGGAAAATTTTGGAACCCTTGTTGGCAGACTTTTGTCAAAATACACCCTGACAAACTGCAGAGGCAGCTTGTGGCAGTCAGGTTGGAATTAACATAGAGTTGTTCCTCTTGCTATTACTAAACTTCCATTTTTTCCCTGTCTAGGGGTGGGGAGCAGGGAATTAAATTTTCTGGTGGAATTTCAATATATGAGAATCTCAGGAGACTGTTCTGAGGGGTTTCAATGCCCATTCATCTTAATTTAGCATAGTTTGAAGTGAGAGCCTTGCCAAAACCAGAATTAAGATGGAAAATTACCAGCAAACTTTCATCAGCCATATTACATAGTGATACACCTGTTTTGCCAGCTGGGGATGGTGCTCTTATCTAACATCAATTCTTTACTGATGCATGCATCCTTCAGGGTTTAAACTGAAAAGTCAATCCCTGACCCTGTGGAATTTCTTTAATTTCCTGGGTTATGTATTTCATTATTACCTGCTTTTTATTACAGTTCTGCTAGGAACAGTTATATCTTAAGAACTTTAACCTCAGGAGCCAGGCATCCCAATAAAAATAATAACAAAATTAATTCCTTTTGTTTACCTTATGTTTTCAGTTAAGTCATACTTATAACCTGGACACAGAGTCAAGGTTTTCTTCCAAATTATTAAGGATGTATTTACATTTATGGAAAAACTAAAAAGCCAAACATCCCAAAAACAAAACAAATCAAACAAACAAAACCTCTGAAAAATCAGAACTTGACATTCTTCTCTAATCACCCAAACCTAGGATC
This sequence comes from Cyanistes caeruleus, assembly GCF_971803275.1. Taxonomy (NCBI): domain Eukaryota; kingdom Metazoa; phylum Chordata; class Aves; order Passeriformes; family Paridae; genus Cyanistes; species Cyanistes caeruleus. The sequence continues at coordinate 39,242,747 of NC_141704.1, read as the reverse complement.
AAGAGGACACAGCTAAGAAAAGCAAGGAAAAAGGGATAACATGGAAGCAATAGAGAAGAGATGAATGAATTGTGAAGGAAGGAGATGTCAGAGAAGGAACAGCCTTTCAGTACAAACAAAAGAAGCCTGTGGAAAGCACTTTGATCACATACACAGGACCTTGTTGAATGATCTCACAAAGCAAAGGAGCCTGCTGCAAACCTAGTTTGCCTGGCCTTTGAGCTCTCACTGGTACCACTCAAGCAACAGGACTTGCACAGATCATGAGGTGGTTCTGCATTTTCCTTTTTCTTTCAACTCTGTCCTTGTCTACTGTGACAAGAAATTTTGGTCATTCATTAAATTTATTACAGTGGATCTGATTATTTTTATTGTTATATTCTATAAAAATTTCTTTTTTTTTTTTTTTATTAGCCTAATATGCCAACTCTCTCCAGAATTTTAAGGACCTCAAAAGGTTTTGTTCTGTTTTCTTCCTCACATGAAAAAATCTTTACCCATTGTACAAGAAAAATGTTTTCTGTGCACATGGTCTGTTTTATGCTCATTTCTGTGGAAAATCTCATTGTTTCTCAAGCACAATGCAAAGGTGAATATGAGGAGATGAAAATTCTCTGAGTGTTGTATTTCAGAAAAAATAACTTTTTGTTTCCCCCTCTGAATATTTGTTAGAAACCTAAAGCTGCACCTCAGTCCTGCCACTGATGATACCAAGAAATGGGTTCAGAGGTAGAACCTGGACAGAGTTATCTGTCTTTGTTTTCTCACAATATGATGGTGATTACTGATTCTTCATTCTGTGATTTACAGAGAGTAAGGGTTTACTTAACTTCTTTTCATGCCTGGGAAAAGGAAACTGAAGCTGTAATGAGTCATCAAAAGAATGGATAATTAAATTAATTTTTGGATCTCTCTGGGGGTTTTCTGTATCTCTGAAAGGTTTTCTTAGATTTTTCTTCAGGATTTTTTTTTTTTTTGGTTTGGGTATTTGGGGTTTTTTTGTTTGCTTGTTTTTGTTTTTTAAAAAAAGGATGGCATAACATTTTCTATTGCCATATGTTGTTTTTCCACTTGCTATTACTACAGAGTTTCAGTTTTTCTGCCTGCACATTTAGTGTTGATAATCCTCTAGTGTGGCTAAAGTCATAACTTTAAGTTCCAAGCTTAAATCTTTTATCTCTTAGGTCCTTTGCTTCAGTTCAAACGAATTTGGGTTTAGCATTTTGCATGTACAGCCATGGATTTGAACAGTTCTGCTAGCTTAAATTAAGTAAAGTTCCATTTGATTTCAGGCCAATAGTGCACTCATCTTCTTTCACTGTACTAGCAGTGTGCCAATTGAAAAATTCTTGTTGGAGAAGCATGCAGTCACTATTCTGTTGTTTGTGCTGTTCTTATAGTGATCTAACACAGAGCAGTTTCTTTCATCTCTTTCTCTAGGTGCCAGACATTCTGCTGGTTTGCTTTGGCTTTTCCACACAGCCTGCAACTCCATGTGCTGTTTGTGTAGGCTCCTCCTTTAATCTGCATGAGGGTTTACTCATGGAGTATTTTGGATTCCTTATTGTGTCCATGGGGTCAAAGTACTGAACTCCATCCAGAAATGTCAGTCTGCCTGGAAAATTCTGACAGTTTCATAGAAATAGAGACTTTTTTCCTGGCTTTTCCAATACCTTTCCTGTCTGACTTTTTTGCCACAGGTCTAAGTCATAAGCAAGGGTTTTTTTACATAAAATCAGACAGTTTTCTGAAACTGTGAAACTCAGTCCTCAGCTCTTAAAAAATAGTCTTCAATTTTCCCTCTAATCTCTCAAGGCTTGTGCTAAAAAAAACAAAACCAAAAAACACACAAACAAACAATTTAAATTTTCAAATAGAGTGAAGTCTCACTGTGTTTTTATAGCACAACATTAATAGTTTAGACACTTTTTCCTAGATAATTTAAAACAATAAAAATGTCAAGTGCACTATAAGAGTTGACTGATTTCTTGGCAGAAATCTATTATTTGCAGGTAAATATTCCTTTAGTTGCATCCTCTTCAAAGCACTTGCCTTATTTCCACAACTGCAAATTTTAGCTTGTCTTGGGAAATCCACTTAGAAAAATTCTCAATACAAAGGATATTTTGGTAGGTTCTAATTTCTCTTTCATCTCCAGCTCTGGGTACTCCAGTGATGTGTAGTATAAGCAGTTAGATTTGTACTGAAAGAGAAGCCATGAGCAAGTTACAGGTAACTCCTTTTTTTTTTTCTCAATGCCTGCTCTGGGTTGTAGCCCCAGCTGAACCTTAGGTTCAACCCAACTTATTCATTAAAATCTCTTCTAAAACTAATACACTTGTGGTTGATGACAGTTATAAGTATTAAGAAGGTATTTTAATGGATTATTCAAAAGCAATACAAACTGTATAAACTGCTAACTTTTTCAAGACCTGTTAAAATTGGGGTTTAAAGAACTGTTCCCTTATGTGAGCACTTCATGCAAAAGGCTAACTGCAGTTTCTCTTTTTAGATTTTGAAACAATAATACTGTTAATTTTTGTAAATATTTTTTAACAGAGTACAAGAAAGTTTAGTAATGTCTAAGAAATTTTTGATTATCACACTGTAAAGTGTGACATTAACCCAAGCCCTCTTTCTCAGGAAATAAGATTAAAAAGCACATGCACTTCATATATGTATCTCACATCCTCATATATCTTTAAAATAAATGTCATAATAGAGCTCTGTCAACAACAATGTTTTTGAGTTTCACCTTCTAAAAACGATACTCCCTCTGAAAAATATTAAATTGAAAGTTGGGGAATGGGAATCATTCCCAGTTATTACACAGGAATTCTCCTGCTGAGAGCAAAGATGGTGCCTAGTTACATAAACATACTGCATGACTAAATTATTATTTTGGGGAGAAGATTACAGAATTGTAGAATAGTTTGGGTTGGAAGGAGACCTTGAGAGAATCATTATTTGCTCTTGAGTAAACCCAGGAAAATTGCAGTTTTGAAGGTTATTTGTTAAAATTTATGTTAATGTATGATTTCCAGTGGTCCCTAAGCATGCACTGGGTACTTTTCTGAGTAAGCCAAACAAATAATTTCTTCCCTGAGGAGTTACTTATCTAATTCACTATTAAATTGTATCTATTGTAAAAAAAGAAAAAGAAGAAACAAAAACCAGAACAAAACAAAATAAAGAAAACCCCTCAGAGTTAATTTCAATGAGATAAAATAGTTCACAGCAGCATAACTCAGAGCAGGATGTGTAATTGAGACCTGGAAGTGGGCAGAAGTCACCGGGAGCAGTGATCTGCATCTGCAATACCATGCTCTGACTCATTTAAGGCAGTGTCATGAAGAATGATTGCCAAAAGATTCATTTCACTGATAAGAATTTTGTCTCTTTTAGTACCTCATAGATAATCTTCATTGAAAACACAGAACTTCTTTCCAAGGTGGAAGAAACCCAAAACAAATGGGCAGGAATTACAGTGTCAAATCTGTCCTGTAGCCAAAGAAGTGATTTTAAAAAAAAATCTGGGGAACAATTATTTCATTCTTAAACCTAGACCACTGAAATGTGATGTGTAAGAACGTGTTTTGTTCACTATAAGAGGTTATCTATGGAACTAGGTCAAGTACAGACACTTGTGCTAAAATTAGATGACATGAACCTCATCATGATTCACTCATGCAGATCCATTTGAATGGACAGTCTGACATTCATACTCTTTCAAAATTACCTTACTGAGGTGACATTGAAACAAATATTTAAGAGGGACTTTGGAAGAAATTAAAAGAGGTAAAATTTTATAGGATTTGCTTTCCAAGTATGAGTGGTTGACTGCAGATCCTCGTTTGAAACAGTGATTTTTTTGGGTGATGATATTGGAACCATTAATGGAAAAAAGTGGGACTTGGCTTCTTGTTTGTAAAAGAAATAGAATAGAATAGAATAGAATAGAATAGAATAGAATAGAATAGAATAGAATAGAATAGAATAGAATAGAATAGAATAGAATAGAATAGAATAGAATAGAATAGAATAGAATAGAATAGAATAGAATAGAATAGAAAGAATAGAATAGAATAGAATAGAATAGAATAGAATAGAATAGAATAGAATAGAATAGAATAGAATAGAATAGAATAGAATAGAATAGAATAGAATAGAATAGAATAGAATAGAATAGAATAGAATAGAATAGAATAGAATAGGCAGTAAAGAGACAGGCAAGAAAAGCCAAATAACACATTGTTCATAATAATAAAGGATCTAAAGGAGGAACACATAGAATAAAATGAGTTTTTGAAAGGCTAGAAAAATAATATTTTCAGGCATATGCCTGAATTAGAATTTTATTTTCAAAGAAGAGAGCATAACCTTTTTCTGCTCCATAAAGAAAAATATTTCAACAAAATTTAGGCAAAAGTATGAGGTATGCATTTTAAAATGTTGATAAAAACTATAGGCAGGGAGGAGGGCTTCAGACAGAGCAAAAAATTTAGAAACAGAGGAAGGTAGCTGTCTGATGGAAACTTGGAAAAGAAGAGGTGAGCCAGAAAAAAAATAGTCACAGAAACCAGGAAGGAAAATATTTCAGCAAAGAGGAAAGCAGACAGAACTGTTAGAAGAGACTGGCAGGTAAAGAAGGATGAGGATGGAGCTTTGCTAGGAGAAAGTTATTGCAAAACCACAATTCCACTGTAGTGCAGGGGGCAGAAGGGTAATTTGGAAAGATTCTTGAATAAAAATTAGTACAGAATATCTGCTGAGAAACATGGCACATAAAAATCTCTGTGAGCTCAGAGGTAGGAGGGGAAGGAATACAGTAAGAACTGAGTGAGGTGGCAGGAGATGGAAATAACCAAGTAACTGTGCCAAAGAGACTGAGAGCATAAATAAATACGTGAGAGAAGTTATGATTGAGGACAGGAGACAGGAGACAGGTATGAAGAGCTGAAAAGAGGTGAGAAGCTTCTGTAGCTTGACAAGAAAACTTGCAGGAGAGAAATGGGGATAGAAAGAAATAGGCTGGGCTGATGGAGGAAGATCACAAATTATTTAATCAATTTTCCTTAAAAAATGCATTACCAGGCCAAAACTACATTTTCTCCCTGTTTTTGTTGGCAAATACCTGTTCATTTATAAACTTACATGAAGATTCTTCAGGTTCTTGAAATCCCCTTCTTTAATTTCAGTGATTTTGTTGTTCTGTAAGTCCAACAGGGTTGTGTCTGGGGGAAGGTCTTTTGGCACCTTTTCCAGACCTAGGGATAGTGAAAAAAACAATTAACTTTGAAAGAAATTTTAAATAAGAGACTGTGCCATTCTTAGTAGCATTTTTCTTGCAGTAAACACCATTTCCAGAACTAATTTCCTGAAGCAGATTATGAAGACTTATTTGAAAGTGTTTCTGTCTTCAGCCAGTCAGAGAGTGTTTTATTTTGTTAAGCTGAACCAACATTTATTTATTCACATTTCCATTATGCCTTTTCTAAGAAAAATATCTGAGGTATAGCTTCAAGCAAAGGATTTAGTTTGGGAAAATAATTTCCAAAATGTTTTATTCCACTGAACTGTATGAATAAAAAATCCTTTTGGAAAGAGATATGATATTTCTTATTCTCACTGTGTGTTAGCTTTTGTGTACAGAGAACCTTTCCTTCTTTTTTAAAGGCTTTTTGAAAGAAGTATGATAGTTAATTATAATAATTTCCAGAAAAAATACAGTTTGTTTGACAGTAACTGAGTAAATTGCAGTAAAGTCCACCTTAAAAAAACCCCAAACTACCAATCCACCTCCCCCCTTTTCTTTGAACTGAAACTATGTCCAAGTTTTCTGGAGAACAAATCTCTTGGTTTCACTACAACTGCCAAAAGAACATCAGACAGTTTAAATTAAAGACTCTCTTTGGGACTATTTTCTGAATAGCTGATATGTAAGTCTGATGAAGTAATGGAAATGAAATTATTTAGTGTTAAATAACACTCGTTTTACTCAGCTTTCCTTTCATACTGTGACTTGGAGTAAAACAAATCTTTTATAGTCATTCTGATTTACCACAAAATTAAAATGTCCTTTCCTAACTAGCCTTTTTAAATTTTTTTTTAACAGAATGTGAAATGCTAAATGAATAGTAGGTAGGAAAATATTTCTAGACACTAATAAAGTCTCTGTATGGGCATGTATCAGAAGTGGACGTTTCTGGGTAAAATTATCTTTTTACCAGTAAAAGGTTTAACTTGTATTCCTGAAGCTATATTTGAACTCTTCTGAGAAAGATCTCTCTGCAAGTATTTCCAGTGTCCCCTTAGAACGATGGTGGACTGCATGATATTCTTCTCAGGGGACAGATTTATACCTATAAAAAAATCTCTCTTTGGACCTATATATCAATCCCATGCATTGTAAGCAGAGTGAGATATACTTCCCAGAGATAAGACGCTTTTCCCACCACTGCTGTGGAGATTCCATCCTTGGAGATACTCCAAATTTGTCTGGATACAACCCCAAGCAACCCCCTAGACAGGGTAGTGGCTGAGATGGTCTCAAGGGTTGATGTCCAAATTCAAAAATTCTGTGATTCTGTGATACTTAGCCATCATCAAAAATGTGTTTTCACACAGAGAATGCAGGTTTCTCTGTCAAAATCCTATGTGTAGCAAGAATCTTTCTTTTTCAATCCTTTCTTTAGAATATATGTGTGTATATGTAAAATAAAAGCGTGGTTAGATAAAAAATATTAAAATATTTGCATCAGATTTTTATTAAAACTGAGTGCACTAAAAATTCACCTGTCTGAGTTTTAATTACAACAGAATTCAAAAGTTTTAAAAAGGTAGAATCGTGAGGCCTGGGATGAATTAGTAAAAGCTTCATAAACTGACAGCAGCCAAAACTCACATCTCATCCTGTTTACCTTACTGATATTCAGTGCACAAATATCGAATAGATATTAAGATTATTGATATTACTAAATATGAAAGTTATTTAAATTTTCCTCATTTAGGCATGGACTTTGTTTTTACTTCAACAGTTGCAAAACCCTCATTACTTCCAGAAGCGTAGTACTAAAGTTCCAAATATATAAGAATGTGATACTGTATAATTTGTATGTTGGTTGTCTTTGGCCAGTTTCTTCCTTCAGTGAACAGGACTGATGTCAGCAACTAAAAATTCTTTCCCAAAAACCCCTACTTTTTCATGACCATAATTTTGTTATAACTTCCTACAGGCTAGCAACTTCTCCAGTGTCCTTCACATGTGAATCAAAAACCCCAAGGGTTTAATTACTTATATTCAAAGTAGCATTAGTATGTTCTGGTTGTCAGCACATTTTTGAGTAGGCTGGTACCTCTAATAAGTGTTATGGCAGAGAATAGGGTGCAAGAGCTATGCAGCCATGCTTTATGTGATGCCCTTATGCTTCATGTGATGCCCTTGGAACACACCTCGTAAGAGCACTTGGGGAACTCTTGGCTTGCCACCCAAGGGATAATTTGCCAGAGACTAAACTTCAAACACAACTTCCAGCTGTACTTTTCAGTTTCTAAAAGCTTAAGTGTTATCCATGAATATGGTAGAACTGATAATTTCTCAGAACAATAAAGTTAGGCTTTCGATGTTTCATATTATAAAAATAAGACGAATTTAATAATCAGAAATCCTCTTCTGAAAATTATTTATAGCATTATCTTCCTCTATTGTACTGGAAACTAGAGGGATGCATGACACAATAATTAGCTCTGCATGCAGGGTATAATTGCCATCACTTGAAGAGTTGAACTTTTTTGTTACCTATCCCACGTATATTGTAATGCATTTCATGAAGCTGTTTTAAAAAACATTTTCAAAACAAGTTATGGACATTATATTTATTTTTTTTTCCTTGACTTGCATGGGTTTTGAAGAGCAAAGAGTAGATGAGTACGGGGTGCACCTTGCATTATCAGTGAAAGCTATTTAATATATCCAATTGAATATTTCCAGGTGAAACCTACATCATCTAAAGCTCTCTAGTAGAGGAAAATCGTAATCTCACTGGAAGCTGGAATGGCTCCTGGGATAGAATTATCATGCCCCAGAGGGATTTTTTTGATTCTTCTGTCTGGGGGACAGAAGTTTAGAGGGGAATTGTGGGCTGTCCTTACTACTGATTTCTGAGAGACTCGAGTGATGCCCATGTCCTTCTGAAGCCGCATTGTACGATGTGATCACACATCCACCTACAAATGACTACTGGTGAAATTTATGTAATGCCAACCAAAAGGAAACTGGTGTCAGAAAATATCATCTGAGTCTCCTCTCAATCATTTGAAGAACAGTATACACAGATATTTCAGCACTTGACTGTGATGTTTCTATACATTTTATACATTTATACATTTTTATACATTAAAATTTGCTTCTTTAGAAAGCTATATGGAAATCTCTCATAGCAGTCTGAGTTTTTATGTGAATAACCAGTGCTACACAGTTTTTGGTTTTCAGCTCCCCAGAAGTATTTCAGGCTTCTAGTTCCTAAGACTAACTTATAACTGATTAAAAATTTAGATTATTCTGCCTTTCCCACTGCATGTTAAATTGAAAATATTTTTTCTTTTAAAACTTTGAATAAAACTAAGTCAATTATTATTAAAGTTGGTAAATATTTTTTAAAAATAATCAATTTATTCACAAATAAGAAGAAATAGTATAGCTCCACCCTTCCAAAATTCTTATTTACACTGAGATTGTGTTTAAATATTCTGGAATTAAAAGAGATTTAATTAACCAGCGCATGTTTCTTAGTCAAAACACCCTTTTGATTTTCACTAAAATATTTCTTTGGGAGAAATCATTACTTCCTCATAGAAGCTTAATGACCATCAGCTCCTGTAGCCCAGCTCAGATCTCAAATATCCCTGATGATTTTTTTATAAGTAGAAATTTCCTACTGTTCCACATTATCAACCTGGAGCAAACCATTATTCCCAACAGTATACACTCATGTGTGTAAAATGGTATGCACATTAAAACACATGAAGAACAAGATTAACCATAGAACTACAAAATGGCAAAAAAAAAAGTGTAAGTTCAAACATATCCTTTTTTTTAGGATAAGATGAGCTTTTTTTATTTGTGACAGAAGTTTTCCTAACTTTTCTACACTTCCTTGCTATGCAACAGATTTTTGAGATAACATACACCATCAAAATGTATTCAATAAGAGCCAGAATAACTGGACTGTTAACCAATTTCTTTCTCACACAAGAAAGGCTTGTCCACAACCACCTTTGGAGGGGAGATGTTACATGGACCAGGAACTCCTGCTTAGTGGGAGGCTGGAGAGGGTAACTTTGTAGAAGTTAAGCTTATCTCTATGGGCTCTCATCCTTGTGGGGTGTTGCATTTTACTATAATTTGTGAAGCAAATGCCAGTGTCTGTCTGTTTAGCTGTGATTGCCTCACTCCCAGAGAGGGCAGAAGGCTGGTGGGTCTGGAGGTTTTATGAGAACAGAAATTAGGCAGAGAAGGGCCAAGACTGGTACAATTCATCCCTCATCTGGTCCTGGAGAGGGAGTCAATCAGTGGCTAGCCATCTCCTGTGTAGCACTGCACCAGCCCAGCTAGCACATGCTGCTCTTTAGCCAGCCAAACAGGTGTGGGAGATGTAGCAAGAATTTGGGAATAGTGTGAGGATGTTATGGGTTTTGGTGTACACAGCAGGCTTTATTATTTCTGCAGCTGAGAGAATAACCTGCTCAGCTACAGGAGAGCTGTGATCAAGTGGCCATGGGATGGTTTAACCCACAAAGGAGAAGGGAGAATTTTGAAGCCTCCTGGCTATGCAGAGGTTCCAGTCCACTGCTCCAGCTTCTCTGCAGAGAGAGCCACAAGCTAGGCTGCATCTTGGCATGGAGCCACATTTCTGCTGGAGCCATACGACTATGCAGAAAAGGAATGCAAGATTTATGGGGCCAGCAAGGGAGACTAAGCAAGTAGAAGTCTGAGTCTGCAGCCCAGAGATGAGGATGCTTTCCTGAGAATTGCATCTTTCCCACACTGAGACCACAAAGTCTAAATAACAAATATGTGAACAGTGACAGTGATAAACAGTTTTTACAATTCTGTGGTTTGATTTTTTGGGGGTGTTTTTAGCATACTATGGGAGGTTTTTTTCCCTCCACCTATCCATTTTACAAGCAGCAGGGATGGGGCTTATTCCTCTGAATAAACCTTTGCTTCCCCAGCTGGAGAGCCTGGGCCAAAAGGCAGAGAGACATCTGAGAGCTGTAGCTCAGATACATGTGTTATTACATTGCAACACTTAGGATTATTATCACAGGGGCCATAAAATGGGGCTCTCTTGAAGACTCTTTCAGTTTCCTCAAGCAGCTGCTGCCAGCTGAGGAATTTGGACGGAGCTCTATGTAATTCCCAGCCGCGATCAGCGGTGGCTGCGCTCCCAGTGGAGCCTCTCCAGCAGCTGCCTGGGCTGGCTCTGCGCACTGCTGAGCTCTCCTTGCTCCAAGCCCAGCTCTGCTGCATCCCACTGAAGGGCAGCAATCCTCCCAGGGGTGGATGACCTTAGCAATGCCCTGAGTGGACTCTGGGGCAAATGAGGCGAAAGGCAAGTTTACAGGGTCAGGACACTTAGTCATGGAAAAGTAACTGGATCCAGGGACTGCTTTCTGGAAGGATGGCAAGGAACTGCTTTGAATGCTTTGACTTAGAAAAGTTTACTGATATTTTCCCAGGCTATGTGCTATACTATTTACTGGAAATTTGTTTTCTATTATGTGGGATTTGAAAATAGGAGTAATTTCATTATTTGCATCCACGAAATAACAATTGTCTTCTTCTACACACAAATATCTATGGCCTGATTCTCTCTCCCACTTTCAAACTAAAAGTTTCTCCTCTAGTTTCTCTACTCTTGCTATGAAATCAGCAGTAATATTTCTTTTCTAACAGATATAAAAAACCATTATGGAATGCATAAGATTCTTAAAATATATGTTCTTGAAGGTGATTCACAGCCATTTTTTAGACCTTTTTCCTGTTCTGTAGTCTGAAAGTCTCGTAAGGTCCATTTTGGGCTTATTTTTATCACAGATTATTGTTTTTGTATATGTCTGACCCTTCTCATAGGAAAGAAGAAGAAAACAAACTCCATTCCCTGCTGAGGTGGCCCCTCACAGGGGTAGACTTACTGACCTGTTACTATACTGGGGTGTTTTTTCCCCATTTATAACATTGCTTCCCAGAACAGAGTGAGGAAAGCAGAAAAATAGAAATGAATTCACACACATTGTGATCAAATGCATAGCTCTCCATTGTGACAGTGCTAATAATTACAAAAGCCCTAGTAAAGGTATAAAAGTGAATGCATAGCTTTATCTGCTCTTTTCCACCTCCACACACTCTGAGTAGTGAGCACATATTTCAAAGCATAACGGATATTGCAAGCCACAGCTGTTATGAATTATTTTTCAGTGCTAGTCACATTTTTGGTAAAGATAGAGTCAGTCTCCTGGCTCCAAAAGTTAATACCTAAGAGTAATGATATATTTTTGAAGCTAAAATTTAAGCAACTTCTCCTTCTGACTTTTAATGACAATGATCTCAAATGAATGAGCCTTCTGAAGAACACTAGCATCTTAAATAGGCACAAAAATATTCTGACATAATCTTTCCACTTCAGAGATTAAGACACTAAGTGAAATAAAAATCAAGTATTATGAGTTTTCTAGTTAACTCCTAGAATCATCAGCTTTACATTTCCCACTGCCATGGTTGCAGACATAAAACATCCCATCAGAGAGCAGCAAGTGACCCGTGTGATTGATGCAATCTGCCAGCACCATGTGCATAATGGCTTTACTCAAAGTGGATGCAATGCAGAGGTACTATCTGTGAGTACTCACACAGTTAGGTGAAACATTTATTCCTTTACTTGCCATAAGAGAGCATTTCAGTAACTCAGAAAAGCGAGCATTATCTAACAAATTATGTTTTGAATGACCCTTTGGAGTAATGTAATTTGATGTTTACCTCTGCTGCAGCTCAAGTTAGCAACAGGCAGCAGATGACAATTTGAGGATAGCTCTCTCAATTTTTACTTTGGGATTTACTAGAATTGGCTCTAACATAATGACATAAAGAATCATTTGGGGGAGGTCTTCTCTGGTTTCAAGTAAACTTACCCCTTCCTGTTCTGACCACAGAACATTACACAGCCCTAGTTTATAACCTGAGGACAGAGATATGTTCCTGGTTATTTCAGGTACTTCTAAACATAACACTGCCATTTTTCATAAATGTTTTAGACTTGTTGTCAACCTACTCTCACAAAAACATAAAATGGAAGAAGCTGCTGTGGTCATGTCTGGACACAGTGAATAACAATTAAATAAATTTTGGAAGAAAATTTTCTGACTTAATTGGGAAATCTACAGACCTGCTTGTTCCTTCTTTCTGCTACAGGATGTTAGATATACCCTTGCAACTCTTAGACATATTTTCTTTGTAATTTTTATTTTGTCAGACATTTAGTGATAGAGCTCCCCCAGGTCTTTTCTAACTCTAGCAGTCATCTCCAGCCCAGAAGATGTAAACTCTTTGCCACAGAGTAAAATAATAAAGAAGAGAAAGTAATTTTTTTTCCCTAATCCTGACAACTTTAAGATTTTAAATTAATTCTTTGCCTTTGCTCCTATTACTCTTAAGTAGAGATACTCAACAATGAGTTTGATTATTGCACCACTACAGACACTTTTCTTCCATGTTGCCCTAAAATATGAATTCATTGAGAAACTCTTTAGTTTCTGAGGTCCACTCTGGAGCAGTAGAAAGGAAAACATGTACTCTAGAGCAAAAAAACTGAAATAATTCTAGGCTTTCACATTTTAGGTGGTAGAGGAGGTGCAAGCAGAAACTTGTTCTGGGACATTACTGCACATGCCAATGTTGTATTACAGGACCAAACTGCACGTGTTTTAAAAGCTGTGACATTTCTATAAATAATTTCTCCATTTGTTTTTTCTTTGCCATTAAGTCCTTAAAGTTGCCATCAGGTGGGCAGAAGTGGTTTCTTGATTTTTCTGCTCTTCTTAAAATATAATCATTACATTCCATTTCTTAAAAATTAAAACTGTAAGCACCGTCTCCTTAACAGATTTTTGTAGAAACTAAAAACACTTCAAGTAGGTCCCAGGTAAGAAAACAAAGATGATATGGGATGCTCTCCCAGATGCCTCCTCATATAAGTATACATGGAGAGAATACATAAATTCTTTAGGTATAAATTTTCGTCTATTTCATTTTCTTTTGACTGCCTAGTGCTACAGTAGTGCTGCCTATATAGCAAGTACAACCTTACTAAAATCAGTCATCTGTAGAGAGTTGTTTGAATCTCATAATTGGCTCCATAAGTTGAAAACTACAACATAAATCCCATCTTTTTATATTTTTCTTTTTTTTTTCCTTCCCCCCCCCCCCCCCCCAAGAAAAAACCTATGCAGGCATGGTTCTTGGTCTTGAGATCCCTGTGTGTCTGTGTTTATTTTTTCCACCTCTATCTTTGCAGAGAAGCCCATCAGCAAGTTCTATTCTTTTGTTCAACTTGGAGGAGACTGAGGGGAGACCTGATGGCAATTGACAACTTCCTTGAGAGGGGCAGAGGAGGGGCAGGCACTGATCTCTGCCCTCTGGTGACCAGTGACAGGACTCGAGGGAATGACCTGAACTTGTGTCAGGGGAGGTTGAGGTTGAATTTTACAAAAAAAGTTCTTCACACAGAAGGTGTTTGGGCACTGGCAGAAGCTCCCCAGGGAAGTGGTCACGGCACCAAACCTGAGAGGGTTCAAGAATAACTTGGCATCACTCTCATGGCACATGTTGTGAATCTTGGAGCTGTTCTGTGCAGAGCCAGGAGCTGGACTTTGATGATCCTGATGAGTCCCTCCCAACTCAGAATATTCTGTGATTCTATGATTATCTACTTTTCTTTTATAGTGTAAAGGACCACAGTGCTCTATGTAAGAATTTTAAATACAATACAGACAAAGAGACGTGTAATTCCAGCATTTGTCATTTTTTTTGTAAGGGCAGACATGGAAAATAGGATAAATAAATTTTTAAAAATGGCAATATATTTTGAAGAACACAGTTTTTGATTTGAACTTGTATATTCAGAAAAGAAACCCTTTATTTTTCTGTTACCTGATTATCTTCTTTTGGACCACTTCCTTTTAATCAAGGATTCAGGGCATTTGTAAAGCAAAATATAGACCACTGGGTGCATATTTGATAAGGTTGGACCCTCCAATCTAGGTTTGAAACTGGTGTTTTGAAAATCTACTTAAAACTAGATTTATAAAATACCATGAGAACTGGACTGTGTGAACAGAGTTTTTCTGGAGAGCTGGGTGCTAGTACCAGAAGTGTCTTGCTGTTATCATTGGTGACTTCAGACAGGACCCAAATTCCTAGATCTCCTCCCTGTTGCTATGGGCTCTCAGTGAGCACTGGGAAGGAGCTTTTGGACTCTATCTCTTTCTTGGCTGGGAACCCTCCACAATTAAATATCAGAGGCTTTTTGTTGTGAAAACACAGGTATTTTTAAAATAGTTATGTCTTACCAAGTAACACTCCCTACAAAGGTGCTAAGAACATAATACACCTGCTAGTCCATAACACTAGGTCAAATAGGGAGTGACTATTTAGCATGTTTTAAACATTGTAATAACTATAATCACTTATAATTTACTCACATTTTGCTATCTGTCTATTAGCTATTTATCAGTGCATTGGGAAATTTTAGAAATGAACCATTGTGACAGAGCAAGCCAGAAAACAGTCACTTCTTGTATCACTTAGACTTGGCAGTCAGCATTTCCATTTCTGCCACTAGGTTTTCATAAATGGCATTTCCAAGTCCAAAGCAAGCAAACAAATCTAAAAAACTAAGACAAAAAAGAAAACATATAAAGCTGGTCCCTGTTGAAGTAAGCAGTAAATAAGGGAGGGATGGATTTAGAGTGGATTAATTTTCATCTAGGTTCATGTTTATCAGCTGAAACTGGAACATCAGTACTTCAGGTGGTGATTCAAAAGGCCTGTGTTTTTACTGCCTTATACTGGCAAAAGATAATGGTTTTTTGTTAATATAAAGTAGTCTACATCCAAGCCAATATTTTTTTCTTGAGAATTTTTC
The DNA here is from genome assembly GCF_971803275.1 of Cyanistes caeruleus. Lineage (NCBI taxonomy): Eukaryota > Metazoa > Chordata > Aves > Passeriformes > Paridae > Cyanistes > Cyanistes caeruleus. The sequence continues at coordinate 39,227,547 of NC_141704.1, read as the reverse complement.
AAGAGTGTTTTCTTATTATTTGGTTCTTGATTTAATAATTTTTCAGAATGTACTGGGCACAGGGCTTTAATTCATGTTTTTTAACTTCCAGGGCATCCCCAAAAGAATATACCCATGCCAAATTTATCACACAGCAAAGATGGCAACATGGATTTATTTTTCCTTGCCTTAATCTTAACACACAATTTCATGAATCTGAAAGTAAGTTGTACAGCCAGCAGTGGTCAGAGTTTGGTTCTCCAGGAGTGATGTATCCTTTCCATCACTGACATCCACCTTAGACAGGATGAACCCTGCATGGGCAGCCTAGCTCCCCCCATGTCTGTGAAAGGAAAGCTGACCACTCTTAGACTCTTAACATCCTGTGACAGCTCATATAGATGCTCCATTCTGACCTCCAACACGTTAAGAGTATTCCAATTCACCCAGCCAGCATGTGGAATGCCCAATGCCTTGTGCTTGCTGGCAGCCCAAATGATGTTGGGCTGAAGAATGTCAGTTTTAAGGCCAGGGTCCTGTGATGTAGATGCTGTTCTCAGTATAAGTGACAGAATACTTTGCCAGATTTCATGGCTTCTTTTTTAATAATAATAATTTTGGTAAATGATCCAGTTCTATGAAGCCAGCAGATTTCATAAGAGTATCAGCTTCTATTAAGCATAAAAGGAGTAAGACTTTAATCTTTATTGTAAGAAGAGGAAAAAAAAAAAGAATTAAAAAAAGCATAAAAAACTTGTCCTAAAGGCTCACCAGTAACAATATAAATTCACAAAAAAAAAAAAAAAAAAAAAAATTTTATTTGTTAATGTCTGGCCATTTAAGGATACATGCTTTCTTTTATTGTGTGCTTACTAACCTATAAGATTTTGAGATGAACATTTTGTTTTAAAGATTATGTTTCAAACCAAGGTATATTCCAAAGGAGATAATTTCCTTTATAGTGAAAAATGAGGTTCTCACATGGAGTCAAAATCAGAAAATGGGTATTCAGATATTTCTGGAAGATTTCATACAGTGAGATAAATTATCTTTTTCCAGCATATAAATTGCCATGTTACAATGGTTCAAGTGTTGAAGAGCCATCCATTGATATATTGAGACACTCTGTTCAGATAAACTGCCTCATGTTACCAGATCCCAGTGATAATACTTCACATATCTGTGAGCTTTCCATCTCCTGATCTCAAAGCTCTTTTCAAACACACCCTGCAACATCCATGCTATGCTTTAACATACTCTTCTTTATATAAGCTGGAGAAACCCTGCATTTCTGAGCTGTGAGCAAAATTTGAATTTTAACTGTAATATTTTTGAAATTTGTTTGCTGACATCTCTCTCTCACACACCTTTTGGAAAGCACAAAACCTTCATGGATATTCCCAGAGAGAGAGATGGAGAGACCCTCACGATGCCCTGTAAGGTCTCCAAGGAGGACAATCTCATTGCAGCCTGTATAGAGACACTGCTCATTTAGAAGGGGCTGCCAGACTCATTTGAAGGTGAAATAAATCTCTGACCACCACGTCTGAGTGTGCTTATGAAGTATTCTGCATCTGCTGCAGGGATGAGTAATCACACATACATCCTCCTGCCTACCAGGGCGCTCTGGGATGAACTTTGCTTGAGACTCCCTTTGGGAGGATGAGACTTTAAATGGAACTGTTAATCCTTGCTAGAGTTTTTGAGAGGCGTGTTTGCCTGGCCAGCTGACTGCACATCTTCCCTGTACACATTACTTTAAAACAGGGAAAGTGGTATCTGAGCAGCTACATCAGTTACTTGCCACCTGTACTGTGCTCTAATAAGGAAGATGTTTGTGATTTCTATGGAAAGCCTGGATATAACACAGCAGTGCCTCATACTGAAGCATGATCAAAAAGTGAACCTATGGCTCTCCTCTAACAATGGGAGGCAGATTCATAAAAGGAAGCACTTTTATAAAGATAGCCCAGTGGCCTTCCTTGATGAGATCTTTGAGCCTTCTCACAAAGGTAATGCATCTCATGAAATGTAGGCACATGGAGTTCTGCTTTTGATCCATCAGTAATCAAAACTTAGAGAGAATTCATTTTCAGGATGTGAGAAGGCAGCATTCTCTTTCTTGCCAACTCAGCTCTTGGCTGGGAGGCAAAATAAATTAATTTGTAGGTGTGTGCTTAGGAAGATGTGACTGAAGTTTAAGACTATAGGAATGCAAAAATTCAGCTGACAAGAGTGTAATTGGACCACTGGGCATTTTTTTTCACTGTTTTTATTGAACTTGGATGTAATTTTTTGTTATTCCCATCCAGTGCTCATGAGAAAAGGGGAAAACCTGATCTCTGGACTCTGGATCCAATAGTTTGCTGTGGTTTATTCACATAACCCTGTGTCAGATGGTTGTTTTTTGTCAGATGGTTGTTTTTTTCTTTATGAAGTAAGAATCTACAAATAGCAAATGCCCACTTAAGCACAAAAGCAACAGGCTGAAGAAGAAGACACCTCTCTATATGTTGCACATGTTAGGGTCCTCCAGCTGCCTTGCTCTAGGCTGTCCCCTGCATGCATGGGCTCCTGGCCGTAAACACTCCTTCTGTGCCAGAGAGTGAGTAGGGGAAAGGATCCTGACTCAGGTTTCAACTTTCCTTTGTGAGAATTTATTTAGGAAGCTCTTAATATGTCCTTGTGAGGACCCTTGTTATTGCCCGAAATTTTTCTTTAACTAGTACCCATGGGACTAGATGACTAAATATGATAATTTTGGAGGACGGATGTAGCTAATTTGGTTGGGTTGAAAATGCCCAGAGCTGAAGAGAGAGGCAGGCCAGGAGCACAGGTTAATGGGGAGGCAGAGCTGTCACTGCTAGTTTCATGCCTTCCATGTGCAAATTGCCCTCCTGATCCCTGAAACACGAGCAGCCTTCATCCCACATCTCAGGAGCACACGAGGTCACCTCCACAGCTTGCAAAGGGCCAGCAGCTGCCTTTCCTCAAGTCAGTAGGTAAATATGACTTTGTCTGGGTCTGTCACACAGAAGTGAATTCAGAAGAGTAGAGGGCAGGCTTTCCTGTGAGCAGGTGGCACACAGCTCTCCTGTCCCAGCTTGCAGGGCAGCCAGCAGACCTGTGTCTTCATGAGCCTCACAGCTGGGCCATGTCCCATTCAAGGCTGTCACATGCGACAAAGATGGGTGAAACTTAATGCCAGGGTTGGCACTGGTTAATAATTACTTCCTTGAGCTCTTCCAGGGAAATATTATTTATTTATTTTTCATGGCTGCATATTTTTAGCCCAGGGAGATCTCTTTTCCTTTGTACCCAAGAGCTGGATGTTATCAGCCCAGCTGATCCAGAAGCATGATCCTTTCACTCCATGATATGCAGCATGTGGGTTTAAAGAAAGCTCAAAACATATCTCTTTCTTTTCACTCACCCCATTTGAAATTATCTGGGAAACACTGACCTGTGGCCTTAATTTCTGTGTCTCCTTGTCAGTATGGGACTCTACTAACCCAGAAGTATCATACACAATGGACTGTAAACCTCGTATGTGTGAGGTTCATGGGCACAGGAGCAAGTACAGGAGCAAAGGGTCCCTGTGTGAATGTCTCTACGTTTTTACCAAGTGAAAGCTCATTGTATTCTGCAGAATTGAAGCAGACTGACTGAGAATAAGTTCTCAAAATAGCTTAAATTCCATCAGTATTACTAAGTGTAACAACAATAAAAAATAAGGCTTTCATGGCATGTGGGGAACCTCCTCCCCACTCCATGTTTGCTCTTTCTGGCAGCTAAATGGTAAAAAAAAAGGAAAATATTCTTCAGGACGGACAATACTGTGAAAGCTTTATGAATGCATGGCTAGGTTAGCCCACACTGCTTTGTGCAACTTGGCTTGCATTGTTCACTGGGTCTTTGCCAAACATATCTGTTGTGTAATTATGTGGCTCACTTTAATAAATTCACAGAAGTTTCTAGGGGTGTAGCTGAAGTTTATTATTATTATACAACCCCCACCACAATGAGACATAAATCCTAATTGGTGGACTTAAAGTAGTTATCAAAGCCAATGTTATAACATAGGAAAATGGAAACACCCAGCTATACATGTAAATAGCTGGTAGAAAACTTAAAGAAAAAGTTCTGTAAAATCATGAGAAGTTATTTGCCTGTTTCATTGTGAGCAAAAGCAACTCTAACTGATTTTCTGCACTGTACAGTAACCAAGATTGAATAATACTGGTTTAAACTAAGAGCCATCTCACTGAAGTCAGCTTCATTAATTGAGACTTCTGCATGGAAAAGTAAAAATACAGTGATGGCAGACATGGCTTCACATCCTGCTACTCTGACTGTGCACACCAGTCCTTCCCTTACATAAGGGAGTAAGGAAAGTTTGTGAGAAATGTTCTCATGGTTTCAGCTTACATAGTGTCTAAATATATTTAATGAGGAATTCCATAACGTGTTCATTATTTTGGTGCGTTGCCAAGCTCTTTACTCCAAAGAGCTGGTTCCAGGATATATGATTCAGTTGGTGATTTCATGCTCATGTATTCATATGGAAATGGGATGACTTCAATGTTGAGGTACTAGACAGTATGATTAAAGGTGTTGGACCTTGGACTACACAATTTAGAACCTTTAAAAATGTTTCCATCCCCACATCTGACCTCACTGCCTTTATTTAATATTCATCTGAAGGAATAACTTTGAACAGTTATTTTCTCTGCAAGAGAAATCTGTGACATTTCAAAGAACAAATGAAATGTAGACATTTAAAATATACATTAAAAAAAAATAATAATCAAACAGTCTCCACAGTGATAAAAAATGCCCATCTGGCCAGGGCTTTGTGGCCCACTTGGTAAATTCTGGTTAACTGCAACTGTAGCGTATTTCCTTGGGAAAAGCCAGTTACGGAGGGACGGCGCGTGGCAGCCTCGCGATCTCGGCTGCTGGCCCGCGGCTAGAAGGCAAGTACAGAGCTCTGAAGTGCTCCTGGCTTACCTAGGTCAGAGCACTGCACCACGCGAAGATGGCACTGGCAGCGGAAGGGACACACCGGTCCAAAGCCGGATATGACGGGATCATCCGTGGGAGCCATGTCGGCCGAGCCCTCATCCTCCAGCATGAAGTCAAAGAGGCCCTGCTGGTGGAACGGCTTGGCCAAGCACGCTGGCAGCAGCAGGACAAAGAGCAGAGCCAGCCTCTTCATGGCTTAGTTCATCGACTCCCAGCAGAACCTAGGATTCAAAGCAGCGCATTAACAACAAAAGTAGCAGCTTCCCATAGCTGCACAGTTCCTCCTGAAGGAGGTCCAGCTCATCCACCAATTACATAACTGCTCCTTTCAATAAAACAAAACTGAGCTGTAAAAATAGGACAGTTATGTGATAGGAGTCTGGTAACTGCCTTTTTCTTTTTTTTTTCTTATTTTTTGCAGAGCCATTTTAAGGCAACTGTAAACACATCTGCTTGTATATCTAGAGTAATATTTACTGGGAACAGGCAGCGCTGTCAACTTTGTGATGCAAAAAAGTCAAAGCAATAAGCCACATTTTCCATGTGCCTGTTTTCTGCCAACATAACAGTCTATTTGATTTCATCAGCATTTATTTTGTAGCAATGGGTTTGACCCCTAGGGATAAACCTGAGGTTCCCAAACTCACTGTTGTTCAGTATTTCATGTCTTGAGAAATATTCTGAAGTGTCGATTTCTGTATGTTTTAAATTATAGCCTAGTAAAACTGACTGAGAAAGAGTAGGATTTAGTGACAGGGTGGAGAGTGAGGAGAAGATCTTTACTTACTTAAATGTACTATACTTCTTTCCTAGTTCAAACAGCACAATAAAATGGAATGCAGTGCTGGTTATATCGAATATTCTTGGCTTTCTTTCCAAATTTTGTAGTGTTGTGTGCACACTTTCTAACAGGACTTCAGGGCTTCATTCTGCAGACTTTCATTGTCAGGAGCAACTTTACACAAGTTGTGTGAAGTGTGTATTGCCATAGATATGAAAAAGAAAAGCTGCTTAAATAAATGTTTTCAGGACTTAGGCCTAGATGCATATCAACACACTCTAGGTTGTGATACCTGTCTTGTTGTGCACTAAGGAGAAATTACATTACCATTTGCAGGCTGGTATCAAGGCTGTGAAGACCAGATAATTTTCTTAATATTATTTTCTTTTACTATGTGTTTTATATAATGAAGTTCATACTTTACTAATTTGAAATCTGCCTTCAAATTGCCAAGTGACACAAAGGCAAATTTGTCATTTATACAGGAGCTGTTTTACTAAAACAGTGGCATAGTCCTAAGTACAGATGCTGCTCTTTGTAATGAAAGCAAAAATGTCCACTTGCTTCTTCGGACTGATATCTTAGAAACACCTTGTCTGGGTGCTAGCTGGGATTATTTCTTTTTCTAGAAGAAGTTATCTAACAGTTAGGGGTGTGGTAGAGCATTTTTCAGCTCCATATTCATTGTTGGACAAAAAAAAACTGGGAGAGGCAGAAGAGGAGGGCAGAGTAGAGAGGCTCTCCCTCTCTACTTTGACATATGGAACCTACCAGGTAGATGACAAGAATGAACAGATTATATCAGGTGAGAGTAGTTTACTAAAGCCTGCCTTTCTAACATAATACAACCAGGTACTCTAAAAGGAATGGTTAGTGTTAAGAAAAAAGCTAAATAATAATATATAAATAATATAAATATAAATAATAAATAATATAAAAAAGCCATGACACTGGATTTAGATACAATTTATATTGTGCCTGAGTTCATTTTCCTTTATGAATTTATGAATTCCTTTATGAATTTCTACCTACAGGTGCCAATGCAGCTCTCCAGAAACCTTTAGGTCTGTTTCTTGAGAAGATTATGAGGTTACCTAATAAAATATGCTGGTGACTTAAAATCATAGCCTACAGATCCTGTGATCTACCTGACATGAAGACATGTATCTAACATCTTCGGATATCCCAAAGACTTCAAAATTAAATAAATCACATGGAGTAAAATACTGTTTATGTTGTCTCTTTAAGAGACATATTTGTTTTCTTGGTGGGACATGACAATACCTCTGTTCCTGGAACAGACACCTTACTGCATGTGCTGAGTGGGATCACAGACCCCAACATCAGCTAGAGAGTTTTTAGTATGTCCTGTCAGCCAGTGCTGTGTAAACTCATGACATGTAGCAGGGGCAGGCTGTGTCCCTGTGGATCATCTTCCTGTGCCTCCCCCTGCCCTGGCTCCCCAGCTGTGTCCCTTTCCCAACAACACCCCCACCAGTGCAGGCAGAGAGCACAGGGACACGTCAGGATGTCACAGCAAAGTGCTCTTACTGCATGTTTTAATCTAAAACATGATTTTTGAAATAGTGGTCATCATGTGTGAATTATTGCAAAATAAAAATGCAATTTATTAATAATGAGAAGAAAAATTTGCTAAATCATCACCGTTCATCACAATAAGCTGCCTTGTGAAAATGATCAATAAAACCTTACCCCAGTACAAATTATTTTTCAGAATGTATATTAATAACAATAAGCATTGGGAATGCTGCATGCTAATCCTTGAATGGCAGTGGCAGCCAGGACTTTTTAAAGACCTTCCTCAGCCTCTTTTTATGTATTAATATAATTTTAAAACATTTTAAAATATTTAAAACTACTTTGTTCCCTCTTAAGGTCACTGCTGAAGTACCACCCACCCCAAGAATGCACAAGAATGCAGGATCTTATCCTGGAGTTTAATTATAACCATTCAGAAAAGACAAAAAGAATAAAAAAAATGCAAAGGCACTTTGGAAGTGTCTTCACACTTTGTTTCTTATTCACATTAATATTGATGACTTCATTTATCTCAGGCCTTTCCTTTGGTCCCTGTTTTGTAAGAACCATAATAAAATCAGAAAGAGGTGGCTATAAAGGAAGACTGTAGGACAACAAAGGATATTTAAGTATATAATCTGAGGAATCAACAGAGAAAACAGCAGACATAAGCTATGTGTTAATCAGAGTATAGGAAGAGATATCTTCAGTCATATATGCATTCATTCTGCAGACACATGTATCTGTTCCTATTGTTTGCATGTGTAATTGAACATAAACAAAAGAAAAGATATACACAAAACTGTACTACCAAGAAATGTTTATGTTTCACTAACAAAAAAAAAAAAGTAGAGGATAAAAAAAATCTGTGACACAATATTTATGTCTGCAGGACATAACTGTTTAAAATTCCTTTAATTATGTGTTTACAATGAAGAAGACTTTTCCACAAGCAGAGGAAACTATACCATAGGCTTGGCCACATTTCATTTTAAAATACCACTGAAAATATGCTTCATCAGTTCACGTCACCACTGTATTGGTGGTCTTCTTGTCAGTTTACCTTAATAGTAAGGTTAAATTATTAGTTCACCTAGTGTCAGAAATATCTCAAAATTCCACAAAGACCAGCTAAACAATATTTTCCAGTTTCAAAAAAATCCCCTCCATTTTATGTTTTGCCCATTTTGTGCAATAAAGTCTAGATATGCAAACACAGAAGTTGGAAGTTTTTAAGAGAATAAAAGTCTGTTAACAGGAGTTTCAACTGTAGGAATTTTCTTTTCTACAATTTCATTCATAAGGACCTTCTTTAAACATGATTCCCTTGCTTTTACTTTTGCAACATAGCACTTTCTAACATTACAAAGGCATACAGAGAGCCCGTATAACTTACTACTGTGCGTTTTTTTCTCTGAAATTGAAATTATATTCATCGGTGTCTGAAATATATATGAAGAAACACATGAGAAAGAAATCACAGAGTGCAGTTTAAAGCAGAAATGTAAGCATACATGCATTTTTTACACTCCCTTTATCACCGACTCTAAACACTGGATTGCAGAGAACATACTGCTGCAAAAGTTTACAGCAAAGAAAAAGAAAGGACTATAGCAGTGCTTATACAAATCAAAACAAGAGACAGAATAGTCAAATAAACAGTAGGAAATCTGCACAGTCTTGGAGAATGTATTCTCATGTTTCCAAGAAACAAAAGTGCTGCATAGAAAACTTAACATTACTAAACATTTAGCACGATTTTTAACTTGCTTCTCTTGAAATTCAAACAGTTCTTGCCATAGACTTGCCCGAAGTTTTATTAGTGCAGCATAGTTCAGAAGAATTACTAAAAACCGTACCTTTTAATCCAGGGATTTGCAACAGGAGCTCTCAAAGCTGAGATGTAATTAAACTAAATATTCAACCCAGGCAGAAGGCTTTGCAGGTGTGGAAAGGAGGAGGGGGTAAATTCAGCTCAGTGACTGTCACTTGGTGGAAAACCCTCCTGCTTCTATTCCATAGCACAGTTAAAAAATGTTTCTCTCAATGAACACAATCCAGGCTGACACCCACATTAGATCATATGGTAATGATATGTCTCCTGTATTGTAGCCAGAAACTTTATCAGCTCTTTTGCTTTCTTCTCCTCCTTTTTCTTTTTCATTTGCTTTATTTCTCTTTCATCTGTTTACAATCCCAAACTACTTGTACATTATAAGACAGATTCTTAGCTGTAGTTCATCCTACTTATTTTATTTATGTCTCTACGGCATATATTTAGGAAAGTTTTCTTGGTTTTAACTCTGAGGGGTTTTATGAGTCATTAATGAAAAAAATGTTTAGCTGTTCCTGTTCTTTATAGTATTTTGAAATCAAGGAAATGATATAAAAGGGTTAGCTTTAAGTAAAACTATTTAAACAGATATCAACCTGCCTTCCTTATGCTATAATCATTGTCAAACCAAGTAGTATATAGTTCAATCTGTGATTATCCTGTCTAATAATAGAGTTTGTATGTATTTTTTTGAAACTGCAGCATAGTTTTGATATATATAAAAAAATGAAAATCATGTTTTCATTAGTAAAATGATTCTAACATTTGTGGTTAGAGCTGCTTTATATAAACTTTGCTCTTTTTTTTTTTTTTTTTTTTTTTCACTGCCTTCTCACCAGGACAAAAAAACAAAGGGGAAATTAGCTTTAACTGTTTGGGTTTTGGGCTGGTGATTTTTTCTGTTTTTAATTTTTTTAGTGGGTTGGTTCTTTGGTTAGTTGGGGTTTTTTTAAGAGACAGAGGAGTTTTTTTTTTAAAACATGGAAGGAAAAATGCATCTGACTTATTGTTCAGATTTATATTTTATTTTAGTAATTTCTGGTTTTATGCAATTGTCAGTGAAAGCTAAAATGCAGTTTCCTTATTGCTGAGCAATTTTGAAAGTCAAGTAAACTGAAATGAGAGCAAATACAATAATTATTATTTATTTAGTAATTCAAACACATTGTGAACATGTGTAGCTTCACTGTGCTGTTAGCTGTCCTATCTAAATACTGAAGGCTTCTGCCTCTGTGTTTTGACTTGTATCCTTTTTATTTCTGCCCCTAGGCAAAGACCAGGTGCATATCTGAAATTAAAGCCTGTAAAATGATGTTTAAAAGAAGTAAAAATTTTAGAAACACAATAGACTCTTGAAATGTTAGCTGTCCTCTTCATTTAGGTTCAAGAAGAGCCCTTATAAGAAAACTTATAGTTGTTCTCCTTTGGTAGAAGAAAACATGGTAGAATAATTATCTGCTAATTTTGGTATCTGTAGAACAAAGGTATAATCAGACCTCTTACGTTACAGATTCCTTATGTAGCTCACTCTAAAAGTTAAGGATCAATTATTCACCCTAGTCTTTGAGCTAACTCCTTTTCCCTGCCTCTCCACTGGATTCAAGACTGCTAATGGTTTTTGTTGTGACATTTTCCTAGTTTCCTATGATTAGTGGTGTTCCAGGCTTTCATGCTTACAACAAAGCCTTATCTTTGTCCAGAAGTGTCGCCATGAGGCTCGTTGAAATCTTGGCTGCATCTTAGTAATGTCAGTTATTTGAACCTTGGTCACCAGCTGCATCTGGTGTTTAAAAACATTTCAAAGCAAGATTTTGATGAGGAACAGGTCAGGGTAAACTTGTTGTCAGTTTGCTTCACAAAACCCATTCATATCCTTTCCCAGCAAAGCCTTAATACATTTGTTCTGATATCTGTTATGGGGTTGAAAGGTGTTGTAATTTAATGCCTCAGTAATTTCTTTGGAGGCAGAGGGGGGATGAACAGCCATTTCTCCTTCTTGTCTTGGGCATTAGGGAGACTCAAACCCAAAGAGAAGATAAAGCTGGGAACAGGTGGAGCACAGTGTACCTGTTGGATGAACTGGGGCTCCATTTTCTTTCATGAAGTCCAGACCAAGAGGCTGAGAGGGGAAGAGATGTTACTAGATTTAGGAAGGATGAAAACAGTTATGCTACCTGTTGATACCCAGAAGTAGAAGAGGTATGTGTTAGGTATCCAGCCCTTTCTGAAATGGAAAGTGGAGTTATGTGGAGCAGCAAGTGAATGGGAGAGGACTTATGACACTGAATATTGATATAATGCCCTATTAATTGTTTTGAATCAAGGAATGACAGAATGATTTAGGTTGGAGAAGACCTCCAAGGTCATTGAGACTAGCCTTTGAGTGATTACCACCTTGTCAATTAGACCATGGCCTTAAATGCCACATCCAGTCTTTTCTTGAGCACCTCCAGGGACAGTGACTCCACCACCTCTCTGGACAGCCTGTTCCAATGCTTAATCACCCTTTCCATCAAGAAATTCTTCCTGATGTCCAACCTGAATATCCCCTGGTGAAGCTTGAGGCTATTTGCTTTTACCCCATCACTGGTTGCCTGAGAGAAGAGACCAACCCCCACCTGGCTACAGCCTTTTTCCAGGCAGCTGTAGAGAGGGATAAGGTCACCCCTGAGACTCCTTTTCTCCAGGCTAAACAACCCCAGCTCCCTCAGCTGCCCCTCACCAGGGTCGTTGTTCTTCTCTGGACACACAATATTTGCATGCTTTCATGGGAATGCAGATCCTTTCTGATACAAGTATTCCTTTAATTCCACTCTTTGCCCCCTGCTGTGTCGCTCAGAAGACAAACAACCCTAAAAAAAAACCTAACAACCAAAAGGCAATATTAAGTCATTACATAATTTTATGGCCCTTGACCATACACATGGCCTAGCATCAATCAGCTGTCCTTCTCAGTCTGACCTACTTTGACTACTGCTTAGTCAATACAAAAAAATCATTATTAGAGCAGTCTTGTTTTCTATGTGATTTTATTACTCCAATTTAACAAACTTTTAGGGCAACCAAATACTGGTTCCCAGAAAGTCACAGGCAACTGCATGTTAATGTTATTTATATAACAATATTTTTATTAAATTTTGATGGATAGCATCTGCTTCATTTGCTCTTGGCTTATTTTGTGGACCTTTCAAAGGGCAGCGGTGGGAAAGAAGGCAGGAAGCCTGCCTGCTGGTAAGTGCTCTACCTGGTTCCAGAGGAAGTCTCTGCAGGAAAGAGATGAACACTGCCCTGTAAGGAGAAAGCATTTCCTGGGGAAATTGCTCCTGGAGCATGGGGCTGAGCTGGGAGAGAGGCATGTCCAGCAGGCGCCTAGTGTTGCCAGAACAGGTTGAAGACTCCTCAGAGGAACTGACATAATCTATGCCTGGGTGTGGAAAGACTTTTTTTCAGGGAGTCTGGGAAAAAATGGGTAACCTTTATTGCAATTCAGAAAGCTACTGGAATGAAACCAAAGCAGCAGGATCTGTTCTGCAGGAACATGGTGTCCCATGTCTCAGAGATACAGATTCTTACTAATTCTAGGTTTTCACTAGAGAAGAAGGCATTTTCTTGGGCTGCCTTCTAATAAATCCCAGCTTTGATGATCAAAGACTGGTTAGCATTGTTGTGGATGTTGTGGTAAAGAACGGCAGGCAAGTCTGCCTCACAGTCCTCGTAAAACAGCTAGTTAAGAGCCAGTCCCCACCAGGTAAGTGCCAATCCCTACCAGGAAGGGATGAAAACAGACCTCCTCCTTGGCTGCCTCATGGGAACCCTTTCTACCTCCCCGGTATCTCACACCTGGACCTTTATGAACAGCTTCCTAGCGTTTCATCTTACTCATTCACTAGGTACTACAGCCTGTCTCTTCTTTCTACACGAGGCATAATAATTTCTTCCAATTAAGTGTAGTAAACTGTTCTTCACAGTTAGCAGTAGAGTTGCTTTGCTAAAAATGCAAGTAAATATGCACCCCCGCTTAGTAAACATTGATCCAGGTAAATATTGACCCAGGCACAGCCTAAAAAGGTAGTTAAAGGGAAGAAATGCAATTTCTGGATTTTCTGAGTATGAAAGTTTCCTTCAGTCCTCTGTGACCTCAGAAATTATCAGCCTGAACTCTTTCACATTCCTACAGATCAAAAGGGCTAATGTATCAGATTTTGGATGTGTGCTACCAGTTGCATTTTATTTATGCTTCCATGAAAAGCAATAGTTGTACAACTGTTTTATTACAACACAGTCAAACTTCAAAAGACAGAGGTCTCTCTTTGGAGGAATAGTCTCTTTTGACACTATCTGTCTTGCCATCTCTCCCATTCCCACTCTGCAAGTGCATGTACTGTTACCTCTAATGGCCATCTCTCTCCTCCCTTCTGAAGGGAGTCTGTGGAATCAACAGGTCACTCTAGGAAACTAATTCAAATTTTCCTCAGCTTAACTATCTGACATGTGATGTGATCTGACATCCTTCACTTTGGTCTCTTTTCTTTGGACAGGCCTACCTGTTCCTTACTCAACAATGGCTTTCATTTCCTGAATAGACTGGCTTTTCTATTTTTTCCTGAATCAAATAATGTTGTCCAGGTATGTCGATCAGCTGTAGAAGTTAGCCACATATTGATGTAGCCTTACTGCTCGCTATGATTTCAAATGCTCTGAACTTGACTTCTGCCATTGAGGAGGAAACATTTCCTGCCTAATCCTCATGTTTTTGTAGTGTAGATGCACATATTGAGATTGATCTTACCTCTCTCCTTCAAAAATGCAGGAAATAAGTAAAACTAGTTCCTGCCCATACCACAAGCAAAGAATGATGGGAAAGTAAAAGCGATTGTAGACCGAAGATCCCAGAACTTCACTTGGACTCTAAGTCTTCATCTTTAATTAAAGAAATTGAGAAAAACATAGGCAAAAGCATTTGTTCTTACACACACTGGTAGGCAGAATATTTGTACTCAGGTGTTCCATTTGCTGTGCTTCAGTGACAGTCAATGTTAAATGTTTTTCCTGCCTGGTTTCTAGGTGAGCATCAGCAGTCTCCTGTCCTCCAGAAAATCTCTTATATGAAATAAAGAGTGTGCTGACATTGGCAATGGTTCCAGGAATCCACAAGCCCCGTTGAAAGACACTTTCCCAGAAAAGAGTGTCACTTTGGGAGTGTGGGCTTTGAAAGAGGAAGTGATGACTGGAGAGGAGAGAGGATTAGTTTAGGTAAGAGGAGTTTAATTTTCTTTCCAGCGAGCAGCCTTTTCATCAGATTTTGGCCTTTCTCTATATTTTGCAGCATCTTGAGTTGCAGTCCAACTATTTACAAGGTTCAGATGAAAAATCCAAACCTTAATTCTCATTTTGAAGGCCCTTAGATCATGCTGTGGACAAGCTTCGTCATCCCAGCTGAATTACACAATGCCCTAGAAAAGGATGACAGTAATTCATGCAAATGTTGTAACTGTATTCCTTGCATGTACTCTTTTAGTCATGGGTTATGAAGCAGCATTGGAAATGAGGCACATCCTGTGCAGCTCTGAACAGCCTATTCCCAGATTATGAAAAACATGTGAATGCAAGGGTCAGCCTGGATTTCCAATTTAGTCATCACAGAGAGTAAACTTGTTCAGGGGGAGCTAGTGACTGTTTTACTCAGGAAAGTCTGGAAAAAGGAACGGAATAGAAAAAAATGATGCTTGTATAAGGTTGTGTGTCTTTTCCTTTGTATTAAAATCCTTGTTTTTTGGCAATCTGTTGAGGAAAAAAAAATCTAACTTCAGCTAAACATACAAAATGGTGACTTTGAAGATGCACTTAATGTCATCATGAAACTTACCAGTTTTGTATGGACTGTGTTTCATCATTATAGAAGAAAGAAGGGGGAAATGGGAGTTTATAAAAGAGTACAGTAGAAGCTATAAAATTGATTTTCACAATATAATGACTAAAAAATAAAAGTCTTGGATATTTTAGGAAGAATCTTTAAAATATCCATTGTATTTCCTTCAGCAATTGAAGAGTCATCCACTTTAACTTGCAGAAACCATGTATGAGTTTTCTTTGACTACTGTTTAAAGTATACATATATATTTTATTTTACTCTTGTAAATAAGCTCTTCTAAGGATTGTGCTGACTAAGAAATTGTGCTGATGTTCCTCAACAGAAATTTTCCATAGTCAACCTGGCTAAAACATAATGAAGTTTTCTAAATGAAACAGTTTAATTCATGGAAAAACTTCAAATGTGATGGCAATGCCTTCAGCTACTGACTTACAGCAGAATGTTAATTGGTAATCAGAAGAAAAAAAAATAAGGCTATTCTTTTTCTAGACTTTTCTCTACATTATTCATTATTATATTTCCTTCTTTACCATGTATTTCTCAATTACCTTTGGGAATATTGTGTTCCAAAAAGACCAAATACATTTTAATTTAGCAGGTAACACACATCACTTGTGTTCCAACTGAATAAAAGTTAAACTACTCTTATTATGAATATTCCTGTTTTGCATCGCTATTCTTATTTAGTCTCATTTTTATTTATTTGGTTTGTTGTTTTTTGGGGGGTTTTCTTAAGATCTGCATATGTAATAGATGAATTTATGAGCATGCTGGGACACAGCTCCAGAAGACACAAATCATACCATCTTATTGAAATTGCAACATCCTGTGTTTTATGCCATTTCAGAACTTAGCTACTGGTTTTCTTGACTCTTCTTTATCTATCAAAATACATGAGGAACCCAAACCCTTAGAGGTCTAACTAAAGACTTTTAAAAGCGACTAACAGCTTTTCAAAATGCCTCAGATAGATTTGATTTTCAAAGAGACTTTCAAAGCGCAGTTTCTGAAAATCAGGTGCTGCAAAATGCGCTGGAGGATGGACACAGAAAACAGCTAGGTAGCCACACTAACTAACAGCTCTTGAAAAGATCAGTGTATTGTACCAGTTAGAAACTACCTACTAAATTTAAGGAACACCGTATTGTGCTTTAATTGTAAAAATTGCACAGGATGTTTCAAAGTGCATGTATCAGCTTTTTATTTCAAGATGGAAAGCTTGTCTCTGAAGAAGCCACGTGTGTGTGCTTGTGAGGAAAAATCTATTTAGAGACTGCTCTTCACTTAAACCAAACCTACTCCAAACTGGATCTTGAGACTTGGACAGGTTAGAACAGTTATTTTTCATAATGTTGTTCACTGTGCTCCTGCACACGGCGGTGCCTTCAAATCATTTGAATCAGCTTCACAAGAAAAATAGAATATCTTTCAGTAACAAGTAGAAAATTCATCTCTCTGAGGAGAGCACACTGTATCTAACCCTCTCACAGCCTGCAATGACATTCATTCTGCAATCAATTTAAAATGAGAAAGAGTTGACAAAAGAAACAATGGAATTAAGTCAGAGAAAGCAAACAATTATTAAACAAATCATTAGAAGTGACAAAAACAGGTTTTAAAAATACCTCCAAGAAAATGCTAGTAACTTGTACACTCTCTAGAGCCTTTTAGGCCTCACAAAATCCTTATTTTTGTGGCTTTATTTTGTTTGCTTGGGTTTTATACCCCACAAATCGCACTATGGCTAGAGGTTAAGTGTTGTTTTAGCCTGAAGGACAGCTGATATTTGGTGTGAAATGCCTAACTAATAATCACCATCTATTTGTCAAGGGCATATCCAGGATGGAAGCATATGTAGTTTAGAATTAATCCATTTTGCAACCCTCTCTTCCTTTTTTTGTCCCAAAAATATTGTATTCCCCCAGCTTCACCATAATAAATATCTGTATTATGGACTACAGCAGCTGGCTGGGGCAAGCTAGGATTGACTCAGGTTTAGGATTACTTCAATCAGTCTTTATTTTATTTTATGGCTTTGAAGTGCTAAACCTGAAGGGCTGTGACCACTTTGTTATAACTGTTCCCAGGGCACGCAGGAGATGGCATTGCCAATCTGGGAGGCTCAAAAACCTCGTTTGTCTGCTGAGCCCAGACATCCACCTACAGTGACAACAAAACGTGGCTCTGTGTGTAGATTTCAATTTCCCCCTTTCTCACCACGGCACACAGCCTCGTTTCTGAATATATTCTGACTCCCATCCACAAATGTTGCTTGTCTGCCATTTTATATGAATTTAGTACAGAGTTATAGAGCTGGTACCATATACTGAAATTCTCCCTTTTTTCCTGAAAGTCTCCCCATGGCCTCTCCATTCTTGTGTTCATTGAAACAGTTTGGTGCTATTTTCCAAATCAAGCAGCTTCTTTGTATGGTTTCTTTTTCAAATAGTGAACTCATAATTTATTACAGTATGTTTCATATTAACAGAGAACAATATTAGTGGTGCCAAAAAAGTATGAAATGTAATTGTCAAATACACTGGAGACAGAAAAATGGGTTTTGAAGTTCTTAAAAGTATTTGAATATTGAAAAAAAGGTTCAGCCTGTTTTAGATTACAATTTTTTATGGCTTTTTTTAAAAGGTATATCCCAGTGTATTTTATTTCTAAAAACCAAAGCCATAATATGACCTTCTCTTTGTAATATAAGATCAATGGCTGTAGATGATGAAAATTCACATTGTTGTATTTCAGATCAAAACCTTTTAAAAATAATACTAGATATCTTTGATCAATGAAAAGGAAAGTTAAATTACAGCTTATGATGAAAGTTTGTACAATATTTAACAGTGTGAGAATTCTTGGGCATATTCTGAAAAATTTGAGTTTTACCTTTTACATATTCTAATTTTTAACCAAGACATTAGGGTATATTTTCATCTTGTCTTGGTAAGATATGATGTGCATTTAATGATTTGCCAGTTTGTACCCCAGATGAGAGGGAATTGTGTTTTGGTGGCAAGGATGGATAAGCCTTGTGCTGGGTGCTAAATGGGACTATAAAAAATATTGTGCTGACCATATGATTCCTGTGACTATGGACTCTTGATTTAGGGCAGCTGGCAATTTTAAAGTAAATTAATACAAAATGTGACTTATTAAATATGGCATTTCTAGACATTCAGAATAGTGTATCCTCTTTTTTCCCCTAGTTTCATTTTGTTTGCATGAATCTGGTGAACAGAAGTGACTGATGTGACATGTGCAATGGCTTTACCAATCTCTAGCCTACATTGTGCCCTTTTCCAGGACTTCCCAGGCTTAGCTTAAGTGCAAAAGCTTAATTTTGGTTTAGATCTACTGCTTACTGAACTTTGGATTTTTGTGTTAGCTTTTCAGAAGTCCAAGACCCCTAAACTCTTGATTATGCAAGATACAGAAATCTGTGCATCCATTTCTTCTTTCCATCTATTTGCTCTTGGAGACCAATATACTCCATAGAGGCAGTAATTGGGCAAAAGGATATTTTCCATCACCGTGAATAATGGTTTTATATAAACATATATTTTTGCTTTAGAAACTGTATAATTAAACTATTTTATCAAAATATCATTTTGTTTGTCTTTAAAATCATCCATCTCTTTGAAGACACAAAATCATCAGAGAGGAATCTGATTTTCCAAATTGAGTGTTGAAAAAGAACGATAATAGTTAATAGAATCAAAATTAAGGTTGTATAGTATTTTTAAAACAATCAACACAATCAAATGGAAAACCAGTGAAAAATTATATTCTTAGTACAGGCCACTGTTCAACGTCCTGTTGCATGTAAAAATTCTGTAGAAACAATTTCATTCAATACTTGGTTCTCCTGGATTCTGAGTAATGCCTGTACAAGCACATTTCTTTTATTCTGATTTAACTCAGTTACTCACTTCTACTGATGGTGAGCAAAGCTTTCCCAAAATCAAACATTAGTATCTGCTGAAAATTAAGCCAATTACACTTTGTTCTACTTTCTGTGAGACACATCATCGTCATCTTCTTCGTAGCAGCATTTTGTGTGCTTGAAGTGTCATCACTTCCTCCATGCTCTCCAAGGTCTTAATCCTCTATTCTGTTTGATACCCTTTGCATCCAAACCTTCTGATTTTTCATTTATTCTTTTCTTTATGATTTTTAAGGTCTCTTCCAATCCAAACCATTTACGATTCTCACGCAGATTCTCTATTAAAACTTAAAACTGGGTATTGGAAGACTGCTCCAAAGTCTCCACAGACACTTTTCTTCAATAAACACTAGCAGAACCCAGCAAATCAGATCTGATCAGACTTGAGCCAAACTCCATTGTGTGTGCTTGGAGGCAGAGGAAATGACCAGAAGCAGAAATTTACATATGGTGGGGAGGTTACTTCTGAACACTTCTGCATTTAACAGCAAATGAATGACACTGGACACCTACTTCAAATGTCTGGAGTAACAGATCATTCTGAGACTTCACAACAAATAAGTCATGCACAAAGATTACTGCTCTCCTTGAGGGATTGCAGGCTTGGATTTCTTCACTTTGTCTGGTGTAAATATTGCAGAATAAAATTTAATATAAGGCTATGTCCAACCTACTATAACTGGGTTTACAACAGTCATTTAAATTGAACTGATTCAGTTCTTTTTAGCCTTGAAGAGATTATTTGTAAATGTTTCATGGAAGCACATATTATTTCAGAGAAATCTTGTGGTTTGTGTAATTTGGTCAAAAAAGGTACTCCTGTCTGTTAAGGTGTCTGAAGTTAGAAATCATGGAACAAATTTGCAATGCCATTGCAATTTGCAATGAAAAGGGTTTTCCTTTTCATTGGAACAATGAAAATGTGGATGCAGATTTTATAGCAGTCCATTTCACATGAACCAGTTACTGAGAGAACATAGTAATGCTGAGGCACACAATTACGTGATTTGTAGGCATGGAAGAATAGCCAGGCCACTTTAAAATTGCAGCTCAACAGGACTGTAGAATCATATAAAGACAGCACAGTTTTTTTCTGGCATTGAAGAGACTGTTTGCAATCCAGATATTTACTTGTGAAAACCCTTCTTGGAGGGTGGATATGGAAAAGGCAAAGTAGTTGTATCCATTATATTTTGTAGTAAATGTCACTAAATGTAAGGCAGTCCAGCAAGCAAAAATATGTATGCCTTGAGAAGTTCATGCTTTAGCACATACTGCTATAAATGACTATTGGATAAATAATGAGTGGTACCTGGGAATAAGCATCTCTTTTGAAAAAATACATCACACAAAAAATTGAATGGGAATAAATTGAAATATTAAACAAATTAAAGGAGGAAATCAGAAGATAAGACAGAAAAGGGGGAGGGAGAGTACTAGATAGATAAAGAGTAAAATCCTAGCTACACCTATTTCTCACCACAGTGAATCACTTAAAGTTTTCCTCTCCTGAAACATATATTTTTCTGTTACCTTCTCCTGTTATTGACCAATGAGACTTTAATAATATATACACTTGAACATTCCCACAGGGTAATACTTTCTGCTTTCTCTCACACTAACAAATTTCTCTGGTCACTCCTAGGAAAAGTAACCCATATTGTTACAACACAAATTCTACTGTTCCAAGTTTCTTAATTAAAAAGTGGACTTTCTAAAAATCTCTAAATGACAGGTAACTGATGGTGTGGGATGAACACTGGAATAATGTCATTAAGCACTAGACTCCTTTCAAGCCTGCATGTGGCACAGAGGCCAGTAAAAGCAAGTTGTCTGCCCTCTGACTGCTGCTGGGCAGGGCTTTGGCTGGACACCTCAGCTGGTTGCCCTGTCGTAGTTTTGGGGTTTCTCAGAGTTTGATAAAACAGAAGAGTAAGAGGCTGTCAGAGGCATGTTGGAAAGCTTTTGTAGTTTATGTGGGATGGGCCCTGAAGGAAGCACAAGTCTCACTGACATTCATAAATTAGCAAGCAAACCAGTTTACTAGATAGGCATTGCATGATTTTATTTTATGTTTTTTTAATAAGGCTTTTTCATCAAATATTTATTTCCCATATTTAACAACTTTTATTTGGTTTATTTAACAAATAATCCTGCTCTTTGGAGTAAGTTATTCACTAAGTGATTTTTTTTCTCCAAACTCATCCAGCTTTGCACATAATTTAAAAGAAAACATTTTTTTTCCACAAGCCACAGGAAGTTCCAAATGATTATTTAAAAGAGGGCAATGAACGCTTCCCAGTATGATGTAAAAGTAAAATAAATACCACTCTCAGTCACATATTGTTCAGACAGACACAAAACAGATTATATGAGAGGCCAGGAGAAAACTCCCTGCATTAATAGGCTGAGAAAATAAAGTAGTTTGAATAGTATTATTTTAGTCCATTTGCTCATATTATAATAGTGCATTTGCTCAAGGCTGTTTTCATTATTCTCCAGATACACCTCTTTTGCCTTATGGTAGAACACTAAAACACTTTTTTTTCTCCCAAATAATTTGGAAGGAAAATTTTTGTGTGTGATATTCTGAGTAAGAAATACGGTAATATAGAGAAATTTTTGCCTCTGTTTTTTATTAACAATAAGTTACAGTAGGAAAGAATTAAAAACACATTTCCCAAAATAAGTATCAATGATCATTTTCCTCCAAACCCAAACTCTTTAACCAAATTCTTCTTGCATTTTAAAGATTCTTCTCACAAACTTTTGTGTGCTTAAATTTAAAGGATGTAGCAAACACCTTCATCTTATTGCACACAAGAGATTTCCATCCTTGATTTCAGTTGGTGTTGGATAGGATCATAAATAAATAGGTCAGTTTTGAACGTCAGCTCAATTGTGCTTGTTCAGTGGGACATGTAGGAAAATTCAGTTCTTCTAAAATGAGACCACAGATCTGGATGTAAGCAGATATTTTGGGAATTGTATCAGAAAATTTAAGCCACTATGAAATAATGTATGAATAAAATATTACAGAAAGAGTGAGCAGATATTTCATGTACTGAAAAAGTGTTGGCTTGCATACACTTTAATAAAGATTTGTATTATTATTTCTGCAGAACATGTTTAGAAGGACCATAAATTTCACTAATATGGATTTATCCCAGATTGTGTTTTTCTCCACTAATAATTATGAAACCATTTCACATCTCCCAGCTCCAGTATCTAATACATTATCCTTCCTTAGCCTGACATCCTTCAGGTAGGGAATGTATTTGAAATAGCATGTAATATACTGCTGTGTGTTCATGATGGTGAGTTTTATGTTATTACCATGGGCAGAGTACCAGGCACTTATGGTGAAAATACATTTAATAAATTTGCCAGACAGAATACACAGGCTTTTTGGCAGCATTACTCTTTTGCTTATTGCTTTTCATGGTACTAGGAGCACTTTTAAATATCGAGTAAGAAAAGTTTTTATGCCAGAAAATATATTTCTGCCACCTAAAAATTGAAACAATAGATAATTTAAGGCTGTAAACTTTGTTGGGTTTTGACCCAAGAAGTGTTTCTTATCAGTTATTTATCTAGTAACATGAAAACAAGGCTTATTTGTCATTTCAGTTCTCTAGGAGCTATAGTACAAATCTAAACATTAAAACTGTATATATTTAAGTGACATTTGAAAGGCTGGTTTTTATGTTCTATCCTTGCAACCTTTTAGGAATATGTTTTGTTTGCATTTAGCTGCACTCATGGAAATACAGAGATATTGACGAAGGCAGCAACTTGAAAACAGCAAAAATTACTGAATTTGAGCAATATTCTTGGCATATGACTTGCCTTTCAGAGATGGATCATTACTGCCTTTGAATTATTCACTCTCAGTGATTTTAAAGTATAGTGATGGTTGTTGCAGTTCTGCAGGAGGTAGCATTCAGATGTTGATTTGAACCAACTTCCATGTGTATGTGAAAACAAGTACAGAAAAAAAAAGGAAAATAATTTACAAGATGTTTGAATATTTAAAGATATTTTTCCCTTATACACATCTAAATGTAGTGCTAAACCATAACTTAGTATTGGTTAAATACCTTTTAATTCCCATAGGTATGTGAAATTTCCAGTTCATGTTTTTTCATACAGAGATTTCCATAGACAGGTGCTGAATCTTAGGAGTAACTTCACATTTTCTAAATAGGCTTACAGCTGTTTGAGATTCTGGATATGATTCATGGAGACAGGCAACCCCTAGGATCCCACAGACAAATTATTGCTTGCATTACTCTGGGTTAAAATTATACCTTATAAGATGGTCATAAATATTAGTCAATCCACTCACTGTAAATAATAGGTAACATACAGGTTTTGACAAGCACATTCATATTTCTTGATCCACCTTGTAGATATGCCCAAGTGTGGACACAAAATGAAATTGAAATTATTAGCAGGGAATAATTTTCTTCTTCTGAACACCAAAACATAACCTATATATTAGATATATTGTCTGAAATCTTAGCCCAGTACTGGTTTGCTCATTACTGAACAAACCTGCTGAACCATATCTGTTCAAATCTGAAGATTAGGAAATTTTTCTGGGGCTTGCTGATGATTTCCCAGCAGCTGAGTTCACCATTGAATGGATAGTTTCTCTTTTTTTCACTTAAAAGCTGTTGAATCATTCTTCAGATTTCTGTGACAACATCAGTGTAGGTTTAGAAAAAATAGAAGGCTGCAAACTATTCACGATTTCATGAAATATATAGTTTTCCTGCTGATAAACGTTGCAGGCAGTAAGATGCACCTTTTTTTAACACCTTTGGTACTGCAAATATACTACTTTTATAAACACTCTTTGGAAGTGTTTTGCTGCTAATTCTACTGGACCTTCATGAACATCATTTGTAAATGGACAAAAAAGGAAAGTGTTTGAGTTACTAAAAAGTGTTTGGGCTTGCTAACTAAAATCATGTTAGCATTCTATATGCTTCCTCAAAATTAATTAATGAACAGGCAGCTGACAAGCTAAGAGTAAAGATAAAAAATTGGGAATGATTAACAGAATGTAAATTAAAGGCAGTTTTATGCATCTTGGCTACAGAGAGTCATAAAATACTACTTGTTCTATGACAGTTGCTTAGCTATTTAGTATAATAAACCAATTTACTCTTAAGAGAATATGGATAGAAATATAACTGCAGTCAGGAAACTGTGAAACTAGAAAAAAAAATTAATTAAATTGAAGCCAGAAGTATGGATATGTCCTATTTTTCTTTCTTCCAGTGGAGGACTGCTTATTCATATGTGCATATCAGCAGGGAAGCTTGGCCTCTTCATGGATGTAGGGGTCTGCCCCATCCTGTCATTTTTAGGCCAATTGCCAAAGAAAGTGAGTTTTTCATCATTAATGACAGACACTTTTGCTACTGATTTGTGATTCAGAGTTCTGTCACTAATCACAAAATTTTATGATTACACCTTTTCCAATATGTACACAGATGGCTTTCCATTGTTTTGTGTTGCTATGGGACAATTTAAATTGTCAACTACAATTGACAAAAGGAAAAGAAAAGCTAGACATGAAAAAATTCAAATCAAAATAGGAAGACTGAAAGTTACTTCAATTTCATATAATCACATTATTTTTTGTTGGAAGTGATCTTTAACAGGATCTCATTTCAAGTGTCCTGCCATGGGCAGGGACACTTCCACTAGACTGGATTGCTCAAAATCCCATCAAAACCTTGAAGACTTCCAGTAACAGGGCTGCCACAGCTTCTCTGGCTAACCTGTTCCATTGTTTCATCACCCTCAGAGCAAAGAATTTCTCCCTAATAACTTACCTAAACCTGCTCTCTTTCACTTTGAAGTTATTGCTCTTTGTCCTGTCACTACTTGCATTTATAAATGCCCCTTTCTTGGGGGCTCCCTTCAAGTACTGGAAGGCCACAAATAGTTCCTCCTAAGCCTTCTTTTCAGGCTGAAAAACCCCAATTCTCTCAGCTGTTCCTGGCAGGAGAGGTGCTCCATCCCTCTGATCATCTTGGTGTCCCTTCTCTGGACTCTCTCCAGCAGCTCCATGTCCTTCCTGTGCTGGGACCCCAGAGCTGATGCAGCCCTGCAGGTGGGGTCTGAGCAGAGCAGAGGGGCAGAATCCCCTCCCTGGCCCTGCTGCCCACGCTGCTTTGGATGCAGCCCAGGACACGTTTGGTGTTCTGGGCTGGGAGTGCCCATGGCTGGCTCGTGTCCAGCCTCTCACCCACCTGCACCCCAAGTCCTTCTCCCAGGGCTGCTCTCCATCTGTTCATCCCCCAGCCTGGATTGGTACCAGGGGCTGCCCTGACCCAGGTGCAGCACCTTGCACTTGGTCTTGTATAACCTCATGAGATTCCCACAGACCCCTTTCTCCAGCTTGTCCAGGTCCCTCTGGTGTCATCCCATCCTTCAGGTGTGGCAACCACACCACTCAGCTTGGTGTCATCAGCAAATCTGCTGAGGCTGCACTGGATCCCTTTGTCTACATCAGCAATGAAGATATTAAATAACACTGGTCCCAGTATGGACCCTGAGGGAAGGAACTTGTCACTGATACCCTTCTCTCTGAGCCACTGCTACCCTCTGGATGCAACCATCCACCTACTTTCTTACCCATCTAAGAGGCCACTTAGATGTGGCCATCAAATCCATTGCTCTCCAATTTAGAGGGAGGGATGTTGGGGGGGGAATGATGTCAAAGGCTTTACAGAAATCCAGGTAAATGACAACCTCCTCCTCTCACTTGTCCCTGATGGAGTCACTCAACCACAGACTATCACTGGGTTGTTCAGGCAGGACTTGCCCTTGGTGAAGATGTGCTGGCTTCTTGAATCACTTTGCGGAAGCTGAGTACAAATGAATATTGCCTCTTTAAGACCAACATTTTTCCTTATTTCAGGTAAGGTGAAGCATTTATAGCAGTTAATGTAGTGCAACAGTCCTTGGTGTTGCGCTGAGTTCGGAATGAGTGTAGTGACCAGGGGTTCAAATTCTTCCTTATCCAGAAAGGAGCTGAGATAACAGTACTATCCAAACACAAGAGGACAAGTTTGGGCCTCAAAAGGAAACTGAAGCTGCATTCCTGTTGGGAAAAAAACAACCAAACAAACTTATTAAAAATACTTCTGTCACAGCAAAAGCGCTTCTTTCACAGTAAAGCCAAGGACATTTTTGAGCCTATAGGTGGAAGGGAATGCCAGGAGCAGTGAAAGCCACTCTGCAAGCCCTCTAATGTATTGTTTTGAAGAGCCAGCTTTGGTTTCCTTCCCCAGTATTTCAGATTTCACATCTAATTTCACAATTCTTTCTTTTTCATTTCAGAAAAACAATATATTCTGTTTAAAAACTATCTGAAATGAGGACAAAATGGCAGCATTAATTATGAATGTTTTGCCTGTTTTTTTTGTTTAAAATACTTCCTGATGAAATAGAAAGACATTTTGTGCCTCAATAACATGAATACTATATTCATTGTTTTGAATGACTTAGATGTCAGAGGATTGTCTGAGCATCTGTAATTTGAAGAGCATATGTGAAAACATTCTCTAAGGAATAAAATCATATCTTTAGGCAAAAAGGTAATTTAAAATGAAACTTTCAGTTCATTCTTGCATATTAGTAGTAGTCAGATCTCAAGACAGTCAGTAGATATGAAGGCAGAAAGTCCTATAAAAACAACAGAATAGGCATAAGTTCTTTGTAAACCC
Source organism: Cyanistes caeruleus (assembly GCF_971803275.1). NCBI lineage: Eukaryota > Metazoa > Chordata > Aves > Passeriformes > Paridae > Cyanistes > Cyanistes caeruleus. Next base: position 39,200,820 of record NC_141704.1, on the reverse strand, counting down.
CACATTATCCAAAGCCAAAGTATACTGCTCTCACTACTTATGCAGCATTTCTTAAAAAAGCAAAATAGTACTGTAGTTTTATGCCACACTATCATCAAACAGCTGGGCTTGCAGGGTTTTTTATACTGGAGATAAAGAAGGATGTATCTGCTGCTGTTTTTAGGAACTCCCTCTTTTCTGCTGTTTGCCTAAGTACAGTAACTAAACTGCAAGTTCTCCAAAGGAATGAGGTTTTTGATAGAAAGCCATTGAAAAATAAAGTCATGATTGATATATCAAGTGAAAATACAAAAAACAAAACAAAAAAAGAAACCAACAACAAAAAACAAAAAACAAACTTGGTGCAAAGGCAAGAGCTGACAAATTAAGAATTCCTATTCAACTGGTCTCAAGCTAGAAAAATTCTTCTCAAGCCGGAATTTGAACTTACTCTACTATAAACTTTGTTTTAAGAAGGGACAATTGTGGTAGAAGGGATCAATCACAGACAACAGAAACAGATTGTTGACCCTCCAACTAATCCAGGAACCTGTTACTGAGGAGGAGGAGAAAGAAGAGTAGAAGGAGAAAGATGAAGCAGCTGCCATGTGGCAGAGTGTAACCCTCCAGGAGTGTGAAGAAATTATGAGAGGTGTTAGTGGAGAAGCCATCCTCTAAAGGCACCAGAAGCCCTCTGCTGCATTATGGTAATTCTCACAGACCCATACTCCAAAACTGTATTAAATATAGATAGTTGTTTGACAGTAACAGACAAGAATTTCCAAGGTGCTAAGCTATTACTGCTACCAGTTGACTTCTCAAAAGCTGTGGATGCCACATGGTTACCTGAGAAGTTGTACCACACTAAGAAAAAAGCAGCTACATTAAAAAAACCAACAAAACAACATAATATATCCCTCTAAAAATGCTATTTCACACATACCAGTATGGAAATGGTTACAAGAGTTGTGCTTGAAGAACATTTGCCACGTAAAGAATGTTGCATTTCAGTGCCAGAGATCTTTACCCTGTCTTTAAAATCCCATGCAAATGTTTTCAAACAATGGTGCAGAGGACTGTACAGGAACCAGGACAAACAGAGGAAAAAAAATGAGGAAAAGATTCCTAAAAAGATGCAAGCACACTTTTTTTTTAATTCTTGATTTTTTAATTAAATTAAAACATTTTATATTATCAAATACTATTTTCCTGTCCTGTCAGCTAGAAGTGCCATTTAGTTTAGGTATTAGGTATTAGTTTGCTCAACAGTATTCAGTTTTCTTGTATTTATTACCTTGTTTGATTAATTTCTTAACGTGTTCTATCAAAAAATTCTATAAAAACTCCAGTTTTAGCTTCAAATATTTTTTTAAAATGCAAATGTTTCAAAAAATTCCCAGTCTACTTGGGAACTTTACAAGTCTACTGTCTTTTGATCAGAAGGGAATTTTGAAATATATTTCCAAATATCCAAAAATGAACTTTTATATAAAAATTAAGTAAAGAAAATATGAGGACACACATTGTTGTTGCTGTAACTAATAAAGTACTAGAATTTCTCTCCTTTTTTTTTCTTTTTTTTTTTTCTTTTTTCTTTCTTTTTTCTTTTTTTTGGGTCTTCAAAGCATTTTGCCAGCCATAAGGATAGTAGCCATACATATCTGAATAGATTTGGGCAAAGCTGCATGCTGCAAACTGCATAATTTCTACAATGCTCCTCCATCCTAAACCAATTATTCCAATTTGTATTATTTCTGAGTACATTTTTGCCATGGTTTCATTTTTTCCACTTGTGTAGCTGTGTGACTAGAGACACAAGTAACAGGCACACTGCTTGTACCATTGAATCACATTTAAATTATTACATTTTAGAACATACTGCAAGCTATCTTTGAAAGCAGTAGAGTAGAGGAAAACAAATGCAATTTCATTTCCTATTTCTAATCTCAATACCAATGTATTAAATCAATGTGATAGTATCACTGATTCTTGGGGTGTTCCTGTGTAGGGCCAGGAGTTGGATTGATGAGCCTGATGGTGGTCCCTCGCAACTCACACATTCTGTGACTGCATGACTGTCTCAAACATACCAGGCACCACAGATGTCTGCTGTTACAGCAGTGGAGCACTGCACTGCTTTTCCCATGTAACTTGGCAACAGAGGCTCTGTGTGACAGACCTGTCAGCCAATGAGCCCTATAAATCCCAAAAGCATTGCCTGGTTCTTTTGGTGAACATACCCCTCCCTTGAAAACTGAGACGGTCACTAGAGTGTTTTATAGAAGCGATCACCAAACTCAGGTTTCCATGGTTAAAAAATATTTACAGATCATTTGCCTATATTCAAATATATATATAAGCCTCTTCCCAAACAGTAAAAGATTCTGAACTGATTTATAACTTTTTGTACTAACTCCCAAAACCTGCAAAAACACATCTATTAAGAGAAGGGAAATGGTGGAAAGTGAATTCCCAGATTAAGAAATATACTTGTAAAACAATATTTTCTATTATTTCATCACATCTAATTGCACTAGCCATTCAATAAGACAACCAAGGTGATTCTGGAACTGAAAAAAAAAAAAGAGATTGATTTTTTGTTTATTGATTCCTATGAGTTAACAACGGAGAATGACTACACATTAACATCAGCCTAGGAGGCAGCCCTGGAAGAGCCACAGCTGCAGCTTGCTGCTAAAAGCATCTACTCTAAACAGACAAGATAGACTCCTGAATGGTTGGAAAACACAAACATTACCCCTGGAGTGGCAGCAGATCTCAGATGGATGATAATGTCAGAGACAGTGGCAATACTTGGGAGGAAAACACCAAGTAAAAGCAAAGAGGAAAGAGGACATTGAAAGGAACAGGGGATAATGAAACAGTGTTAGAGGAGAGGCAGCTGTGGCTCAGATGGAGGTGAGTTAATGGTAGTTACAGGTCCAAATCTCCCCTAGGTTGGAATGTCTCCAATCCTAACAGGACCCTCCTTGGGCTACATCTGGAGCTGCCCCTGTAGCTGAAGTTTCTGGCTAGATCTTTTCTCTGAATTTCCCCCTGGAGGATGGGTAGGAAAAGAAGAAGATGACCTGAAGTTTACATGTCCCAAAACTCTCTTTTGCATGGTTCCAGGGTCAGAATGATACTTAGGAGTTCAGGAGTTAACAGCTGGGCCCTGTCATATCCCTTCTCCTCCAGGACAGCTGCCCATGCCATCTGGTAGAAATGTGGTTTATACCTCACACAAAGTCTCTCTCTCACCACACAGTTACTACAAGGCCTGTTTATTCCACTGTTGTAGCATATTCCCTCTGCATTTTTCTGTTCCCACCCATCATTTATTCATAACAGATGATATTGTTGCAGGACAAATGTATGGTGAAGGTGTTTTCAGCCTTTGTAAAAGCTCTAAAACATGTGCAGAAAGTTCATTATTATCCTAGGTTTGTAAAAAGGCCTCCCTCCCTCTTTTATTGTTTCCTTTTGGTATCCTTCCATATAGCAAAGCCTACGTACACATAACCCAAATATTTAGGACCCCAAGCTCTCAAATGCAATCCATGTCTGTTCATTTTCTCTACAGAGAGCAAGGCTGTGATTAGACATGAAATAACTGTAGATAATAAATCTGCTCCCAAGGACTGAGTAATCTTATTACAAGTGGGAAATGATGGTTTACTCATCAACATGTGGAGTGCCTTAAAAGTTCTGTAATAGCCACACTAATGCAGAGAGGCAGGGAAAGTCTGCTTGAAGAAAAGAACCTCTGGTGATGTTTTACATATGTAGAGACTTATGTTGAAAAGAAGAATAATGTATCTTATGTCCGCCCTTGAAAATAGGCTAATGATAAAAATATTTGGGATGTGAGGCCTGCATAAGCACTTCCCATTAATATAGAAGGTTTGTTAGATGTTCTTAATAGAGGCAAGAACATACATTGTATGTTGTGGAAAGGAGATATAAATTCACTTGGAAGTGCATTTTCTTTGTGTTTGGAAAACCTCATGGTGAGGTGTCAGTCTGGTGAAATGAATGAAATGCAAAATTTGCTTCCAAAAGGGTGTTCTTTTGAGCTAGCTGTGGGTGTGCTAGTATAATTCTTTGGAAGAAAAAGAAATGTGTGCAATTTTCCAGAGAGGGAATCAATGTTTCTCCCAATCTCTTTGTGTGATTCAATGCAGAGAGCTGTTTCCACTGGAATGGAAGGTATAATATCAGTCGAAAAGAATTTGTAATTGTTGTCACTCAGAATGGTTTTAAGAACTCTGATTGCTAAACAAGAATGCTTAATTGTCACATTTTTTTTCTTTTAATCTGTGAAATGTGTGTGCATTTTTTTAAATCTCAATTAGAACAGCCTTAAGCTCTATTTTCTGGTTTTTTTCTGTTTTTTTAAAAATGACTGGCTGTGGAGGAGTGTTTGCTTTCAGGGGTCAGAGGTGGTATTCATTCATCAACAGTTCAGGAACTGAAATGAAGTTTTTTATTGGAAAATAAAACACCATGAACATCTCTCTCAAAGCTAAATTAAAAGTTGGCTTTATACCTGTCAGCCTACATCTTTCATTCAGTAGTCACAAAGATGTTCTGAGAGCTTCTAGTATCTGAGCTAGTTTATAAGCCTTGAATATTTGAATTGTTCCTCATTCTGGCCAAATGGAAGAAACCATCGAGCTCCTTCCCAGAGAAAAAGATGACTGGAACCCTCAAAGCCAGAGCTCCAGATGTTTGCAATGCCTTGGCAGAGGTTGAGCAACATTGGGGAAATTGTCTCCACAAACTGATGAGAGTACAGAACTGAGTGGTTTTAGGGTTGAAACTGGCTACTTTGTCAGAATGAGAAAAAAATTAAAAATATAGGCTCTACCATTTGCAAAAATCAGTCTAAGTTTTTGAACTTTCAAGGTAAATATGAAAACTTTGTTCCTCTGTAGTAAAGATCAAAATTCTGAATGACTTTTAGTACAGAAAGATATCGCACTCATGTTTGATAAAAATACATATTAAAAGATAAAAATAGTGTGGCAGTGGTAAGGCAAGTACCAAAGAAAAATAATGACAAAAAAAATGAGTTAATGCTTTCAGCAAATTCAGATCAAATTAAGAATTGACCAAGGCAGTATTTTAATAACTTCCCATTAAGCAAAGAATCTTAAACAAACTTAACTTAACTTAAACACTTAAATTAACTTAAACACTTAAAACCAGACAAGACAATGTCACCAGCATAACAGTTCTGGAGTTTGTCAATAAGTTCCAGAGGAGGCATAAAAAAGCAGTTTGAGGGACAGAAGGTAAGCTTCTAAGTTTCATTTCATGATGTAGACTAGCTGGTTGAGCTAATACTGCCCTGCAGCTGCTTACAGCTTCATCATTACAGGATGAATGCAAAAAATTGTTCAGAAATTTGGAAGGCGTGTTATTTATTAGTTTTTAAGAGCATGCTGAACTAGTACTGAGTAGAGAAGGATATGCTGAAAATTACAAATATGAACTGTCTTGTTTATGAAATAGAAAAATATGCTATAAATAAATGAGAAGCCCTGGTGCTTACCGCTTAAATGCTGGATCTGGTCTTGGCAATAAATAAATAAAATAAATAAATAAATATTGTTACTCTTTTCCAGGCTGGTGGGTAGAGTGCTCTCACAATGTTTCCAGTACTTTATGCCTACGGGTTGGTCAGAGACCACAAGTAAAACTTTTCCATGAGCATTTTGGAATTTCCACTTCTGCACAAAACTGGGAAATGCAGTCGTCATTAGCACAGGAGGTAAAAAAAGGAGTTTCAAGAAACTTCTACCAAACTCTTGCACCAAAAAATTGCTTGAGACTTTGAGTTTATTTTCACACAGCGTGTGTCTCCTATGGCACTCCTTAACTCATTATTGTAACTACGAGAGCACAGAACCATCCATAATGGGACAAACCTGAGGACTTCAATCCCAATAGGATCCAGAGCATTCATGAAAATAAAGGGTCTGGGGCTGTTCCACTGAGGTCCCACAGGACCTCAGAAAGTGATGGTGGAATGATCAAAGTGGAATCTGTGTGGGGAGCAGAGGGCAGCATGTGAGAAAGATGGGGCAGCTACAGAGATGGAGGAGGAGAAGGGAAGGTCTTTGTTTCATCTGGCATCAGAGCTGCTGTTGGGAGCATTGCTCTGACTTCTCAGACAGATCGGGGAGAGGAGAGAGCTCATTCTCCTTCCTCTTGCTTCTCCCCATTGGCTGGCTACACCTAGCTCCCATGGTGCATGGACAGTACAGAGGAAGCAATAGCTTGTGTGAGCACCACAGGACTGCCAGGCAACTGCTTCCTGCTCTTGGCTACAGAAGCCAAGAGCTTCTGTAAGCTACAGCCACACGGTGTGCCATGGGCAGCACAGCTGCTGCGCTGCTGGCACTGCCTCTGATGCCCACCCTGGCTCCTCTGAACACCGCGGCCTCCATGGCTTCCTCCCTTTCTCTTCTAAGTGACAGCTAGTGTGACATCTTCCAGAACTGGCAGGTTTCAGGGGCTGCCCCTGTGCTTGAGACAACATCACAGAAGCAGGTGGGTGGAAGGGGCCTCAAGAGGGCAGGTGTTGAGTTCATCTTTGTGCTTGGGGGCAGCTTCAAGCTCCACCCTATAGATATCTGTGCATTTGAATGAACATATCTTAGGTGTTTAAAGGGATTCTGCAATTTCTGTAAGTAACCATACATGTTCCCAGTTAATAACTGATCTAAATCTGTCTTGATGCAAAATAAGCCAGTTTCTGCACATCCTGTTCCCTGGGACCCAGGAAGGTAATCGGTCACTGTTTTCCATGTAGCTGTCTTGGCATACCTGTTATCATTTGCTTTTTCAGCTTCTTATTTCCAGACTAAACAAATCCAGTTCTCTCAGCTTTTTCACATAACTCTTATTTTCTGACTGTCTGTTTAATAGAAGACCACAGACCAGCTTACAGGCTTAACTTTGAAATCCAGGACTAAGCTTCTACTATCTACATACTAGAAATAACAAGGTAATATAAAACATTGCAAGACAAGTGACAGAAATTTCAGAAGGGAGTTTCATATCTTGATAGCATCTAAAAAGCAATTATGTGCAAAGGGATTTAGTGCTCTGAATAGTTTCAAATGGGCAAGTGGTGAATACACCAGGGAACTTTGGAACCACCATGTTTACTATTGTGAAAATTAATCTCTCCTCCCAGTTTCCTTTCTCTCTCTAGAGCTCGCCAGACAATTTCAATTGCATGAAGTAAGGGAAACTTGCGTCTGAAAGCAGAAAACTGAAAAGATGTATGATCTTATAGGTTCGTACTCAGTCTGTCCCAATGTTTCACATATTACAGCAAGTCTCTTGCTCAGCATTTACAAGAGATACTTCACACTTTGTGGCACAATTGCATTTGTTGCTTCACTGAGGGTGGTGTTTGTCATTCATGCTGCAACTACTGTCAGCAATTAGTTGTACAGACATTGTAGAGCATTTACTGTTTTATAGTTCCAATCAGGACATGTAATTTTACCCATTTGAGATCACCTGTAACCCATTATTCTGATCTTGATCTTGCCTAGAAACCACAAGCAGCAAACAGCGAGTGTGCCCATTTTGGCATGAGTAGCTTCTCCCAGGTTTTAAGAATCTTCCACCACAGTTAATTCTGTGTTTCTTCAAGGGTCTGGGTACTAATCTAATGTTTCTCTTTCTAAGGCAGCATGGTTGCATTCAGGAGACCTAATTCCTTCTACTCCTTCCAGTATACCTTTTGGTGTGACAAGGGGTTAAGGTAATAGGGAAATGCCTACATTTTTTACTTTTTAACAAGGTTTCTGAGATAAATCACAAAGATGTAGATAGTACTATAGTATAAAACAAATAGTAGCAAATGAAAAGGCTCAGAAGATAAGAATAATTTGGGGCTGCCACATTTCTCTTCAGCCCTGATGTACAGGTGTCTGTGCTAAGACAGAGACCTGTTAGACTGAATGCTCACTCAAGATGTGTTTGATCTACTTACTATGCACATTTTACAATATTAGTTTTTGCAGAGTAAATCTGTTGATTTCAGGACAGTGACAATGAGCACAGTTGCTCACCTAGGAAGCAGATACAAAGAGGGTCCTGAGCTTTCCAGATCCATGTATGTGTATTGCACCATGTAGTTGCTTAGAAACATACCCGAGACATTTGGATGTATGGCAGCCTGGGTGGAGTTTGTGACTGAGAGCAACCACATCTCATCTGCCAGCACTATCAAACAGCTGTTTAACTGATAGAAAATCTGTACAACCCATACAAACACTTCCAGAAAAATTGCATTTTTGAAAAATTGATATTGTAGGGAAATTACAAATATATGATCTCTCACCTTCATCTTTCCCTCCCTCCATCCCAACAAGGCATCTGCAATTTGGTTTTTTTGTTTTTTTCAGTTGTTTCCTCCTCTCGCCCTCTCCTTCCTTTGCTCCATCTCTCCTTGAACAACTAACTCTGCCAAAGCCAGCTAGCACATAACAGGAGATTGCTCTTTTCAGCATCCTCTGTTGAAGAAGATGCTAGAAATAACACAGGTTTTGAAGTTTTCCTGGATTGTGGAACTGTCATTAAAGCAGGTCACGTCTACGACATCGTTGCAGCTTTTTCAGTCAGTTTTCTTTTTGGCTTGGTTTATCTGATCCATGCACCTCCAAGGATTTTCTCTGCTCACACTACGTCATCTAGGCCACCAGCATTCTTCCAGTTGTCCATGCCTTACCTTTAAATGACCTCCTTTTCTAATGATTAAATCCATATGATCTTTCTCTCTTTGTTTCTTACCTAGCCCAATTTCTGACAAAACTGGAGATGGGAGGAGGGCACTGTTGACCCTTGACCAGTTTCTGTAACTCAGAACACATCTGGGAAGGAAGAGCAGAGTGATCTCTGGTCCCAGCCACATCTGACATTCCCCTACCTCCCCTCGCCTGCTTCCTTCCTCCTTCTGCTGCCCTGAATTCCCAGCCCCCCCTTTACCCTTTATCTGCTCCCTGACTTTTAATTCCTTTTATTATTCTCTGTCTCTATGCAGCTCCTCCTTCTTTCCCAAAGCTGCTGGATATCCAACACTTCCCATCCAGCATGCACATCTTGCACTTTCTTTTCACAACCAGCTTCTAGTTAGCTGGAAGCCTCTGAATACGCACATAAACCGCTTCAGCAGAGCTGCATTTTAGTAAAACGCCTGCAGAGGTTTCTCAAATTTCAGTCAAGAGCAAGGTTCAGATTTACATTGCCTGGGTGTGACATGGAATCAGCAACCAAAGTATGTTCCCTTGAGCAATTAAGTTCATATAACCCCTGGCTCGTGGGCAGATACTTGCTGGGATAGTCTGCCTGCCAGTGCTCACTTGATTCATCTGGTGCCTTACAGCTAAGCATAACTCTCTGCAAAAACTAGTATCTTTCCCTTTTTTCTTCTTTTTTTTTTTTCTTGCCTTTTATTTTTTTTTTTTTTAATTAAAAAAAAAAAAAGGCTTTCCTGTCTTGTTTTCCATGGATGCAGCAGCTTTGCCTTGAACCTATAGGAGATCCTGGGATAGGAGTGAAACCAGGCTTTGCTCCATGGGCACTTACATAGCGATTCACATGAAGACACAGCAGCAGGTTTCATGGTGTTTTATTCAGAAAGTTGTATCTTAAGAAACTTTTGCTTTTTGAACCAGGTCTGAACCACAAAGCCAGTCTTGCATCATGAGAAATTCTAGACAAGACCAGAAAGAGTTTATGGTCTTACATTAAAAAAAAACCCAACTTGCAGATGTAAGGAGTTCTCCACCTTAGTTACAAAACTGGCAATGTACTATAATAAAGCACTTGAGGGCTCTGGCAGTCACAAAGCAGAAACATAAATGCAGTCCAGCTCTTCTAACATAAGCACTATAAAAACAGTTCTACTGTATGGGTAAAAGAGCTGTTAGATGAGAGCATCTTTGATTAAGAAATCTTAGACCACATCAGACTACCCTCTTGTCTCATAACAACTACTTTCAGAAAACTCACAACATGGACTGGTTATGCCAAGTAGGACACTTTAGGATGACCCACCATTATCACTGCCTTCCCTTTGTCATCCAGGACTGGGAAGATGGCTTCAAGAGAGTCCTCTCTCCTTCTTAATGACTCACAGATGACTCTGCTGGCATTTCCTGCAGTTCCTCCCAGAAGAAGTTTACGAAGTGTTTAGGGTTCAATTATTGCTGAATCAGTGCATCTTCATTCAACAGGAAAAGAGAAATGCACTTCCATTATCATCTTGTGCTAAGGTTAATTAAAAACAGCTCTTCAGCTGGTTGCAGCCTGTTTGCCAGTTGTATTCTGTCACGTTTTGCAGTGATATCTGAAAGCAGGGGTTCTGCTCGTGTGTTTGTACACATATATATGTGTTCTGGGGCCTCACTCCCTCATGCCCTATAATTCACCCAGCCATTCATATCAAGGACAACATGTCCAGCCACATCTTTCCACAGCAGATTTTTATAGAAGAGCAGGCAAACCTTTCTGCAAAAGAGCAGGTCCTGATAGTCTCATTTCACAGATGTGGCACCTCAGCTACTTTCTCAAAACCACGTCCAGTATTGTCCTCAAATGGACTGACTGGTTTAGAATATTCTTGAATACTTCCAGAAATAAAGTCAAAAAACCCAAATTTTTCACCACATGTCTTCTTCAGAGCTACACTCTGAGGTTTTTTTCAGAAATGTCAAGCTTCCACAGTGCTGTGGTAGCTTTTTTCGGAGGTCCTGCATAAGAACCCAAACCCCTGCTTGTACAGTTCCCCCACTGCCTTCTATCTGGTTTCCTTGATTGTTCTTGGATACTTGAAAACGTCTGCTGGAACTCTAATTATAACTGCAGTAAACATTAAACTGTTTCTGCAGTTAAATTGCTCACATAGCACTGATTTTGGTTTGGTTTTGTTTTTTATATGAGAACAACAAACATTCCACAGCCAATTATACATACCTTAAATAAGGTTCAGAGAAGAGAAAGACCCTTATCATTGATGCTATTTAACTCCCTTTAAGCAGACAAATCACAGAACTACAGATGCAGATAAAGAAAGGCTACCAGTAATCCACAAAATTGCTGAAAACAAATGCTTGGTCTAGTATCTGTCCATAGCTCATGTCATAAAGGCTGTTGCTTGTTGTTTCTCCAGAGTGCTGGTTTTACACAGGAGACAGTGGTGAAGGTTACTTAAAATGCAGACCCTCCCTTCAAAGACAATCCCACTGATTTTTGTCCTGAGAGGTGTTGATTAGCCCCTGTTTGACAGTGGGGAAAATCTTCTAGCAGCCAAGCTCATATGATGAAAGGCATGAAGAGCATTAAGGGAGTGGTTTCAAGAATGAAACTGCAAAAGATCAAAAGGGCACCGTTTGGATTTGTCTTTAGTTAGGGCTTGACTTGGATTCTACTAACAAAGAACCTCTTTGATCTAGAATCTTTTATTACTGGAGAGAATAAATGCAAGGAAGAAAATATTAATTTTAATTATTTTTCTCTGTTCTTCTCCCCTGTCCCAAGAAAGTGAACAATCCAGATCGTGATGTAGTTCTGGAAGTGAAGATATAGACTGTATTTCCAAGTTCCTTTTTTAACCTATATTTCTAGCAACCGGCCACAAAAGTTATAAAAAGTAAAAAAAAAAAACAAAACAAACCCTGGGTTTAGGCTCATGCTAAAATGAACGACTGATTCTCTAGAAATCCCTGAGGCAGAGCAAACTGTGCCAAGTGTAATTTTGCATCCTTGCTGATTGTTCTCTTTCTCCAGCGCAGTCATTCATTTGCTCTATCTCATGTTCCAAATTTTAAGAACAGTATAAATAACGTTTATCAGAACACTTCTGGCCTGTGACTGTCAATGACTATTTGGGTTTCTCTGGAAGTTTCCCTATTTTTTTTCTTTTTTTTTGAAAGACATTGCCTACTTCTATTTTCAAAAAGGAACTGAAGTGTTATTCCTCTAATTGTAGAAATTATTACTGTGTCATCCATACTTCATTTTTCTGCTTATGCCAAACTACCTGGAGCATATCTTTTTTTTTATGTCAAGTGTGGCTTTACCTGGCCAGTAAATTTCAATAGCAACCCCCTGGTTTTCCAGGGATTTGAGGCTTTGAATGGGATAGGTCTGGAGCAGATCCTCTACTCCACCCACTTTATAAGTATGATTTATTAGTAATTTTTTTCCAGTAAATCTTCCACTGCAGATTAGAAGGTATCCTGTTTTAGTTTTAGAAATTCCAAGAAATTTAATCCATACCCTTTAGCCTCAGTGAGACAGAAGACAGCTTGCTCTAAAAACAGAGTACCAGATGCATGATGCTTGCACCAGGGCCACAAAGTCATTATACTTTAAATTACATAAAGGGGGGAAAAAAACCCCAGCTTTTAAAATAAAGTCATACAGGCTTTCTTCTCATACTTGGAATGAGATGGATAAAAAATCCAGGGAGGATCTTGATTTTTTTTTTAAATTTGGAAGCCTTAGTTGTTCTGAAAAACCTCCTACAATCTTCTGTCCAAATTTTACTTCTTATTTACTCCTCTGCTGTCATTTCCATGATAGCTGTCACCCTTCAATAAAGTGTGATCTTTCCAGGATTAAAACTATTGGCCTGAGGAGTCTCATGAAGTGGGTCTTTTGAGCGAACCTCGGTGTCACATATCTCATATTCAGATACAAAGTAGCAAATAAGCAAAGGAAGAAGAAATTTTTATGTTTTTAAGGTGCAACAGGGGAGTAAATAACATGTAGTTTCACTGTGTCTACTTTAGTGTTTGGATCAGCTGCTGCCACAGTGGGAGCACAACGCTCAGGGCAGCTGTGTCCCAGAGCAGGTAACAAGATGAAAGGGTACATGGGGGAGCAACCATACAGGAACTTCCATTTTTAAAACCATAACTGAGAGGGAGGAGTCTTGACAGATACTTGGTTCTAATTGACTCCATTTTGGTCCAGACACTGGCCAACTGTAGTACTCAATTTTCTTCTTATTCTGGTTCTGACAGCCACAGACTCCCTCTGTAAATGCCAAACAGGAACTGTGATGTAACTAATAAAGTCTGAGTCTTCATTCTTTCCATGCTGTTTATATAGAGGACTTTTGAAAAAATTCAATTTAAAATAAAGCTCCATGGATTGATCTTGGCAGTTAATCACAGGATGTGAGCAAGAAGGAAGCTTCTACTTCACATTTCTTTAGTTGCTGACTCCTATTTCCTAACAACTGTTCTTCTACCACTGCCAGTGTTATGAAGCAGATCTCTCTGAAGAAAATGTCTCTGACAAATCTGGGGGGAAATGGGCTTCTTTTCCTCACTATGATATTGAGAGACTCACTGTACATAAGAGAAAATCTGAAGTCTCTCCAAACTTATAAGGAGTTCTGCAAAACAATTTACAATGATATTAACCCATGAAATTCTTTCTGGCAGCAGTTTCTATGAAGGACTGAACAAAGAGAAAGGAAACATAAGGAATTTGGGGCAAGTTTTACGCAGTCACATTGGAGTTTAGACTTGCAGATTTTTGTGCTTTTCCAAATAGAGTTTGATGGCATCACTAATGTGTAGCATAACAGGAGACAGAGACCAGCTGTGCTTTGAGAGTTAATCTCATAAACTGCTTCCAGAGAAGGTCACATTCAGAACCCTGAGGGCTTCCAATCTGTTCAGACTTGAAAGGTATGTCAAGGAGGAATTGACTTTAAACCATCCAATTTTAGCATGCAGTTGGGCCCCAGCACTGTGAATCCCCCAAGCACACAGCAAAACATCAGAGGTCTCGAATTTCACCTCTCCAGGAGAATATATGTAATAACCAGAGACACACAACACTCAGTGATTTATTTGACACGGTACCTCCTATGACCTTGAAGATATAAAGGTGCATTTCCTCTCACAGCAGCCACATTGCTTGCAGTGCAATGCTGAGTACAGCATGCAGGGCTCTGATTTCTTAACTCCCATATTCTGTGAGTGTTTTAAGGCAGAATGTCCCTAAAACTGCCAGCCAAAAGCTCACAAAGCTCCCACATACTTATTAAAATAAAAAGGGAAGGGAAGGGAAGGGAAGGGAAGGGAAGGGAAGGGAAGGGAAGGGAAGGGAAGGGAAGGGAAGGGAAGGGAAGGGAAGGGAAGGGAAGGGAAGGGAAGGGAAGGGAAGGGAAGGGAAGGGAAGGGAAGGGAAGGGAAGGGAAGGGAAGGGAAGGGAAGGGAAGGGAAGGGAAGGGAAGGGAAGGGAAGGGAAGGGAAGGGAAGGGAAGGGAAGGGAAGGGAAGGGAAGGGAAGGGAAGGGAAGGGAAGGGAAGGGAAGGGAAGGGAAGGGAAGGGAAGGGAAGGGAAGGGAAGGGAAATTGAAAGTTTAATATAGAATTATTACTGTATTGTAAAAGACCAGCTGTGAATCCAAGATCTGGGATCATCTTATTCAATAAAGACATATATAGAAATTCAAGGAGGTTTCATCCAGTCCCTCTTTTTACTTGGTTTTAAATTGTTTAGAATTTTAGTAATGGTCACTTAAGAAGCAAGGTAAAATATCCAGAAACTTCAGTAAAGTTCATTCTTTCTGAGGTTGTGAAGTGCTGCTTATCAACAGCAAATCCATCCCATTTAAAACAGAGGGAAACTATTAGTAAAAGGCTACTTCTTTACGATTCAAAATGAGACACCATTTCACAAGGACAGAAAAATCTGACTTCCAACACAAAGTGTGGAATATGACTGGGGAGCTATCCCAGCAAAAACCCACTGTTCTGAATCAGATTTCATTCATTCTTGTATTCATTCCTTTTTAACTCAGCAAACAGATATTTTCTGACCAGAAAAAATGCCTTGTTTGTCAAGGAGGTGGTCTGACAGCTATATTAGGGCAAGGAAAGTTAATTCTACTTTTCAAATTAGATGGGTGTGATATTAGGATAAATCATTTGATATATCAGCTCACACTCTAATGGGTGCATCCATGCTCTCCTTGCAAAACTCCATTTTTTTCCCTAAAAGTTGGATTTGAAATGATCATCACAGTTTTCAAGAATTGCCAGCTTTCATGTTATTAATCTAAACTTGTAACACTTGATGGTCTTTGGGAAATTTCAGTTCTGCAAGTTTCATATGCAAGTTTTCTTGAGGCATGATCTAAGAATTGTATCCTATTTCTTCAGATAAGTTTTGGACATGTTGAAGAAAAAAATCAACATAAATTATCACTGAGGGTAACTATGAAAACAAAAACCCCAGAAGGTAGCATGGATTTCACACCTACATTTATATTTTTTTTTCTTCTTGCTGAAGTCTGTTAGGTTTTCTGACCACAAATATTGGCAATTCCAGGGGGCAAGGGGAGGGGAGAGGTATTTAGCAGACTTTTAACAAAGGCCTCTGGGTACAATTTATTAGTAATAGAGACCACAGAGCATTTCGCTATATTTATGAAATCTAGACAAGGAAGTTTGAAAGTTTGAGGCAGATGTCATCCAGTCCTCCATGCTGTTTTTCTTATTCAGTGAGAACTTTCTTCACCCTGTGACTTCTTTTGACATAACTCCTTGTGTATTTACTCCTATCTGTGTCGAATCCAAGTGAATGGGATGCCAAGGGTAAGAAGGAGCAGCTATATATTTGTACTTGTCTCCATCTCACCAGACTCAGAGATGTCTTGAGATTTTATTAACAACTATCCCAACCAAGGTCCTAACAGCTTGAGACAGTCAGGCGTTTCTGCTTAAGGTTACATGAAAGTACTTCTTCAATATAATTCTGTATCTATTTTTGTCATGGAAATTCCAAAAGCATTTCTGTCACTGCACTACACTGACTCTGCCCATACAGTGCTGGTTTGAGTTTCCTGTGAGAAGATCAAATTCATAAATCTCAAACCCAGCAAATTGTTTTTTTCCTCCTGTGATTGTCTTTCTTGCCCGTGTGTATCTCCCATTTTCTTCTCCTGGACACTTGACTGACATTGTGATAAACACAGAACAGCATTTAAGTTGTGAAGGAATTAAATAATGAATACTTTCTCATTGTCATGGTGTCAGAAACATCACAATGAGTCTTAGAAGGTTGCATTGGGCAGATTAAGGAGAGTTTGGTGTAACCATTGTAATTTTCTATTGCTTCACACAGTGCCATAAAACACATATTACAAAGTATTTTAAAATACTTTGGGGTTGGGACAAGCACATGTGATTCTAACCACAATCTACAGAGCTGCTCTAGAAACTAGAGCTCTTTGTGCAGTTAGAGAGTTCATAGTTTTATAATACACTACTTAGATTCTTGGGATCAAAAGGTAGAGAAAAGTACAAGGATAAAATAGGAAGATTACTAACTAAATAAACAGGTAAAACAAGGACAAACAACAGTTCTTTTTCACTGCATTAAGCAGTTCAGTGTTTGTCCAGATGCTTTGAATTGATGTTCTTTATTGACTCCTGTCAAACTGTTATCAAAGCACTTTCCTGCTGTGACTATTTTCCTTTTCCCCAAGCTAAAATAGGGAAATGTGGTATCTGTACTCTGTTGATCTACACCAAGATCAGATTGGTGAGATCAGCTTCCAGGCACTAAAAGCAGCAGCAGTGAGGAAGCTGGGAGAAAGGTGCTATCCCTTTTAGCTTTGAAAATATGTATTCAGACCTAATGGGTTTTGGCACCAGAAGTTCTTGTATGAGCCTCTGAGAAATCTCCCAAAGGCCAGGATGGTCAAACTCCATGAAGAAATGGAAGAAAGTTACAGAAGAGGGGAGTAGTATTGCCATTGAATGGATCTTGGACCATGCTGTTCACCTTCAACAGGTTTTCAAAGTGGAAGGACAGAAGAAAAATAAAATAAATTTGTTCTATTACTTAGTAAAATTTGAATATATTATAAAATAACTTTTTCCTCACAGGTTTTTAAAATTGCTTTATTAAAGCATATTTCCTATCTGTTTTCTCTCACCTTGTGCCAGGAGTCCCTGCAAACTCCTTCATGTAGTCCACAGGTAGACACAAGGAAAAAAAGTATCTGTGGGCATGGGGGTCTCCTTTTATCAGTTTTGAGGCTTTCCCCACTGCCAGGAATATGACTGTCTTATTTCATTAATGAAAAGATCAAGTATCACACCAGGGATAGAATTCTGACAGTGCAAATAACTGGAAGAAGAAAATTATGGCTCTGTAGAAAAGGGGGAAAAAAAAGAAAAAAATGAAAGGAGAAAAACACCAACCAAGCTTCTTCCACCATGCTCAGAGTATCTGATGGAAAAAACAGCAAAGGCTGTCTCAACAAGGCTAAGGGGTCCAGGTGTACTGAGCTGGGCTGGTGGCTGTTAAACAGGGAAGTTTATTATATGGCACTTTGCAGGAAAAGCACCAAGTAAAGGAATAACATGAAACAGAGAAGGAGACAGGAAATATGCTTCTGCAGTCTCACAAAAATCAATAGTCCAGCATTCACTAGAGAACCCTCTGCAAAGTGCTATTATGAGCAGTCACAGCTTTGGGGAGACACCCTCCACATCACCCACATCTGACCCCACAGCCTGCTGGTGGTGCAGCTGAGGTACCCCACAAACTGGCCTGAGAGGAGCACCGAGCTGCTCTGTGCCTGGGCTGGGAGGAGATGTGGCTCCATGGCTCCGGACACTGCAGCCAGAGCTGCTCCCTGAAATCCCCTCTGCTGAACAACAGAACTGAGAAACTCAGCAACCCCACCGCTTCTGAACTCGTCAGCACAGTTTATATAACCATGAGCCATCGGCTCTTTCGCTTCAAATGCTGCCTCAATTTACGTGGCATAGCAGCAATCTGGCTTTGATGGAGAGAAATGTGAAGGAATGTGTTCCCTGGGGAGTAATGCAATACACAGACAATGTAAGAAGGAGGCTGTGCTGCTAAATGATACACATTTCTATCCAGAACATTTTCATTAGTCTTGGAACAAAATTAAAGTTTCCACTCTCATTTGCTGAAGGTTAATCCAGATTTCCATGAGATATGTCCAGATACAGATGTAATCTCTTTAATTAAATGCTTTGCCCATTCATTTCTTCAACTTTTCTTTTTTTCTCCTGCATTGAAGACGCTACAGACATATGGAGAAGAATGAAAAAAACAAAACAAAACACGTGCAATCAGAAAAACTTTAGACTAGGAGATAAAATTCATTTCAGTCACAAAGTCAATATAGGACAGTTTGTTTATACATTAAAAGGGAAATAACAATTATAATTAAAAATTACATGACTGTATTAAAACATTATTTTAAATTCCTATTTTTCAACTTTTTTCAATCATCTAATGAAGAATTATATTTTTTCTCTTAAAATACTATCCTTTAGGTCTTAAAATGTAAATAAATGGTTTGCTACAATCCCATTTCCTAGTGTAGCAGCCACCATTATGCAGCTTGCATTGTTATTGTCTGTAACTCAGGAAATCTGCTGTTGAGCACTTTTAAAATTTCTAATTGCATATCACTCTTTTTTTTTCTGAATTTGCTAATCTTTTTCCCATCATTCTTCTTTTGCACCTCATTGATGTCATGCTTATTCTCTTAAAGCAGTATGTCCCAGGCAACATCTCAACTGAATTATCACTGGTAAAAACAGGTGTTTAAAAGCCACCTATCACCTGCATAATTTTGTCCCCTTCCTTAAATGCCTATTAAGATTCCTGGGGCTCCAATATAGCTGACCATTTTTTCTCAGACTTCCTGATTCAGAGACTGAAATATTTAGGTCTTCAATAACTTTCTTAAACCCTCTTTATTTTCATCAGACATCCTATGTCTCATGACATACATTCCACTTCGCTGACTTCATCTAATGGCATTTCCAATTTTTGGAATATTATTCTTTGCCTCACAACCTTTTCAGTGTTTTCATTAGCCATTCTGGATTTGGTGTTCTTCTTTCGTGATATAATACTTAATATGACAGCAGCATTTATCTCTCTCCAATCAAACAGAGCTCAGGAATAAACTAGCCAGGTCACTCCAGAATTTAGCACTTCTGCTGGTAAGTGTAGATCAGCATAAGAGAGAAAATGTTTCAAGGGAAGGTTGACTAACTCTAAAAAAGAATAGATTCATGACCTTTGACAAATCACCAGTTTGCATGCTATTTCCTCAAAATCCAGCAAGTAATCTGAAAAAAACACTAGTGACTTTTGAATTTATTGTCTCAAACCCAGAAAATATGTAGAGAATGAAACTCATCAGTATTATAGTTCCTTCAGCAATGTGGGATTGGTGCTTATGCTTAGGTTTTGTAAGCCACAAGCTCATGTTCTGTTGTTGCATAAGTGAGACGTTGGCTGACCTAAGCATAGGGGTTATCAGACAACCAGACCACCGAGTGTCTGTGACTGACTTTTTGCCCCCTGAAATCAATGGTACCTTTGCCATTAACTGCAGGAGACAGAGAATCAGCTCCTGATTCTGACAGAGAAAGTGATGATTTACTTGGAAGTTAAATGCCAGGTACAATGAGAATAACTCTGCTGTCCACAGTTGTTTCTTGTCATCTGCAAACTGGGTGTGGAGGGTAAGCAGGGAAGATCATGTGGGCTCTATTCTTTACCAAACTCTCATGTCCTGTTCTACAGCAAACAGAAGGGCTTCTTGATACTGCTAAAAGGACACTTTGGTATTTCCAGCTTGTTTATTTCCCACATATTCTCCGTTTTCTCTCCACTCCTGTATTGATAGCATCCAAAGGAAGGAATATAAGATAGCTAATGAACTAGTGATAATCTTCTGCATCACAAATATCCCAAAATCCCAACTGATCTCCATTTCTTCTCCACACACATCTCATTCTCTAGTTTCTACACCCATGAGATAAATCTATGAGCTTTGTGTCATGAATCAGAACACAAACTGGATCTAACACCTTAAACACCATGTTTGATTATCACACTGTAGAGGAATAGTCTTAAATTCTCTTCCTTTGTACATGTCTTTTTTTCTTCAGTGTTTCACTTTAAAAATGGCTGATCTAAAGATTTCATCCAGAATTTTCACATTATATATACATAATGTCTAGGTGGATTTATTCTTTAAAATAAAAAATAGAGAAAATCTTAGAGAAGGATCCTTTATTCCTTTTACCCACTGGGAACAAAAAATGGCCTCAGCATTCTTGCATTGCAGACAAAAATGTGGACAAAATGTGCTTATTGTGAAACTTTCCATCAATTTTAAATAAATGTCAGGTTGTATTATTACCAACAATTTATGTTCCTATTACTTCACAACTTCCTTGTGTTAACTTGACAGACTACATTAAAAAAGCCAACTTATTTGTCAGCATCAACAGTTTGCCTTATCTGTTCTTTTTCCCATCTGGATTTCTTCTCTTTTTGGAAACTGATCAACTTCTGACTCAGAAGTTTCCCCAGATTTTCAGATAATGGACCTTAGGGTTTGATCAGGACTGAAAGCAGAAGCAGGTGGGAAGAATCCTCAACTTTGTTTACAAGGACATATTTCCAGAAACCTCGCTTGAACTTGGTGGAAACATAGCTTTCATTTTCCTTCCATAAATGACAGATCAAGTGTGGTTGCCATAAAATACTCTGCTTCAAACATTTGACTGTGTGCTCTAGTAGCCACTTAGAGGCCTGTTAAGGTTATGACAGTAAAGTGAGTTTGTGCGACAGTTTTTGCCTTTGAAGCTACATCACAAACCCAAGGAGCTGGAACCAAAAGGTCATCCTCAAACAGCCATGTAAAGGGCTGGAGATGGTCTCCCTGCTTGCCAGAAGTCTCATAATCAAAAAAAAAATAAATAAAAAAAATAGCAAGAATAGCTGATATGAAAATAACAGTAATTTAGATATAAGTGCACCACTCAAAATTCAGCATAAGCAGATTTTCCATAGCCTTTGGTCTAAGAGCAGGAAAGAAGAAAATGTAAGAGTTTGTATCACTTTAAAAAGAAAGTTATAACAGTCCTAAATAGGTGTTTTTTCTTTACTGCTTCCACCAGAAACACATATTAGAGAATAATTTTCATTGACTTCAATATGGTAAACAAGCTTTAAAAGTTTAAAGTAATGGATGATTAAAACTAACTGGAAAGGTGACTGTGGCTGAGTCAGAAGAAAAATGTGCATTGTACTTAGAAAGTACAGAGGGCCTACCAAAAGAGTTGAGGGTAAACTTTGGGTAGTCAAAAGACTGTAGATGTTTGCATCAACACTGGGTTTTTGAAGTTATCCAGCTGTTCTTTGTGCATCTACTTAAAGCACAAAAATATACAAGATTTAGGAAAATGTAAAAAAAAAAAGTTCAATCACTGCAATATCAGCATAAATGATTATTTAAAATAGTCTGAAGTATTTTCTTGTATTGGTATATTTTTATATGCTATGTCTTCCCACCAAAATATTTCTCTCAGGACTATTTACAGAATATCAGATAAAAACATCATAAAAATAACTGAAATATGTTCCAAACAGTGGTAGAGATGCCAAAGCAGAACAGAATTCTTCCAACACACTTATATTATGATTACTTAAATATCACTGGCTAGTCAGTAGTGTTGAGACATTCCTGTGTGGGTCAGTGGGATTATTGTTGAACTAAGCATCATAAAGAACCCAAAAAAGTGTTTTGAACAACAAAAACTAACTGAAAACATCAGCAGACACAAATTAGAGAAAACAAAACTAAAAAAATCCCCACCTTTAGAATGTTGCATATATCTTTTATTCCTAGCCAGAATAAAAGCCTGTACCCTTGCAGATGAAAATATTTGGCTTTATAGGTGTTTTCCATTTGCCCAAAGAACTGCCAGAGGAATGGGTAATGAGGGCTAATGATGGCTAATTTATCACTTCATTAGACCAACTGGCATCAAAGAATCCTTTTGTGGTTTTCTGAGACGTGAAAAAGAGGTAACTGTGAAAACTAACTCCTAACTTTCCACTATTTTTACAGTTGCTTTTTCTTGTTTTCATTTCTCAAATATGTGCAACTATGTAGGTGATGAAAATAAAATAACTTTGGTGCTTTTGCAATCAGAAAAAAAAATAAAAATCTGTATTTTCCTGTTTTCAAAGTACTTGAAAAGGTAGAGGAAAATACTTTATATTTTTGTTGCTGCTGTTGTTGTCACTATTATGGTTTGCCAGACAGTGAGGTAGGCCTGCATCATTTTCATGAAATGAGACCTCAGGGCTAGCAGAAGGACTTTTAAACTCAAAATATAGAGGTTTTTCCAACACAAAAATGAACTTTTCCTTTAAAAAATCAGAAGAGAGAACACAGAAATAAAAGAACATAAATCATTTCTCTTTATCCATCCACTCTTTCATGGCAAGCATTTTGCTCCAGAATCAGCAACTATGGAACCATCAGTGCTACATTAAATTTTGCAGTCTTTTTGAGTCCTTAGTAAAGTCTAATGAAAAGCCTAAGGATGTCCTGACCCTTCTTTGTGTGCCTGCTTTCATAGATGTTGTAATTTAATAACTTTTGTCTGACATTTTTTCTGTCCTTATATATAGTTTTTTACTAATTTCTGTGTGATCTTTCTGTTTTGTCATTGCCTTTTAATTCAATTCATAAAATACACAAGAAAGAAACACTGAAATAGTTGCACAGCAGCCTACAGTCCCTTTTTAGGGGACACTTTGCACACTAATAATCTAGTCCCCTGTGCAAATAAACTCTGTACTAAGATGGTTATCTAGCCATAGCCTATCTGGTAGGAGAAAGTAGATGGAAGGGCGGAGATTCTAAAAAATTAAATTAATACTTCTCAGTCCATAAGTGCCTATTATGCTTAAGCAAAATAATTCTACAGAGGCATACATCTTTTGTAAAGAATGCTGAAAGCTGGAACATCATTCTTTCTGCAGAAGAAATGAAATTATCTTGGCCATTATTTTCTTTTTTTTTTTTTTTTTTTTTTTTTACCTGCATTGGTAAAAAGAAGGGTACTGAGCACCAAATAGGAGCTGGGATAGGCTGTGCAGAAGTGCCTCTTCACCTCAGCAGGAAAAATGACCACAACTCTTCAGGGAACATTGTCTGAAAGACTTCTCCACCTTTCACTTGTTGTTTAATAGCATCCTCCCCTAAGGAATGACAATGAATGGAAGAAATTTATGAATTTACAAGTTTGTCTTGGAATAAGGCAAAATAAGATTACTTCTTTTGGAAATATAAACTGCAAGCAATGTAAGACTACTCTCTATATATGCTGTGGTATCTAATGCATATTCTGTTTGGGTGAAAGACTTGCCCAGAATTCTGTCTGAAGACCACGAAAGTCCTGAACTGCTCTTTTTTTTGAAATTTACATTTAAAATGTACCTTTTATAACGAAGCAAAATTATTTGATTGCACCTTGAACAATGGAAGCACTACTGTTACCTCCTTTATCCACGGGAAAAATATCAAGGAGCCTATAAAGCTTTATATAAACACTGTGCTATTTTATCTTGTCTATGCTTGAACCTACTCAATAGTCAGGTACTTTCTCTCCACATTACCCTTTGGAGATTAATAATTTGTACCCACAGACTCCAAGTACAATTTATCCTAACATTTCTCATTGTTTGTCTTTTTTAACCTTGCATCAGCCTTCTCACCAGTAACATATGCACCATCTCTGACTATTTGGAAACCAAAAGAGTATTTTTAATAAGTACAGATAAAAACCTCACAGGAGACCAGTGCCTCTCACCACTCCTGCTCGCCTCATGGGTACATTCACTCCCTGTGCACGTTATGGCTTGGTTTATTAGCCTGTAGATATGGGATTGAAGCAGTTTTCTCTCTTTTTGGCATGGATTCACTTTATATCAGCAACAAGACATTAATTGCTTTAGACAACTAGAGACCAAGTCTGGATGGTGGGGTTGGGTGTAATTGGGTGTATAAAGCCATAGTTCAAGACCTTACTCTGTCTGATTGGACAAGCCTGTTTTACCACATACCTGCCAAACACTATAATGACCTCCACTCCACAACCACAAGCAATTCTAGGATAAATCTCTCTCTCTCCCCCTGTTTCTCTGTTTCACATTACTTTTATTAGAAATACCATCCAACTAAAAAGCACGAAAATATTTTTTTTTCAAATGCAAATCCACATTGAAGAAGATTTTTACCAATGAAAAGATAATAGGATTAGTATTGCTTCTAATAATAATAAAAATAATAACAACAATAACAATAACAATAGCAATAACAATAGCAATAACAAAAACACGTTTAAAAATCCCAAATAAAAAAAAGCAAGCACTGTCAGGATAGAAGCTTTTCAATTGCCATTAATGGTAAGAAAGTGAAGGCTTATTTTTAACTGAAGCTTTTACTGAAGCAAGAAATTCTTTTTATTTTCTACCAAGATGGGAGTGTCTGGAATGTTGCTTTTTATTTTTAAAATAAGTCATCATTTTCACCATCAGCACTCAGATAGGAGCCACACTAATTGTAATGCTAGTGGTTGAAAAGTCTGAGCATTTTTGTGGCTTGTTGAATAAATATCAGTAATTCAATTTTGGTGTTCTCAAATTTGTGGAATGCGATATTTGGAAGAGTATAAAAATGGAAAATCATTCTGCTCCAAGAAACAAATGCTTTCAATCTTATACCACTGGATGGAAGAAGAGCTTTTTGGTGTGCTTTGTTTTTTCACATAGGAGGACAAGAACAATGGAAGTATGTGCAATACTTAACAGTAGATAAAAGTGTACTCACCTATCAAAATATTTTTTATCTTTTACATATGCTAATCATATCTAGCTCATCAACACTCTCTGTTGCTGTCTGTGGTGGTGTTTAGCACTAGCCAAACTGCCACACTGTCCAAGGACAGCATCCAGCCCTGATACTGTAAAATGTTTTCTGAGAGTGACTCAAGTTAAACAAGCCTACAAAGTTTCTAATTTGATTTTAGTTTTTGTCAGGCAAGGGACAAGGTGGTTTCCAGCCTGACAGTCTTACATATCTGTCTCTGCTCAGTGTCTCCAGTTCATACTGCAAAAATCCAGTGTCAGGAACTAATCCAATACTACAGTATTTATTTTCTGTGTGAACTCTCCATAGACAAACAAAAGATCTTTTCAAAAATAAAATAAAATAAAATACAATTTAAAAAAATTAAAAAGAAAGGCAATATTCAGCCAGAACTCAGTACACAGTTTATGCTGTGGACTCTTCTTTATTTTCTGTTACTAGGTTTGTGTCACATGGAATCATCTCTGCTGCTCTACCTATTGCCAAATGGGACACATTCACAAGGAAGCCACATTTGAAGTAAACAACATCTGGGATCACCGCATACAGTAACTGTTCTGGTCACAGGCAGAGTTTCTTCCTTTGGATGATGGCTGTCAGGTAAGTGCCAAGAATGCTTGTAGCTGGAAAACTGTTATATTGCCAAAAAATAGGGCAACTAACACTCTCTTTGGTACTGCTTGAAGGATCCAGGACTCTTGAGACCCTATAAACACTGAAAACTACTATTTCTGGAATACTGTCCATAGCATTTGTATCTTTAATTACATGTCACTGTTAGAAGTGTTATTTATGAGGTTTTAGTTTGGCCAAAACTGAATAAAACTGATGGTCCAAAGGAAAATGAAAAAAGACTAGATGGATCTGCTATAGTACCTGGGTCTGCTAGAAGAGCCTAGAGCACTGCCTGCAGTTCTGGTGTCCACAAGGTAAGAAGGACGTGGAACTCTTGGAGGAAGTCCAGAGGAGGGCCACAAAGGTGATCAGAGGGCTGCAGCACCTCCCCTGTGATGACAGACCAAGGAAGTCAGGGCTGGAGGAGAGAAGGTTGAGTGGAGACCTCATGGCAACCTTCCAGAGTCTGAAGGGGGCCCACAGGGAAGCCTGAGAGGGCTCTCATCAGGAACTGCAGTGATGGGACAAGGAGTAATGGGTACAAACTGAAGGAGGGGAAATTGAGGCTTCATAACTGGAAAAAAATTCTTTACTATGAGGGCAGTGAGATGAGGAATAGGTTGCTCACTGAAGCTGTGGGTGCCCCAGCCTGGCAGTGTTCAAGGCCAGGCTGGATGAGGCCTCGAGCCACCTTCTCAAATGAGATGTGTCTCTGCCCATGGCAGGGGCAACTGGGACTAGATGATCTCCATGGTCCGTTCCAGCCCCTAAACATTCTATGTTTCAATGGTCATTGAGTTTGTTCCCTTGGTGCCACTGTTTCCTCTCCAGGCAGCCACATCTGTGTCTCTTGCTACATCTAAAGAGCAATCAGGCTTTGCAGCCACTCCTGAACCTTCAGAGCATTCATCCTTACACTGTTCACATGGCATATTTTCATGTCCTGTTTTTGCAACTATTTTCTGGTGCCAAGAAACAGAAGTGCTGAAGCAAGGGAAGAAGCAGAAGAAAGTTAAGAGGAGCCAGACTTGCACATGAACACAAAAAAGCAAATAAAAAAAGAAATGGGGAAAGGACAGAGTGGGAAAAGGAAACAAAGAGCAGAAGCTATAAGGGAGACCATACATTCAACCAAAAGTGGCAGGAAAGATAATAATAGCAATTAAATGTTCAGTGGGGTTTTCACCACAGTTCTCCTGTGCAACGTTCACTGCACAAGGTTCAGATCTGTTTGGAGCCTAGAGATGGCAGGAGAGACCCAGGTGAGTTACACCTACCCTCCCAGGCACCAGGCCTCAGTGACATGGCACAGGTGCCCTCTCCTGACCCATGGCAGGGCACTAGACCTGTCCCAGGAGTCACACATTCTCCTGTCTGGCCACAAGCAAGCAGCGAGCACCCTCTCTCCCCTCCCTGTCCCCATAGGAAGATCAAGGGTGCAATACTGCTAAGAGCAGATTAGAGAGCTTTAAAAATGCATCTAACACCATTTCTTTCATCCTTAGATACTACTGTGCTGTGTAAATATCAAGCTGTGAAGACTTAGATAAAAGTCTTGAACTGCCATTTTTATTTTTCTTCAAAAAAATATATAAATTCTATGCAGAGGAAGGGTCCCCTACACAGCAACCCAAGTCAATGGCTTTCTATTTCAGTACAAGAACTGACAATAAAATAAGTATTTACCTATTATACGGTCCAGCTAGAAGCTACTGGCAAATAAGAAGTTAAACTAACTCAGAAAGCAATAAGATCAGTTATTAAAAAAAACAAACATTCAGATGGTGTGTTGATTTGTACATTGAAATAATTCCAAATAAAATGAAATAAAAGCCTGGCTTTGAGTGTGGTGGAGCTGAAAGGGTTTTGGAAGGATTTTTCTGTAGGAAACAGAGAAGCAACCTAGCTAGATGCATGGCTGATGTAATTATGATCTTATGCAGAATTTCTATGTAAAACTTCCCACCCAGGTTCTTACAGAAAGAATATTAACCTGGCAGAAGATAAATCTGGCAGCTGGTCAATCACCAATAGGAAGATGTGTGAGCAGAGAAAATTATGGGTGGAGAAAGACAAGTCAGGGAGAAGTCAGGGGTAGGGAGGATTGTGTAGTGTATGGTTGTTAAACAAACTGAATTCCAGAATGAGGGGATGACAGCATGGATGGATGCTATATGGGACTAATTTATTGATTACTGGGGAAAAGACCAGAGGAGGAAAAAAAATAAGACATCTTTTTAAATACATCTCAAAACCGTTTCTGGAATTACAATATGTTTTTGTTTAATTGCTGCCTTCCTTCTCAGTTCTGTAATTCGTTCTCCTTCCTTAACTTTAAAATAGATAAGGACAATCAGTGTTCTCAAAGCGTGACCAAGATTTTAAGATTTAACCTAGGAGTGGGTCTGGTATGTACCTAAACACATTTACTGAATTAATCTTGATGAAAAGATTATATTACGGGGGCATAGGGAGGGAGAAAGGGAGGAACATCTATTCATACATAGAAATTGTGACAGGAAATCATCTCTTTCCAAAGACAATTTTCAAAATCAGCACACACATTCAAATTACAGCCATTAACACATATATTCATTAAAAAAAAAGGTATCCTTGAGATGTCCAGCCCCTCAGCCCTTCAGACAACAAACAAAATGTGCAGAATTTTATGCACAGGTTGCACAAAATGACATGTTCCCTTTCACTTGAGAAGCTTCTCTGTTTGTCTCAGGCAGCTGCCCTGGGCACATGGGCTGTGCATGGCCTTGCAGCACTGTGAAAGCAACACGGGAGGATGTGTGGAGGCACACAGCCTGTGCCTCCCTCTGTGGCTGGTTTCACAGAGCCAGTCTGGTAGAAAATAATGTGCTAGAGGTAATCACCACAATTATTACTGTAGTAGAAAGAGCAACCGTGATGTGGTTTATTTCCATTCCATTGAAATGTCAAGAATCAGAATTACATGGCTATGAGGAGTAAACAGTATCTGTGGCTACCACAGTCTTTGCACAGGGGCTTCCTTTGTTCCTTTTATTTTAACAGAAAAGCCCTGAAAGCAAAGCTCCTCTGGCACTCCAGTTATGCGTGTGAGTACGTGTGCTAATGTGCATGGAACAAAAGGGTGGAGAGGAGCTCTGGGCTGCAGTTACTACTTGGAGTATGTCTGCTTTGTACTTAGTAACCTTCTGCTGCTTCCAAGAACAGCTCGATAAATCACGCCTCTTCCACTGAAACTGCATGCACACACCACTGTACATTTTCAGCAGGGATCCAGATGTAAGCAATTAGGCCACGCTGGGCTATTCTGCTGCCTCCCATGTATGAGACATGTCTAAATAAGAATAATCCAGCTCCTTCTTAAAAACATGCGCAGTTCTTCCCAGACAGGCAGTGGTTAGCCCACGCTGGCAGATGCAGAGAGCACTTTCCAAAGTCATGGTCTAAATAGACGTCTAGACAATGCTCTGACTGCATGTTGGGACAAGGTCCTATTGTCCACCAGACCTCACTTTCCTTTGCTATGGACAGCTCCAGCTCTGAGGTGTGCTGGGAGGCTGGATCAGATGGCCCATCATGGTGCCCTCTAACCTGACCCATTCTGTGATTCTGTGAAGCATAATATGCCCTAGGGAACAGGGACAGCTATTTGGCCTGGGTCCTCCAAGAATTATGTTCAGGATTGCTCTCAGTCCTTCTTGGACATGAGGTTTGCCAGGCACCTCGAAGGATGCTGTCATTTCCAATTGCTGTCTGTTCTGTGATGAAATTGCAGCAAAAAAAAAAAAAAAAAAAAAAACAGCTAGAGAAAACTGGTATGCTGGGGGGATGGGGGGAAAGGTTTAGGCCTTTGGTAATGTCTAAACAAATGGCAACAAGCCACTTGGGTTGTGTTTTGTTTCCTCAAGAGATTTCAGACTGCTCTGAATACAATAAACAGCTGCCACTGGGGAAGGCAAACATATTTTTCTTTTCTCTTGAGGTATTGTAGATGTTATTCTATGTTCTGTGGTGGAAACAAAATGTTTCTTGAAGCAACTTGAAGGTTCCCATCAGTGAGATGCAGAGAGAAAAGCTCTAAGCAAGCTATTTGATTGCTCTTTGAAAAGCTGCCAAAGGTGGATGGCATTACAGAGAGACACTAAAGAAAGACTTTATGACATTAAAAATAACATTCCATCCCTCTTTCATCTGTGACACTGGATTAGTTACTAATAGTGCAAGTGTTGTTCTAGTCTTGAAATATTTGACAAGTCCATTGGACTGGGCTGCACTGACCCCAAGAGATGACTATGGTAAAAACATTCAAGCCATCCCACATTTCTGTTCCTAGAGTTATTTTTGCAGTGTGTAGACACATATTGAACTATGAAAGGTATAAAGTCGTCTATGATAAAGGACGGTTTTTACAGGGAAGTTTGAATCTCTCCAACTTTCTTCAAACTGTGAAAAAATTCCTGAGAAACCACTGGGAAGAAAGAAGCATGCACTTACTGGGTGGTACAGCCCATGACTGCTCAGTATTTGTAGGGTAGGGGAGCACAGAACCATTTAAATGGATATAATGTCTTCAGTATTTTTGAAAAGCTATATTTAGGCACTAAAAATTTCATACACACAAAGAGTATATTAAAAAAAAAAAAATGTTGGTCCTTTACTTCCCATCATGTTTAGACCACTTCTGCATAGAGTCTGACACACACTAGTATCCTAAATATTTCTGCAGTTCAGACATCATATATATAATTTTTTATATATATATATATATATACATAATCATACTTTTTGGCTAAGCTGTCAAATGCAGGAAAGCATTTCATTGTCTGGCCTTTGAAGGCTGGGCTGCCATAAACAGCTGCAGAAGGGAGGTTTGGCACTGCCTGCTGACTAATGTGCCACCTGTCAGAAGGCCCTTTCCATTTGGTGCACATTCCTGGCTGACACAGGCAAGCAGAAATGTCGAGAGTTGCAGGGAGAGCTCTTCATTTCAGTTCCCCCACAGGAATGTCTGGGGCTGTTCCTCAGGAAACATCCTCCTCTAATCCTGCAGGCCAAGCCAAGGAAGCAGGGAACATGTTCTTGATGGCCAGCACACCCTAAAGAAATGTTCATCTGCAGGTCTGGCTGCATTTGTTTACTACTTGACTGTGACAAAAACAAAAGGCTTCTCAGTCATGGTGGATTTCATTTACAACATTCTTTCCTTCTCTAGACTCTTCACAGTCCATCTCAGCACGCCACCCCACCAGGCTACTCAGCAACTCCCAGCAATATTTGTTCTTATTCTCTATCTGCTCTTTTCTTCTTTTTGCCTTACACCTTTTATAGGTAAAGATAAGACTGTTATCCAGGGAGGCATAACCAAATAGCTTCTACTTAACTTCCCTTTCTTGAGTAAGTGCAAGTTACTGATGCTGAGCTTAGAGGGCAAGAAATGCAAGCAGCCTCTCACTTTAACTGCCTTTAACTACTACACTTTAGCAGTGTTTGCATGTCTGTATGTAGCAGTAAGACATGACTTTTCCAGCCTCCCCATACTAAGATCATGGCCAAAAGCAGTATGAGGATGTATTTTCTCTGACTGTTTCAGTGGACTTTGAATCAGAGAGATGGATCTCATGTCTGTGGATATGGAGCACCTACAGCATAACACAGCAACACTATCCCTGTATGTTCTAATCTTTGCACTTTCCCAACATTCATCAGGTGACCAGTAAAAAGATCTTGCCTTCCTGTGCCTCACATCACACCTTTCCAAAAGTTCTCTTTCTCAGCAACTACTTCTAGGTCTGGTTCTTCTGTCATTGGGTTTCTAATTTCACTTCCCAGCTACCCAGAGCTGTACCTCACAGTGGTCTCTGACACGGGTTCACCAGTTTCTCATCACAATCACTCACTTTCACACAGCCAGTCCTTCTCCTTAACCAACAGTCATTTGGAGATAGAGGACTATTTGAACCCAAACTTTAGGAGAAAGCTCTGCCAAAAGTTTTCATTAAGATAAACATGACTGCCCCTCAGATCCTGCTAACAGCTGTTACAAGAGAACAGAGATCCTCATGCAGCATGAGGAGACAAGCTTGTATTTCAACTCCTCTGGCAGATGGAAATAGGGGTTTGATATGTTGTGGAGGATTTGTTGCTTGTTCATTTTTTGTTTTTATTTTTTTTTTTAATTTCAGCTGCAAACTAATTACTGAAGTATTAGTATACAAGCTCCCCAAAGATGAATGCATGGAACATTTCTCAGAAAGAGTGTATAAAAAAAGCATCATATTTATCTCATGAAGTTATAACGTAGGCAGTAATTATCAGGAACCTTCCTCTGTCATTCCATGCACAATATTTTCCAGTCTCTGCTACATGGTATATTAACAATCCCTTTCTATCCAAAGCAGTGGTAAGGCATGCTTCAAAACAGTGCATTTTTTAAGGCTTTGTGTGACCTTTTCATTCTGTTGGCTTTTCCAGAAAAGGATGATGAATACAGTCTAGCTTGTTTGAAAGTTGCAAGTGGTCAACAATGTTTCTGTGGCATGCGGTGACTACAAAGCCTACCATAAAATACATGGAAGAATGTTTATATGAGAAGTTACAGTGCTGGTAAAACTGGACAGCTGTACCTCTGAGGAAGCCATCTGCAAAGCCACAGCAGGGAAAAAAACCCAGACACTGAATCCAGTTAAAAGCTTTCTGAGACTGCCTTGAGCCCCTAACGGCAAGAGTAGGTGTATACCAATACTCGTAATTTTTGACCTTACTCCCGGACTGCCAGCCTGTACTCCAAGCAGCGGAGCAGAATGCTGGGGATGTGGCAGTGGGGAGGACCACCACAACTTCCTGCCCAGTGACACTCAGAACCAGCATGTAGTGACTTCTCCCCAGTACTCAGGTCCCTCTGAGCTAGGGACAGGCTGCTCTGCACCAGCCCCCCAGCTGCCTGCACTCCCACATATTCATTGAAATAGATGCCACAACAGGCTGGGAAACCCTGGCATTCCTTGGGACACCATAGTTGTGTAGGCCTGGGTTTTAAGCAAGCATTTTCTCCTTTGATCAACATCCATGTTCTCCTGTTTTCTCTTCCCTCTCTACATCTCCTTTCAAGATCTGTTTTTATTTAACCCTGAAATGCAAGGGGAGTAATCTAGGTCAAAAAAAACCCCAAACCGGTGAAAAACACAACAAAGGACCCTCTCCCTATTCCATCTTCAGACACTTCTGCAGCTGCCAGAGCGGTTTTATTCCATTGAAAGCCACAAACTGGCCTGAATTTGCTAAAATACTGGGTTAGTGCACATGAAACCTTCAGCATGCCTGTGAACTGCCCTGCAGCTCAAGAAATTCAGGACTGGTCTGTCTGTTTTCCCCCCGGAGCCCCCCCAGTTTGCTGCTAGTGCTGTTGTGAGCCCCAACATCGCCCCTTCGTGGCTGGAGCTGTCCTTTATGTGGCTGGGCCAGGGGCCCCTCCAGCTGCTCTCTAGCACACTGAAACTGAAAAGCACTGGCATGTTTACAGAAAGGGGTGGGCTCCCCCTGTCATCCCACCCTCTCCCCTTAAATTCCAGTCGGAGCAGGTCAGACCAAACAGGCTGTGTGTGCTCCAAAACAGACTGTGCCTACACCACCCTGCATCCAAGCCTTAGTCCTCAGTGGCGAGGAACTGCAGCTGATCACACAACTCTTTTATGACATTTTATCAGCTTTCATTTTGATCTCTGAAAACCAAGGTTGTGCTTACGTCTGGGACTACCTTCTCCTGCAGGCAGCATGGTACAGCAGCCTCAGTGCATATGTGTGTGGGGCAAGAGCAGTGACAGAGCAGGGCAAAAGCGCCTGCAGCACACCTTTGCACCTCCTTACACTCCTGGCAGGACCGTGCTATACATTACACCAGCTACACAGCTGCTTTATTCTGCTTTCTGCAGCAGGCAAGAATACTCAGCACACAGCCACCTCCCAGCCTCAGTGCGACTGGCACCTACTTTCTACCTGAAGACTGCTAGAAGTGTGGACAAGTGCTTTTCCCCACATATCCGTGGCTGGGATCCCTTTTCCCTTCCTCTATCCCAGTGTGAATTGCCAAGGAACACCACCAGCCAGCGCGGTAGAAACACAGAGCACTCAATGACTTGTTCAGGATTCCATTTCTCCATTGAAAACTTTCTTCCTCCCTCCCTCCCTCCCTCACCCCCCGCATTCCCCACTCTCCCAAGAAGCTCATGGCTCCTTTATCGGAATCAGTCAGTGCAAGCTGCTGGCTGACACAAACCAGACGGCCGGCATCCGCTGCAGACCGGGACAAAAGATGGAAGCGAAAGATATAATGGAGCACAGCTGGCTGATAAGCATGTTTAAATTTTACAGAGATTAGCTGTGAGAACAGGAAGGAGTTCTTTCTCTCCCTCCTGTTTGTTTAGCTTTCTTTAATTGTTTATTTTTAGGATGAAAAACATGCCCATGCAGACTTATCAAGCAAGTCAAAGCAAGGCGGAGGGAGAAACGCGTCTCATCAGAGCCATGAAAGGCCCATGGCAGGCGAAAGCAAGCGGGACTCTGGCTGTGCTGGAGCCACGTCAGCCGGCGAGGCGCTGCGGCTCAGCCCCTGGGTCCGCCTGGCTCCCCTGGCTCTGCCGCTGCACAGCCGCCTCCTCACCCGCTGAGGGCATGCATGCGGCCGAGCTGGCGGCTTTCAGAGCTCCCCTCACACGGCAAAACCTTCCCCTTATTTATCTGGGCTGCCGGAGAGTGAATTCTAAGTACAGGCTATTCAGCAGCAAGCGTCTCCTAAAGTCCGTGAGTGGGTGTCGGTGCCTGGCTCCCACGGATGTAAAAACAAGCTCTGGAAAATAAGGCTTTTTGCAAGGGAACCAGCAAACAAAACACATTTGAAGGAAGAGCTGCACTTTAAGGGACCGATGCTGCTGTCACAGGATAAAATGTAAGTTTTCCTCATGTGTTTCACACAGGAGAGACACAGGTTACCATCAGCCACTAAACTGTCATCATAAAATAGGTGTTTCACTGCCCTCTCTCCCTTGTCTGCCCTAAATCTGAACCTGTCTCTGCTCAGTTTCCACACATGAAAACCTGCAGCCCATGCTGTGGATCCCCACCGGTGTGAAAACTGCAGGATCACATCAGTGGTATTATAACATCTCACCTCTCCCTCCCTTCTGACTGACAGCACACACAGGAGGTCCTGCATAACACACTTGTACAAAGATTAGGCCAGAAACTCTATCCAAGCTTCCTGTTCGCACCTGGTAATGCTATGAATGAAGAAAGAGGCCACAGGCTGAGCTGTACTCCGAGTATTTCATGTCCCCCTGGAGAAGCAAAGCTGTGGTAGAGCTGGGTTTCCTACAGCTGAGCATCCCAGGGTGCTGCCAGGCAGCCAGAGGTGTGGCACTGTCTGTCATCACCCTTTGCTGGAACAGCTACAGCTTGGGCAATCATCACGTTTTGGTCCAGGTCTGAAGGACTATTCCTTCACTGGTCCCAAGAGGCTGAGCCAAAACCAGAACAGGAGGGTAGCTCTGTGATGCACCCCTCTTACCCTACCTTCAAAGTAGTACCAGCATGGAATGGAGAACAAAACAGAGGCATTGAGGTCAAGCATGCTCTCTCAACAGTCTTCACTGGGGAAAAGGTTTTCTCCGTTTTTCAGAATATATTAAGAGACCATTGCACTAACATGTGGACAAACAAAGTGCAACTGATAGAAACAATGTGCTTCTTGTGTTCTAAGTGCTTGTTCACATGAGCCATCCTTTTGGACAGCTACATGGGCTTGTTTGCAAGACTGGCAGTGCAGAGGTACAGAAACCAGCTGTACTCATAAAGCCTGTTAGATGTGTTGAAGCCTGACAATCCCCAGGGCTCAGCTGAACACCAACCTGCTGCTTCCCCCATCGTTCCCCTTGTTATCACCGCAAGAATTTTGTTTCAAAAACATTCATGGACAAATGACCTTTCCTTTTCTGATTAAAAAAGCCCACCAAACCCTCCAGAAGTGGATCAATACCTCTGAAGAGCCTATGGTTTGCTCCAAAAGTCCCTCCAACGCAGTGATACGAACTTGTGTCAGTCCCAGAGGTGCTGCAGCCCCCAGAGGGCTGTGCTGCTCAGGCTTCACCAGCCATGTGTCCGGGTGGGAATGCTGGGTGGGGATCCATAGGGTGTCTGGGTGGGAATGCATGGGGGGCCAGTGGTGGTCTGGCTAATGCCAGCACTCCCCCAGCACAGCACAACTCCCAGGACACTGCCAGCAGTGCAGGAATTTAGCATGCTCTTTGCCTTTGATTGCAGAAACAAATTGATGATTTATTTCAGTAGGCAAAGCAACTGAAGCTTCCTAGGTAATTATAATCAGCAGTAAAACACAGTGTGTGCCCTGAAAAACATCCTATCTAAATATACATATTATCCAAAATTATTACAAAGCATTTTTTTGCTGTCTAGGTTCATAAATGGCAAGTATTTTAATAATCACCTGAAGTACTTATCAAAGATTTAAAATGTCAAAAGGAATTTCAGGTACTTTGTAAATACCTATTTTCTGTAAAAATCATGCTTTTATGACAGCTCATGTAAGACAGAAATACAAATGCACTGTATACATAATTTGAAGGCCTGAATATTCCCAGTGTGTATTTTTACATTTCTACATTTAAAAACATAAAACAGGATGAATCAAATTCGCATACTGATGGTTCTTAAGTGCTTTGTTGCAGTGGCTGTCTCAGAATCCAGAATATATTAATCTGATAACATAGACTGACCTTTTTCTTTTCCAGTCATGGGGATGAGATGGAAGGAGCATATTTGTGGTACCAAAGGTGAAGGATAGGCACTGATACAGGAAAAAAAAGCTTAACTTAAATCAAGAAAAGCACCAACATGGCTGCTGTGATACCTGATTTGTTGCCTTCACACAAATCTACACATAGGAGAAACAGCAGTAGGAGCAGTGGTGCTCTGCACCCCAGCATGCGGGAAACAAATAATTGGACTGGCTAGATAATGAGGTACAATGACTAATTATTCTATTTATTTTTTTTCACTGTTTTTAAATAGGTCACCTCTTTCCTCTCTGACTCTGAATCGAATTTTCCTCCGTGCTGACTGCCAAGCATGTGACTCCTAGATGCTGTAAAAGAGAAAGCAGCAGCAGACCCCTGGGGTACAGAGATATTACAGCAGCCACGCAACACATTTCTGCATTCAGAAAAGCTTTAGCATTGGGTCAGGCAACAGCTACTAAGCAAGGACATATGAATGTTTTTTTTCATGTTGTCAGAAGAAAATATGGAACTGATAAGAAACACCTGTGGAAATGCAAAGCCATCTCAGAACCCAGGGTTTGTTTAGATGATAAAGAGATAAAATCTGAAGGCATGTATTGCAAGGGAAGATAATCTTTAACAGAATGTCTGTTTTGAAAAAAAAATAAAGAAAGAAGTGGTATGTTTCAGGTAATTGGCTTTCTGTGCAAAGAAAGGTCCTTGAGGATCATAAGGCAACATTGGTGCAATATGTAAAACTGTTTGAGCTGCATGGATGCTGTCCATTCATTTTTCTTCATGGAAACATGATGCCGTTTACATTTTATTTGCATCTTGTAAATATTTTCTTAGAACCCCAGCAGGACACTGGAAAGCATAAAAGCATACATTACCAGCTGAACATATGTAACCAGCGTTTTCTCTTTGCTTGCAGCTCAGCCTGTTCCATGGGCTCCGATTTAAAGCCCTGTAATATACCACATAGGAATTCTGTTTAGCTACATTTAACATTTTTGAGGGAAAGTTTGTCAGATCATTTGTTTTACTTAATGCATACGTATTTTCATGCCTTTGTCCTCCTTGATGTCAAATAAGCATTTTTTAAAGGAAGTCGATCTCAATATTTCTTTTCATAATTTGGAAAAGATACAGTATTTAAATACTGAGAAATGTGCAGTACAGTGTGGATTTAATGGAAACATTTCCACAATTCTACACTTATGTTGTGGCATTAAATCAGTCAGAAGACAGAGGCAAACTGCCAGGGTGTGCAATGCCCAGAGGAGGAGGCAGTTCCAGTAATAATTTTAGAGACTGTAAAGTGACTCTAAAATGGAAATATCAGCAGCAGCTCTAGGAGGGCTCAGCTGCACAAGATGCACAAGCGCATGCCCAGTTTTAAACACACCAGTAGCTCCAAAATCAATGAGACCACCCACAGGTTTACAATCCTTTGAAGAATTGAGCCCTTAATTGCTCGTAACTGCTGCAAAAAGACGTCAAGTTTCCTTTGTTTTCCTTATTATTAAAAAGAGCTTTGCCAACATAAAACACTGGAGGAGCCCAACCCAAACCAAATGGATAAAGTGAGGAGCCAAAGCAGCCTCGCAGAAAGGCTGCTTTTTTGCTACAATTCTCCTGTTTCAGCTTAGGCTGAGTTGCTCCTCCTGCTGTGGTCCGCACTCAGCAGCACTTTAGGCAAGACCACCAAACTACAGTTGCTTCTGCCTTTGGACAATGAGAAATTGACAAGTCCAGAAGGTTTGGCAATAACTTTCTTTGTATACAAAGTCCTACTGAACAACCCTCTGATAGAAAGGAGTATTATTTTTGTAGCAAATCTTTTTAAGACCTACTTGGGATGCCAAGCGCCTTTGTCTGCCAGGACGTTTCACAAACTCTGTTACATGTGAGGCACATGAACTTTAACGAGCTGATCCTTTTGCAGTGTCCGAGGCAGGGAAGTGTTAATATCTCTGCTCTACAGAGACAACCGATCTGCAAGGGGTCAGAAACGTCAGCTGCAGAAAATCTTGAAAGCTAAGCTAACTTTATTGGAGTTGTGCTGATTTATACCAGCTGAACATATGGCCTCAGAAGATTAAGTAGTCTGTGTGAGAAATCTGTGGCACATCTGGGACACTCCAGGGCCTGAGTCACAAGATCATCCTTCCTGCCCATAACAATTGCAAACATGCCTCTACTACACAGGAGCCTCTGCAAACTTTTTTATTGACCTCCTGGCAAAGTAATAATGAAATTGTTTGAATGACTGAGCCCAGGGAAATTTGGGGTTAGCTTATGCTGTTAACAAAACCACTTTCTCTGATTTCTCTGTGCATTACACTATTTTGTACAGGTAAGCCAAAACTATATAAAGTGTTGGATTATTATACTTGCAGTAGAGAGAATACCGTCGTATTCTGAACAGAGACATAGCAGAAGGAATTTGCAGTCCAACATGGGGGAAGAATCTGTCAAAATCTCACAAAATGGGATCTGGGTTTCCTTTTTGCCTCAATCCTGTGCCATACTGGGTAGGAGTAGTTGAGGACTAACACATCACTGCAGAAGTATTTCCCTGTCTATGCTTTTTTAGCATCAAGGGATTTATGTCAGAGTAATGGCATACACATTTCCCTCACTATCTTTTGCTCAGGCAATAGGGAATTTCTGGAGATATACAAAAGATCTAATTAAAGTCACGTAAATGTTTTAATTGGCTACTAAAGCATGATCATTTTGTAACTGGGACAGCTATTTTGGCCACAGTAATATTTAGTTAAATATTGTTCCAGGACAGGGGGAAAAATAAAAATTAAAACTTATCCAAATATTTTATAAAAAAATAATAATAAAAACAATTGGAACAAAGCCTGCACAGTTTGGGGGGAAAAAGTGAAGCTGTTCACCTGCAGGCTCTGACTGATATTTGGGACACTGTGATAATGCAGGCTTGGCTTCAAAATGATACAATGTCAACTATTCACAACCTTCATGTTACAGTGCTAATTTCAGATAATGGTACTGCTGAGAAAGGTAATGGCACCCCTTGGTCAAAAGAAACAGAACAACACAATGAAAACTAATTCAAAACTTGATTTATTACCACAATAATTAGTAAAAGTTTTCATATTGAGGGGATCAGTATTGCAAATGACATGAAAAAGACATTGAACAATGCTGCACAGCATTGTACTTACCAAGGGGAAAACTGGAATTGAACTGTATTTTTAAAAAGACCAAAAAAAAGAAAGAACAAAAAACAAAAACAAAAAAGAGAGAAAAAGTAATAAAAAACAATAATTAATACACACCCTATTCTGGAAAATTAATGAAAAATGTAATTAAATTACTCCAGAAGTTAAGAAACACAAAACCACTTCCCCAGTTTTCAGAAAAATATGACACACAGCAAAACTTTTAGAGGGCTAATAACATTCTGTGAGCTATATTTATCCTAACCTTATGAGTGTTTATTTTAGAAGGGTTTATTTTTTATCAGGCTTTGTTAAACTACCTGACGAAAAGGGGTAAACATTGTGACCCTCAATAAGGAAGGGGAAAAAAAGGGAGAAAATTTTGCTTAGCATCCATTTTCCTGCTGTTATTGAACAAGGAAGCAACATCTGTAAGCAGTTTCTCGAGCGCTCTGTGTAACCCAGCACCACCACCTGCTGTTTGGGAAGGAAGGCTCCATTCCCCTTGTCCCACACATCAGATCTCCAGCACCATGTAGCTGAGGAGAAAGTACTCCTTTAAACATTTGAAGATGAGGAGGAGGACAAAGAAACAACACAACAAAGCTCCCACCCCAGCACCACACCGCAGCAGCGCGTGGGAGAGGCAGCTCTGCGCGTTTAAACCACAGGGCGATTCCTGCTCAGAAAGGGGGTGAAGGAGCTTAGCTGGTCGCAGCAGCCATAACAGCTGGCTCTTCTGACCTCTTGGCAAGGGCTACCCACAAAATCTTTATAGACTTTGGCACTGCATATGACTTGCCTCACGGGTGCTGCCTGTCTTCCCCCAGATCCTAAAGTTGATTGGAAAGAGAGGTGCTGCAGGCTGCATTTTGGCTCTTCTGGCTATAGTGGGCTGCTGAAATTTCCTTGCATGATGCTTTCTCAGTGATGGTCAACTGAATACAGGCCTCCCAGGTTTATACATATGGAAAACACTAAGGTATAAAGCTTTTCCTTCAAAAAAACCCAGTGAGAAAGTCCCTCATTCCTTCCAATGGGTGTGATGGAAAAGTGAGCCTGTATCATTACCTTTTAATTAATAATAGACCAAAACCAAAGAAAATTGCAGCCAAGGGTGCTCTAAGAAAGCCAAAAGAAGATATTCAATACCAATCTGCTGCCTGTATTCAAAACTGCAGCTAAAAGCTGTGTCAGCCACAACTGAGAATTTGACCAGATTCCACACTGCAGGAATAACTGAATTACAACCCATGGGAACAATTGTGGGGGAGCCATGCTCCATTCACACTGTTAAATCACAGCCCAAAAACTGCTAGGTTATTTTTGGGCTTTTTCCCCCAGCTTTCCCTTTAGACAGGTAAATCTCCAGCTTGGTCTAACTGCAAGTCTAATCCTTCCCAGGACCAGTGCTCTGTCTTATATCTTGTGCAGATGTGAATGGAGTGTGCTCAAATGGGCATGTCACTGATTAATGGCAAAGAGTGCAATTCTTAACAGATAGTGAAGTATCCCCCAGCTGCTAATCAGTACTCTCAATGGTCTGTGATGTTAAACATGTGCATTTCTGTGGTACAAGGCTCATGAAGCTCCAAGCTTGTGGTGTCCAAAATTCTCAGTTAACCCAAAGAGGAAAGGGCTTGGGTGGATGAGGGGTGTGTGTGTGCTCGTTTTTGTTGGTTTTTTGTTGATGTTGCCTCTCCCCAAAATGAGAATTTGCTCATGCTTTAAGGCTGCTCTTTCTGCATTGTCTGTTCCCATTCAGCTCCTAAGCTGAAGTGTTGAGTTTTTAGTTTATTTGTGTGCCCAGTGCACACCTGGGAGCTGTAGCACTAAGCTTATTATCGGGTTGATGCAGGTTACATTTTCACCCTTGTCTGGTCTGGAATCCCTGGGCTGCTGCATGAAGCACAGTGCAGCCT
Source organism: Cyanistes caeruleus (assembly GCF_971803275.1). Classification (NCBI taxonomy): domain Eukaryota; kingdom Metazoa; phylum Chordata; class Aves; order Passeriformes; family Paridae; genus Cyanistes; species Cyanistes caeruleus. The sequence goes on along the minus strand of NC_141704.1, from coordinate 39,159,531 downwards.
GATTACCTCAAAACATCCTGGCCTTGGAGGCTTCAGTTTGCAATTTCTGCCACCCCTCATTTCCCTGCCCAATTAAACCATTAAAAGTGCTCATGGCAATTTTAAAACTAGAGGGGGGTTTTGTGTTACTACCATTTTTATTTTGCTTGTTTGATTGATCAATTGACTGATTGATTGAGCAGGGGGTTTTTTATACAAAATGGAAAAAAAATGTACCTTCTGCATCAACAGAATGTACTAGAACTTGGAGCTGGACTGAGTGGGTGGTACTAGAGCTGGGGGAACAGGCACATAGGACACTGCCTGTCCCACCACTGCAGATGTCAGCCAGAAACCTAGACAAGCAGAGAAAAAAATGTCAGACACATGGATTGTAGTCCCATTTTCAGGCTTTTTTTGTGCCTGTCTCTGCTGCAGGGATGCACTGTGAATGTAGTCTGACACAGCAGCCATCGGAGTTAGGTGGGGAAGGCTTTATATCCACCTGATAGCTGAGATACAGATCAAAAAAGGATTGCTTCCCTCAAATACTGATTCACAAACACCTGAGCCAATGTTCACCTTCACTAACTCCAGGGACTTATAGAAAGGGATCAGTTCTTAAGTAGTAACTTGTTTCTTTTGGCTGAAAAAGAGCTGAAGAGAATTGCTTTTAAATGTAGGTGTCCCTGTGTGTGCTTCTGTTCAAGTACCCTGAGGTTGGAGGCTACATCACTTTTGGCTACATCAAATGGCTACAGGATCAGAGAGAACACATAGATGTTGAAACTGTCATGTGTGTAAAATGAATACGAAACTAAATACCTAAAAATGTATCTGAAGTTTACTGAGAGCTAAATGAATGCAGCAGAAGTCTGAAATATTTCCCAGAATTATCCTTATCCTAGCAGTGGACTTTTGTAGTGGAAAATTACAACGTAACTTAGAAAATATAGACCAAGAAAAAACTTTGGACCCCTGAAATGACATAATACAGCACTGAACTTATCAGTGACTTGTAAACTGGGTATGATGGGAATTCCCCTTTTGACATATTTCAGATTTCTTAAAAAACAGGTAATCTTTTAACTTCAAATATGCAAACTGTCAATTGTATAACATGGACCATAAACATAGCAGAGTTCTTACTTCACTGAGCAATTAAAAGATCAAGGTGTTTCCATTTACCTCAAGAAGACTCCAAGTATAAAGATTTTTAAAACAGTATTCCTAAATATTCTAAAATAAATCTGGTGTTCTCCTACCCTTTTGTATATGATTAAATATATTATTTTATTATTGAATCAGCAGAGGTCAAAAGCTAAGACCTACCCATCCTTTCCACCTAGAGGAAATTCCACTTTGATGTGTTTATGTTCTCTGCATCCCCTTTTCCCCTGAGAGCCTTGCAGGTGCAAGCCTTGCAGGTATTTGCAGTGCAAATACCCCAACACTACCCAGGTTTGTCTGGTTATTCACTACCCATGCATGAGGAAGATGGCTCTAAACATTAGGACTGCCAGAGAGAAAGTCCAATGGCACAGACTAAAAATAAGTATTTAAGTGAAAAAAGATTATAAAGTGATTAGAAGTTGATAATTAATTTCTGATTACTTCTTATGACTTAAATCTAAGGGAAATTAACCTTACAGGCCCTTAAATCTTCCATAGTATATAGAGTACACTTCTTTTTCAGAGATCAATTAAGTGAGATTTTTCTAGTTTCAGAAATGCTTCATGCCTCAATAAACTCTTCTTTTGTCAAGCCTGAGGTCCTTCAGAGATGAGTGCAAATTCTGAGGTACTCCAGTGAGCAAATACTCTGCCAAATTCAAGTTTTCCAGTTTAATCATGTTACTAAAAGCTGCTTTCTTAATGCCTTTCTCAGTAATTTGATTGCAACTGAGATCAAGCTTTTCTAGCTCTGACAGCTCACTGAAGACATCAGTAGGAATTACTAATATTTTGCTGGATGCTAGATATAATTCCTCAAGGGCAAGGGGCAGAATAGAGGGAATGAATGCTCCTGAGTTGACTGAAGCTCATCATGAGTCAGACTGTGCTCTGGGGAGGGGCTGGTGGGTTACCCTGCTGCTGGGGGAGGCTCAGTGCTGCCAGACTCCTGTGCTGAGTCACAGCCCAATCCATGGCAGTCCAGGTGCCCCAGCTCCACCAGAACACATCTGCAGGGTGCTCCTGGGATTATTGTCAACCTTGTGAAGACACCTGAGCCTTTGCAAGCCTTCATAGGCTTCTTTCATAGCTCCACCCCTGAATTGCTTGCTCTTCAGAACCGAGAAATCTGGTGACAAATATACCTTCAGAAGACCCAGATGTATGAAATTTATCCTATTATTCATTTAAAAATCATAAATATCTAACACTGAAAGGAATTCCTTCAGCGTCACCTGACAGCCTTTTGTCTGAGAACTAAACTGTGCAAATAAGAAGAGAACAGGGAAACTACCACTCTTTTCATCCAAAGAAGAGTTTAAAAACACTTTGTGTATAAATTCCTTTCTAATATCCTGTAGTAGTTATATTGAGGTAATAATAGCTGTAATAGATATTTTTTCATTTACTTCTCTGTATCTGTATTTGAATATAAAATTGATAGTGTTTACAGTTAGAGCACTAGTCCTCTGTCCTCAATATCTTTCATAAACTAAGTTCTCTAGGGTTGCATAATTTGTTTTTATCTTGAGCTCCTCCTCTTGAGTGTCTATGATGTGTGCTCTGACACCAGTAACCCTCTCTAATACTTTTTCTGAGCATGTTTTCTACATTTTCACTTTTTTTTTTTTTTCAAAAAAGGGTAAAATAGTAACTCGTGCTTTGATGTATGCTGCTGCACAATTTGCTCATTTGTTAATCCCATGTATGTAATGAATAATTACAAAGGAACCTTATATTAATGTGCCTCTAATTATTTATATTCTATGACTGAGTCATTATTTGCCTATGACTTTCCAGCACACATCATCATGTATAGCTACACACCTTATGATAACTACTTTTAAACAGCTGACTCTCCAAATGTAACTAAACTTCAGCTGAAGGGCTCAACGGCCAGAGCTGGCACACTGGAGGGCAAGAGCCATCCTCAAAACAGCCTCTTGATCTGATCATCTCATCTTCCACATTCTTATAGCATTACTGCTTTTACTAAAAACACATTACTCTTCTTCCCTTTTCTAGCTTTCTGCTTGTTTATCAGCTTCTTATTTTTACTTTTTGCTGTTTTAGGAGTTTTAATAGACCACACCATTTCTTTTGCATTTTTTGTTAATTCTTCCTTTTTCTACCATTTACTAGAATGAATATTAATGATCCTTCTCCTTACTTTCTGGACAAACATTGCAGCACTCTGACCTGAAAGAACATGCACCCTTGTTTGATTTGTAACTTATACCTCTGCCAGCTGGAAGGTTCCCCTGCCTGCCTCTGGAGATGCTGGGAAAGGACCTACTGTGTGTCCCTGGATGTCACTAGTGATGCTCCCACCCCAGAGACTGGCCTTGATCTCTGCAGGGGACACCAACAAACAAAACATCACTCATCTACACACAGGTTTTGCCCTTCTGCTCTTTTACAGCTGCTGGTTCAACTGTGAATTTCAAGATTTGAATTAGTGCTAATATGTTTCAAAGGCAAACCTGTATTTTTAAACTTCTTGTTGAACTTACAGACCAATTTGAATGTTTTCAGCGCGATTTTTTACTGTTATTAGGGTTTTCCCTGTTCCTCATGAATTAATTTCTGTTAAGACACAAAGACTTCTGGAGAAGAAGACACAATACATAAAGTCATAAATTACACAGTCTATTAACATAAAAATCTGTTGATACAATTTTTAAATTATAAAATTTCAGAAAATTTTGATTGATACTCTTGCTTTTTTTCTGATTTATAACAGCCTTGGGGACCTGGATCTTCTTGTGAAAGAGAAAGTAATTTCTTCTTCCATTATAAATGCTTGAGGATATTGAAGCTATAAAACACATTTGTTGCATTTCAATGTGGGTCTGAATAACATTGCTCTTTAAAAGGTTCTATTAACCAGCCTTTTAGCATACTACAAAATAATTTCAGTACCTTTAGGTATAAGGCACACGTGACTTCCTGTGTCATATGGGGAATACATATTGCTAGGGGAGGTTTAGAATTCTCAAAACCTTGTCAGATGAAAATAGTTAATAGAAATTTATTGGAACTGTGCTTTTTAAATAATGAAGTTTTGTCTGTCTACTCCAAGAAAGCAGAAAGAATGGAATATTTATGACAGCTAGTTATTTACATCCCTACAATTATAATTAATTAATTTCTGAAATTGTTACATTCTTTCCTCTTTGTCTAACTATCCATGCATTTTCCAATAGACAGTACCCTAAACCAGAAAGTTTCTCTCAAGGGTTAATTCTATTTCATCTCGTGATACTTCTGAAAATACTCTCCTTCTAGGTATTCAGATAGAAAATCTAAACTTGATTAAAAATCATAGTCATTTGTGCAGATGAGAGGAAGAGAAGTGATTTAACCATAATGATCATTGTCGCCCTTGACTCAAGGAAGGCTTCTATCCTTTGCTGAAATGGATATTAAAAAAAAAAAAAAAAAAAAAAAAGAAGTTAGTTTTATTGTTACTTACATTCTGCAAGTATAATTTCCCACAGCCTGTCATTGGGACAGAGGTCACCTGCACCCCTGTGAGGACTGTGTTTGCACAGCCCACTGCCCCACAGGCAGCAGTAAAGGGCATCCTGTGGCCTCAAGTGCCTCAGGCCACCTTTGCCAAGAAGAGTGTTTGCTGGAAATCTTAATATTGACTTGGAAGATATTTAAAAGTGAGCTCAAGAAGGGTTAGAGACTCCCTAAAGGGGCAAGGCTGATGATGCCATCACTTTTGTAAGGGATATGTTTGATAGTGACTTGATTCCCTGCAAGGCTCATTATTACTTCTTTACTGTTGTCTTGAAGAGGATTTGACAGGAATGGATCTCTAATGTAATATCTTATCTTGCCCTGCCAGGTTCCATCCAACACTGCCAGACAAGACCCTTTGGTACTTGCCCTGCTGCCTGCAACCACAGGCACTACTCCAAAGCCCCTTCCTGATAAATGTCTCTACACAATTTTTCTCTCCTTATGTAAGTTTAACTTTCTTTAGCATGCTCAGCTTCTTCCTAAGCCACAGGTCTCCTCTCTGCTTTTACCCAATGCTCTCCATTCTCCTGTCCAACTTTGCTCAGCCCTTTGCTGAGCACAACATACAAGATGTGCTGGCAAAAGAAGTTTTAACTGTACTGGGATCCTGGCAGCCTCCTCCCCTGCTGGGAGCCCTGTCAGAGTGTCTTTTATCATCCAGCTGATGATATTCTTACGAAAATTTAAGAACTTGAAATGTAGTTCTCTATCAAACTTGAATAAACATGGGCAAGGGAATTAGGACATATAGGAGTATGACACAGTAACCTTACTTTGTTTGCTTTTTTAAGCAGGGTTAAAATAGGATGAAAGAAACTTAAAAATAGTGTGTGTTATAATTAGTTTTTGTAGTTCACCATAGCAGAACTTTTAATGATTTTATAAATATCTGAATTTTCCAAGGCAAGACCTCACAAATGAGATTCAAGTAAAACTTTGGATGGCTATAGCAAGTCACATATTTTTAATCTATAATTAATGGAGAAAATTAAATTCCTTTAAAGAAATTATTTATCCCATTTAAAAAAATAGAATAAGACATGGGATTTCCAACCAAATGCAAAATTAACTTCAAAACTTCAAATTTCCCTACAATAGTTTTACTGTGTTATATTTTATATTTTAATATTTATTATAATAATTCAATATACATTGATAATATTAGTACTATGTAATTATTATAAAATATTCAATATTTATATAATAATATTATAAAATATTTAATATATATAATAATATTATTTATATTTAATATAAGTTATATTGCTTCTAAGGAAATAAATACTATTAAAATAACAGACTACGAAACCCCCCCCACCAGTTTTCAATTAATTAAAAATAATATTCTCATTTACAAGTAAGAGAAAGGGTTACTTTTTAACAAGTATGAAAATCAGATGGATTTTCACTGTCAGTTTTCATTAATTTATTAAATTAAATTTTCATTTAATCTAAGATAGATAATTCTGGCTGTTCAGTTAACTGCCTAATGATTATGTGAATTAGATTTCTTACCACTACATTTTTGTACAGATTGAGGACGGTTTTGCAGTGAAAGAAGAGGCTGGGGAGTCACCCCTGGGTGCTCTGTGAAATTACAAACTATAGATTCTCTTAGATTCCAACTGCTAACCCAGGATTGTCACATCCACAACTAAACCTTGTCCTCAAGCACCACATCCAAACATCTTTGGAATACCTCCAGGGATGGTGCCTCAACCACCTCTCTGGGCAGCCTGTTCCACTGCTTGACAGCCCTTTGGGAGAAAATTTTTTTCTTAACATGTAATCTAAACCTTGCCTGGTTAAACTTGAGTGTTCTGCTCCTCACTCCTGGAGCAATAACTCCACAAATACATACAGGCACCACCTCAGACCCAGAGTGGGGCTGGGTATAGGTGACAAAGCCAAACCAAGGATCAAAGGCACCTGATTTCTTTACCCCTAAACCAGAGATATAACCATGATGCTTGCCATTTCTACATCTTAATTCTTTAGTACTTGCAAACTCTTCTGGGATCCTTAGTGCTTTGATTTCTGAACCTGCTCTGCATGAATTTTCATTGAATTAAACAAAAAAAAATAAAGAACAAAGTCTTTATCCATTGCACATCTCCACTAAACCCCTCCAACATTTTATTGATTGACTGAAGTATTTAGAAAGCAATTATATGACTACCTTAATAGTTTTGGGTTTAAAGAGGTAAGATTAAAATCCAGATATCATTTTCCTCCTGAATGCTTGAAATGGGAAGGATTGCTTCAAGGCTTTACATTACAATTATCCCATTGTGAATTATTTTTATAATTATTTCCACTCCAACTATGTGCTGACATTTACATATTATGTTATAGGTTTCAGCATGTTCCCAGCTTTGACTTTGTTTTGCACTGTAGGCTAAATTCTTGTGTTATTACTGGTGTTATTTTTCTAACATGTCTCTCTGAACTATCCACATGGAAAACATTCTGGCCTAATAATATGCTTTGTTGGGATTACAACTGGGTCAATTAATAATGGTCAGTGATCAGAAGCCACTCTCTGCTAGATTACATAGTTTAATATGACAGAGTAATTCTTTTGTCTTCTTTGACAAGTCACCTGTCCCTAGAATGACACAGACCATAATATAAAAAAGTCTAAAAGAAAGAAATACCTGTTTTTATAATGATATCATAAAATAAGCATGCTTAAATCCCATGTAAGTCTTCTCTATTATCTCACATACAGGAACAACATTAAAGTTTACTGAAGTCCCAGATGTTAAAAAGAAAATGGAATGGTTCCCTGCTAGAGATCAAAGAAGTGGTTGATGGTTCCAGGATGAAATTTTGACTGCCTGGTGTCTTCACTAATGTTGATCACACATCTGGATTAAGCAATATCACTTTCCTCTGGTTGCTGACTTAAAAGTGGAGGCAGGACTGCACAGAAGGTCTTGAGTCATTGCTGAAGGCTGAAGATGTAAAAAATCACCCAGGAAGGTTAAGGAAGTTGGGGTAATTAGTATTTTGAGAGCTTTTGCAGCCCCATCTTTGCAGGAACCCTTCCACAGGCTGCAAACTGATGAAGGAGGAGAAAGAGGAGGGCAGGGGCTCACAACCACCAGCCACCAGAACTTCATCTTGACAAAGATTCTGTCAAGGGGTTTTTAGCAGAATACCTCCCATAAAGTAAATTAGTATCTTCAGTGCAATTTACATGGACTGAACTACATTGTTGAAAAGGAACTCACAGAAAAATTATTTCTGACCCAGCACTCCCTTTGTCTGGAGTGTTGTGTTTCCATGGAGACGAGTAGGATGCTAGACATGGGTTTTCTGCTGATTTTTCTTGAAACTTATTTTTTGGTTCAGACAAAAATGCAGTTGAATGAATCAGAGATTAGTCAATACATGTAGTTTGGTGTTGAAATTTCCAGAGCATTACTTCTAAAAGCAGCCCTTCAGAATTTTGTTTATTTGGATAATGTGCTAGGGTAGATCATCTCCTCACACTTTAAGTCAAACACCTAAGGCTTACTAGCTGGAAAAAAAAAAAATGTTGGAAAAATAGTGTGAACTAAAACTTCTTACTTGATCAGTTTTCCTCCTGTCAGGCACCTGTTGCCTCCAAAATCTGAATAATTTTCCTTGAACATTTAAAATATAGCTATATTAGTGCACAGCACATGATCAGACTTGGGAGGGAGCAGAACCAGATGTATCCTGGCAGTCACTTGTGATACCTAACACATATTTAGCTGTTAGCACTGCTGGTACCTGAGTCTCTACTTCAGGTCACTGAAGGGGTGTGGGAAGTTGTGAATGGTTACAAATGATGCTTGCCTCATCTGACCGCCACAACACTCAAGCATATCTGCTTGCCAAGCTAACAGTGTTTCCCATTCCCATCTCACACTTCCTGTTGTCTTACCATCTGGAAACACAACTCAGGCACCAGCATTTGTGATGCTGCTTCTCTAGTGAAAGCAAGCCAAGAATGGACCCAGGAGCCAGAAAATGTCCTGCTCCAAAGCACTGGAGAATTGAGTAAATTTAATTTTTCAGCCCATTTGTCAGCTAGGGAAATTATGTCCATGTTCCCAGATGATCCAAGTGCCAATAGAGACACAGTGAAAAGCAAAGCTTACTGTTCAAAAGTTCTTGCAGATTTTCCACCTTGCCTGCCAGTGAGATAGTACTGCACTGTAATTGGAGAGTGCTGCAAGATTTTCTAAGCTGTGAAAAATTCCAAGTTTCCAAAAAGGACATGCCTTTCCTATTACTTGGGGGAACTTTCAACCACAGTTATACACCTTCTTTAGGTTCTACCATAGTTTGAAGAAGCATAAAGATTATTTTTCTCTGAGCTAAGGGGCAATACTCTTCCCCCATTTCTTTTTATGAACTTTGCTATGGTCACAGTAAGAAGTTCCATTTTCATCAATGTTTTTTTATCCTTCCAGGCTATTCCCCAAGGAATGGAATGCTAACAAACCCCATGTTGTCCATCCCCATCCACATCTCTGAATTCTAATGCTGTCAGGCAGATGCACTGTTGCTGGACTTTCTGCTGCTTATCTTATTTGAACCTCTCCTCCACTTACAAATCTTTCCTCTTATTTTCTTCTCTGCTGCTGACAACTGCACCCTTTCCTTCTTCTCAGACTCTCACATTTCCTATAATCTTTGATCCTGCCTCCTCCAGCCGCTGTGATACATAACAGTTCTGGGAAAAAAAATCTTCAGACACTGTTAAGGTTTCAGTTTGCTGTGTTGCATTCTTCATTGACACCCTAGGATAGAAATTGCTTATGTTTTCACAACTCTGGCTCCCTATATTTTAAATTTGTCCAGCCTAATTTTGACTATACTGATGCCAACACTCTCCAAACAGCTGAAGCATTCAAACCTCAATCTCAGGCTGTCAAATGGGGCAAGTTACCCTCCCCACTGACTCTGTGCTCAATTCAATCTTTCATGATACTCCATGCTATGAGTTTAACTTTCTTAAACTTGAAGGTCAATATATTGGAGTCCAGCTGCAGAGTTCATAACTGATTAATTCAGTCCTCATGCTAGCTCCAAAACTACTTTTAGCTTCTTATCATATTTTTTACCTTGTTTTCAGGATGTGCTTAAAGCTCCTAGTAAGATCATGCCTTACCATTTAGTTACAACACACAGACTACTTTCTGGCCTTCAGAAGGGATCTCTCTGACAGATGCAAGCCTTCTGCTTTTGCACATCATGAACAGTCTCAGATTACACAGAAAGGATTTAAGACCAACTCTGGGATATAAATCCAAGTCTGCCAGCCTACAGACTCCAAAACCTTAGCGAAATTTTCTAGCTGAAGTCATCAGCACTCAGACACAGCTCCCCCACTGATCAGTCCTCAGAGAATAGATTCTTGGCCTCTGCCTGCTCACTTTCCACTCAGCACTGACTACATCATTCTTGTGGGTCACTCAGGAAAATGAAAATAAATACAGTCCATGGCAACCCCTCCTATATCATTCTGCGTCTGCTTTCTGCATCGCAAATGGTGTGTAATGTGGCTTTCTTGTCACAGCTGTTTTTTCCAGCTCAGAATGCTTTATCACTGCACCTATTCTCTCCCATTAGACTAATGTTTGCATCCCAATGATAAATCTCATATCTTTTTTTTTGGATTTAGCCCTCCTCAAGAGCCAGCTAAGGAGAAATGTACTGCTGACAGAAAGACAGAGACATTCCAGTGCAACAATATTGGGCCGTTTGAGCAGAAGACCACCTGTATTCCACTTTTTGTTACTCAGTCTCCCTTTTTATGAGCCAAAGAGTTGTGCAATCATGCACATCTGTGCAAATACAGCAGGCAAAGAGCCGCTGGTTGTCAGTGTCAGCTCGCTCTCTCCTCCTTGTGGTTCTGGCTGCAATGATGTTTGATGGGCAGAGTCAGCTTCGGATAAAAGAGCTATGTCAGATAACCTTGTGTGGAAAGTGTATGCTGTCCATGGGCTTTTGAACCAGACAGCTGGACACAGGACTGATTTTGCTTTCAGTTCCAAATCTAAAACAATATTAGAGGTTACACCAGTGACTACAACTCATTTTTCTCAAGTGTGAAGAAGTCACTGTCATGGTAGAGATAAAATAAACCAGAGAATGACTCAGTGCTAATACCAAAAATGTACAGAAATGTAATTTTAAAAAAATGAAGATAATTTTATCTGTTTCTCTTCTGGGACCTGCACATGTATATGTACAAGGATGTCAACATGTGAATAAGTCTCCTGGGAGGTACCTGTGGAAAGTCAGCATTTTCACCATATGGAAAGTCCTTGAAAATTAGAGCATGGGAAGTTGACTGGTGACATAAATTGTACAGACATATATCCTTAAAGATGTCTGTGCTGGTATCTGTGAGGGTAGACTGGCCTCAAGATAAGTTTGTTTCCTGGGAACTGAAACTTGTTTCTTTCTTTTATAGAAAAGGCTGTATTCTGGAGGTCCAGGAATATTTCTGGCATGTTTATGGAGAAAAGGATTATCCCTAGGACCTCTGCAGAAATGTGACAGATGACTCATAAACCACCAATCTCTAAACTGCAGCTGAAGACATTGTTCTGTTAAGCTGACAAAAGTGAATGCCATGTGAGATAAAGAGATTGATACAAGTTCATACTACCATTCCATTGAAATTACTCAAGTGACTCCTCCTCGTTCTTGAAGGTCTCAGTGGTTTCTCTCCATGCTATCTATCTTATTAATTTCATCAGACGTGATATCCTACCATTTCTGTCAGTCAGTCATAAATTTTAAAGCAAACATTTTCAGTTCTCTCTGATCTTATTATCCTTATCCTTGGGAAAAGCTTCCAGTAATCATAGATAAATGAACATAATTTCCCTTTCCCTTCCTCCTAAAAGCCTATTACCTCTGCTCGGCTTGCTGTGTGCTGAGGCCACTATATATCACATTAGCAGGCAAGGTCTTCCTACTTCTCTTCTACAGATCTGTTTATGTTTTCCTTGACTAGAAATGTGTTTTTTTTCCTTTAGTGTGTGCTGTGCCTAATGTTGTGGACATCTGGTCTTTCTCACAACATAGAAATGCAAATAATTATAAAGGAATGCATGTGTATATGCAAGAGAGGTGGAGCACATTCCTCCACATTTCTTAAGTGTAGACAATTAAAATCTAACAACAGTGCAAAATATGGTATTTAAACTACAATTTAGTTTTGGTTTTATCTGTCAGATAAAGAAACTGTCTGGAGTTCAAACTTGCTCCATTTTCCCAGTGTCCATCACTGTTTTGCCAACAACAGAATAGAGGATGAAAGATTTTATTTTTCTCCTTTTTTGCTGTCTAAAAAGAACATAGAAATTTAATTTCTTCCCAAGAAGGTAGCTCATTAAGCTTCAGCATTCTGTTAAACATTGCTCAGCAGCACGCCAGAGCTTCAAACAGATAGGACTTTTCTTCTTGGAAGGCCCTTTTTCTAAAAGTATGCACTCATGAAAAAAAGAGGACCTAACACAATGAACTTCTGTGGCTTAAGAGTTATCTGGAGCTAAAAATGTAAATCAATTCTATCTATTAGACCTTGCTATCAGTTAAAACAGTACACTCACCATTGAGAATATATGATTAAAGATTCTTTGTTTATTAGGCAAACTACAAGATATATATGCTCTGATGAGCCTAGAAAGAAATACTCTTGCTGGACTTCCTTCCATATATCAAGTTGAAAGAACAGAAAGAAAATAAACCAACCAGATAAACTAACAAACAATTATTCCTCAAAAATCCCCAAATCACATCATGAACACAGCACATAAACTCCAGAATGACTAAGGAAGACATGCACAGAAACTCATGTTAACAATATCAAATTACAAAATCAACTGGTTTAATGAATGTGGAAACATGTAAGAGGAATCATACACCAGCAGAGCTATTTAAATTAAAAAAAAAACTTGTGCTTCAAGCAGAGAAGTTTTTGATCTATGATTAAAAAAAAAAATATGTTGGCCATAATATGATTTATTTTGTTATCAGACCTCAGCACTGCTGACACATTGAATAATCTCTCTTGTACCTATTAGACATGGAACAAAAAAAAGTAGATCCAAGCTTTGGCTCAAACTCTGAGAAATTTAATTTGAGATATAGACTGCAATTTCACCATTTCTAATTATTAGCTTTGCAGGTATTGGCTTTAGCTTTTATTAACTGAACCAAGAAGTTCTGATTTCACCAAAGTCCCTGACAAAGTCTATTAAGAATGTCCTTAAATAGTGATAAAGGACCACTAAGCTAGTTCATTCTGTCATCCCTTTCAACCTTTTGCTTGATCTCATGGATTCTCATTAATTTTTTTCCTCATTTCTTTTATTTTCATCTTCTTTTTACCACGGGAGAAGATTCATGGATGTTTTAGAGTTACATTTACCTTTTTGGCATAACCTTTATATTGACATCCTGAAGCTTCCCTCCAGGCACTGAATTCAGGTATGAATCACTATGAATGATCTGAGGTTCCCTTCCTCTTTTTTCCCCACCAACTGACCAGTAAAAATGGCACCTAAAGAAGTCTACCAAATGATTTCTTTTCTGTTGTTGCTTTTTATTCTTTGCCAAATGTCAAGTCATGACAATGGATCATGCCTGCTGTAGTAACAACAACCTGAATCTGTAGGATAGGAACTTCAGAAAATAAGTAAAATAAATATAATAAAGATTATACTGCTATTTATTTTGTTTTGCTTTTTTTGGTTTTTGGTTGGGTTTTTGTTGTTGTTGTGGGGGTTTTTTGGTTGTTTTTTTGGTTTGTTGGGTTTTTTTAGTCTGGCAAATACATTTACCAGGTCTTTTTTCTTATATTCCTTCTATAAGCTTTAGTTCAATGAGACTATCTCTGTCCACACCAGCTTCAGCTTCTGCCAGGATAATTTCTGTGAAAACATTAATGCAAGTACAGTCCTCTTTTAACAATGCCTATGTAAAAGTGCCTTGAGCAGCACATAATGTTCTGTGTGCTTTAAGGTAAAGTCATCAAGCAAGCAATGAGTTCCACTGTGTCTTGGCTTATGCAGCAGGTTGTAAAGAAAAGAGAGGGAGCTGCTGCTGGTGTCCCCTTGGATGGAGACCCCACTGGTTTCCCTGCCAATGCCTTGATCCTGTCACTTACACCACACCACAGGTGTGCAAAAACACAGCCAGTGTCTGGAGCCATTTCAGCATTCAGCATTACTAGATCAATCACAAGACCCCTGGAAATATGAAGATGTCATTAAAATACATCAACGTATATCCATCCAACTCTGACAAAGAATGTGGAACCTTATTTATATCAATGGCACATAATGAATTGAACGTACCCAGTACAGGCAGATGGAAAACTAATGAACAACGTGTACATATTTTTAGGGTGGTCTTGAAGTCTCTCCAACATAAGAAGGAACTTCCCAAGAATGAACTGTTTCTTTTTGTCCTTTGTAGATAGCATATCCAGGCAACAGGATCATGCACAAATTTCCACCAAATTTAAACAATTCTTACTTCAGCTCACTTTGTTCATTTCTCCTCTAAATTTGTGGGCAACATTTCTGTGATTAAGAATTTGAGCTTTATTGTATCTTGTGTTCTAGAGACTGACTTCAAACAATTGCTGAACTGCACATGTATGACTCCAGTGTGAATCAAGTGCCTGTGAAATCCTTAGGCAAGAAAATCAAGGTCAGAATCAATGATCCAGCAGAAATTTTTGTTTTGAATAGGTTTTTTTTTCCTTCTACTGCTTTCTAGTAATAAATCACTTTACAGAATGCAAGTAAAACACAGTCAGTATAGAAACCATGTACTCTGTATAACAATTTAAACACAGAAAATTTTGATCTATGTCTAAGTTTAAAATATTCCTGAAAAAATACAATTATTTTGGCTGTCATAAACATTATGTTTGTCACATCTCAAAAAATGATTCTCATCTTTACCCAGGTGATTTAACTTTAATAGACTCTAGGAATAAGAAATGGAATTAAAAATTATATTGTCTGGATTCAAGTGCTCTTATATTTCATAGGATAGCATTCTATATTTATTTCATATTTATTTCTCAATTGAAGGATCATGTTTTCTCCTCTGATTGAAAGAATATTAACCTTTGCTTACACCACACAATATGATTGTGTTTTTGTACACAAGGCACAGTCTCCTTCATATCATTCCAGACCAAGTGCAGAAGTTGCTCCATGGCAAAACTGCACAAGTTAAAGAAACCACAAGAAAGTGATTGCACTGTGTGGAGCCTAGAGGGGAAAGGGAAACACAGCCTCGAGTAAATGTTGGTTTTTTGCTGAAGTGAATCATCTAAAAGAAGGTTATGTCATGCATCTGACTTTAGGAAAAAGAGGGACACAGAGGTCCAACAAAAAATATCAATATTTGGAAATTTTAAATAAAGCAGAAACTGCTTAACTTCCTCCAAAGCAGATATATTTAATTTCATTGTGAACATAAAAAAATATCAGCTCTGTGAATTGGAAAGACTAAAGCACTGCAGCATGGGTATTTTGGAGGACTCTCAATTGGTTATTTTGCTTCCTGACATGCTTGCTCCCTTTTCACTTCCAGAGAATATTAATTCAAATGAAATATTAATTTTTGGCCTTTTCCTTTCTTTTCTTAATTTTTTTACTTCAACAAAAATCTGTTGTTTTTTCTATTCAGAGGAAAAATCTCATTTCTACAGCTCCTTGAACCCTTAGGATAGAGAAGACAAACAAAATCTTTGCTCAGATAGCACATGGTCCATGATGATTCCCAGTGCATCATATGCACCTGACCATGTAGCTGCTCTTGTCCATGGGAGGATGGTCCTTCCAGCTGTGGATGTCCCAGCTCTCCCATTATCCCAAGGTGGTGATGGTTCAGGATGGTTCATGCTGACTCACAAGTCCTACTTTCCCCCATCTCTCATTGTTGTTTAAAAGCCCTCAGTTCTGCAGCTTGAAACTAATTTACATCTATGATGATTAAGGTTTATAGAAGCAGCTCTCATTCCTTCAATGAATGATTTTCTCTAACCAAGGACAAAGAGTAATGTTAAGTAACAATTGCTTAGACCTTCTTCTCCAGAGAGAAAATCTGGACTTCTTTTCTGCTAATTCATGAAGAATATCTGCAGAAACAGACACATAGTTCATGGGCATGGGGCTGGGCAGTAAAACAGATGATATTTGAGACTAATAGAGAAATCAAGTATTTTCTCACTTTTTTAAAGTTCATGAATGAAACTTGATCAGGTATTCATATTAAATTTAGATAACTCAAAATTCCTGGCTACAAAATAGCATGGTTATGCTGAAAGGACTAAAAAAATCCAAATTTCAGCTAGAATGTTCTTCTGTCTGTAAGAAAGTTAAAATATCTGTGCATTTTGTGGTTTGGAGGTGAGAGAAAATTTTGAGGAAGAAGTTATTTCCAGCCAAAAAGGTTTAAAATATTTTACTTGTGACTGTATGAGGTTAATAACCATAGGGCCTGCTTACAAATACTTTTATTTGGCTGAAATATTTCTGCTTTATTTTAAGGTGTAGCACCCATGTCTGTTTGACTATCCATTCTCCATCAGATAAGGATATAAAACCAGTGGAGTTAAAGCAAATTTACACTGGGGCAGCTGAAAAATACAAGGTAGTCATTGATGCTGTGATTTGGGATGAAATGATGAAACAAGCACACCCTGGATCTCCAGCATTGGATGGTGTAATTAAAGCTGGCAGTACCATCTAGTGGGCAGAGAAAGAATTGAAGAGGACAAATACAAGTAGCCAGTATCCTGAGAACCCAACTATTATATTGAGATTTAGGAGGCATAATGACAGTAGAAAGCACTTCTAAGATTGTAAGATCTATAATTTTTTTCACATTATTGAGATATATATATAGAATAGAATGCATGTAGGAAAAAATTAAAATAATTTGGTACAAATTTTTCATTACCAGTGATGTATTTCAGCTAAAGATGATGGTTCAATAGATTTTTTCTCATAATTGTAAGCCTTATGTTCTAGTTCTTTAACTCTGTTGGTTTTGGGCTGTCCCATAAATCTGTATATACTCATTTAACTTTAGAGTAGATTCCTCCTTCTCTTTCTTTTCCAAAATAAGCATCATAGCTCTTATTGACTCATTGTTATTTTAATGTAGCTCAAGAAGAAGCACAACAGATTTCAGTTTTCCTTCTAAATTTATACATGACATTTTTTCTTTTTTTTTATCATCTCCTGGTTTAGCTACTTTAGATTGCCTCACTTTTGAGAGGTTTCCAGCTCTTGTTTATGTATAATATATTAGTCTTAAGGACTACCGAATTCTTAAAGTTTGGACTGCTCAGTACACTTGGCATTGTAAAATCAGAGGGTAAAATGCTATCTAAACTTCTTTATCTCAATCTTTGTGTGACTTTGAGCAACAAATTTTTCTTGCCTGAAAACTGATGAATCCTTTTGTCTCTTCTGAGACAGCACAATTAAATTTTGATAAAAAATCTTCACAAGGCAGTGTCCATTTTCAGTGGCTTCTGATTTTTTTTCCTTTGTGTCATGGTTCAAGCCCAACCAAAAACCAAGCCCCAAACAACCACTGGCTTGCTCCCCCACCAGCAGGACCTGGGAGACAACTGAATGGTAAGAGTTAGAAAACTCATGAGTTGAGATAAAGACAGTTTAATAGGGAAAAAGCAAAAGCCATGCACAAGCAAACCAAGGAATTAATTTGCTGTTTCCCATGGGCAGGCAGGTGTTCAGCCATCCCCAGGAGATCAGGGCTCCATCACACATAATGGTGACTTGGGAAGGCAAAGGCCATCACACCAAATGTCCCCCCATCCCTTCCTCCTTCTTGTTCCCAGCTTTATATCCTGAGCATGATGCCATGTGGTACAGAATATCCCTTTGGTCAGATGGGGTCACCTGTCCTGGCTGTGTCTCCTCCCAACCCCCCTGGCCCTCACAACTTCCTTGCCAGCAAGACAACAGCAGAAAAGGCCTTGGCTTTGTGTAAGCCCTGCTCAGCAATAACAAAAACTTCTCCATGCTGTCAACACCGTGTTCAGCACAAATCCAAAACTCAGCCTAATACTAGCCGATGTGAACAAAACTTTACTCCAGACAAAACCAGCACACTTTGTAAAAGACACTTACATTTACACAGAAATGACTACATAAAAACAACACTGACATTTTGTGCTAGTAACTGATAACTAGTTCTTTACTTGAGACCGTGTCTCACAAGCAAGGATAATTGCAGTATTACATGAATGTTTCTGTTTCTGAAGCCAATATTCTTCTCTGATCTTTATTTTTTTGTCTTGCTGATGGTGAGTCACCAAATTGCAGTTGTTTCTAGTTATCTCATTGCACAGGATGATTTATGACTGAAGAGAATGAGGAAAACTCACCCAGAGAGCCCTTCCCTGTTTGTTGGCCTGAGGAACCTGAGAAGACTAGGTGTTCCTGGGTATTTACAACCAGCTGGGAGTGTCTCGGGATGTCTAAGAAAAGCAAAGTTTCAACAGGTTTATCTAAACTTCTCAGGGCAAATTCTTAGCTTGTGTTCATTGACATCTGCTCATCTCAGACAGAGCTAGGTCAACTTACAAGGCCTTTCTGTTCCCACACACATCTGATACAGTGAGTTATCACTAATGAGCATATAGCTTATATTCCTGGCATTTAGGGGACTTTTCTTGACAGTTGTGAAACAGAAGTCAGTTATGAGCAAAAGTACAGAGAAGTGAAAAGGGTAAAAATAATTTGGAAGGGTGATACTGCAGATGTTACTGAAACAACTGTGAACATCTGTACAGCTGCGATCAGACACTATTTGAATCTGGTGGCACTGGCAAGAAGGTGGCAGACAATTTTTGTCCTATAAACACCTCAGAAACTACTCACATCCTTTTCCTGAAATTCAGTTTTAACTGCCAAATTGCGGAAATTTAATAAAATACAAAAGCAGCAGGTGGTGACTTCCTGTGTTGAAGTGCAAAATTTTAGTTATAGTAGGTTCTACAGGCTTCAACTTTACTTTGATGCTTTTGGAGGGACTAGAAGTAAATCAATAAATACTAGTTTTAGCCTCAGAAATTTCTCCATGTAAAAAATAATACAATCCCTTAGAGACAGACCATTTCATGTATCATTCATAAATTATCCTACAATATCCATATTCTGGTCATAACCTGCCATTTACCACCTTGTAAAAGTCCAGTGTATTCTGGACGTTAAAACGTCATGGTTGTTAGTGGTTTATTGCTCTTTTTGCTTCAGGGGAGAGCAAGGGTGACATCCAGTGGTGTATTCAGCATTCTGTACAGATGGACTAAGCCTTCAGTGGAGTGAGATGTCTTTGAGGCCTTAGAGACAAAAAATGTTACTATTTAATGCTTGGATCAATGTGATACTGCATGGTTTTCCACATGGGTCCAGACTACAACTTTTATAAATAATTTCCATTTATCTGTACATCTTATTTTGGAATTAGAAAGCAAATAACACTTGTAAACAATAGGACACCAAAGGATACTCTGTAAACTGTTTTTTGCTCAGAATATACGAAATTACGAAATAATAATTAAAGGCAGTATTAATTCAGCTTAAATCACTTAAATCACTTAAATCTTCCAAGCAATATATTTCAGAAGGCTATTGTCTCCATCACTCCACATTCACGGAGCTGCTAGAACTCAGGCCACTAGAACTAGGCAGTCAATATATTTCTGAAACTCACAGCAGTATGTATTCAGCATTTAATTTTGAGAACATAAGAAAGCACAATGCTTCTCCTGATCCACCTGTCTCTGAGCACTGTGTATGTCTCAGGGATAGCCTGCAGCATGCCCTAGGCTGTTCAGGTATAGATTACAGCACAGGCAAATTCCACACATGTGGTGCCTCATGCTCTACTGGGCATCTCCTGCCTCTGTGTCAGGTTGGCTTTGGGAATGTGCTCACTGAAGTTTTTTAAAAAATGCATAGCTTAGCAAACAAATTCATTACTGGGGGAAAAGAGGAGAAAAAAGACAGAAATAAATCTGCCCAGTCTAAAATTTCTGTTTATCTACCCAGTTCAGTTATGTTAGGATAAGAATTTCTATGATAAATGGACTGACACCATCTATTTTAATGTACTTAGAGGTTAATTAATTCATAAAGATTTGACAGATGGTACATTCATTCACTAATCATCTGGACTGCATTCACTTTATCAAAATGTCTTTTCTGGTCATATGACATCATGGTATGACTTCTGATGTCAGGGTTAAGAAAACAAAATTTTAATAGTGTCTGTAAAACCAAACCTCTAATTAAACAAGTAATTATACATACATCTTCAGGTACCATCCTGATGATAGAAAAGTATTATCATTCAGATCAACAAAACTACCTCTGTGTCCAAAAAAAGGCCCTGATTTGGGCAGGTAGGATCCAAATAAAGTGAGGAGGGATAAGGGACTGAAGTTACATTTTTATTAAATCAGCTGATTCTGTTAGAAGTAGATGAACTCATGATTTTAGACCTAAACTCAGTATAAAGATTGGGGCACCCTATAAACAGTACCTAAAAATGCCATGGGCTGAGTCAGGATGCACCTGCACTATACATCTTCAGTTGTATTATTTGAGTTTATTCTCTGTGAGAAGGTGTTACCTGGGGCTGACAGGACGTGCTGGCCTCGAGATGATGAGTTTGAGCACTGACCTTGATCTCTGCCTGTCATGCAAAGCCAAGGTGGAGGCAGGAGTGAACCTCTTTTGCATGGTGATCCTCTGCTAAGTACTCCTGTCCAGCAGGAGGGACACCTGGGCTACGCTCCTTTTTGGTGCCTGAGGACACCTGAAGGTCCATCTCAAAGGCCCCAAGTGGCTACTCCAGCAAAAATGTTACTCTGGGTTACAAGAGAGAGACAAGTCTCCTGCTTCTGCTCTCACAAGTGTCTGAGTATTTCACATTTACTGTTCAATAGCCCTTGTGCAGGAGTCAAGCCACCCCCATCCTTGTCCCCAGGCCATAGACGCATGCTTTCTCTGCCCTAATAATTACTTAATTACTGCCGCATGAAAAAGTTTCAACAGATGGTCTGGAGCTGAAAAGATTCTATTCCTGCAGGCCAAGGATTCAATGAAATTTGGACCCCACACTCCAGTGAGCCCTCTAGCAGCTGAGCCAGTGGAGCTGGCAGTAAGCCCTGAACCTTTAACTAAATTATGTTCTTTGTAGGTTTACTCTCAATGCCCAAAAAGACCATAGATAAAGGGTCATGGGCAGCAGAGGAGAAAGCACTTTAAGAATATAAATTTTAGAAACATATGGCTGAGGCATTTCAGAGGTACCTTTACTGATCTAACTGGAAACACTTAAGGAGTGGGCATATTTGTAGCTTAAATCCAATTGATAATATTTAGGATAACTCTTTTTTAGCAATAAATAGGTAAAGCTTGCATCATATCTAATCCTATCATTACCTTTTTTCTCCCACATTCCCCCAGCCTTCCCCACAGTTTTGCTCCTATCCTAGTCACTCACAGTCTTGCTTCTCCTTCCCCGAGTCCTAGGTCTACAGCAATATTCTGCACTGGGAAATGATACCATTCTCTGAACTACATTTTTTCCTTTTTCTTTCCCTACTCTTTTTTTTTTTTTTTTTTTTTTAAGTCAGGGATAAAGGTGAGGGATACTGCAAAACTTGTCCAAAGCAAGATGCCAATTAACATATTCTAAACTGAGAGGCCATTATGATCAGCTGCTTTGAGCAGTTGTACAAATCTTGACAAGGAACCTCACCAAGCCCTTTCCACAAAGAAGTGCATGGGCCAGAGATGGGCATATCACATACCACAGATCAGTCTTCAGCAGCAACATGAGAATGCCTCAGGAGAGTGGATGGTCTGACAGGACAAACAAGGCTGTGAGAGGGCAGCCCAAGCTGCCAGAACAATGCTGTGTGGTAGATCAATGAGCAACATTTATTTTAGGACTGCCAAATATCCAAAATAGACATCTATCACAGATATCCAAAAGAAATTAAATTTGTCTTAAATGAAATTATAGTAACTATATCAAGAAAGATCAAGGGCCTGTTGTACATTTTAATTACATCTTAATTGGGCTGTGATTTGGGGAAAGAGAAGAGAGAGGGGCTTGATACAAACTCCTGCTGGAAACACCTGTCAGCACATTCAGTCTCTGCTGCTATCATTTAAGTTACACAAGATATACGTGAATGCAACTCAGTATCATCTGGAAATCAGTGAATAACTTCTACCCACTGAATTTATATAATAATGTCCGAGGATAAAGCAGCTTATTTTTAGGTGGTCATGTGTAGCAAACAGATCTAGAAACTGAGACTGAAATATGATAATACAGCAGTACCCTGAAAACAGAAATGCAGCAACTTAAAACAAGCACATAATAAGTGATGAGAAAAAAATCCAGAGCAGGAGACCTTGATGCATTCAAAGCAAGGAAGGGTTAAAAAGAAAACAATTTATTAAAATTAGCTTTGTATGCTGTGCCTGTATTTTTACAGATCATTAAAGAAGTACTTAGAGTGAATTCACACCATCCCATCTTGAGAGTTTCAAGCCAAGTAGGATTGCTTTGTGTTTTTTCTCCAAACCCTTTTATTTCAGACTCCTTTCACCACCCAGTGAGGGATAAAGGTGAGGGATACTGCAAAACTTGTCCAAAGCTCTGCGCTTGGGCTGACTGAGCTCAATTGTATTTTGTGTCAACTTAGAAAGACGTAGCATTTGATTTTTCCCACTGATTTGTTGGAAACGAAACTTTTCTGTCCATGACATGAAAATGTATTAGTGTCCCACCTGCCTCTGTAGAAGGTGTGTATTTGGATTCCCAGCATACTCTGCTACAGCCCCTCCCAGAGCTAAAATATGTGGGTGGGATATTTGACTCCATCAGAGACTTCTGCAAATGCCACTTCTGCAAGAGGTGAGGAGTTTCACAATCAGCAGAGGACAAGCACTTTGCTGCAGTGGGAAGGAGGAGCAGCCCCAGATCCTTTTTTCTGATCTGTGTAGCTTCACAAGCTTTTTCCTGGTAGATGTTGCTAAATGTTTCACTACATAACATAATTCAAAGTACAATGTTTGGGACAGGTCTCTGGGCTGAAGGAAAGACAGCTACCAAAGCCTGCTTTGTCCTGTGAGGTCAGGCCAGAGGGTGGGGACCCGAGGCAAGGCTGTGCCACCTCCTCCCTGGTCCCCATCACCCCATCTCTGGGTTCCTGCAGAGGCCCACTGGTGACAAAACCATTGGACACAGCAAGGAGGGACTGCACAAAAAAAACATATTGTACTGAAAGGCTCATCTTTAAAAAAAAACCTCTTTCCACAGGAGGCAATTAAAAGAAAGAAAGCTTTCATGGTCTATTATCAGTTCAAACATCTGAGTTAATAAGAACCTCAGTTTTAGTTGTTTCCATGCAAAGAACACTTTCCAAATAACCATAATTTAATGAAAGATAAACCATGCTTGTACAACTAAATAAAACAGAACAGACACTTTGGACTCAATATATGCTCTAAAAATAACAACAAAAGAAAAAAGTTGACAAGAGGAACTTAAGAATCATTGAAAGTTTTTCAAAGGAAGAAAACAAATAGGGTGAGCCAGAAATATTTAAAATCTAAAGCAATCAACCGAAGTGTGCTTTTTCATACTATAGATTTCACATCTTTCCACATCCTGCTCAGAGCTACCTGCATAAGTAATGAGTGCATTAATTAGCTAGAGATAATCGCTGATACATATATATATATATTTATATATATATATATATATATATATATAAATTATGTAAATTGTCTTTAGCATATAACTTGACTCTTGTGTCTTTGATCTGCTGATAATCTTCAAGTGTGGATTCCAGCAGGCCAAATATTTTTTATCTCTGCTGGGAGTACTTTTGGCAAGTTTTCCATCAGTAGGAAATGAGCTGGAAAACTCTGGTGAAACTTCAAAGCAACAGCTTAAGGTGATCTTTCATTTCATGAATTTCAGACTGTCTCTGCTTAACAACACACTGAGTTCTCTCTCCCTAACACACTTTTAAAAGCTGCAAATAAGATGACTTTATAAAAATCATACATGAGATATGTGAGAGATCCTGTCACTTTAGAATATAGTGCATTTTTTAAATTATAGAGTTAAGAGACATTAAAGCCTCAAGTGCTGTCTTTTATGAGTGCATTCATTTGCACAAACAAATGGACTTTAAATCCTTTCATGCCTGAGTCATATTTGCTAAGATGGGAGGTGCATTGTTCATTTATTTAATTGCTTTCTGATTTCTTCCCATTTTTGTTATAAATATATATTCTTCCCCATCCCACATTCTATGATACAGAATTTATGAGCTAAAATATTGTCCTCAGGTATGTATTACATGTATTCAATAAATTAGGGCCAAAGTGAAGCCTTCTATAACTCATTCTAGGAAGAGGGGCAATATAGCTAAAAATCCAAAGGGCAAAAAAGCAATCTTTTCCAGGGGCTAAATTCTAAGGCAGGGAAAGACACAAGTGGATATAATTAGAGGGAGAATGAAAAGAAGTCTCAGTAGTCATCTCTTCAAAAATATCATAATTGGTCATCTGGACTCAGAGGTAAATGATGTGCAGAGAGCATTTAACTGTGCATGTTCTTGAAGCAACTGATCCAGTTATTAATTGTCCAATCATTAACTAGGGCTGTGCAAATGGCTTAACAAGCCAAGCAAGGTCAGGATATATTTGACTTCTTTAACATTATTTGCAATTACATTTCTCTCACTTTTAATGTAATCATTATTCTTAAAACAGTCTGCTTCCTTCTCAGAAGTCACTTCACAGCAAAAATTCTATTGAAAGTCACTGAAAAGAAGAATGAAAACAAAACAAAAAACAAACCCACAAGATTTATATAATTATCATTCCAATTCTTGGCTAAATACCTATAAAGAAACATGACAGGGTTTGAACTATTTGGTCACCATAATGTATACTTCAATCACAAGAGAAAAAAGAAACAAAAAAGCTTTAAAAAGTAACCAGTTACACAAAGAAATTGTAACAATAGGAACTGCTTCAATGTTTGTTCTCTTGGTGATGGTTCTATCGAAGGAAAAACAAGGAGACCATGCTACTCTGGGAGACCATTTATTTTTTCAGAGTGCTGGAAAACATGGGATCTATTGACCTGGAACAGCAGCAAGAACAAAAAACAAGGCCAATGACAGTGCCTCTGGCAGCAGTTAAAAGCTGATGTTTCAGGGAAGGGGGAGACCAGGAGTCAGCACACACAAGCTGGCCAGAGCCGCAGCACAAACCAGAGATGGGAACACATTTGGGTTTCATCTCAGACGCTGCCTTGCTTTACAGCTGCTTCTGCATGTACAGCACGGTTTCTCTAACCTGCATTTAATTGTGTGCCCTGCTTCTGCCTAGAGTCACTGCAGACAGAGAAAGGGTTTGCCCAGAGATGAGATTACCTCTTTCTCAGTTCATAAAAGAATGCATCAAAGCAATAAAGAGCAGGGAGATGAGCAAGGCAGGTTAACTATGCTCTGGTTAAAAGACTCATTGGCAAAGAAGAAAGAAAGGGTGGAGACAAATCAGGCACAAAGGCAAAATCTGCTTCTGCCCCCACCAAGTGAAGAACAGAGCAGGTGCACTACAGACACTACCTCTATAGGTACCTCATGTAACAGAAAAAATTCTCCACTCAAAACATGAACAGGTCCAAATGCTATTCATCGTGGCTAAAGGACCATTACAGATGGTTCTATTGAACTGTCAGCAGCACCAAAGAAGTGAAGGACTCCAGACACCACTGGATGGAGAAATGGGCCTGGAATGTGACCTCAAGTCCATGGCTGTGTATGGTCAGTAACTCAGACTCGCTGACTTCAGTAAGAACTGACAGGAAGCGCAGGTCAGTCAGCACTTGGATATGAGTGGTGGTTGGAAATGGATGAGATTAGTCCTCATCTTTACATCCTATCACTACCATGACTGCACCATAAATGCTACTGAACTCATTCCCAGTCCTGAAGGCAGCATATGTTGTCACACTCTCACAAACTTGGAGAATAAGAAGCTGACCAGATCGACTGACTTAGCCAGACCTGTTGGCTCTGTATCAGAGCTGGGGACTCAATGTGGATGTCTGGGTTTCCTTCAAAGAACTGCTTCCCAGCAGCAATTCAGATGCAGCACAGAGAAGAGGAAATTAGCTTCTATTTCTAGTACCAAAATGAATGCTTCCAAAAGATCAACTGCTTCTTTTAATAACTGCTTATCAGTAATGCTTCCATCATTTGAGGCTGCACAGAGGTAGGGACACCCATAAAAAAATCCTGAAACTTAGTCAAGTGTGGTCAGCAGCAAATTCAAGTATCAACCTCCTCCTAAGCCTGCTATAACAACTTCAAAAAACCCCACACCATATTCCCTCTCTTCTTCCAATGCCTAGGATATAGCAATGAATAAGGTCTCATGGCAAGCTGGAGACTGGCTCAGGACCAGGAACAACTGGGAGGCACTGCCCACCGGAAGTTCCATTTCAATATGTTTGTACAACAAATGCTGTAATTAAGAGTAGGTCAGGTTTAGTTACCTCTTACTGCTCAACCAGGAGCACCAAATAAGTGAGTTTGCCCTCAGATGACTGAAACAAGGCATTTTTGCCTATGAATATTGTTTGCTCTGCCTCCATGGCAAAAATAAAACAATGACAGAATGTCACATCAGTTTAAAAATTTTATGATGCAGTAATGTTTCTCCAAACTCAAAATCCTTTTAAAAGTGGCTTGGAGAAAAAATAAAAGCAACTTCCATAATGTTTCACTGGCACATTAAGTTACACATTCTAAGTCCTGGAGGTGAAATGTTTTTAGCATTTATGAGAGCTCTGGGCTTCCAGTTCTCATGCTGAGACAGCTATTAATACATGACAGAAAGCATCTGCGATCAACTGCTTGCAGGGTTCAAACCCCAAAGCATCCAGAAAGGCTGTGCATAATCCTCCATTCACATGGCTGATTGACTGCACCACACATAAGTCAATGTGATGCATACACTGACGTGACAGGTCCAAAATATCATGTACTTTACAAATTATTTGATCTTAATTAGAACAAGAGTCTTTTACACAGGAATTTTCTTTTAGAAAAAGGCATAGGGCACTGAGAGATACTAACGTTAACATGAGTTCCCAGAAAAAAGAGACAATATCTATTTTAAGTCTTGCAGATATGAAGTGCACATTAAAAATGGGATTATGCTACTTTAAATAGGAAAATTATTGCCATTCTAATTTCCCACTAAACTAGACTAGACCATCCTTATGAACACAGCAGTCCTTTACAAGGAGAATAAACAGCCCAGTCTTCTGTTGGAAAATGCCAGGTCCGTTTCTTTGATGTCCAGGCTTCTGTTACGTTCTGCGTGAGCACACCGGCAAGTACACTGGTGCAGGACCAGGGCCAAGCAGCTGCCCTGAAGTCAGGCTTTAACACACCTTTCTGAATCATGCAGACTTCATCACATTAATGTTTCTACCCTGCACTGGTTTTATTTTATTTTTTTTACTGAAACACTGGATCAAATCTGTCTAGCTGGCAAAAGTGTTAGTCACTTCAGTCAGCCTGGACGTACGTCTCGTTTAAACTTGAATTTTGAGGAGGGCATATTTTCACCACTTTGGTCTTCCTGAGTAATGTGATTACTTGTTTTCACCTGATGTGGCATTGATGCCTGCTATCTAGCAGCTTTTCCCTGTTGGTGCAGTTTCTGCAATTAAGATGTCAAGCTGATAAGCAGGGGAATTATGTAAGTGGTGTCTATGGGAATTCTGACTGGATGAAAATAAAGGGAAAGAAAAAAGGTGTAGAGATAGTACCTGGCAAAAGTATGCATCTTATAAGTAGAAAAGCATGTCTCTCCTTGCCAGCTTGTCTCAGAGCACTGCATGGCAGAACAGCCCGTTCTCTTCAATGCCTTGCCCAAGGAAAGCTTCAGGAAGGTCTGCAGCACAGCCTGTGAAGTGGCTTGTCGCATTCCTGCCACGGGGATGCAGCTTGCCTTTCTCAGGCAGCTGGTTTCACTGGGGAAGGGGGGGCTTTCTTTCCTAGGAGCTCTTTATTAGGGAGCAGTAACTGCAAGTCTGAGCTGATGAAAAACTTGTCTTGCTCATCTCCCTGAAGTCACAGTATGGAAACATGAATGTGAGACCTCATGATCTGGAGAATGATTTTCCCACGGGCTGTCTTTCCTTGCACTTCAGGGGTGCTGACTCTGATTTTCCCAAATGCAGGAAACTCAGCTGGCCTGAATTGTAGGGGGAGGGTGAGGAACTCATGCACCATCTTCCTCGAAAAGAGACAGCTAATGTGCACAACCATCACATGCTCAGTTAAGTGCACTGCACAACTGCAACACCAATGCAGGGGGATGGGTTCCCATAACCTCAGCTCACCTGGAAAATCTGTGCATGTTCTCACGTGCCGGAAACACACGATCTGAAACACATGACCACATCTGGGAACAGATCAGAATAGCAATTTCCCTTACTGGCTGGATTAACAATTGCAGAGAACAGACATTCATGTCCCAGGATCTGTTGAGGATTCACAAGAGAATTGTGGTCAATTTTATCATGTTTGGGCTTGAACTCACTCACGCGTAGTCTTTTAAACTCGCTTCATATGGGAAGAGCCCTTGATTTGACTCTTTGCTTCCACAAAAACGCATCACATTTGTTTATTTTCACCAGTTTCAGTTCACCTCGATGCCCAAGCAGAACCTTTGTGTTGTAGCTTGATAGAAACTGCACCAAAATAAAGAAAAATTTAGAAATAATTAATACAATTTAAAAACCTGCTGGACTTAAAATAGGAAAAGTTTATAATTTGGGTTTAGAGTGTTCAGACTGAGAATTGGGGTGCTACTACTCATGTGTTCAGTATGGTTTCTGTGTGAGCCCAAGGCCATGACATTTGCAGAGAGAAATGCACATCAATTCCAAATAGCACATTAGATTATTTTAATGTCCACAGTTATAAACTGCAATGGGCTGCAACTTGTCCTAGTGACAATCCACGCATCTATGCTGTCTGGGTATTTTAGTCTTGCAAATGTCTTTTTTCTCCAAATGGGTTGCTCAGCAGTAATGATTATTCAGAGAAAAGTGGCAGACAGGGTCAGGCGGCAGCAGAATGAAAAGTGAAAACTTGAAAGATGCTAGATGAATATTTATGCAGAGCAATCTTCACTCTCAAATTATGGCATATAATGGGATCAGCAAAGCTAACGGAATTCATGCTGCGTGAACTTCCCCTGTGAGAACTTAAGTTTAATCTGCACATAAGACTGACAACCCGTGAACACAGAGAAAATGTTCAATGGCATGTAAAAACTTCATTGAAATAATGTTTCTGACTATATCAATGTTCTGGCAATGACAGAATAAACAACATTTTTTTTTCTTTGGGCAGATTTTAAATCCACAGGCCACTTTTTTGAAATGGCATTCAAACATTGTCACAGCAGACTTTGTTCTTTTGTTTCATTGCTGATTTGGTATGTCCTACTGGCAACTGAAAAGCATCCATGGGGATTGAGTAATGAGGACCAGGATTTCAGAGCAGCCTGGCACTGACCATCTCTTAAAGGCTGGTGATGATGAGGAGCAGGCAGCCCATGTTTCGCTCTGATATTGCAAGATTCGTCAGGGAGTACTTTTCATTGTAAAAACAAATGGCAGTCAGCAGACCTTGAGAAATCCTTCTTCTTTTGCAAAATTTTTTTCTCAGGGTGTCCAAACCCTCAGTGTGCATGGGCAATGAAATCCATCCCTGTGCTGTAGGGTCAGCACTAGAGCTGCAGATCAGTTTACTCCTTTAGGGCGCCACAGATTTAGTGCACAGATTAGGTCTGCATTTCATACATTCTGGTTTTCTTTGTGAACAGGTCACTACAAAGCCCAAGCAGCTCTTATGACCCATCACTATGCACAAATCCCAAAACAGTTGCTCACCTGGGGGCTAAGTACTCATATATTTAGATAGACAACTAAACCTTTTATGTTTATACAAGGGCCTTAAAAAACTTGCTTAGCAAGATGTTTTTTCCTTGATATTTCTACAGTATGCTGACATTGTTGCTGGTTTAAGTCCTAATTTAAAATATTAGAAAAACAATTTTCCTTACTGTCCTTTAGTATTTTCCTTTCTGAACTAGAGGCCCTGCTTCATCCCTGTACTAAATGCTTCAGCACATGTCTAATCCTACTGAATTCAAGGATAAATTAAAAAGCTCTATTGAATTCACAGCTCTGTGAGAAACTGGGAAAGAATGCAGCTCCAGCTATCTGAAATATCTGAACTCTCCAAAATACCCACTGCACGTATTATCTAAGTGTTTATGTCTGATCCTTTTTTCTCCTCAACTTACACATCCCTCATTATCGAAACGTATCAGAAGCACGTCAGAAATAGCTGGCTACCTTGTTTAAACTTAACTAAATGAGACTATACAAAATAAAATACGCAGTGTTTAGTCCATACCAGGAATCCCACCTTTCCCTTCTGCTGCTAATTCACTCAAGAGGCCAAGCCCTGTCTGGATCGGGGTCCGCGGTCCAGAGCGGGCACACCAGCCGCTTTGCTACGGGGGCCACACATCTATTTTATTCTCTTTATTTATTTGTTTATTATACAGAATACCTTTCACTGGGAATTTTCTGGTTTCCCTTAGAACTGCCCCAGGCGGTACGGTTCCGGCCCTGGTTTTCCCCTCTGCACGGCAGCCCGGCCGTGGCGCTGCTTGCCCGCACCCCGGCCCTGGCTGGGGCCTCAGCCGGCGCCACCGCCGCTCCACCGCGCCGTGCCCGAGACAGAGCGCGCGTGCCCGAGACAGAGCGCGCGTGCCCGAGACAGAGACGGAACGCACATCCACCCCCGAACGCGTCTGTTTGTGCGTGCTAAAAATAGACGGGAGAGCCTGACAACTGGCTTCTGATTGGCTGCCGCTGTGGGCCGGCAGCCAATGGGCGCGCGGGGCCGGGGGCGCGGGGCTGGCGGGATACGGGCTGGGCGCTGAGGGAGCAGCCGGCGGGAGGAAGATGAGGGCAGGGTGCTGAGGGAGCAGCCGGCGGGAGGAAGATGAGGGCAGGGTGCTGAGGGAGCAGCCGGCGGGAGGAGGATGCGGGCAGGGCGCTGAGGGAGCAGCCGGCAGTGCCCGCCTGTCCCCGGCCGCGAGCGGAGCCCTTTTCTGTGGAGCCCTCCCTGCCTCGATCGCTCCGTGCCGGGCCCCGCTGCCTCCCCTGGCTGTGGGGGCCGCTGGCCGCCCGCGCCGGCAGGGAGCGCTCCCGGCTGCGGCGGAGCATTGCCGTCCTCGCTTCTTAACAAAGGCAGTGCGCTGAAGAGTTAACTCCTTTACGGGAGTGTGCTATTAGTCTGTTTTCGTGTATTTTCATGGATTCTAAAGACATTTCGTGCACTTTCCTGTATAAAGTAGTATCTGCAGTGACAGAGTAATAAATCAGGGAAACAACAAAACAGAAATTAAATAGAAATGTAATTTTTTTTTCCCCATGGACTTAGCTAAATAACAGTGTTAAACAAATTGCAGTGGAGAGATAGGAGAATGTCCTGAAATCTGTGCAATGAATGCATAAAATCTGTGCAATAAATGGATGAAATCAGTAATTTCACTGGAGCACCACCTTTGTACATTAATATAGTTTACAGACATATATAAAAAAAGTAAAATTCACTAAATAAAAAAAATAAAATTAAAAATTATAATAAAAAAATTGTAAGTGGCTTGTAGTCCCCAAAAGTGTGCTGGAGGAACTTGGAAGGCAGAAACAAGAGCTGATTATCGGAGTGATCCCACCTAGCATTCAAGCACTAGATAACACCACTGGAACTGTTAAAATGCCTCACAGTCTTAAGAAGTAGTTTCATTCTTTCATATCTCTTTGACCAGAACCACTTTTCTCATGGGTGCCACACATTAAGAGCATCCCAGAGGTGTGAGTCCAAATGTGGCAAGGGTAAATGTAAAAAAGGAAAGTGAAAGAAGACTTCTGAAGAGATTTGTATCTTCCAGTTTTCACTGAACTTGTGCCTTGGCTCACACAGATAAAAGGAAACAAACAGTTCTGTGTTCTGGTCCATTTTAAGTTAAATGGCTTGAAACTTCTAAAAATCTTTCTCTTGCTTTTGTGTTATGCACAGGTAGGCTTCACTACATGAGGATTATCTTGTCCATATGAGCTGTTGGTGTCATCATGTAATTTACATACTAATTGCTCGCAATCTTTAGCAGTAGAAAAGTTAACTGTCCACAATTCAAAGGATTTCTTAATTATAAAAGGAAAGTACTTCATTGCAAAGAGTGTAGCCAATAATTAGCTACTGCCAAGTGTCAAAACACTTATATAAAACGAACGTTAACTGCTGGGAACAGAAGGAAGTTGATTTCTTCTGTGGCAGTTTGAGGCTTCTGGCATGAAAAAGAAAATAATGGTTCACATATTCTGTTAGCTTCAAAAGTAACAGCATTTTCTGTGTGGTGATGGCACACAGGAGAAATAGTGTAGGATCTCTGGTACTGAAAATTCAGAGGTGCTCTCATTCATACACAGCAGGACCATTGTCCACATGGGTTCTGAGCATTTCTGAGGGCTTGTGTCACAGCTTGCAGCCAGTGGGACTTTTCCTTTGTGCACACATTCATCCTTTGTGTCTATGGGCAGCAGCAGAAATTTGGTGGGTTTTAACCACCCCTTGATCGTAGCCTCTCCTGTGCCATCACCTCACAAAGCCAGAATGAAAAGGTTAAGCCTTTTTAGCAGGGTAAATGTTCATGTTTCTCTTGGATTTGACTGGAGGTTTTCTCATGAAAATTGTAAATGTGAAACTCCTTCAAATTTGTCCATTTGCTGTATGAGAGTCCAGCTGGTTTTGGTTTTGCTGTGTGCAGCTGCAGATACTTCCAAAGTTTAGAAAACCATAATAACTTTTAGATATGTGCCTAAAAGGTTTTATACAGACATCTAATGTGACATTTGCACACTTTTTGTACCACAGCTTGGAGATTTATCAAAATACTAGAAATAACTTTTTATATTAGTCCACCAATGAGAGCATTCTCAGCTTTTGTTGTTTTATGTACATTGGATTAGGAATTTTAGCTTTTGTTTTCAGATCTATCTCACCCATATTTTAAATTTCCTTCTTAATATTTGTCATATATTTTATTTTCAGTACTATTTCTTGTAATTTCATGTATAGCTTCAGTCTCTTACCTTTCATAACTTCTGAATAGCTATTTTATGGTGACATGTCATGCTGCACATGCACTGCTAATGTAAATATGGTTTTTTGTGTTGATTAAGGTTTAAAGTTCTTGGGGGCATCTGTTCAGGTTTGCATGTATAATTTCTTTTCCTACAATGTTTTACTTAGGCCTTTTCTGAAATGCCTGTATTATATTTTCTTTACCTTTTTGTACAGTGAATCCCTCTGGGCTGCTTTCTGAGAGCTCTAATTATCTTGCTGTCTCAAAGACAATTACATAATTAAGTGGTTTTCATTTTCATTTTGAATTTGGTAATTATAACAAAAACATTGAAAAGTGCATCAGCTGCAGTATGAAGAAATTCAATCAGTAAAAGAAAATGTACCTAGAAGAGAAACACAGTTGAAAAGATTCTACAATTAACCAATAAATGAAATGAAAATTAAAAAGAAATAGAAAGAATTGAGCTTTCTGGACTCTTTGAGACTGTTACTTTAAATTATAAACTTTTTGTACCTTTGATGGTTGCAGAAATGATGCAAAATTGGTGCTCAAATAAAAATTAATAAATATAATTGCAGTAATTAAACATCCCCAAGTATGGTAGAATAGAGTGCTGAAAGAATAGATGTTTATTGTTTCATAATTTTCCATATTTAATATTTTAAAGATTGATTACTTTTTTGCTCTCCCTACTTCTAGCACTGCCTGAGTCACGTGTGTGTACTTTTCATGTTTTATTGAAACAGATGGCATATCTCGTCTTTCAAGGCTCAGGCAAGGGGGGCGTAGGAAATAGGGTAGGATTAAATTATTTTGAAACAAGAAGACATCTTTCTCATATCCTATTTCTCATACACCTGTTAGTCTTTCAAGCAAGCAGTGACAGTAAACATTCAGAAACAGGGAGTGTGTTTTGGTTGTGGTGTTCTGAGAGCCCTGCCCTGTTCTTTGGTATTCAGTTCCTATGACTACCTGTTTTTCAAAAACAGAAATCTAAAAGTTATCAGCTGAGCTTGACAGAGCTCAACAGTATTACTCCTACCAGCCACAAAGGGAGAAGATTAGGCATTTTTTCCAGCTTGATGAGAAAACCTCTCCCTTAAACCCACCAAAGTCCCAGTGCTCAGTGCTTTTGAGAATCAGGTCATCTTTAAAAGCATATAAACATGAGTTCCGAAGCCTGATTTTCAGCTTCCCTTTGTGAAGATGTTGGACAAGCTGAATTTGTACAGAAATACTACAAAGTCAGGGTTTCCAGAATTTAATATATGTATATATGCTCTGAGGAAGGTTTGGAATGCTGTGAGTGAAATGCATTTTCTTCTGGCCTCTGGATTCTGTATTTATCATACATATATATATGAAACATTATCTGGGGACCATGCAGTGCAGGGCTTGTGACTGGAACAGTAGTGGCACGTCTGGAAGTCCAGGTGAAAGAATGCCTTAAAGCAGTTAAGAGTTCCTGATTCAGTCAGAAGTTTCACATACAGTTATGCTGGCAGCATCAGTGGATGTTCAGGCAAGTATTTGTGCTGTTTGATGAATTTCCATTGGATCCTGCAGAAATGTCTGCTCAAATGCATGCTGAGATGCTTCTATCATAGAATTGAGACCTTCAGGACATGTTTTGAAATGTATTTTAAGAATGCTGTTATTCTAAAGCTATAATTTACTTCCAGATTTATGGTAAAAAAAGTGAAAAATGAAGTGTCTGAAATTTAGCATTTAAGTCAATCTCTGAGTTACAGTGAAACCCAGAGTGAAACCTATCCTGGTAGTCATGAGCGTCTAATTCCTTCATGTGACCAGAGAAAGGATTAAATGGGTCAGGGGTCTCAATCAGTAAAACATATCCTGTTTTCCCAGAGGTTTCCAGAGACCTTGGTGCATACTGGATTATTTTGATATGCAAAGCATCAGAAATTTGATCTGGCAAAATGAAATGTGTACAGTTCAGAGCTGTGCATCTCTAGTTCCATGGCTGTCACATGGCTGTGATGTGTGGCCCATTAGCTAGTCTGTGGTGTTCTGTTAAACAATAAAAGTAGTAATGTTTTCAGTTTCAAGGCAGGGGAGCAATCCATGAGAAACTTGAAAAAATTTGTGGATATTTGCCTCCAGAACCTGGGAAGGTGGTTTGAAGGACTAAATTCTTGTGTGATTTTTTTGGGGGCCCTAAACATGCATGTTTCAGATTACATTTCATATCAGAAATTTAATAACCACAAGCTAATATTTCTCTAGTTTTCCCATAGCTACAGTTTATAGTTGTATCATAGCTTTTATGGTAAAACATGCTTCAGATATCCAATTTTTATTCAACATTCACAAGCCCACATTTGCCACTCAGTTTTCAGTGAGCAGCCGCTGCTGGCAGAGTGCCAAGAAGGTGTCAGTACAAATTCACATTTGAGAAGACAGAAGATCGCATGGGCATGTAAAGATTCATTATTGATCAGAACTTTGTCTCCACAAATTCAGGTTATTATTTTCACTGGAGTCAGGAGTCATACTGCTTTGATGAAGAAGTAACTTGGACCTTATCCAGCTATTGATATTTCTAAAGTGATGATCTGGCTCTAAATCTGGCCGCAATGATGCATTGCCTCGCCACACAGATCTTATTACATGTGCCTGTCATTAGTAATGCTTCTGACTTCGACTTTTGAATGCCTTGAACACGGAGCCTAGTGGTTTTTGTTCTAATAGGTTCTGTGTGCAAGGCAATCCTTTTACTCTTGTATAGTGTTTCCACTGGATTGCTTACTATTGACAATCATGCAGAAAAGTTGCTGGATGTGCAAAATGTGCTGCTTGGGAGAGCTTTGCAATACCGGGATACTTTTATTTAAACAGGTAACCTACACTGGTTTTTACCACAAAAGTTCTAAATTTAATATTAACTTCAAGATGACATGTCATTGTCTTAAAAAATTCTAATTTCTCATATTCATAAATGTCTCAGCATTACTCAGTAGTACGATGGACTAGTAAAAATTTTTACTGCAGCACAGAGGATTCCAGAGTCAGTGGTCAGTGGGTCCTTTCTTTGTTAGAGCTTGTATGAGATGATGAAAATGTCAGTGAGGTACAAAATTAGTAATGAAACCTGGATTAGGTCTGCTGGTTTAGGCTGCCAGTGAGTGTACCTCCTTCAGTTCACAGTGTGTGACAACACCTGTACCACTGCAGCAATACCTGTGTTCCTGCAGAGCTCTGGCAGAGCAGCCACTGCAAATCCACCCACACCTCCCACAATGTGATGATGGAATGCAACCCAAGCAAGGCCAAAGTGATGTTGCTTGGAGAACAGAGGTGGTCTGAAAGCCAGGATTCCCTTTTTTATGCACAGGCACTACCAGTTCAGTGCTTGTCTGTCTGCTTAGCCAGCCTAGATTGTCAGAGGCCAGGTGATTCTCCTTTTGCAGGGCTGAGCAATATTTTAACTAAAAGCTTGATGACTGGGCTACGTGTGTTTGTCCAAGTGAAATTTTTCTCATTAAGTTCAGATTCTGGTTTTACAGATGTCTGTTCTTGGTCACATCCATCTCATTTTGCTGTATATGTCTGTGTGTAGTGTACTATTGTATGCTACATTATGCAAGTGTCCTACTGTAGATGTCAATGTTTACCATTGTGGATACTCATATTGATAACTGGAATGCCATATTTCAAATTAATGCAAAATATGACCACACTCCACTTTGCATGTTACTTTACCATGAGTACATTTTTTTTTTCCTATTCCCATTAATCTATTTGTGGTGAACAAGCCTGTTCAAGAGCTTGGTCTTCAAGATCATTAGTAACAAGTACATGGGATTCTAAAACTAACAATTTCTTAACACTTGTCCAGCTTAACTCACTTTCAGGGTTGTCAAAGTCTGCTTTTGGAAGAAATCTTTTTGATGTCATATTAATTCCTTTTGGGATATATGTGATAATAGGAAAAGGACATTTGTTAATAATTCATTATTTAAAGTTATATCCAGGCTTTCTACTATGTATGTACTTCAAGATTTTTGAGTATTTTTCATTTGTCTATATGTTTTCAGGCTCTTGCCTTTTGCCATTTTCCCTATGTTCATGCATTTTTCATAAGTCAACTAGCAGAGTCATCACTGCAAATATAGTAATTTTTGCTTTATTTTGTCATGATCAACGAAAGCCTCAAACATAATTCTAGCTTTATATACCTTCCTAAATACATTTTATGCATAGTATGGATTCAGTAAACCCTTTGTTCTGGTTGAAAATATTTTCTTGTTTTTCTTTCGTTATTTTAAATAAAGGTAAATTAATACAATTGAAAACTTTCCACTAAAAATATTTATTAATCATTACTTGGGTGCATAATAACAATACCCCCACTTTGGCTTTATTTTTATTTAAAAGTATTGAGACGGTATTTTGTTGAAACCTCAAGCAAACCAAATCATAGCAGTGCCTTTCATCCCTGACTCTTACACTTCACCCACCACAGAAATTAGAATTTGGAAAAATAAAAAGTCTAATACCAATGAGATGAAACCAGAACAATGCAAAGGAAGATAATTACATTGCTCAGCTGTCACAAGGGCAGCATAAAAAAATGAAGTGACTCATCTCCCTTCACAGGCACAGCCTGCTCAAACATACATACATAATTATTTATTTGTATGGGTTTGATTCTTTAGCCAAATGTCCCTACTTTACAATGTGGTTTACCCACTTGGGGATTTTTGCTCAAAGAGTTCATTTATAGTTTTATCATCGAACCACAAAAAACTGTTCTGGGCTCCAATGTAATGAAGTCTCATGCAAGTGTTCTATATCATTAAATCTTACTCTGTGTGAGTACATGAGTTCAAAGACAGCTCTCCTGAAAAGATAAGATACATTATGCAGTGATCAAGGGCTGATTTCTAGTGAAGTCATATTCCTTACCAAACAAGTGTATCAGGCAAGAGTATGCTTGAGACCTCAACATTAAAATATTTTCTTATAGCACTGTAATTTTCACTTTGGAGGTAAGCGAACAATTGATTTAGACTATTTCTTAAAGGAAAGGGACTCATATTTTTAATTCATAAGTGTATTTTTGAGAGTTTGACCTATGATGTTATAAGCAAAATCTATAAAAATTGCAATATGCAATGTTGTACAGGAAGAACACTGGTATGGAATTACTGAATAATAAGTGCCATCAATTTAAAAAAAAATTGACAAAATTTGATACTCCCACCCAATGAAGAGTCTGAAATAAGAAACAAAGATTTTCAGGGTTGGAGATACACTTTCGTAAAGAAATTTTTATGTAATACTCAAGCTGGACAAAGTGTAACAGTTTTGCCTTATAGAACTCAATGTAAATTTTAAGGCTGAGCAAATAGTACACATGCTAATTTAGTGTTGTTTTTTGTTGTTTTTTTTTTAACTGGAAGTTATTCCTGGTATTTGGAAAGTGTGTCAGTGGTTCATGTTTGCTGAAGTGACTTGGATGAATTTGAATTTTTAAATTTTCAGCCAGTGGGTTATTTACAAATTGTTTGCTTTGACTGTTTGCCCTGTTCTATTGGTTCATTCTATTGAATCTAATTAATCAGCATAAATTCCAATATGTGCAATGCCTACCAGAGTAAATGAGAGGAACCCTTTTGTTTCTCTAACTGGCATCAGGAGGTACTTTGGCAAATCAAACTGCACTGGCACGCTCCTGCATCTTTGTCAAAACAAAAATGAGGAAAAAAAGATAAATCTAATAAAACCAGATATTTTTTGTGATATTAGTACGAAGCCCAGAAAGCTGCTGTTAAAATAGCAAATTTCCTCAGCTCTGTGAAAGTCAAACCATTGCAGATAGCAAGATTACAGAGTGAAAATGACTGTTAACAAAAAACTTGCTGACTGCTGTCATTTTTTGTCAATCTCAGCAAATATCTACTCACAAACAAGCACCATATAGTGACCCACTTCCTAGAACTGATTTTCCCTTCTTTTATGTTTTGCAAATCTTTTGAAAAATTAGTTCAAAGGGAATAAAAAGGGTGACACTGGTTGAACTTTCTGTATTCTAACTTGGCTGAGGAAATGGTTGTTTGGTAGGAGTTTCCTCCTCAGTTAAGGAGGGAAAACAAGCCCTGTCAGAAATGAGTTCAGCCAGTGCAATAGTAGGTCTGTGTGATAGGTCCTTTGAGGCTACCAGTTTGTTTCTGCAGACCAGAGATGCAAGATGAGCTTACTTAGATGTAAATCCCCAATATGGAGATGAGATGGTGCCAATGCCAAAAGAGATTGGGAAACTGTCATGGGTTCAGTACAGACACACTGATGCAGTCAGGGCAGCTGTGGGAAGAGTCTGGGGAGCTGGAGCTGACTCAGCTGGGAGCAGAAGAGTCTTTTGCGTGGGCGTATGAGGAAGCCTTGAGAAGATGGAATCAGATTCTTCACAGTGAGGTAACATCCACAGGTTGAAACAAGAGCAGCTGAGATGGAATATAGGGGAAAACATTTCACAGTCAAGCAGTCCCTTTCAGTCAGAATTGTGATCCGGTTTTACTGGAAGGTGTTACTATCCAGGCTAAAGGTACTGTTAAGTGCATTACTGGATCTCCACTGCTGTCTTCTATCTTATGAAATCATTAGAAAAGTCACAATGCTGCTGTAAAAACATTCACACAGGCCACCAAGGGAAGATACTCTATAGCAATCTATCTGGTTTGAGATCTGTTTGTTGCAAGCTCATTCCACACAATTACAAAGGTGTGACATTACAACATTCCATTGCTTTTTTTTTCTATATTTGGTGTGTTTAAGTTAACATTTGAACAATATTCACCATATTTCACTGTGACTTTATAGCTCTCTAGCAAAAATGCTGAGCCTGATGACTTTTTAGTCTTTACATCTGTAGTATCATTATTCTCTCTCAGGCCAGCTGACATAGCTATTTGTTCACAGGTATCTTGACATGTCTTTTTCTTTTCTGCTTTTCTGTTTCTCAGAGTTCCCCTATTAATCTCTGTTCAGTATTGCTAAGATAATGAGTTTAGCACCAATCCTGAAACAGGTCACAAAAGCAAAGGTCTTGTGGCTTCCATGAATCATATCCCCCTTAAAAAAAAAAAAAAAAAAGAAAGAAAAAAAACTACACCCAGAATTCTTTGATCCTCACAATACAGAATTTAACCCATCATTGCTAAAAAAAAAATAAAGTCAATAGGTTAAAAATGTATCCAGAGACCTAAGCCTGTTGATTTTTCCAGCTGGTTAAATATGCCATCTTACTTTTATGGTTTTCCCTGAGTTTCCATGTGAGAAACCACTATGTGCAGTTTAGCATACAAAGATACTAAAATCAGAAGTTACAAATCCCAGTCTTCAAAAGAAGGAACAGAAAATGCCCTCTCAAAATGAAAATCAAAATGACTGTTTAGCTGTGAGTAGTCCATTGCCACTTTTGGAAAGATGAGATTCTGAGGAGAGGTCCAGTCCACTCCAAAAGGATCAGTTTCACATAGTTACTGACTGACACATATTGCTGATACAACCTGGGGAAAAAATATTATTAAAAAGACTCAAAAAAACCCTAAAGGTTTCATTCTACATTTCAGACAAAATACATTTCAAGTCTTGCTCCATGAGTGGTGGGGTGGTAGGGGACACAGCAGGAAGACCTTCTTGCATCATTTTTTCAAAGGCCTGTGATGCCTGGGTTCTAGTACAAAATAGCAGATGATGGATCACCTGGGGAGGTGACACAAGACCTGTCTATTGTGCAGGGCAATTAGACTTTGCTGATTTTCTGTTGCCCCTCTTTCTGTTGCTTCCTTGTCTACTTTTGTAGGAATACATTCAGGAAAGAGGTGGAGTCTGGCCACATGTTTGTTCAGACCCTCAAAGGATCTCTAAAATGTTTGAAAGTCATATTCTGGCTATTTCAAAAAACTAACTTAAGTCAGAAGGATGACCTGAGTTCTCCATGGCTTTGTGGATTTTACCAATATCAGTTCTTGATTTGATCGTCTTAATTTCTAATCAATGCAAAAATGTTCCCATTATAAATGATCTGTGCTCATTTCACACTATAGAAACAAAACATTTATGAAGAAAGGCTCCAAAATAGTTAAAATATTTTTTGCTTAATGGCTCAGAAGCTGCATTTTGCATAGTCAGTTCTCCACTCAGTTCCTCCCTGGGAAGTGTTGTGTTCACAGCATCATTTGCATGCTTTATGTGTAGCAAGGCTCTTCAGAAAGCTGCCTGTGTTAAATCTGCAGGGATTTGTTTTGCTTTGTGAGGAAGGCACAACAAAAGACATTTGGAGTAGAAGGTGGAGATTACTGACTCTATATGCAATACTGAAAGCAAGTAGACTCAAACCATGCTTTCCCTTACCTTTTGGATCCTCAGCGTGTGTCCCAGTACTACCTGTTTTTTTTACCTATTTCATTCTTTTATTTCTCATTGCTGCTATTGCTGGGAGGTATCTGGGGTTATCTGCTATCTGCAGTTTCAGGAAAAACTCCTTCAATAAAGCAGCCAATGAAGGGTGACCTTAAGCCTAAAGGAATGGTGGAGTGCTTGCTCCTGCATTCATATTTTGGAGGACATATTATTGATGCTATTGCTACCTTTAGGCACAACATCTGCTGCTTTTTTGCTCATTTGGGGGATTATCATCTGAAGACATCCTTTGGGCTACATGGTCCTTAACATGTGTAATGAAGGCCAGAAATCTTCCTCTGCTACACCTCTTCTCTTTGATGCAATAGAGGTTTTTCCATAGAGTACCAGTTCTGCAAAGTTAGCAGAGAAAAGTCTCTGGATGTCTGCTGGTCTCTGCTATCCTCCAAAGATCTGTCTGAGGGCAGCATGGCTGGATGTGCCCTGTCAGACACTCTGGTTCCAGTCCCAGAGCTCTCCTTTGAGCTTTGAGGTGGTGTACAGGGCATCTCTGAAGCCCTGTGTGGGCAGAGCGAGGGTAGATGGATGTCACAAGTAATTGATGCTGGGGCTTTCTCTGAAAATTGATCCATAGCTGAGAGGGTCTAAGCCCTCACTTATGAAAGAAATAACAATTCTCCATCTCACAAAAAAAAACCAAAAACAAAAATACAAAAAACACAAAACAAAAAGAACAAAGGGAACAAAATCTACTTTGAGCTGAGATAATGGATTGCATTTCTCTCACATCTGTGTTACTCTTTTCCAGGGAAGGGCCAAGTCCATGGTTATGAATCTTGATTCTGAGAGGAACGAGGAATGCCTTTTGAACGTACTGATGTGCATGATGAGGAAGAGTGATAGAGAACACTGAGAGATAGGCTTGGAATTATAAATTATAGCTCTAAGCTAAAAGTGGAACTCAGATTTTAATTTAAGACTTAAAATAAGGGCTTTTTTAATGCTTTCTATTTTACTGAAAGAGAATGTGTTTGGTAGCACTGGGAATTCATTAGAAGTTAGGGTTTGCAAGAAGAATTGCAAGAGAAAATAGAAGTTTTTAAAAAGAAAGTTGACAGAAGTAATTGCCATTTTTGATGCACATTTCTAAAGCCAACCTGTAGCTAAGAAATAAAAAGCCATTTGAATCAGACGACAAAAAATTTCTTTTTGATTAGACTTTACTCTGCTGTCCTTGTGCCACCTATGATTTTTTATTGTACTCCTAAAACCTCTTCAGTTACTTTTCTGTAATGATGAATTTGAGGGCATGGTATTATTGCTTTTACGTCTGTCTTGTTCTTTAAATCTCTTATAATGACCTGTTCCAAAGTCCAATTTAATGTCTATAGGGTTTCTGAAAAAAGAAAAAAAAAAGATAAACAAATACAGGAAAAGAAAAAAAAACACATCATAATTTAAATAAAGTGTAGAATTACTATATGGGGTAAAATGAGTACACAATTCAATCAGGAAGCTTGAGGTAAGAAGGATCACAGAGAATGAAAAAGGAATGGCATAGTGTGTGAATGCCATGTTTATTACATATAGGAGGTTTTCCTAGCATAACCAACAGTTACTTTTTAGACAGACAAGTGCTTGACATTACAAAATGAACTATTCAGCACTTGGAATTTGTCAGGAAAACTGAATTTTAGTATATGAGGTGTCTTCCACAGTCTGGGGATTTTTTTGTCTTCATATGATTTAGCTGGTTTTGTAAAACTTGTTCTCTTTGTCTACTGCTTAAAAATCCATCCATGCTTGAACGTGCTATAAACCAGGTGAAATTGTTTACTTGAGCCCTGCCAGACATTAAAGAACCAGGGTGAGGAGGGAGGCCATGGGGGTGGGTGATGGTGGGACGGGGTGAAATGAGTGTTTACACATTTTTCTTATTCAGTATTATGCACATGGGAAGAAAGCCATCCAAGTCGGATGCCAATGGCACAGAGGTGTGATCTAAATAAGTGGGGCAAGAAGATGAGATAGAGAAATTGAGACTAGACATTGTTCCTGCAGAAAAAATAAAAAAGGCTACATTTGAATGCTGGCACTTGCTGAGAAGGGAAAGATAGACAGGTAATTGGGAAGGAAACACGAATGATACTGGGAATCAGTGATGAGGAGAAACAGACACCAAACAGATCAACCCTTGATGGGAAACAAACGTAAACATATGCTTGAAATTGGTGAAGTAATGCTTGATCCCATGGAATTATGGTGTGTCATTATATTTCCTTAACCCTTTTGACTTTAAATTGTACAGCTAATGGTCTTTTAAAGGCAGTTAAGTAAGAGTAGCCTCTCCACACACAGCGCTTTAAAAGAGCAGTGTTTTGTGGGGTTTTACCCATTTGTGAGTTGTGTCCTATCTGTCCACTTTCATCATCTATCTGAACTGTAATACTTGGAGTAATATTCTCTACCATATTACACAGCTGAGAGTGAAGAAAATACTCCTGTGTTGGCAGTGGAATTAGTGCTACAGAAAAGTGCTTAAACAAAACCATTTCTGAAGAAAAATTATATTCCCTCCAATATTTTAATATAATAAAAGAACACTATAAAATCACTAAACTATTAGAAGTACATTTTGAAAAGAAACCTAAATTATTTAAAAAGAATGAGGGAAGAAATACCATAGCAGCCTTTTAATAATCTCAAATAGAATA
This sequence comes from Cyanistes caeruleus, assembly GCF_971803275.1. Classification (NCBI taxonomy): domain Eukaryota; kingdom Metazoa; phylum Chordata; class Aves; order Passeriformes; family Paridae; genus Cyanistes; species Cyanistes caeruleus. Next base: position 39,115,391 of record NC_141704.1, on the reverse strand, counting down.
CAATGACTAACAGATAAAAATGTCATGAACTTTTCTGGCTAGAGAAATACATAAGAAGCTCAGAAACAGTTAATGTCATTTGTTTAGATCATCCATGTTAAAAAAGACCTCATTTGTTTCACTATTAAGAATTTTTTAACTGGCTCAAATATGCCATTTGTTTTGATTTTGTTTCACATGCTAAGCTTCCAAAGAGTGTCTCAAAGTTCCATTCTTTCAGAGAGGATAAAAAGTCTTTAGATATTACTTCTCAGTTTTTTTCAATGGCAGTATTTGAAAAATCTGGGTACAATGGGACAGGAAAGTTAAAAATCCAAGACCTCACTATACTTCTTTCACCCAAATTCTGTCATCTTGTCATACCTGAGAAGGGATTCCTGAATTCACAGAATCAAAAAAGGTAATTTTAAGAATTTCAGGCTTATTGTTGTACTTTCAGACAGTATCTTCTGAAAAATACTTTTAATTCATTTGGATGGTGCATTATCCTTTAAATAAAGAGCTGAATAACTAATCCATTTCTGTACAAAAAAACCTTGATGTCCCCATAGCTTTCCCTACAATGCTCAATCACTTTAATCTTTTGCCACTCTTTCCTTGTATTTATTTCAGAATTTAATTCAGATATTGCTGCAGGCAACAGAGTTCACCAATAAAACCCTTCTTTGAAGAAGCACATTTTCCTGTGCTGGATACTCACAGCACTGGATATCCTCTGTGGTCTCCAGGTGGAACCATTATTGAACATCTTCCACTGAACTTCCAAAGTTCTTCAGTGGAACTTTGGGCCTTTTCTAATCCAAACCTTGAAGAGCTTCTTACAAAACCACTGGTGACCAAGTGATTAGCAAACACAGGGCTAGCAAACTCTACCTGGTTTATGGCAGCTGCCTTACTAGTGTTTACTTTCCCTGGTGACATCACTGATAAAGAATTTCCACTTGTTTGAAATCAGGTGTGAGACCTCTTTCCTAAAAGTAATCCACATTCTCCATTTAGGTCTCCTGTGTAGCTCTCTGGTGGTAGTGGCAGGCAGGAATCATCTGCAGCTCTGCATCTTCCAGCTCTGCTGGGGGATTCCTGATGCCTTGCAGTTGAACTCTTTACGTTGTTTAATGCTCACATTTTTATCTGAACAATGGAAAGAGTAACTTATCTTTCTCCTTGTGTCTTATACTGAGGGCTCGTTGTAGAAGGGAACACTTGTAAAAGATGTCTGAGATCACCTCTAAAACCTCACAGATTTTATCTCTGGTCTCTATTGTGGCTTTAGCTATTTAGAGATGGAAATACCATCTTCACCTTTTTTTGAACCAAAATGTAATGTGCTGAGCTCAGAAGTACTAGATATCATTATTACTAAGAAAATACTTGCAGATATCCAATGGTTCAGTCACTGTGAGGTGAAAGTACCATGAGGCATTGTACAGCATATCCCATCCTTCTCTTTGAAGAAATCGGTATGTCTGTACTTCCTTGACCCAGTGACATTTTTTTTGTTTTTTCTTACTAAGCCTGGAGCATACATCCAGAGACAAAAGATCATATTATTCACAGCAGCCTTAGTGTTAGTGTGAGGAGAAAATCTGTATAATTCCAGCTACCAACACAAACACAATAAAATAAGAGAAAAGTAATGTTGCGTATTAATCTTATTAAACTGCAAACTGCTTTCTCAGCAATCAGAGCTGTACACTGATGCAAATCAGATGCTTATGTAATGCTTTATACAAGGCTGGTGACAAGAGCTGCAGTGATAAAAATACTCTTGCTGTGTTCAGACTGTTTTGTCTTTTCACTTCAAAAAACCCCACTGGCAAATTAACTGCTTGAAATGGATAATTCTAAAGTGACCTGAGAGTCAAACACATCTCTCTACTATGCTGACTTTTCACCTAATTCTTTTTTGTTGTGTTTTTTGGGGTTTTTTTGTTTGCTTATTTTTTTCCAAGGTGCTTTGTGGTGCACTCCAAGACAAAGATCTCCTTTTCCATGCCACATCCTGGGACAGCTCTCTCATACTGGATGCACATGCACACGCTGTGCAGAGTGGCACATGGCTAAGATTAGGATGTGGTCTTTAGCTAGCATGCTGATGAAAATGCAGCTCCTAATCTAAGACATGTGCTCCTGCATCACTTTGCACCCTGACTTAATTCAAATTATAGCATTTATGTCTGGCCGTGTAGTAGGTTTTTGTTGGGTTTTTTTTTCAAAGAGAACCACATCAGGAATCAGATTTGAATCTAATCTTGATTCCTTTAGTTAGTTAGTATCAAAATAAGCATATGTATACTAAACACATCTAGTGCTGGTTTAAATCTCTAAAGAGCTTTTTTCTCCTCCTATTCGTTTTTCTTCTCCCTTATGCCTTTGCAAAGGTCTAGTCTCTGGCAGATGTGCCAAAGAGCGCATCAAATATTAAAGACTGTGTTGAAAATCAATTTATTTAGAACTAATAAAAGTGACATCCTAATAGAAACTCTATTAGAAGAATTTTGTGTTCAACTACATTGTAAAAATGTATTGTGAACATTTTACATTTCAGATATTCAGTGGTCTTGATGACAGAGATGGTAGAACTAATGTAACCAACTGATTAGAGACATAAAGATATATCATAGTAACACTTTTTTCATTGCTAGGTGACGTGCACAGGCATCAAAGCTGGCTCAATCAGCCTTCATCATTCTGAACTGATTATTTTTCCCATGTTTCTTCTCTTAATCTTACCATAGCATAAGGCAAGCAACATTTAATACAGAATTCAGTCAAAGCTAGTAGAAGGTTGAAATTAAAGCTTATTTGAAGATTTGTGGTAATAGCAGAAACAAAACCAAATATATTGACTTTGGGGAAAAAACACCAAGAATATTTTTATAGTAAAAAAGATGTCAATAAGAATAGTAATCTAAGTAATTTTAAGTATCTGTAGCATACTCGTTTTCAATACAATATTTTTAGAGCAATGTGAAATTGCTGTGTAAATAGTATAGTTAAGGCCAAGTTTTGAGCAGGGCAGAACATGAAATAGTAAAGAAGAAATCGTGTTGGTAATTTGGATGATCTTTTCTTTCCTCCATATTTCTCTTGGAGTCACCAAAAACAAGAGTGCAGAGTTCTTTGGACACCAAGAGTGATAAATCAAGCATCAATATCTGCACTAAGCCAGAAGAAGAAACAGGAGAAAGAGGACAAAAGAGAAAACAGTGGTTGAAAAAGTACCAGATATATTTGTCCAAAAGTTTATACTATCCACAATCCATATGTCAGTGGTACAGTGTTGTGAATATTTGCATTATACTGAGATCATGCTGTGTTGGCTATTTTTAAAGCACATAGAAATAAGAATTTGTATCTAAAATATTCTGAGCATTTGAGACAGAAAGGGTCTAGAAGAAAATCCGGTATCTAACATACCTCAGATTCTGGGTTTGTGGTACTGATCTGGTTTAGATTGTGGTCTGACTGCTGGCCAGAAACAATGTATTTTAATGTCTATTTATATTTGAAATAGTTCACCCTATGTCAGAATTCTGATCTGTGGCAGAGCCGGGAATAAACCCAGGTTACCTGGGAAACGAGTTCCTTCCCTTCCCTTCCCTTCCCTTCCCTTCCCTTCCCTTCCCTTCCCTTCCCTTCCCTTCCCTTCCCTTCCCTTCCCTTCCCTTCCCTTCCCTTCCCTTCCCTTCCCTTCCCTTCCCTTCCCTTCCCTTCCCTTCCCTTCCCTTCCCTTCCCTTCCCTTCCCTTCCCTTCCCTTCCCTTCCCTTCCCTTCCCTTCCCTTCCCTTCCCTTCCCTTCCCTTCCCTTCCCTTCCCTTCCCTTCCCTTCCCTTCCCTTCCCTTCCCTTCCCTTTCTATCCTGAGGTTAACTTATAATATATATTGTCATCATAAATTAGCTGAATGAAATACTCTCCTACCTCCCTTCATTTTAGATATTTGGGGGCATAAATTGTATTTCTGCATTATCTGACTTCCCATAGTTGTTCCAGTATATTAACACTCTCACCAGATAATTTAATCTCTTCTCCACAGGAGAGCTCTGTGTAAAATATTCAAAAACAACCAAAAAAAAAATAGCAAGTAAAAACTTGGTAACAGCTTTCATATCTTACGTCAAATGCATCCTCTAACTCAACATAAATAAAAATAAAACGTTGATGAGAATTATGTCTTTCAAAACTGCTTCTATTACAGGTGAAAATTATATGGAAGACAGTTATAAACTAGGGAAGTAAAGACATTCCAACCTTTTCTGAGCTCCTACTACACTCACAGATTCAATTGAATTGGGACACTTCGATGTAGCATTTGTGTCCTTTTTTATTTAATAAAATATGATAAATAGATTTGCTTTCTTACATGAAACATGTTCAGTAGTGGGATACATCTTAACATAGAGTACCACTGTGCATAGCTTATCTTTTTGGTATGCTATTGCTATATAGTCTATGACTATCTGGAATATATTGGAAAATGAGCAGACACTCTTGTATTCATGTCTGGAAATGGGAGGTAATCAAGTACCAAGGGTATGGCAAAAATGCTGCTTCTGCATTATTTTGCAAGGCTGTTTTTTTCTGGTTGGAGAAAGAGAGGTTATCCTGAGAGGAACCCAGCCTCAAAAACTGGAGTTTAGCTCTGCTGCCTTACAGAGCCAGACAAGCTAAAAGCACAACTTGAGCTCCTGCTTCAGAAACAAGGGTATTTGGGACAGCTGGGACAAAGTGGATCAGATAATAAACTGGGAATCAGGTGGATCTGAGATGTGGCCAGGAGAGGCAATGCCATAATTTAAGATTTTGTCCATTGGTTGTAAGAATTTCTCACCTCTTTTACTTCCTGTTTGGAAAATCAAGATGCATTATTTTGCTTGGGACAAATTTCACGTTGCCAAGTCAAAGCTTTTGCTTTTGACTCTGCTGCTTCAACATTTGATTTTGTGAGTCATGGGTTACTGGTCACACTGGGATCAAGGAAAATGGATTGTACTGATTTCTGGAATGATTCTTCATGAACTTGTTTTCAGATGAAACCCTGTCACATATGCATCTGTCATGACACTGCTTTCAGTGATAGAACATTGATTGGAAAGAAGTTTCTCCTAATTTTCAGGAAAATTTTGACTCCCAAAAGGATTAACTTTATCTCTAGTTTCCTCACAGGTTCAAGAGTTTCATAAAGTGGATTATAATTTTTAATGTGCTTTTCTGCTCTTATTACTCCCTCTGTTCCTAAAGTAAGTTTATAATGAGAGTCACTACTGTTCTGCTGTTGCTATAACTCATTATCCACAGATAGAAATGATAACTGACCATGGCACAAGATTAATCCATTCTTATTCCAGCATCTTTAACTTAACATGAATGGAAGACAGAAGCATGTTTGATTGTTCAGGCTGTGACAGGAATGAGAAATGGGACAAGGAGGTTCAGTTTCCTTCAAGGGGTATGTTTTGAAATGTTTAAATTCATGAAAATCTCAACCAATTTATATTTTTAGAATTTTAGGTTAAGATTTGTATTTTTTTTTTCCTAATTGATCATCTTTTAAATCTAAATATTAACCAGGGGTAAAAGTAAATACATTTTTCTTTTCACTGTATAGTGTGATCCTACAAGAAACTGGTAAACTGCGTGTGAAAACAGTAAAGGTGACAGCATACAGAAAAGACACCCAGCACATGGGAGTCATTCACACACAATCCTCAAAGCTTTCCCTCCTCCAATATAATATTGGCAAAGAAATGTGTTGGTGTTGTTTATGGTAACAATTCTCAAAGCTGGATTGAAAAAGAGTTCATTGTGTGAAGTTGGTCCAATTATTGTAAGGGTTTTTGTATGTCTGCATCATCTCCAGTCCATTACATCCCAGTTTGAAGATTTCCCTGAGAGGGAAAAATCATATTCCTAATTTATTGTTGCTGCTACTTCAAAAGTGTTGTCCTATATTTCTTGTTCCTTGGCCATCATCATGGCATATGCCAATATTTGGTGACAGTCCAATCCACATAGCTCAGCTGTGTTCCCTTCACATACTGCATGTTTCTGTGGTGTTCTTTCAAGAGCATTACATAAAATGAGCTGATAGAAAGACATATGATAATAAGCATACATGCCTCAGGCATTGTGGTTGTCAAATGTCATGCTTACACAGAGAGCATTGTTTGTTTGAAGTCAGCAATCTCAATAACCCATTATAGCTTTGTTTACTCAGGGGCACACAATAAGCCCTAGTTTCAAATCCCAGCCAAACACTTCTCTGCTGAAACGCACAGTACCCCATCTCACACCCAGGGTGCCATTTACCTCCCAGGCCTTATTTCAGCAAATATTTTTCATGATATAAAATTGCCAGCCCAAAACCAAGGCCATTTTGTGACTCGAGGGCACAATTATTTCATTACTTTGGTGTTGGGTGAAGTACCCTTGAAGCACCGTGTTTCTATTGCTCTGGATAGAGAGAGTACAGTAGGTGCAGGGCTCTGCCATGTGCAAAGGAACTGTGAGACTCTGCAGGAGCCACATTTCCAGAACTGCAGAAGCTGAAAGACAGGAGAACCTCAAAAATGGCTGTGGGAAGAGCGAATTGTGTGGAATAATTTTGGTAAGGACTTATGCAAGATATTTTCACATATGGAAGGGGGGAGGAAGAAAAAACAGAAATCAAGCAATCAAACTCCTTTGTTTCTTCACACTTCATATTTTCAGCATTAAATACAGCCAGCAGTAAAAAAGACAGGTGAGAAAAAGTGCACTTTTGTGCTACTTTATACTCTGAACTCCAGTCCACGTATGGTACTGTCTCTTCCCTGCTCATGCTGGTAATTGTCTCAGCTGAGTCAGAAGTCAGCTGCAATTTCCAAAGTTTTGTTTGAGAACATTCTCATAACTGCACTGATATGGGTTTCGGGACATTTTTGGCACTCCAGCCTCTAATTCCAGGAACTGTAAAGAGGCATGTGGCAATTAAAACATTAGCAGAATCATCTCAACCTCACATGATGTTTAGTGTGGGTTCAGACCAAGTTTCAGGCAAAGATATTATTCCTATTTAGTAAGAGCTAGTTTTATTCCCCCTGTAATTTGGACATTGACTGGAGCTGTTTTTCATTGGCAATATGCTAGATGTTAGATTAATATAATTCAGGTTATGAATTTTTGCAACCTTGATCTTATGTATGAAGGTAATTTGTAGTGTCTTCATTTCCATAATTAAGTTTTAATTATGTTAACTACTAGAGGAAATACTTAGCTGGTTTGGGTATTTTTCTTTAATTTTATTAAGCTGCAAAATGAATTAATCTCCTTCCCTCTAAGAAAACTGGAAAAGCAGGGGGAAAAAAACCTCTTCTAATACTCAGCTGGATTCTATTACGAGAGAAGCAGTTATGGGACTGCCTGTGGTGCTCCTTGAGGACATGGCAGCTGGTCACTTAAGTCATGGATGACCTCTTTCTTGGGAGTGCTTCACAATTATGTTTTAGGAGTACATTTGCCTGCAGTTGTGTTCTCACATCTTGTCTGGTTTGGAAAGCTTCTCAGTTTCTAGTTTCTGTTTTGTATCTCTAGTACAAGTTTTCCCTCTCAGTAGCTTCTTTTCAGTGTTGAGTGTAACAAAGAATCTTGTAAAGCTTTTGCATTTTCAAGCAAAATGAAATTAAGCAGGTAATAGGACACCCTATGCCAAAGCAATTTCCCCGGGCAGTAGTGAGTGGCACTGTGACCACCTTTCCTCCTAACCCACTGGGCATGCTGTAATTGCTCCTGTTGCATAGTCTGCATCTTTCATCATGTTCCCTCCTTATTTTCTCTGAAAGACAGTTATTTGCCTCTTTCATTCCTGCCCTGCTCCTGACCTCTCTTTCTGGGCCATGATTGAAGCTGAGCCACATTTAGTGATGCAGTAAATTTCCTACACACTTTTTTTCATTAGAGGTCATGATCTTGGTTCTTCTGTTTGCTGAGCATCATTGCCATTTCTGTCTTCTTTTTTTCCAAAATTTTGTCTTCCTCGCTTGTGTTACCACTAGAAATTCCAGGTAATATTGGGGTTTCTGTGTAGTTATGTGGGTCTTTAACCAATTTGAATGGGACTCTTCTACACTGAACTTAATGCTCATTTTTAATGCCGTTGAGTTTGGCTTTGTGCACATAGATGAACATGGCAAGAGACAAGTACTGCCTAAGAAGCAGTAAAAGTAAATGTATAGAGCAGACAAAGCTCAGAAGGAGATAAGCAAAGTAACTCACTTCATTGCAAAAAACATTAGCTTTAATTCCTTTATTTTTCTATTTTGAGATGTTTTCATTTAATTCCTCCTTTGACTGTCTTCAAATGTTTGGAATCTGCATCAGGGAATCTGAATTGTAGGATAGAGAACACTTGGAGGGTAAAGATTATTTGAATTTATGCCACAGACATGTACAGCTGAGAAGTGGTCTTCTGTTGCCATCAAGACACTTTAAATGGCAAAGTAGTTCAGCAAAGCATTGTTATAAAAGTAAAAAGCTTCTCCAGGCTGGGCAATCAGAAATACTGTATTTCCAAGCTACTGGAGAAGCTCTTCCTCTTTGTAAATGGCTCTGTTCTGCTGAATAAAACCAAAAGCCAAGGCAATATAGTGCCCTGACAGTGATGGAGCCCAGTGCAGCTGCCTGCAGAACAAGCTAAGAGAAGATTTGCTTTCTGCTGCGGAGTGCTCTGCCAGTCCCCAGTGGTTTGTGGCCCAAGAACTTTCTCTGTCCTTGTGTTCCCATGACTTGCCACTGCCAGCTAAAGAACCAGACATTTCTGGGCTGGATTTGGATCCAGAGCAGCCCAGAGAGTGGGGAATGCTGAGGGACAGTGCACCTCGTTCCTTTGCCATCATCAAGAGATGAATTTTCTTGCTCTGTTTGGGGCTGGCAGGTAACTTTGGAGTCTCTTCTTGAGCTGAATGTTCTATGAGCATAGCAGAACCCATGCAGTGCCCTATACATCAGAGTGTGAAAATAAACACTAACTGGGAGGGCATGTGTTTAATGCATGCTACAGTTCACCATCTTTTGAAAAATTATTTCTTTGATCCCTGAGTTACCAGCAGGTAAAATGTTAGTTTTCCTGTTTCTGGAAGAGTACTGAGGGCAAGAAGAGTCATTTTAAAATAACTAAATCAACATGATGCTGGGCTGATATTGAATCTTTCTGTATAACGTAAACCTAATTCCTCTTTCTGTCAGGGGGACCAGAGCTTGGCTGTGTGTCACAGCTCACTGGGTGTGACATTCTGAAAAAAAGCATCCACTCCACTCCTGGCAGTCATTTTTAAAAAACAATTTGCACTTTATTTCTGTGGCACCGAGAGTTCACACATCAGCCAACACAGTCGGGTATCCGGAGCGAATCAATGGCTGGCTTACCTCCCAAGGTCTGTCACCTACTTTTATTAGTGCTGACAGTGGAGCCACCGGTTAAAGGGCAGCGTGAGATGACCAATTTGTAGATAACACTGGATTTCTCACACTAGCTAGGCCTACTGGGGCACAGTTCCTTTGGAGTCATGATAGTATCAAAGAACTTCCAACATAAACTTGCAAAGAAGCTCCCCAGTTTTATCTGCCACATGAAGCCTCAGGAATGCTTTCCTAAATAGCCAGATAAAAGACAGCAACAATAAGAGTAACAAAACCAATAGGAACCTACAAGAAGCAGTGTCTCAAAAAACATGCCTTATAGCAACCAGAAGCAAAAACCCAACATAAACACATAAAGTGGGTATAAGGCATGCAATACTGGGATATAGTACCACATTTTCCATTCTCTTTAGGGAAGGCCACACATACTGTCTGTGAATGGGAAGCAGCTGGGAAGTAATCTTTATCAGCCTGAAACATACACTAGCAATCTTCAGAGTAAGCTATATTTTGCAAATTACGCTACTTGAACTGCCAAGTGGAAAGATCTTTAATGTGAAGAGTTCAGTAATGAAAGGATTTTAAGATAAAAATACAACTTCCATCTTAGCTTGTTATTCTCTGCTATGGGAATATAAATACTTGTTAAGGAGAGTTGAAGACTCCCTATATAAAAAACTGTAGTTCAGTGGCCTTATGTGATCCTATTGAAAGCAGTGCTAAATCCCATGTCATGTCTCTGCACAGCTTTCCATAGGCCCCTCTGAGTATGAAATTCTGTCAGAACTTCTGATATTTCAGCCATTTTTCCATCATTTACTGCATTTTGTGACTCTCTAGGACTTGTACTCAGCTTTGTTTTCTAGATCTCATGATCTGTTTGCTTCTAGAGATTTGAAATTATTCTGGAGTTCTAATTCTGATAATTAGTGGAGAAAAAATTTTTTTCCAAATATTAGTACAAACTTATTCAGTCCCCTTGCTGGCTGTGACTTGAGAGTTCATTTTAGTCACACATGTTCCAGATGGATGAATGGTGTGTGTGTGTGTGTGAATTAATAGTGCTTTAGTGCTGCCTGTTAGAAATCAGACGAAAAATGTTCAGCCAGGATAAGTCAAAAAATAAAGATCCTATAAAATCACTCAGCTTTTTAATAATACCTTGGACAATGATGCTGTATTTTTAGGAAACTTTGATGTGAGTTGCATCATTTCAAGTTCAAGGAGAAACATGGCTGCATGTTAGTGCAGCTACTTTTCCTAAAAATGGAAATTTGAAGGATCTAAGGCAAAAGTGTCTATCATTCTACAATCCACAAGCCCATTAGCTGTTTATTTTACCCTGGCTTTAGCAAGAACAGCTTTAAAATAATACTTGCAAGCACAGAAATAAAAAGTGTCTGTGACTGCAGTTGGCAGAGCCTTTGGATGATTTGTCAAAGAGGAATGAAGACAAGCTTTGTGCCTGGTGTTTGCCTTTGGTGATACCCAAAGCTGTACAATGTGAAGGGTATGAGGAATAGTGATGGGCTGTTTGTGAAGGGCAGGGGACAGAGCTTGGGAGCACCTCAGTCAGTACTGACAGACATCACAATATCCAATGGAAAGGATGTCGTCATCACCCTCGGCCACCTCTGTGTTTCTAATTTTGCACAATATGTTTACCTTCCCTTTTTCTTTCACCTGTAATTATTGCATTACCTGTCTTCTGCCTTCCATACAGTTAGCCTTGGACTTGAGAGGAAACTTCCTGTAATACCTGAATATGAGTCTGACTCCATCCAAAAACACAGTTTATGGACCATATTGATAGCCTTGGGCTTTTGCAGAGCTCTTACTAACCATTGCATAGAACTAATTTTAAAGCACAGTGTTTCTTTAAATTAATTTTAAAACTAAAATCTGTGCCAGCTTTCTTACTGAAGGGCAGATAAGAGGCTTGCTCATTTCCTAGTGAAAATTCATTTTTACTGCTTGACTCGATGATTTGAAAAGGAAAATAATTTAAAATAGCAATAGTGTAGATAATTATGCAGTTTGAGTTCAGGAACAGGTTCTCAGGATTAGACAGAGTATTGTTTAAATGCTGTGGATGACAATGATTAAGGCAAATAATTGATATCCTCTTTAGAGTTTTGCATTTGTAGCCCTGAATTCTCCTAGGGTAGTGTCAGGTGCATACTAATGAGGAATTGCTAATAATTGTTGGGGATTTTGAGTATATGGAGCTGTGAAGGCAGGACTAGGTAAAGAAAATAATTTTTTGAGCAATCCATGTCTGGTTTGAAGCGTGTTTTATTTTACATAAACTGTAATTTCCTGGGCAACACTGGGTACCTGATTATAATTTTTCACCATTTTGATGAATGGTCAGATTCTCAGGCTTCTTTTGCTTTTTGTGTAATGCTCAACCAATCCTTCTTTACTTGGTATCCAACCTTTTTCATGCAGGCACACTCTTCTATACATATTTGTTCACACTAGAAAAGCACATAGATAGTTAAACTCTTTACCACGTTATAATATTACAAGATAACTTCAGATGCAGCAAACTGCTTTCTGAAATTTCTGAGTTTAAAATGGATAAGGTTTCTTTCGACAATGTGTTGTTATATATGTGTATAGAGCCAACCCAATAGTAAGCATAAGGTTAGAAATTTCAAGGTAAATCTGTTGCTGAACAACATCAAGGTGTCCCACCCAAAAAATCTTGAACACTGTAGGAGCTCCAAGAGGGTCAAAAATGTAAAATTATTTACAGTCCTGCAGATGACAATGATGTTTCAAATAGAAATTTCACCGTGCAAATACCCGTGCAATGTGCTCTTCTAGAACAGAATAATTAGAAAGAACTTCAAAGCTATTTTAAACTGATTACAAATATCTTCTGGATGTCCTCAAGAGTGAAAGAGCAGAAACTGCATAAGAATTCACACACTGGAAATAAATTAAAAAACCCAAAGACATGGCCTAATTGGAAATTCAGTCTAACACATCAGAAGCTGCCTTTAGTTCTTTGCACGCAGTCTCCAAGCAATCCATTTTGTTTATACCTACAAGAAACTGGGGGTCATTCTGTGCCCTCAGAATGGGCACCTCAAATGGAAATTAGTACTTGCTTTGCTGAGGCTACAAAGAAAAAAGTTGCAAAATGTTCAGTGGAGTTCAATCTGGACAATAACATGTCAGAGAAAGAAATTTGAACAGCACTGAAAAGATCTCTGATGCTGAATTCACATTTTAATTAACTCTGCAGAATAAAAGTGACTTAGAAAAAGTACTTTCTAACTCCCTTTTACAATGCTCTTGATATTTTTTTAAAGGATACCATTTTATTGGTGGGACTAAGATTGCAGAAATGCCTGAAGCTACCCTAGATTCTTATCCCAGAAGCGTGGAACCTGTGCTCAGTGTATTTGGAGTTTTATTCTGCCATACACTGAACAATGTGTCTATGGCTAGGGTTGTTAGAATTCACCACACAGTCCTTGAACGATGTCTGTCAGAAGTCCAGAGTCCCTTTAGAGACAAAAGACATGATTTTTCTTATCCCAAAGTAGATAGGTCACATTAATAATTCCATAAGGGTGCATATTTCTCTCAATTTTCTATAAAAATAGCTCATAAAGGAGACATCTGGATCATAGATTCTGAAACTTTTGTGAGATGAAGCTCACCCAGACTGTCTTGGCATGTTGGCATATCACACAGCCTCAGTTACACTTGTAAGGATATTCAAGAGGGGTTTTGGGATAGCAGCACTGACGACAGAGATATGCTGAGGTACTAAGTTAATGAAGTTGCTAACAGCCTTATGAATGCAATTAATTAATGATTACCTTGAAATTAGTACCCTAAATATATGTCCAACTCATGGTATAGCCTAAAACATATTAATTGAAAGGTCAAGATTCTTTCTTGTTTTCAGTCACTTTCTCATATGAGAACACAGGGTGGGGGAGGAAAATATTTTTTGGTGTTGATGTTAATAAAATTGGAAACTGAAAAATAGAGAAGTAGTGAAAAATGACACCTCAGCTTTCATAATTTTTTTTCACTGTGTTTGAATTCACTGTGAGTGAATTTAGAAGTGTTAAGAAAAAAGTATAAAGGAGAACAACTGTCTGACTACAAACCTGAGGGGGTTTTTCCATTTGTATCTGTAAGGTCTATTTTTTGCAGGTAAAATTACTATAAAGATGTCTCTGTTCTTTCGTGTTCTGTCTGTACAAGTGTGCAAATTTAGTCTGTACCTTTGTCAGGAATGTCACCAGCCTTTTAAATTTTGATTCTTGGATTTAATCTTATAATGCTGAATCTCCATATTGACAGAAAAAGCGAAATCCAAGGTGAAAAAATAAGCCAGAAGGCCTCACCTAAAGTGGGTCTTTTCACTAAACTAAAACAAAAGTGACAGCACCCCCCCACTCTCAAAACATGATTAAGTACAGCCACAGGTTTGACTCTCCTGACCCAGCTTGGCTTAATTTTGTATCCTCATAGTTCCTTAAGCTTTATATAGTTTGATTTCCTTTCTACTATCTGGAAAGAGAGAGAAAGAATCATGTTTCCACATAAATTCTTTTCTGGACTCTGCAATGTGAGGTTTATTTAATCAATTACATAAACTGATACTCTAAGAATACCTTGTCCACAGTTTTTTGGCCTGAACCACTGACAATTTTGCTTTTTCTTGGTCTTTCTGCTTGAAAAATGTTGGATTTTTAGTTCCACAGAATGGCACATGTCCAATACCTCCATTAGTAACAGAGAATAATTTATTTTTTGGTTTGAGACCTCAAGATCTGTTTGGGACTTCCAGTTCTGAAGACCTGAGCTATGTCTTGCCCCCTGTGGCATGTCTGTACTGCTGTCAATGCCACCCCTGGCACAGGTAAGTGATGTTTTGGGTCACACTGTAGATCTCTGCACACACAACACAGAGCCACAGAAGATGCTCTTCTTTTGTGTGAGATGATGGTTACCCAAGGCTATAATTCAGTGTGCAGTGTGAACAGATAGCAGGCTACAATGAATCTCGTACCTCTCAGAGATTTTTTTGTGGTTGTAAAACAATATATCAGACACTGGTGAGTAAAATTAGTGGCCTATAAATCCCGCAATATAAATCACTCATGGGAAGCGTTAAAACATATCGCTAGAAACATCAGTATTTCATCTGAGGTAATTGAATTAGTTAATAAATAAATGAAAGATGTGTGACCCTTATTGATTTTTTCTTCTTTGAATATAATGGCTGTGGAAGGGAAGAAGAGGGGAGGACAGGAGAGAGAGAGGGAAAGAGGGAGAGGTGTTTTGCAGACTCCACAGGGGAGCACCTCACAAGGGCAGCAGAAAGGAACAAGATCCTTATGACCTAAATAAAAGATAAGCAATTAAAGAATTTGATCACAAATTTGCTCTGTTGAATGTGTAAGAAGGTAGTACCAACTTAAAGCCACAAGCGTTCTGGGTTTAGGTAATCATCACTAGTGAATTCACCCTGATTTATTCACAACATACTTAATTAGCTCATAGTGGTTATGTCTGTGCTGCAAAGTGGGTACACTTGGAGCTGTGCCATGCAGTCCCATTTGCCAATTGAAATCTCTTGGAGTATATAAAAGCCCCATGGGCATCCAGATTTCTCACTAGAGGACACTGGGATATATGGGGATATACTGCGGCTGGCATTCACACAGAGAATTCAATCACAGAGATCCACACACTGTCCCATGGCATAAGCCAAGCATAATTTTCATGATTCTTTTGCTCCTTCTTTCAAAATTTTAGATATAATTTATATATCATATGTGTACACTCAGTAATAAGAAGAGAAAATGATGCAATTATTTTTGGAAGCCACTCCATTCTGCAACCGGAGTCTGGAGGAATATACATGCTTGTGGGTGCATTCAAAATATAACATGGTCAGGCCACTTGTAAGTTAAGTTGATATGACAACCTATCATGATGGAAATAGTATTTTCTTTTGTTAAAAGAAAAGACAGACCATTTAATTAATTTTTGTAATACAAGGAGTTATTTAACTAGCAGACTGAATTTGAGTGGCAAATCCCATCTTCCTCCTACTAATGTATGTTCTCTGCATTCCAACTGAAGTAATTAAAACTTAAGATTAGTAAAAAAATGCAGTTTCTGGTACAGATTTGATAAGGGCTAAACACTGCACTGATCAATTCTAAAACACTTTTTAAAAAACTCCAATTTTGTTCTGGTTTCCTCTTCCTGTTTATCCCATTCATCATTTAAACTGTGTTTTCATATGGGATTCACCTAGCTTTAGCCATCTAGAAATTAAAAATCTTGTCTAAGTGAGAGTCAATGAAGAGTAACAAAAACTTTCTGAGGGTGATAAGAGTTTATCTTAAAAAAGGCATCTTAGCCAGGCTGGAATTAATTGCTCTCTGGCAGTGGGCCACCCACTTACCTGTTAGAGGAAATGCAGTCATCAAATTTGGTGTAGAAGCCCAACTACTGTATAGGTAAAGGTAGGTGAATCAAGTCTGTAGAGTAGAAACTGTTTGGGGAAGAAATTCTTGGACACAGTTTAACACATCCAGATACTCCTGTACATACCTGTGGGATTTTAAAAAAACAAACCAACCTCCAAACAAAAACCCCAAACAAATAAACCAACAAAACCCCCAACAAAACATATAAACATACAAACACACAAAAAATCTCAACCATTCTAAACCAATGAACCTCCTAAAATGATACAAATGTATCTGGTTTCTACCAGAAATTTTCTGTTGACATCTTATCTTGAGGATCTTGGAAAAGCTGTTCCTTTAAATATAGATGGTTGAATAAGTCATCAAGATGACTTGATTCTCCTGCTTGAGACCTGGAGTTACTGAGAAGTCCAAATATTCAACTTGGAATGTACTGGAGGGTCCCTGTGAGCTAGAGCTAGAGCTCTTTTTATGTCGCCCTGCTGAAGTTTATGGTGTGTATATCTGATTTTTAAATCTATAATTACTTTTATGTAAGAGTGAAACTAGAGATTTTGCATTGTTACTTGAAGCAGCTGCTTCTTGTGTGAAAAACTGTTTTCATTTAAAAAGAAAAGCAATAATTTTTTCTTCTTTTCTGTGTCCTATACATGACATATTTTAAATACATTTGGTTGAAGAACACTAATCTTCAAGCAGTACCTTGAATTTTTATTTTTTTGGTAGCAAGCTTTCTGAGTTTATCAGCATGTTTATCAGCTGTATTAGCCAAGCTGCTTAAGCCATCATTGACTGAACACTTTGACTTCACTAGCCATCTAGCAGCGTGAAGATTCTTTCTGTAACCAATTTTCTCCACTGACTCTGTTGAGGTCACTTTTCCCTGCCTCAGAGAACTGAAACAGTTGTAGAAAAATCAGGAATCTCCTCCCAAAGCATATTGTCTGCAAGAACCACTGTGAAAAATTGTGGTTTATCTGTGATTATTTTAAAGAAATGCTTCCCTAATCCTTTAAGTTATGAAGTTGTTCTGTAGCATTGTTATAACTGATGTTTACTAATTGTTCTTTCAGGACTGCTTTGTCATACATTCTACAAATAAAAATTAGTAATTAAAACTCAATATTCTGAAAAAAATCCTGATTTTGTGCATTTAAATGTTTGCTTTGATCCTCAAAAACAAAAGAAATATCACTTATTTTGTTCTTCATTTAGCAAAGAACATAATTTAATCCTTCATTAAACAGGAACCTCTGCTGGAGCAAGAAACAGCTACCGAAGCCAAGAATAGCTAATAATAAACATGTTTTTGTCAGTCATGATGAACTAGTGCAAGGCAGCAATATGTGCTTGTTTGCTACCCAGGGCTCGGAGGCAGCCAGGGGCCGTGTGTGGAGGGGCTCCCGCGCAGCTCCTCCGGGATCTGCCGCAGGGCTGGCTGCAGGAGCACCCTCACCCTCTCTGCAGAGCTGGGACAACCTCTGTCACAGCACTGCTGTGCCTTCCCGGCCTGGGGTCTTTTTCAAAGACTTCATTAAGGCTCCAAAACACCAAACACCAAAATCAGCTTTGAATACTATGACTCCAGACCACTTACTCAGCTCTTTTGTACTTTTGTACTTCTAAGGTTTCCTGGTAGCTAAAATTCTGGTTTCTATGGGACCAGGAGCATTGCAGTTAGATCCTTCAGCATCCATCTTCCATTCCAACTTGAAAGGAATTCAGCAACATGACATTTCTCAATGGGAATCCCTTTGAGGGAGTGATCTGCTAACCATCCTCACAACTTGTCCAAAGCAAATCAACAAGATGTGACTCTCCATGAAAGGTAGTTGCAGCAGCTTATCATTACAAATTACTTCTAATGCTACAGCTTAGTGGCAAGGGCACTTTTCCCAGGAAGTGTAGGATTCCCAGCCCGGACATCTCAGTCTAACGAAGTTCAAAGGCACAGTTCTCACTTCTGAAGTTGTGGTCTTTGCCATCAGGCTATACAAACTTCTGGATAGTGCCAGCTCTCCACAACTCCTTCTGAAGACATTCCAGCCAAGGCTCTAGAGGAGTATAAGGAAACAATGCAGAGATGCTAACTTTTCACCTTGGGTATTGAGTTCTTGTCTTTAACTGAAGCAGCCTGTGATCCTCATGTTTCAAAGTCAAAGGTCATTAATTAAATAGAACAAAGAAAAAAAAAAATCCTGGGATCAAAACCTAGCACCTGGTCAGAACCACAGGCATTAGTCAGGTCAGTTTGCCATATCAGCTTTTGTTATATATCTTTTTATTCCTCTATCTTCTTCCAGCCTTGGGACCTCAGAGACCAGATTTAAAAATGTAGTGACACCTTTTCACAATGAGTGTTTACAATGTTGTTTTCTGTAATTACAGTGGGAAAGTGCTTAAGGAAAGGAAGAAGAAGAATATTTTCAGAGAGGAGAAAACATTTGATGAAATCGGAATGCTGTAGGAATAGAAACCCATCTTGACTGCAAACAAAATTAAGTGGATGAAGCCAGGACATGGAAAAGTTTTGTTACTCATCATAACTAACTGTGGCTCAAAAGTCCTGACAGAAAAAAAACATTGAAAGCTACAGTTTTTTAGAGCTGAAGCTGGCTTCTGAGAGCACCTCTGGTGTTCTCTAAATGTAAGAAGTACATGTTTAATTTGGGATTTTTAAAATATAAAAGTTAGTGATAGACTCACTCATACAACATCACACAAGTGTTATCTTTACACTAAAACTCCTGAACAATAAATCTAAACTCAAATTATTGGACCATTCCTTGGCTTTAATTCTGTATCGATTGCATAATTAAGATTGAGTCACTGAGAAAAATCTTAGATGTTACTCATAACATATTTATATGAATCCCTTAGGTCAGCTAATGATCCCATATACCACATATTCATCTGTTTTTCAGACACATCGGTGTTAGTAGCACTTTTGAGTAGAATTTGTACTTTTGAGGTTGCGGGTGATTAAAGCAATTTCTGAAATGACATCATCCCAACCCTGGATGGGCCAGTGGAGTCAGACATATTAAAGCAATACTGTTTAAAAGCAGAGCAGATAAAGAGTAAGAACATTTGTCAGGTTAGAGGTTCATAAAAATATAGTGCTCTTCAGACACAAATGGCTGGATAATATAGAAAGACTATTATTTATGAAAATATGACCTGCAAATATTATCTATCATGTATTGAACTTCTGCTGAAACTCCTAAGATTATTTACTTTTTCTAACCCTGTGGTGTATTTGAGGCTTTTCTCCTACTTTGCTTACTGTCAGAAATGTTGTGTCTTACAGAATCATTCACTCCCAGAATGTCATCTGTCCTCTTTCCCACAATCACATTTGTCTGTGCTGGATTGCCCAGAGAAAAGCAGCCCACCCTGCTTCTTTCATGCAAGTGCCATAAGCAACATTGCCACATAGGGTGAAACACAAGCACATGCTGCCAATGGAGGGACTTTTATACCAAATAACCCCTAAAACTATTTTTTTTTCCTTTAGCTGATGTTAAATAAGTGACTTCAGCCCTGCAGACCCTCAGGCTCCATTGCTAAAAGCAGTTACAGGCTCGAGATCTTAGACAGATTTCTCATACACCAAAACATCTACTCTTGTAGAGCAGCACAAAGACTAATATAAATAAATTTGTGAGGCTTTTCAGGAAGACTTGATTTTGATTAAATTGCTTGTTTCTGCTGTTAAACAAGGTCTCCTTTTTTAGCAGCTGACTAAAATGCTCTCAGGTAAAATCCTTCAAGAATCCCATAGCTAATACTTATTAAGATTTAATTATTTTACAACTTATCTCTTTCAGATTAGTGCTCCCCCGAATCTGCCACATCCAAAGAAGCAATACAAGGGCTGAAATATGAATTCCAGTTCAGAAATATGGGTAATAACACGCAAGGTCAAAAAACAGGCAAGAGTAATTTGCAACAACTAAATTGCTTGATGTAATACTTTGGCTTGATAGTCTTTAAGAGGAGGCTTTACATAAGTCAAAGGTCTTTGGAGTAATATGCAAATCAAAATCCTACCACTCTCCTAAATCCTTTTAATCCAGTCGTTAATCTCAATAATGACCTAGTTTTTGGAACCTTTACTGTGTTCAGCCACTTAATCACATTACCTAGTTTGCCCTTTGCAAACTTTTAGAGGAGAAATAAATGTACATAAATAGCATCCTACTATAATGTAGCTGAACAAGAGCAGTTTTACAGCAGCAAATGCCATAGAACCTGCTGAAGTTTCATGCAGTCTCTCTGTTTAACCAAAACTTAGATTTTTAGAGCTTTGCATAAAACTGAGGAAGAAAGAGGTGGATACCAGATTCTTACACTTACCTGACAGTTGTTAGAAAAACATCAAAATGAAGAATGAGAAGCCATTACCTGGATCTTTTTTCTCCAGTTGCTGTGCATTATATGATCACTGATATACCTGGTTTACTGTAAAAATAAAAAATGGAGAAAATCACTGGATTCATGCGAGTTTTGAAATTGTAGAAGAAGAAAATTATCAACCATGGAAACACACACAGTAACATTTTTACATATTGCTCTTACAGAGAGTTAAGAACTCGTTTAGATTTATTGAAAGACACAATTAATGTCAGAATTCCACAAAAAGGGAAGGCACAGACTGGCTAAACCACAGCATGTACAGCACTCAAATACTCTCCAATACCAAGCACACTGAAACCTGAAGTTCACTTAAACCAAATGCTTGGCTGGTAAACAGGCTCTGTGCTTTGTATCTGGAGAAGCATGTCAGAAGAGTTTTAGACAACAGCATGATCCACTTCCTGAATAATTCCACCAATGAGATGATCATACATACCTACCTGACTGTCAAATATCTATCAGACAGGCTAAGCACACTTTCAGGTGATCTTGTAGAACAATATGGGTGGATTTTATTTTATTTTATTTTATTTTATTTTATTTTATTTTATTTTATTTTATTTTATTTTATTTTATTTTATTTTATTTTATTTTATTTTATTTTATTTTATTTTATTTTTATTTTTGAAAGAATGTTCTTACACCAATCATATTTTAAAAAACCCTAACTCTTTTATCTCTGATCATTCATAGCCATCCTGCACTTGACTTGAAGCTAAACAGTGTTTTTAGCAGTTATGCCTCAGAGAGAATACCAGAGAGTAAAAAAAGAACTTCGCTCCCATGAAGTGAGTATAAAACCAGACAGTAATGTATGCACTCTCCATAAGGAGTCACAAAGCCTAAAAGCATTTGCTAGTTCTCTGAAGCCTAAAAGACCATGACAGATACAATGCATGCTCTAGTAACTAGATACAACAACTCTGAATCAAGTTTATCATTCTTGTGAGTTCCATTTTTTATACCACCAGGGAAAGTAGAAGAAAGCCAAAAGCAGAAATAACAATAAAGTAATGAATATTAACACTACTGTTGAGGATCTGAATGGTGTGAGGAAGCCAAGCATCTGCTACTGAGAAGGAGTACAGCTTTACAAAAATTATATTAGAAATCTTTCACTTTTAACAGAACATTAAAATATTTGCCTAGGTTTTCTGAAGTATCCCATTCTCATATCTGCGAAAGTGATATAATTTTCTATTATATTGAATGGTCTGGTGCAAAAAACTTTTCAGAAGCTTTGCATTTTCCAAATGTTTTGTCTAAAGGACAATTACATTAGTTCCTAAATTCCACCATTACTTTTTCTTTTTAGCTCTTACATTATTTCAAAATAATGATGGAATCATAAAATCATAGGAAGATTCCAGCTCCAAAGAACCTTTACAGATCATCTAGTCCAACACCCCTGCAAGGACAAGGGACACCTTCCACTAGCAGGGTTGCTAAAAGCTCCACTCAAGCTGGATTTGAACATTTTCAGGGATAGGAAGCCACATGTTCTCTGGGCAACCAGTTCTGATGCCTCACCACTCTCACAGTAAAGAGTTTACTCCTAATATTAAATCTAACCCTACCCTCTTTCAGTTGAAAACCATACCCTCTTATCCTATCTCTACACATCCTTCTAAAAAGTCCTTCCAACCACCCCATGTCCTTCCTGTGTTTGGGGCCCCAGAGCTGAGCACAGCACTGCAGGTGGGATCTCATGAGAGTTGAGTAGAGGGGCCAGAATCCCCTCCCTCAACTTGCTGGCCACACTTGTTTGGATGCAGCCCAGGATAGGTTTGGCTGAGTTTGTGACACTGCCAACCAGTATTCCTTGTAACAGAGAAACAGAAAATGGTTAAGGTTGGAATGGACCTCTGGAGATCATCTACTGCAAAGTCCCTGTTGAAAGCAGGGATCAGCTTCATTAGATAACTTCAGCTATGTCCAGCTGGGTTTTGAGTATCTCCGAAGATGGACACTCCACAGCCTCACTGGGCAACCTGGTTCAGTGTTTCATTGCTCACACAGTTGAAATGGGCCCCATGACCCTTGTCTGCAAAGCTGCTTTCCAGCCACATTTCATCCAGCCTGTACTGGTGCATGGGGTTATTTCTGCTGAGGTGCAGCACTTGGTGTTTGCCTTTGCTGAAATTCATAATGTCCTTGTCAGACCTTTTCTTGTACCTGTTGGGGTCTTTGTGAATGGCAACGTGACCATCTGGTCTATCAACTGCTCCTCCCAGTTTGGTGTCATCAACAGCCTGCTGGTGCCACCTTCAGTGTCACCCTCCAGATCAGGAATGAGGAGCTGCACCAGAACTGCCCCAGTATCAACCCCCATGGAGCATCACTGGTGACCAGCTGGACCTTAACCTGTTAAACTTGGCCGCCCAGCCAGTCCACTGTCCTCTTATCTGGCCTGTACTGAAGCTTATAAAGAGTTCCAATTGCTCTGCCTTCCCATTCTTTTGAATAAAAGATGAGTATGCACCAAGGGTAAAATTAGGCACACATATATAGATATATTTTTATGAGGAGAGCATGTAGAGTCTCTTTATGGTTAGCATTCACAAAATTGCGTGTGTTGGCCTTCATATAGCTGAAAATATACTTTGTACTGAATTTATGAAGCTAAGTATATTTAACTTGGTCCTGCAAGGCTCTGCAGACTTTGTCAAAGGATGTACAGGTTTTTTATCATCTCTGATAAAAATTTTCCATAACATTTTACATCAACAATACATCTTTGATCATTTGAATAACAGTAGTAAATATAATTTGCATGGAGTGAAGTGTAGGAGAGGGCAAAGCTAGTATATGAAAATTATATCAAGGTAATATTTCATTCTTTATAATGACAAACAGAAAGGAAAACAACAGCCTTCCTGGCATTTTTAAGGTGGCTTTTTCCAGCCCTGGTGACTCATCCTTGAGGCAATCTCGGAACGTTGACAGATATTGCTCAAAGAGTTACCTTTCCTTTTCACAAATTGCAAGCCACTGCTGAGGCACTAAAAAGAATGTATTATTTTCAGTCATTTTAAATATTTTTTCTTGATGAACTTAGGAAAAAATCACAAATAATTTTATTTCTGTATCAGTGGCCACTGCAAACCAGGATCAGTTAGAAAGATGAGGGATGTAGCAGTATGAAAATATAGCAATTGAAATGGAAGTTTGCAAAACCAAAATTTTAAAACTCTTGGAACTTTTGCAGAGATGGGAAAGGTAGGATAGGGAAAAGACTGTACTAACATTCACTAATATATATATACAGTTCTGTTCCATGAATATGCTTAGTTTTACCCATTCAAATACTCATAGCAACATCAGTGACCAAGAACACCATCTCCAGGTTCAGTACTGCTGTAAAAAGAGGAAGATTTTGGATGAGGGGTAGAGATGGAGTACCTAATCTAACTGTACACTGAACCATAGAAAGTCTGAGGTTGGGTTTTAGTTGGATCCTCCAGTCTGACCTCTAGGCTGAGCTGAAAGAGAGCACAGGGTCATTTTTGTCTTTCTGAACATTCCCTGTCAAAAGTGACTCAACAATGTCTGTGTCAGTTCTGAAGGACATTAGAGACAGTTTTTTCTTTTACTAACATCTGTTCAAACAATGGGATCACACCATTCCCCACAATGCAGCAGGTTCTGTGTCTCCACTGGGTATCTGTGAATGAAAATGTCTTTGGCAGAAGAAGGCATGTCTGGTTAGCAGTGGAGTAATTCTGCTGCTAATTGATAACCCAAAGTCCAGGGCTATGTGACTCTAATGCAATCTGGAAGATCAAGAAAATTGTGCTGCTCGTAATTCAAAGAGATATGATTCAGATGTGGGGAAAAAAATAAAAAAAAAAACAAACAAAAAAAAACAAAGAAAGAAAGAAGGGGGAAGGGAATCTATATTGAGAAATATCATCTATAGCTGCCATCTGAAACCTCCAAAGATTGAGCACTCTGTAATTTGAGATATTAATCTGGATGATCTGCAGAGGTTGGCAAGATGAAAAGGGAGCACCAGATAACAGAAAGAAACCTCTTAACACTTTTATCAGGCCCAGTTTCACTGTCAAACACATAAGAATTGAAAGAGCAGGCATATGGATCTACAGCCTTTCAATACATAAAGTGTTTGAAGTATGCTTATAGTGCTCTGGTAAGTTATTTCAGTCAATCAGCAAAATGGTCAAGGGAACCTGAAAGGATAAAACAGTTATCAGATGGATCTTTATGAAAAGTTCAATATGAAGATACTGGTGCTTTCATCATCATCATCAAGAAAACGCATGCAGCGGTTCAATTTTTATTGCATCAGGGTTGTTAGTGTTTTATGTAAAAAAATTTCATCTTTTGATTAGTATTCCTCTGTCCTTTGCATATCAGCTATAAATCATGGAATAATCATGACAAAATTGGTTTTGTTTAAATACTTACTATCATTTCATTTTGTCTCATTTATACCCTAATCAAATAAATCCCGCAGAAAGTTAGCCAAGGGACAGAGCTAAAGGAAAGGACAGTGAATTGAGAACTTTGTTAAAGGACATATATTTAGTTTATAATGAAGAAGTGCAAAAGGTTGAGCTGTCTAGCTGTCTGAACCACTTTGAGGCTGAAAGTCCTTCCTTCTTCTGTTGCCTTTAGTGTCCATCATCAGCCCAGGACAGAGCCTTACACATTTCAAATAAAAATAACAAAGAGCATTGCTCATTGGGGCTTACAGGGCCAGGTAGTTTCATAGGAATAAAATAAATATTTCTGCAGTGTTATCTACAAGTTCCGTTCTTGTAAATCTTGTAGATCTTGTAGATCCATTTAACTTGCAAAGACTGTGCTGCTGGAGGTATAAAATTATGAATATGAATAAGTGCCTTGAGGTTCTCACAAGAGCACAGCATGGTCCTCTAGTTTTTGAAGGCAGCACAGACCTGTAGCCAGGACCTTGAAGTTGCCTGTGGGATCATATGTCTAAATGCCCATCAGTGAGTAAGCAAGCAAGACTTGCATTCCCCAAAAGACTCAAAGTACTCAGAAAAAAATTTACCATAATAAATTAAACTTCAGGTTAATAAGATCTTTATGGGTTTGCTTTTTTTTTTTTTTTTTTTAAACTCAGAAATGTGAGTTAATCACAGAGGTTAATGTTAAGATATTAAAATTTCACAGGCTGGATAGTTCTGCAAATAGAAAATATCCTGAGATAAGAATACTCTCCCAGGACCTCCCGGAGGCAGATGTTACACCATATGAATAAAGCCTTAAAGCAGTCTCCATTGTGCACTATACAAACACCCCTGCCTGGAAGAAGCATCCATGTGAGCAGCTGTGTTGACTCCTTGTCTCAGAGCAGATAGAGGTAAAAATGGATATTTGGGATGAAATTTATTTCACTTGACCTCTACGGTGCAGAGCCCGTGTTTTAGTCATGTGGGAGGCTCTGGGTGCTCGATGCACCCCTTCTGGCCTCCCTACATTGTCAGGTCACTGGTGTCTCTTTCCAGCCGGCACTGGCCTCTTGGTGACGCGGTGCTGAGTCCCAGGCCAGCCCACGGCCACCATGGCACCACGCTGAGAGTGGGACACACTCCAGCAGCAGCATGAGCTGGAGTGCAGCTCAGAGCTCTTGCTCTATGGCACGTCTATGGCAGCGCTGAGTGTGGAGGGAAGGACTGACGAGGAGGTCTTTGTAGGGGCTCCAGGAACAGGCTTACTGTCCCTAGCGGTCAGGGACAACGAGCAGAGAACAGAGCGTGCAGGGGACTTTATATGGGGGAGGTCCAGGGGGAGGATACCAAATGTTAACCCATCAGGGGCAGACTGG
This sequence comes from Cyanistes caeruleus, assembly GCF_971803275.1. NCBI lineage: Eukaryota > Metazoa > Chordata > Aves > Passeriformes > Paridae > Cyanistes > Cyanistes caeruleus. The sequence goes on along the minus strand of NC_141704.1, from coordinate 39,089,280 downwards.
GGAGGAGCATAAGGCGAGGTTTACAATACACAAACCAATGAGGAGCTCAAGGGGAGTGGAACAGAATAAACAAACCAATGGGGGTGTCATGGATCAGGGGAATTCCAGAACAAGGGCAGATACAAAAAGATGGATTGACAAGTAACTTTCTAGAACAAGGGGCAGGTAAGAGGGGAAATTGACAGGTAATGTGAGGGAGGATAGGGAACTTTCCAGGTGAAGAGGCAGGGTCATAACAAGGAGGAGGTACAACTTGGGGCAAACCAACTGAACTGAAGGGTGACAGAGCATGCCAACATCATATTTACAGCATAAGGAAAGTAGATGCACCACAACATCTCAGTACCATGTACTTGCCTTTCTTGAAAGGACTTATTTCACACAGGCAGGGAATAAAACAGCAATTAACATCAAGCCAAGATACTTATATATGATAACTTAAAATGCCCCCTGTATTTCTTTTCATTATATACATCATACAAGAGAAGAAAATTGATCTAAACTATAGTCATTAACCGGTATGTAAGGAATTAGTCAAATTTATTATTATTTTTTATACTTAGGCAATTGTGTTTATGTCCTATCATTTTGTAAATAGAGTTCTCTGGTTTTGTTTTGCCTGTTTTTTGGGGGGGGGGAGGTGTTTGTTTGTTTTTTTGTTTGTTTTCTAGTCCCAAATATGAAGAGGTGTGAAAGCTAAAAGAAATCTTAAATAAACATACTTTAGGGTATATATAACTCCCATGAGAAGAACAATTCATGTGAATGTAATGGAATATCTGGAAAAACTGTAAATTCTTCAAGGGCAGAACAGAGCAGCAACAGTGCATTTGTGCCATTCTGAGCCTGACAAAAACACAGCAAGAGCTGGAGAAATGTTTCCATGAGGTTGTTTAGCATAAAAATAAAATTTCTGGACATTTAAATTAATTCATTATTATGATTTTGGATTAACTAAGTCTTGTAAGAAATCATTAGATTCACTCAGATCAGCTGTATGGAAGGTGTTCGTATTTTTTAAGACAAAATTCCAAAATCAGATTTTAGCCAAATGCAGCTATTCACCCTCTACCAAATTTATTTTCTTTTTATTTTTCTTGGCTTTAATTTTGTCATCAAAACAATGAGTAATTTTCATAGCCTTATTCCTTTGTTGCTGTGCACTATCCCCAACATGTTTTTTCGTGAGTTTTAAAAAATGACCAGTTTTGCTTACCACTACCAGGCTCTGTTCCAATATGTAGGGGGAAAAAAAAAAAGTATAGAATAAAATTACCATTACTGTAAGTAGTATTTCTCAGTGTGCCAATGATTTCTTTGACCTTTCTGGTGATATTATGATGTCACAACTGTGCAGCTTTGGCCTATTTTTTGCATAGCCTTCACTGGGCTAGACTTGATGGAAATAAACATCTTACATAACAGTCCGGCTGTGCACTCAGCTTTTTTCCCTTCTCTATTTTTTTTTTTCCTGAAGGAGATTTTCCCAGCGTGAATTCTGTATGTACAATTAACATTTGCCAAATTTCATCTTCAAAATCTGTTAGGGTTTATAAGAAGATTAAGAGACAGAGATGATGTGTTTCATCACCCTTCCTCTGTAATCACACAGCTTTACACTAGGAAAGAGAGCAAGAGGCAGGTTAAAACTGCAGTAATTCCCTTGAAAGGAGAACTAAAATAGAAGGCTCTGAATGTGAGACTTTGTACTACTGGGGTTGTTTAAAACAAACCCCTTCAGGAAAGAGCAAAGATCAGATACAGATTACCCTCACAGACATAAAGAAATACCCTGACCTGATAGATTTTGCTGTTATGTTAATAGTAAAGGGAAGAATGAACAGTATTACACAGCAGAACATTAACTCTTTCTTTTCCTTTTTCTTATATATTTTTGGCTGAATGTGTACCATGTATATATACAGACTCAGACTGGACATGAAATCTTCCTAAAGAATAAGGGATAAAATACATCTGCAGAACTATTTTTACCCAAAGTGAGTACAGAAATGGGTGCATATATACCAAGAAAAAAAAGGTGCCAGAATATGTACCGTAGATTGGCATTAACAGGTTTTTGAATAATGTTTGCAGACAAAATTTTGCAAAGCTCTCAGAGTTGTTTTCTTTCTAAAGTTTAGTTGCAGGAGGTGCCATCAACCTCTACTTTCAAAATCACTGAAGACTTTGAAAATAATGACAATTAAAACACATTATTTTGGACTGGATGAGGCAAACAGAATCCTAAATGATCAGGCCTACAATTACCAAATCAGTGGTGTTAAACACTCTGTATTAGAAAATAAATATTGGATATGTCACAGTGGACATGAAGTAGCTTTTAATTTTCAATAATGAAGTACTACCTAAGCCTGTGTCCTTTAATTAGACAAAATACTCCTGTCCTTGAAAGAATGGTCTGTATTAGTACAGAACTGAATCAGATAAAGGCTCACCTCTGTCAGCTCAAGAAGACCCTGTTTCCAGGTGCAAATGACATGATAAATGCAGGCAGACTTCCTCCATTGGCCAATCTACTTTTAACAGATATGTAATCAGTTTGGGTTAGGTTAGGGTTAGGTGCACCAGACAGGTGTTTCCAAGCATTACTGAAGTCAATACCTCTATCAGCAGGACACTTGTCATATTTAATGGACCTTTTAAATATTTACTTTTCTCTAGAAATAACATCTCTTCAGCTTCACGATCTCTTTAAAGTTAGGGGATTTTAAGAATAATTTTTAACTGTCTATTTTTCCTGCCTCAGGAGTAAAACAATTTAATTTACAGTGTTTGCTATATCAGATAATTTAAATGTTCTTTCTGAGACAAAAAATATTTTGCACCATAAACTACATTCAAACATGGAAGCATTAAGAACAGTCCTGCACAGGAAATCTTTGCCCACATTCTAAACAGCCTCACAGTTTTTTGAGATGAAGCAAGACAAAGAATTGGAAAGGCAAACAAAACCTAAATTTCATGCTGCCCTCCAGTTTGCATGAAATTTTATGCCCATAAAGCATGAAAACAATAATGTAAAGGTTTGTGCAATGGATGTTGGTTTTACTTAATTTATCCCATGTGTCTAACACTTAGGAAGTGAGAACACTCTGGATTGATTCTTTAGAGAACATGTTTATTGCATTGTATATAAGCCACACTGCAACTCCTAATGTTGCCAGAAAATGGTAAACTACTGACCAGCGCGTCACATGAATTGAGAATGCATCACGGAGCTTTAGAGTTGGCAGAGACATTTACCTCTTAATTCTTGTTTAATTTCAAAGGAACAGTAGTTTCTGAAGGGCCCCAAAAATAAGTAAAATTAAATTAAATCCAGGCCAGTAAAAGAGCATTTATTAGCTATTAAAATAAACCTCTTCCATGCACCAGAACCTTCCTAGAAAGTTGGTGCTGCAAAAAATCCTTGTGGAGGACATCTTGCTGGAACAGAAGCTTCTAATTTTTCTGCAAAGTAGGAATAGGGGAAAAAAACCACTCTCTAGTGGTGTTTATGTTATCACACCTCACTGTTCAGTCATATTGTTTCCCTTGAAAACCCTGATTTCATTCCTACTTATGAGCCTGACTTGTGCAATTGATTTCCCCTTGGGTCTGCATCCCTTGTAAGAGTCACAAATAAAGGGGGGTCCGCCTTGTGCCGTCACTACATGCCCTTGTAACAAGTCCCTCATCAGCTGTCCTGTAGGCTCCTTTCAGCTACTGGCCACAATAAGGTTCCCTGGAATCTTCTCTTCTGCAGCTTGAATCAGTTTAGTCACAGAAATTATGGTCAGGCTCAGTCTCTGTGTTAAACCCTTCCTGAGATGATAGAGTTATCATGTCCAAGATATCTCCCAGAGATAAGAGGTTCTTTCTCAATACTCATATTTAGACATCTGCACTGGTTTTGCTCTTGGGTGGAGGACTTTAAATTCTCAGTCATTGACATTTTCTAAAAGTTACCTAAGATATGAGAGAACACATGTGAAAAAAAAGCAAAAGCACAAAATTAGAGTCTTGGTGCACAAAAATGCTTTTTGATACCACAACTCCACTGAAGGCAGTGGTGTACAGATTCAAACTTCCATAGCTAATTTAGTAAAGTCAACCTTAGCCTTCGTCTTGTCTTTGTATGCAATTTTGTGATTTTCATCAGTGTAAGCAATGATAAAAAATCTGTCAGGCTTAGTAATGCTGAGTTTTTAACAAAATTAATAAACAGATGCAAGTTGTGATTTCTTCATGGTCAAGCAGGTTTTAAAGTTTGGTCTGAGCTTAGCAAAATAACAGCAAAAAATAAGTGGAAACTGTGTGCCCACATTATTTCAAGATAGGTTTTCAGAAGAATTTATAAGCTTCATGAAATTAGTATGGACATCCATGCCTTTTCCACTTAGATCTGATACACTCTGTGTATGCTTTATGAGCAACACTGGTTAAAAATTGGATGCAAATTGAATGTGTTCCCTAAGACAATTTTATGTGCATCTATAAAATTTATAGATACAAGCCAAAATGTCAAAACAGAAAGGATAAACCAACCAAAAGTATTAACAAGACTTAATGCATCACCTCCCACTTCTTCAACTACTGCTCATGAGAGGATGGGGGATGGTCTCAGATCTCAAGTTTTAACAGCACTCGTTTTCCTGTGACAGCATACAGATTTGGAATATATAATCATGGTGGGAAAACACAAAAAACATCTGCTTGTAAAGTATCATAATTTAAGATGCTCCCGGATTAGCTATTACTTAGTTATTGCTAAGTTACATAAATTCTGGTGTTACATGAGGATTGTCAGTTAGATCTGTCACTGAAATGTGCAGACTGTCACACTCAATGTCTTTCAGCAATAAATAAAGAATAAGAGTCTCCAGACATAGTTTAGAAGGTTTTCCAGACCTAAAAAAATCCTTCTTTACCTCGTGCTACTCAGCAGAACAATTTTGCTCTGTTCTGCATCCCTAACTGCGTCCTTTGCTGTACATACACCTGCCATTTCCAGGGACTAAAAGGACTGCTCCAGACTGAAAACTTTTCCTGCTTCTTGTGGAATTTAAGCCAGATGAATTATCCTCACATGAAAGCAGAGTTTCAGCGATAACATCTTCTGCTGCCTCATCCCTTTTACATGATGTGAAGAGGATGGACTAACATGAGGCTCTGACAATAAATCTTCAACATCTTTTCAAGAAATGCTCTCATTTGTTTGCTATCCTGTTATTCATGGCTTTCCTTCCGTTATATACCTAGGTCTAAGATAACTAGTTCCTAGGTAGGTGCTCATATTGCAAGCAATCATTGAATTAGATTAAGCCCTTGTTTGAGCTGTAAGAAATACTTTATTGATTTGAATAGGAATTGCTGGCTTTTTTCATCCAAAACCCAAAAAATTCCTGCTTTTTTCCTTACACTCTGAGTGACAGTCAAAACAGATACATATCCTGAGCACACATATATTTTTGTCTTATTTATTCCAAAAATGTTGAAATGTTGAAAAGACTTCTAACTGAAAAGCAATCAAAAATTATAACTGCAAATAGTATTTACCTGCTGTGATTTGAACAGATTCTGCTGTTAGAAATATATAGGAACTGAGTTTTCTTAAGTGAAGAAGCAATACTACTCATTATAATATATATGATTAATGTTTGATTATTTTGAAAGGAAAATATCTTGTAATACCAGTATTTTCTCCAGGCTGATTGTCAGGCACATTCTTAAAGCTATTATTTGAAGTTTCCCACAGTCATCACTAAAAGCTCTATTCAGCACCAAATACCAGCATATGCCTGAACAAGCTGCATATAAATGTTCATTCCCACAATCCATCCTCTGATATTTCAAACTGGATTGCTGCTTGCATTAATCTGTAAGGCAAAACTGTTTCATAGTAAAGCTACTAGTGTCCTATCTCACAGGAATCTAGCAAATTGTCCTACTGCATAATGTAAATGTGTGCAGGCTGGCCAAAATCATTCCTGGTGAATATTGACCTACTCCTGCTTGCCCTTTTTACCTGCTGCGAAGGAAGAATCAGGATGGGTCTGACCGGTTTGCTAGGAAGACAGAATCAAAAATGGAAGCTGCTTGTAGCTGAAAATTATATATCACCCGTGGATTTCCTGCCCATGTACACAACTAAAATCAAATCATTTAATCAGACATCTGTGTACCTATAAGAATATTGTCCTTTATTCTGTTCTTCACCTAAAAAGAGGGTATCGTAGTACTTTCTCCTGATCACCCTGCAAACCTGGGTGCTACAAGCTTTGTCTGCCTTTTTTTTAATTGATATTTTATTCAAAGTCTTTATAAGTCTACCTGTTATGCTTCAATGAATGTTCAGACAAAATAGTAGGTAATAATTCACATCACTCTGAGTCTTACCTAGGGTTTTTTGGAAACATTGATATATTCAACTTCTGAAATATTTAGGCACATTCCTTAGATGATGACTGTTCTGCAAAATATTTACAGTAAGAACCAACCCCTCTATTCTTACAAAATTATTTTTATTTTCAAGACACTGGTTTGGATTTCTGTCCTTTGTATGTGATATATTTTCTCAGCCTTGCATTTTGCATTCTGAACCATAAAGCTAAGCTTTATTAGGACAGCTGGAAGACTTAGATCTTCTGCATTAGCAGTGTGATGCTTAGCAGTAAATTTCCCTAACCTTCTGGAGAAAATATGTTCAGCCAAAGAAAAAATTGTTTTAGAGTTGTGCTCTTTTTAACACAACAGTGACACCACTCAGATGCTGTGGCAACAGAAATAAAACCAGTAGTCATTCTTTTGCCAAGCTTAGGCTGAAGTCTTAGAAGAGACTTTTTTCTTTTGACAGAATGTTTTATGAGTACATAAACATCTTCCTTAAAATAGCTTTGGTTTATCCCTTGGCTTATCATGTTCCTGCTTGGCTTTTTCTTTTCTGGCTTTTCAAGGTTAGTAATGAAAATGTAATGCTTGAAATTGTTGGTCGGCACATGCTATATCCACACGTCTTGGAAGTCTAGTTTTGGCAAGGCAGTCTACCTTTGTTATATGGTAAACTTCAAGCTTAAGGGACCTTAAACCATGCTTGATGAATTAAAAATAGCTTAAAGACATCCATTCTGCTTACAACAGGACTTTAGCACAATGAAACTGTACTTACTACGATGCTTTGTAGTTGTTAAGAGTGTTGGTGGTATTCTCACAACCTGATTCTAAACACCTAAGGAGGGACCCCAAGTCTGAACCTGAGACTAATCCCTGTGCCACGAGAGAGGCAACATATCACCATTGTATTTCATGTTTCATATCCTTGGAGAATATGAAAATCAGAGTTTCATGAATGAGCAAATATTAAAAATTAATAAATATTAAAAATTAAAGCAAATTACTTTTTTATGGCTCTAGGCCAAAATGGTCTTTAGAAGGATATTCAAGACTAGAAAAACACACTTACTGGTACAGTCCTGTTTCAAAATTAAGGTAAATTTATGTAGTCTAAGAAAACAACCCAAATCTACTATGTTCGATTGGTGCCATTAATTCATGTTTGTTACATCAGAACTGTGTTTTTGCAGCAGGTTTCCCAGACATCTCACTTAAATATGCTTTGGTCTGCATATTGGTGTGTCTTAGAGCACTTAATTAGAATTCTTTAGGATGAAGCTAAAGCAGTAGCATTCAGCACTGTGCTGAACACCAACCCTCCAGCAGCAGCACCCCTGCTCCATGCCAGCTGCCACTGGCTGTTCAGTCAAGGGGAAAAAGTGACCCAAAGCAAAGCCCCTGTATCACACACAGCATGAGCTTGGGTTCCTGTGTGTCTGTGTTCTGCTCTGTGCGTGGAGAGCCCTGTCCCTCCCATGCACAGGTGGCCTCTGTCACAGAAAGAGCACAGGCCTTAATCTCAGCTGCTGCTCAGTACAAGTTCTTTCTGTAACATCACTGAAGTGGCACTGATTAATATGGCTTTAGGGAACAGGGTCAGGTTTTTGAAATGTTTTTGAATTGACTATATGGCAGAGAAAAGATGTTACAGACATTGATCTTGCTTTTTTTTTTTTTTTTCTTTTCTAAGAGATGTTTCTTACTCTTCAGATGGCTAAAAAGTAATTTCAGTGAAAACCACAAAGCACGTGCTACTCTGCTCAAAACCCTTCACTCCACTTTAATTGCAGGGCTACTTGCTCATTTAGAACTGTGGTCCTTAAGAACTTAAATGATGCAGGTAATAAAATCAAACAGTTAAAATCTAATAATGGGAAAAAGGGTATCTAAAAAATCTGTTTTATGATACAGAGCAAGGCCTTGGCCATGCCAAAAGACCTTGGATTCCTAAATGCCTGAGTTAAGGTTGCTTTCATTTTATCATCAGACCCATCAAATATGGAATCTCAGCTGACGTCTGATGCATAGTTTTAATTTAAACCCTATTGAAAGTGTAGTTTAATGTAACCACCAAATTGCATACAGAACCCCTGATGAGTTTCTGAGAAGAGTGAAATGAAAGAAAATCAAATATACTTCACTTGCTTCTGATATTATTCATTATTGTGGTTATTAGCCGGTGTCTTGACATCGTAGATTGAATGCCAAAGGATTCGTGTTCTGCTCAGTAGCGGTAAATAACTGCTATGGAGGGAGCTTTTAGAGTCCTTACACTGTTTGTTTCACATTTGCTTCCTAAGCAAGCAGGACTTGGATCCTCCTGAACCCCAGACATTTTGTTTTGCAGATCAAAGTGGGTGATTACAGTGCACCTTCTGGCTTTAAAATATGTTACTTGTTTGTATTACAACACCATCAGGACAAAATCCACTGTGCCAGGCCCAGTGAAGACACGAGCAGCATGACAGCCCCTGAAAGATTCAGCATCTAAAAAAATACAATTATTTTGTGCTGTAGAAATCAGCAGAGAATTCCTCTGAGGCTCAGCACAAAATAGCCTAAAATACAATTATTGTGAATTGTTACATGAAACAGCACTGGATGAATGTGAAATGTCAACATGTTTCAGGTAGGTTCTATAAGGCTTCTTTGTAATTTGTTCTTGTACACCACTAACATTTTCCAAGCCATTAAAATACCTCTGGTACAGCCTATTAGTGTTGCAAAATAAAATGTGCATCTTCTCTTCAGCATTATTCTTTTACAAAAATGGGGTTTCTACTAGCTATGTGAACTGGATATACATACTAACAAATTTTCCCCTATACCTCCTAATTTGGAACCTGAACTGATTAGCTCCTTGTCAATCAGTGTGATGGACTTGTATAACTAAAGTGTTAGGGCTTTGAAGTGGGTAAACAAGCAGAATATGTGTCCCTAAAACTGATGGTGTCCATCAAATTTTCCAGTAAGGCATTTTTTTCCATGTATTAGACTAATTTATTGACCTTTCATGCTGAGAATTCCATGCTCCTGCCAGCTAATGCTAGCCAAAATTTTCAATTATAAATGTAGACCATCTGAAGAAAAGGCTGTTTCTTTTCACTTCCATTTCTTCCTCATTTATTTTTGTATTTATTCCAGTCCTCTGGAGAACTGTAAAGATTACATTATGCCCAGTTAATTTACAGACGTCATTTTTATTGGGTTACTGTGAATTCCAGTTTTTAAATCAGCATTGCTATGTCACAAAAAGACATGTGTGTATATATCTTGTATTCAGGGCTAATTTTTTATAAAATAAGTGCTAGGATGAGGTGCTAGAATGCTAATAGCATATTTGTGAGTTTCATAGCAGCAGAGCTGACAGGCAAACAGATTCTGGCATGTCATTTCAGACTATTTTGTCACAAAATTAGCTTTGTGACTTTTTTTTTTTTTATCACTTTTGATTTTTCTGTTTTGGTTTTCATCTTTTTATTTTTTTAAAATCTTCTAAATTGCAATTAATTATGTTGGAAGTTTCAAGTCCTAATGAATCCGAATATTTTTTTCCTAGTTTTCTATTTACAAATGTTTCCTAAGTGAAGAACTTGGGAGGCCAAGATCAAATTCACATACAAGATACATACAAGACATTTGATGTATTCATTTGTTAATTACTTAACCCTTGTTTCTGCTTTGATTTTGCCTGGCTTCAGTCCCCAGACAATTTTTTTTTCTCCTTTCTCTCTGTAAAGTTCCATTACCTTCTTCCTGTGAAGTACATAATGAGTAGTCTTTGCCAGCTTTGAGGTTTTTGTTCAGTTATCAATTTTTTTGTCTATTGAAAAGTCTCACCCAGAGTCACAATGTATCAGGTAAAATACAGTTTGTCTGAAAAAAGACGGACAGATACTTCACAGATATATTAGCCTGAGCCTGGATGAGCACAAAAAGCAGCAAAAATCCAGTCACCTCGGCTATTTTATGAATCTCTCTGGGATCACTGAGGAGTCGTATCCATATCATTTTTTAAAAAGTTGTAAATAAAGACACAATGTTGTGTTTCAGAGCAAGGAGCAGAACCTAGTGTGATATGTCTATCCTCTTGAAGATAACAGGGAATCTCATGTTGGCTTCAAGAGGCCTCTGATGTCTCCCTTGGTCACTTATTTCTCTTTCCATTGCATACCTCCCTTTCACTGACCGTTCTACTTCACCCAAAATTCATGGGATCCTTTTAATTTGCATCAACAAATTTGATTTTAATCAGGTCTGGGTAAAGGATTCAGGGTTGGTTGATTTCTTTACCTTTTCTCATTTTGCTCAACACTGGTCAAGCACAAAAACAAAAATTAAACAACTGACATGTGGCCCTTTTCCTTTATAAGACCATCAATTACCATAGTATTGGGAAAGAAATGAAACCTTTTTTCACAGGGTGACAGGTTCCAGCAACAAAGCTGGCTTAGAAAGCTTCATTCCTCTCCCTCACCTCCTCAGTGCTATGGAAGGAGTAGTTTATGGGTCTGCACACTGCATGTCACAGGAATAGTTAAAAGAAAAGCCCTCTGCAAAATAACCCTTCATTTCAGTGCACAGGTGCTGCTGAGCCAGTGGAAAAACAAACCATGAAGTGGTGGTTATGGCAACGAGCAGCTGAGGGAGGCAAACCAGTCAACAACTTCTTCAAAAGGCTTCTCCTCCCTCATCTGTGTGCCCTAGACTGGCCTGTGCATCAGGGCTGGACTGTGCCTACTGAAAAATAAATAGTATTCATGCATAAAAAATGAATAGCCAGTCTAGAGGTTACTGACGAGATATTAAAATTAAAAAAAAAAAAAGAATTCTATGACAGATTCATAGAAGAAAATATTGCGTAGGAGCAAGGTCTGACCTCTTCAGAGCACAGTGTCAATATTTCATGAGCCTGTGAGGAAAGGAAACATTTAGCAACGCAGCATTAAATTTCCATTGAAAATTTCCATGTCTGTAGCAAGTAGCAGAAATAGTAACTTGGATGCTGAAACTGTAGAGTTTTTCAAGGAATTTAGAAATAACCTGTGAAAAACTTGCATAAAATTGAGTCAGGGAAAGTAGTGCTTAGAGTTACTAAATGGAGTTTAATTAGGTAAAAATTCTTCAGTAATGGTTTAAAAAAAATTAATTTAAGTAGTTTTCTGACAAGGAATGTACACGACGTACTAAAGGCATATTATAAGTATCTCTAAGTTTAACCAAATGAAATGTGTCTGGGACTTGAGAATTTCCTTCCAGGAAGAAAGGATGGAGAATTATGCTTTCAGGTTTAACAAAATACTGATGAGAGGTGATTAAAAGATGAGGGAAAATGTTTCTATTGGAAAACACAATTTCATTGACATTGAAACATTTTGAAGGAATAAATCAGCTCTAATGAAATCTTCTGGGGTAAATCTTTGCAAGGACATGCTCTGATAAGATAAAGAATTACTTTATTTTTTACTTCTGATTCCTTTCTTTAGACTTTTCCATCATTTTAATAAATCATTTCTATTCAATATGCCACATTATTTCATGCACTGTATCTATTAGGAAGACTGCTTGTTCCTGGAAATAAGTGCTTCAGTAATATTTTGTATGTATTTTTAAATTTCACATTCTTCTGCAAGTTTCTGATGAGAAGTAAAGCGTATATTAAAACATTAAAATTTCCCAGAGAATTTTATTTCATGACTCTCACCATCTTTGATTCCACATCAGTCTTTCCTAAGTACTCTGAGTGACATGCTGTCCAGAGCAAAGCATGCTGAATTTTGTAGTAAATTACTCTTTGAAGAAGATACCTGTCCTCATTTAGGGGTTTCCATCACTAATAAATGGGAGTGGATGGGGAGTGAGATAGCTGTAGGAGAACTCAGCCAACTGAGATTTTTATTTGCCTGGGAATATAATTAAGCAAACATTTTTCTCCTGATAATGAATGAATTAAGTAAGTTTTGTTTCTCTGAATGTCCACATACTGGTACTTCATTGATATGGTCTGACTAGGATGGTCACATAAATATACCCACTCTGTAGTTCATTCTCCTGCCAGTATAGGAATTTAGTTTAGTGATAAGTATGTAAACACATGTTCCCTCAGTGCTACCCTAACCCTGCCCAGGCTGGAAAGTACTGCTGCATTACTTCAGTTCCACCAGTGCACTGTCATTTGTGTCCTCGCTGGTTGTTTTTGTCAGGAAATTATGAAAAGAATGAGAAAATGTCAGCAGCTTAAACTACTGCCTAGGCCAAAGTGAGAGCAGTGTGTTCATGATTAATAAATGGTGACTGGTAGAAGTCAGCATTCTCTGTGTGTGAGATATGACCATTCCCCAGAACTCCAACCATCAACACCAAACCATCACAGCCATATTTCCACAAGAGAGGGCAAACACATACGCAAGGAATGCCCATTTTGTGCATGTGGTTTGTGGCTCATGGAGGGCTGGCTGCTGCCCAAGTGCAGGCAGAGGGCTGTGCAGAGCCAGCTGTGCTGGCAGCGGGAGGGTGCTGCCCTCCATGTGCAGCACCGTGGGGAGGACAAGGCACAGCCTCATTTCCCACCAGCGGTGCTCTGCTGAGGCGGGTGCATGGGAACTCCGCAACAAACTCGCCAATAACTAAATTTGTCTTCCACTCTGCTGCTCAGAAGATGTGTCCTGTTGAAGAGATAAAGAGGGAAGGGAAAGCTTTCCTGGTCTATTAAATTAGGGATTTGTAATTTCAGCAACAAGAATAACATACTTTCATTTTCCTTGGCATGGAAGGTGTCAACATGTACTTACCAAAGAATGAAGTAGGTATGGGCACAGGAGAAATACGGCTAGAAGGTAATGAGGTTTTTCAGAGTAATTTCTCTTAAATATACGTTTCTCATTATACTCCTATTTGTTTAGCAACATGAATTATGCTAACTTCTTATATCAAATGACTTCATCTGAAAGCACTTGTGCATAAAGCCCTTAAACTGTGATTGTGCAAAGATTTACGTATGTATTTAGCTTAATGTATCCTGAGCCTTTCCTAGCTAAACTGAGGCCTTTTTACATCATTGTAATGAATATAAGTGCATTTGATGGCTACTTTCAAACCAATCTTATTACAAGACCGTTTTAGAGAAACCACAGGGTGAAAAAGGGATAGACTCTGTGAGTAGGCCAATTGATTTCAATTATGCCATTCACAGTGGATTGTGTGTGTCTGTGTGCATGTATGCACCTCTTTGCAGAATCAGGTTACCCTTACGTGTCTGACCTCTATTATTGACTGAACCTAAGTGAGAACTTTCATCAGTTATGTCTTCTAATGCTTCATATTAAGCATTGTATAATGTGTGTTGTTGCTCCTCTTCCTTAGTTATTAGGGATTGTTGTCTCTGGGTTGCATGATGAGACTATTACTTTTTATTCTGAAATCTGCTATGTCTGGCCATTACATGTAGTATGATAAGTGCTGGTAGTCTGCCACTGAGTATGGATTATCTCCTTCTGTGCCTGGATAACTACAAAGATTGAAGGCAATGTTCCCCATCTGTGACTCTGCAAAACACTGAATACACATTTTCATCTGCATTTCCAGTACAGTTAATCACATTGTAAAAGAGATTACACTAAATATATTATCAAGACCAAACCACTAACCAAATGTCACTCAGATGTGTCAGTTAACAAAGGGTGGAATCCAGAATGATGTGTTTAACAGACCTTGAGCTTTCAAGTCAATAGTTATTCTGATTCTTTCATCCATCAATATGGGCAAATGCAGTATTTCCAAGCAAAGCTTAGATCTGACAACTCAATATTTGTATGTGATGAGAATTGTAATTATTTTAATTTGAATGTTAATTAATTTATTTGATAACTGCCTATTGGGCTTGTGCTCCATCTGGCCCAGTTCCATGTGGCTTGATGATATTTATTTTTGGTCTGATGACAAACACCAGGTGTGTTTATATGCTTTGAACTAATGATGGGAAATGTCATTCTTCAGAATTCCTGAGGCAAACTGCTAGGTATTTAATTGTGAATCCATTAATTTCATTGTCTGAATCTGTATTTCTGTTACTCTTTGCATATACTGTAAAAATCTGAGTCAAGAAGTTTTTCCATGTATGCTAGCACATATGTTGTTTAAAAGCATAATGGTGAGACTCAGATTATTACACTATACCATTTCCACAGTCATTTGGAGAAAGCAAGGCATATGTGCACTACTTTAGTTAGATAAAACTCAGTACAAATGCAATGGGCTTCTGGGAGGAGCAATATAGACTACTCACACATGACTGACTTTTAAATTAATGGCAAGCACTTGGGAGAAGTTCTGGAGTCATTGTGGACAGCTCAATAGAAACATCTGCTCAGCGCAGCACTGGCAAAACAATGAACAAACGATCATTCAAGCCAGCTCCCCACTCAGCTCACTAACCTCAGCAATTTAAAAGTTAGACATGCTGTGTAAAGTAGTTACTGAATCTCTTTCTGTGGTCGGTGGAGGGAGACTAACCTCTGGAGGACAATCCAGCTTGCTAAAGTATGACTGAAGTAAGCAGAATTAAAAGTCCTTTTGAGGTGGCGTTTTCCCACCAGCTGTAGAAAGGTACAGCAATTGTTTTAAAGTCCAGGAGCAGCTTTTAAATAAAGTTATGGAGGATGTTGACATCTCCGTGCCTTGCTCTCAGACCTTATTATTGCTTTTTTTTTTTTTTTTTTGCTGAGAAATTGTGAAGCTTGGCTTATAAAGTTCTTGTCAGGTCCAAACAGGACCACACATCTTACTGATACTGCACTTACCAGACTTTCCATGGTGGGAATAGTAGCTGTCTTCAGAAAACTCTGCAAGAAGTCAAGGCACTGTTGTGGTCAACCCCATAAGCTTAGACTCTCCTGGCTGAGATGTGTGTGGCTGCAGTACACTTTCCTCTGCCATTCCTGTTTTGTCTACATTTTCTTAGTTTAATCAGTGGAGAACCTGAGGACTGACTTGTTTTTATGTTGTGGTGTTTTTTATTTGGCATAGTTGTGTTCCTGCTGCCTCATCTGATCTGATGGCCTAACCCAGCAACCAATTTCACAGTCAGGGGAAAAGAGTGCTATTGTGTAGGACTACTTTAAGAGAGAAACTTCCTGTTGCAAAATATAATAATAATAATAATAATAATAATAATAATAATAATAATAATAATAATAATGATCATGGATCGAGTCTTCTATATTCTATTCCTCAATAAAAGTTTCCTTCAGGATCAGTGTGAGCTCCTTCCCCCAGTGGTGAAATTTTCTCAGCAGTTCCCTAACAGAGAATGCAGAGTTTCAGATTCATCTGTTTTCATTGTGAATATATGTGGTTTAGGAGAAGCTTTGTAAAACTTTACAGCAGGTATCTGGAGAAACTTTTCTAGGAAGTGAACTTTTTGTTGCTGGCTTGCCCATTCCCAAGATGGAGAAAAAGATTTACAAGGTTCACAGGAAATTAATAATTTCCTTTTTATAAACTCTTAGATATCTTTAGCTGTTAACAAATTGGATTTTAAGCTCCTCACTTTTAACATGATGTGTGAATATACTGTAAGTATGTAACAAGTGACACACCTTGTGAATTTTTAAACCTAATACAAATAAACCCAGTGCACTGGGAATATTGACAAAGCTAGAATTTCCATACCTAAGGATAAGACTATTTATTCTAGTTCAGGTGTCAAAACTATTACACATTATAGCCATTAAAATCATTCTTCCAGCTGCTAATGGGTGTGTTTGTCTACAAAGTGTTCTGAGTGCAGCCTGTTAGAACTGATAAATGCACAATTCAGTAAATTCCATACGGGTATCTTCAATAAATTGGTGGGCAAATGCAAACAGGAATGTGAATTTCAAGTTATTGTGCCTCCCAATGTCCTCTACAAAGGAACACCAGATTGTCCATTTTCATGCTTTTCATTTACAGAAGGCCTTATATGTACCCATTTACTTCCTTTGAAGTTACAGCGTAATGCAAAACCCCAAAAACGAAACAGCAACAACAAAACACCACCTGCCCCCAACAAACCAACAAAAAAACCCAAAACCTCAAGGATAAGAGATGAATTCTGTGTAGTTATGGGACTATAGTCAATTTAAGATAATTGTCATATAAGTGGGTATGAATCTGATACAAGGAGTGGAAACTTTTATGAATTATGTAGGATTCCACTCCTATGACAGTGGAATGCATACTGCACAATGATACTGCTCAGCTAGACGGGACAAACACATGGAAATGTCTTGTCAGATGAATTCTAATATTATCTGAAAGAATATATAGGACAGCAGCACTATATTTTCATAGATAAAAACTGGCTTATTTTTTCCCCACAATGGAATTTCTTTGCTACCTTCAGAGAGCAACTTAATCAGCTCTGAAGCAACTCCAAAATACCCTCATAGCAAAATTAAAAAGGTAAACTAGAACTAAGTCTCACAATGGAATCTGTAGTTTAATTAGAAATAAAGTAAATAAGGAGATCTAAAAGCTTTGCTGTCAGTCTGCTTTTCAGTACCTTTTTGTAGGATGGAAAAATAAATTTACACACTTTCATCCCATACACAAGACCATGGAAATTCAGATTCACAACTATTGTGAACTATTCTTTTTAAGACCAGGGTCAGTAAATATGAACACAAAAACTGTCTGCTCATGTGAATCCTAGTTAACTTTTTTCCACACCCAAAATCTGACTCCTCAAGAAACCTCCCACCTTTGTTATGAATATTAGGCAAAATCATCCTTCCTTTTTAAGAAAGAGTAAGAGCTGTACAGGAAAAAGAGTTCTTCTTTAAACACAAAGGCAGATTGATTTTGGAAAACTCAAGTTAGCTTTATGGTTAGCACATTCCTCTTATCACTTATGACTGTAATTTTTATTGAGGTTTGAAAGAAGAATGCTCTGCCATATCAGCACAGTGGGTAGTACAAGAGCATCCTCAGCAGCACAGCACATATTTTCCTGCCCAACAAATATTCAGTATTTGGCTCAAGGAAGCCAACTCAAGGAAGATAGTGATGGTCCTGACTCCAGAAGTGTAGATGTCTCTTGTGTTGCACTGTTTTCATAAGAGATGATTAAACCTCTGGTCTTCTGCAAATGTTAATTTTCTGGAACACTAGAAAACAATATGGAATTTTTTTAACAGTGTATGTGGTAGCCTTGGAATGTTATTTTACTCAACAGATAATTCAGTTTCATCCAAGGACTTTTCTCCAATGGGCAATATTCATTGTTCAACGCCTGTATGGGTGCTCTCACACTTGGCAAAATATCAGTTTGTCGTGAGACAAAGGTGACATCACATAGCAGGAGATGACACATTGTACAAGATGACTAACCATGGCAAAGGGACAGTAATTTAGCCCAAAATTGCAGTTCACAGCTGTGTCACTAGTTCAGATTTGGCCACAAGTGAAGTGCTTGCCAAATAGCTGCCTGGTTTCTTTTTTCACTTGCACAGATGTGAATTGAGCTGCTGAAGATCTGTAGACTAACAGGACAGTATTTGTGATGAATAATTCAGCTATCTTATTAACCAGTTCCCTGGCTAATGTACTGATTGAAATAAATAGATTTTTTTTGCATCTGTTGGCAGATGTCATGTGCAAGTTTAAAAAAACTGAGGGGACATCATGGCTATGACTTATCTAGGCTCCAAGAGTATAATTACCATATTCTGCAAAGCATTTAGGACCATATACATTGAATTTATTAATTCTCATCTGAGCACCATTCCTCTCATAAACTCCACATGGGCAAGAAAAGATCCAAGTGCCATTGTGCTGCTGGTATCTCTCCACTCTGCTGCAAGCTCTTAAACAATTAGCTTAATTTCATAATTAGTTTTGATGTGGGGTCTGGCATCTGTAGAATATTAGGAACTGTTTCAACAGGCATTCATAAAAGGGGTAAGCAGTGTTATAGCTGGAACATATGACTTATTAATTTTCTCTCAGAACACCTGAAATCAATATTATCAGCCAGAAACATTGTTGTGTCCTGTATTTTTTCCATTATCTCTTTATGAACTCTGGGTGGTATAATGATGAATATTGTGACAGGAAAAAGGATTTTCTGCATTGATGTGACACTATACAGTAATACAGACAACTCTTGTGTGTGGAGCTGGCAGCTATTATTTATTCATTCATTTATGTCTTTTACTGAATCTGTATGCACTGTAGTGATATTGCATTAAACTTTATCCCCTAGTGAACACTATTTTGACAACCATTTCTAATCAGTGGAAATAAATTGGATCAGAAGCCTGTGTACTAGAAACAGAACTAGAAACTAGAAACAGCAAGGCTGAACTCTCTGGTCACAGAGAAAAAGAACAGAACAATTTATGAATTGCTGCATTAATGTGCCAGCACATTGATACTTCTGTCAAGAGGGTGCAGAGCTGGGCACGAATCACAACTGCCTTGATGTGAGCTGTGGTTGGGTCAGCAGGTGCCAGCTCCCAGTTTGTGGCACTGGCCCAAAATCAAGAGGTGGTTGGTGCTGTATGTAGGACAGATCGGTATCCAAAACCACCTGGTGGTTCCAAACCCAGAAGAGGTGTTCAAATGATTGAACTATTACACTAGTTGAATGAATGAAATATTAAATATTTAAATATTTGAAAAAGGACCAAATGTTTTATTAAATTTCCCATATCTTGCTACCACACAAATCAGTTTCCTAAGAAAATAGGGGAAACTGGAAAGTGAGGAATTTTTTTCCCAGTTACTTTAAAATGCTATAATTTCAAATCTTTAAATGTGAGAAATTTCCAGGCTTTTAAAATGCTAAGGCTTTCTGGACATCACCTCAGAACAATAGTTTGTAGAAGAAAATCAAAACAAGTAACCTTATTTGAAATGAATTAATAGCAAGATCTGAATATATTAAACAGCATTTCAAAATGAATTACCAAATCTACAGTAGAATAATTAGTACTACAGAAGCACTGCAATCAATTTAGTGCACTTGTCTGGCTCACCCAGAAGCCATTCTCCATTAAGCTCTTTGAATTCATCAGTTGTAGCAATGATAATGAACGCTGTAGAGAAACACAGGATTTGGAATGCTTTGGAAGGTATTTGATGAGTAAACACATTTTAAAAAAAATGTGGATGTTTACATTGAGCCCACCTACCATTTAGAGAGCTGTAACTGCATGGCTTTTTTGAAATTAAACCTATTTGTTTTCTAAAGCTACCGCTTGCTTTTTTTAGTCCATAATGATGGCGCTGTCAAGCCTGCTTTCAGTTAAGTTTTGAATGTGAAAACATATTTACAGGCAAAAATCACACCAAATCTTCAATCATATGTGTTTTTCCGGTGCTTTAATATGTCAAATTTGCTTACCTGCATACTGACCGTGAACCATACAAGAGGTAACACATGCCTGTTCTGGAGCTAGCAAACATTTTAAACATATATGGCTTTACTTCTAAATAGAGTGAAATTACACTACCATGCCTGAATTACTTCTAAAGCTGCCCTGGTTTTCAGAGAGAGAGGCCCACCCTGAGAGTGACCCCATCCATATTTATGTTGTGCAGCCTCTGTGCTGCAGGGCACCACAGGGGAAGGGAGGACCACGAGTGCTCTCCATGGTGCAAGCCCCCTGTCGTCTCTCAGGACTGCAATCTCATGTGGGTACCAGCTCAAATCACATGCCTGTCAGTTCTCAGAGCCCTGATAAGAAGACTGAAGGCTCCTGGTGTTCATACCAGCCTGGCTGTGTCCTGCTGGTGGCCTAAGTTTGCCTGTTGGGCTCCATGTCAACAGTAGGCTGTTATTTTCCAGGTACAGGAAGTCTGCTCATTCAGCTTTTCTTCAGGGGTTGCTGTGAGGTACAGAGCAGTAGTTCCCCTTTCTCTAGGCCCAGTCTGTGTCAGAAATCAGTATCATCCTGCAGGTATCTGGTGTGCCAGACTTCTATGGGAATAGATGAACACTTCAGTACTCAAGCACTCAAGTAAAGCACCTTCTGTTACTGAAATCTTGAAAACGCTCCCCAACTTGTCACTGCCCATGACATCTCAGTTACCATCACTGGGTTCTGGGAAAGAGAGGTGTCCAGCTGAAATTATTAATGGAGTTTTGCACAGTTCCTGTGCAAAAAACTGCACAGTAAAAAATTGCAGCTGTAAAGGTGTTGTTCCACTTCAGGCACGTGAGGCTCAGCTTCAGTGGATATATGCATTATACACACCTTGCAGGGATCTACCCAGTTCTCTTGTGAAAAGTGGAGCAACCATTTCACCACTCTCTTCTCCCACTGGTGATATATGCTAACATCTTGTAGCCTGACAAGAGCAGAGCCACGGTGCTCATATGTCCTCCAAGCTGTCTGTGAAGGGCACTGCCCATCAGAGCAGTGGAGAACTAAATCTGATGGCCTTCACAGCCTGAAGGACCCCACACCCTCCCTCTCACACTTCAGGCAGCATCTTTGTAGTCATTTGTGTCTTCACTTACCACTTACCAGAGACACGTGCTCAGTGGTGGTTTCTCAGCCCTAGCTCAGGTTCAGTGCAATGGAAGCATTTTCACACAGTGCCCCATCAGCCAGCTGTGGCTCAGATATGCAGATCGAGCTACCTGTGACTTTTCAGGTCTCCCTCCTCACCTCTGTGTCTGAACCCAGCTCTGACCATTCCACCAACCATAATCACATATTGTTGTCAAGATAATTCTGAGTTTGTTTCCTACAAATATTTACAAAAGTCTTAAATGTCTTCTGAGCCCCAAGTAGCTCCCCTATGGAGAAATGACACAATAGAGAAATCACCTCTAGAATAGAGAATAAGTGAAGTATAATTACCTTCTCTTGCAGCTCCCAGAACAAGGATTTTCTGTGGAACCAGCCAAAAGACAAAAAAGGGGGAGCAGACAACATGCTGTAATCTCTCAAGCCCAGAGCACAGGACAGTCCCTAGACAGGTTCAGGGAGCACTGTAAAACCTTTGAGTGCATCTTCTCCCCCTCCGTTAGGAGGTGAAACACTGAACCTGACTCCAGATATTGTTCCAATTCCTTCAAATCAGTGCAACTGTATTCTGCAGCCTACATTCCCTGTCAAGTATGCAAAACGAAGTTTAGAGGAGACTTTTGTCAGAAACAGGCTCATCCTGACCTTCCCATTTGGTTTCTAAATAGCCTAATGAAGAAAAATTAATCAAAATGCCATAAGGTAATAGTGGATGATAAAACTGTGACAAAATAACATGAGTGACTCACACACTGCAGTAGGAGTTCTGTAATTTTTTTTTTTTTCTGGGCTGTTACATTCAGGCTCTGAATACTGAAGAACAGTCTAAAGGAGCAATGAAATAAACAGGGTTTTGAAGGTTTTGTAGTTCACTATTAAGCAGCTCCTTGAAAAGTCTTCTTGCTGTTAAAAGCAGTGTTGGGGAATTGCTACATAAATGATATACTGCAGAAATAAGTCAGGCCCTAAGAAACCAGGTCAAAATTCTAGATTCCAGAAACAAAAGGATAGATCACTATGAGTAGCTAACATGCTCAAAGAAAAAAAAAAAAAAAAACCCTTTATGTATTCTTGACCTACATTCAAGTAAAATGGTACTTTTCAACTGCTCTTAAATCTTTTTTCAGCTTTATTTTAGAAAGGGTATTGCAGTTTGTAAGAAGCTTGACTGCTGGAGCACATCTGCTGCTTTAGTTTTAAAAGGGTTTGATTGCAGAATCATATATACTTGAAAGAAATTTCTGTCTTAAATGGTAAAAATGTTCTTAATCTAGAGGACATAAATATTTTCTTCAGTCCTAGAAAACCTGATAAATACAGAGAAATTATTTGCATTTAATATCAAGTATCTGTCTTGACACTTTAATTACAGTACATTTTTTGCTTCTCCTTTCCTGATCAGTTGAGTACTGTTCATTTTTTCCCTCCTGTTGTCTTTGCTGGGACTTTGTTCCAGCTTTAATATCTTTAGTCCAGGATTCTGGACTAAATATAATGGCACATATTTACCTATAAATTGAAAAAATCCAGCTATCAGAAATTACTTTTCTGTTGTGTAGGCTGAATCTGAATGAGTTATTTTCTCTGATGTTGATATTTCTGACTCATTCACTCATTTTTTTTTAAATTTGCTTGTTATGACTTTTCAGAGTCACTATGAATTTATCACCACTCCTGGATATCCCATATTTAATATTAATTCTTCCATCCTTTGCTGGACAGAAAATTACTTATTCAAAATCTCAGAACAAAATAATTATTCAGCTGTGAGGGAAACATGGGGATCCAAGGCTGCTAACTCTCATAACTGTACTGTGAATTTTGTAATAACAAGTAGCTCTTTAAAAGCCTCTGTTCTTCAAGTCTTATAAATGTGCAGAAGCACAGATCAATGAGAGTGAGCCCACCCAGGGAAACACAAGTGAAAGAGCCAGATGCCCAAATGTACTTTTGATTGCATTTATCACTGCTGTTTGAAATCAAGTTAATTATTTTGGAGGGACCTGACATAGAGCATTCAGGCACCAGGAGTGTGACAATTCTGGTGGAGATGATTTCAGTTTCTTCTGCTGTTGAGACCCTCAGTGTCTGGGAGCCAATGGCTTTACCAGTTCTCCATCTCCTCATTAGGATGTGCATCTGTTACAGAACTGTGGGGAAAATCAAGACAAATTCTCACTCTTTAATGTTTCCTGTTTGAACTTGGAGCATTTTATTGTTTATCCTTTGTATGGGTGAGGCTTTTTTCATGTTTGATGATGATTTATGAAGCCACAAAACCATTCAGCACAGCAAGCAATAACTGATGTAATTAGCACATTTGAGGACAGTGAAAACTGCAAAATAAGAAGGCATCAGTCATTAAAGCAATAGATTGATTTTTCAGTATATGTTCCAGTGCTTTTATCAATACCATGTGTTAGTGCTTTTGGACTATGTCATTCTCCATTCTGCTATTTCCTGGCTAAATGTCAATAGAAAGTACAATATCTGAACTTATTAGTGCTTTTAAACAACTATAATAACCTGCTACTATTGCCAGATACTATTTGATGGCCAAAAGATAAAGCAAGAATGGAGAAATGGAAAAGGTCATGGACAGATTATATATGAAAAAAATTATTTACCCTTTTCTAGGCCCTTTTTCCTTCTTCTAGAGGTGTCTTCCTTTTACATACTGCTTTCTTGCCTTCCCTGAAGGAACAGGGAGACTACCCACATATAGAAAATTTCCTCAGCTTGCACTCAAACCTGTAAAATGTTTTCTTTGAGTTTTCCAATCCAGTCCATCAAGACACAATGAATATCTTCTGCTCTGGATATTTATGTCCCCTATTGTCAGTATATGTCTAATTTTAACCAAACCTAAACAGGAACTGAGAAACCTAAATTAAAATTCTGCAACACATGAAACAGCTAATATGAACATCCCTCTGTGTTAAAGTTCAGGATGGTGTGGTTTTTTCTTTGTTAAGGCTAGAAATGTTATCAAGGAGAAAAGCTGTATTCAAGCTCTTCTGTAGGCTATAAACATTTTCATACTTTGTTTTGCATAAATGCATCATCAGTGAAAACAGATATGAGTGTCCTTCATCCACATTTCTCTGATGCCTATCCCAGGTGAGGAACATGTAGCTTGTTAGCCATAATTCTTCTCCATCTAAATGTGAAGAAAGCTGATCCAAAACTGTGAGAGTACATGCTGGGATTTTTCATCAAGTGAAACCCACAACTTAGGACAAATACCAGCTGTAAGGAACACACTGTAAAAAGTCCTTCAATCAAACTGAAATAAGTAGATACCTGTCTTCCCAACACAGAGCTTTTAAATTGGTCTTAACTGCAGATGAATCTTCCTATGAGACTTTGATTTTCTTTTTGTAGCTCTAAAAGCATGAAGAGGCTTTTTTATATATACCATGAAGTCGGCTTCAAAATAAGTAATAGTGTTATATAAATTATTTTTAAGTCTTTGAATTATAGGAGCCATTTATTCCCTTTCCACAAAAAATAAATATAAACAAATAAAGCAAAACCTACAGATTTAATAAATGTAGATAATAAATCTCACTTAAAATAGACCAGCAATACTCAAAACACTTTACTTACTGACTGACTGAGCCAGAGCATTATCCTCAAGAGAATGGTTTACCCTTTTAGTAGAATTAAATAAGTAGTGGAAATAATATTTAGAAAAAACTTTTGCACAGCAGAGCCAGAAGATGACTTTTGCTTGGTAACTGTTTAACTAAGCCCAGCTGCTGCCATCACTGGGGAGCTGGGTTGTGGGAGGGTAGCAGCAGCTTCTCTTTCAACTAAGGCCAGCCAACATCGATGGGGACATCTGTGGTTCTCAACAAACCCTGAGAATGCTTTGGGGTGGCTTAAACTTTACCCTTATTATACAAGACCTCAAATAGGAGCTGTTCCTAAAATAGTTTCCATACGGATATTTAATCCACAAAGGTCAGGCAAGTTGCTGGCAATGACGAGGTTTTCTCCATTTTTATCTTTCAGACACGTTTCAATGTATAGTTAAACTAAAATGCTGTTGTTCTTGAGCCACCTCGCTGGTTTTTATACACAGGATTGCTCCAGCAGGGAAATTCTGACCCCGGGTGAGGACCTCCATGGACGAGTTTTGCTGGGACAAAATTGTAAATCTGTCAGAGAAGACAGATGATGTAACAGGCTCTGTGGTTCAATACTAGGCAGGAAAGGATGAAAATACAGGGCAAGAGAAAAGCTGAGGGCAATGGCCAGGTGACTTTGGCAGAAAGAGATATAATCTAGCCTGTGAGTGGAGGTGAGGGAGTTGATGAAGGACAGTAATACTTTACTAATTTACTTCAGGCTTACAAGGCACTATTGTTACTGTCTTTGTCTTTATTGAGGAAAAATATGGATGAGTTTTGACTACAGGAAAGGGGTTTGTCTCCTGAAGTGTGTTTGTGTGGGGTGCATGTCCTGTGACTGAGGTGCCATCACGAGGATTTGTTGTAGCCCACACCCAGCTGTGAGTGGAAGTGAGCTACCTCCAGAGGAGAGCATCAGTGAAGCACTCAGTTCCTGAAGGAAGACTTTAGGTGTCCACCTGGGGAAGGTGTGCTGCTGTCCCTGAACAGAGCTGTTTTGTGAAGGCTGAACAGACTGAAGGAAAAGGAGCAGCTTCAGACACGTCCCAGGTGTGTGCCTGAAGAGTTATTCTTACTTCCTAGCCCCAGGCAGCGCAGTATGTGGGTTTGATTGGATTGCCGTTCTGAGTCACCTAATTCTCCTTTTTTAATGATTGCAGGCATCTAATTCTGTATTCTCAGCTAGCAGCTGGTTGTTAAATGTGAGATAACTCAGAGACACCTCTGTCCCATACTGCATGTGGCCAATGAAAAGAGCAGTCCTTGACTTCTAGTCCCTGTGGGGAAGGCCAATAGTTCAGCCATGCAATTCATTTCACAACCATGTAAAGCTCAGCCCTGCTGGGCTTATTGTAGACTAAAATCTGGTATTAACCTTAAACTAGCTTGGCCAAATTTGACCATTTAAACAGCAATAGGGCTTTTTGTTGGTTTTGTATTTTGCATCAATCAATATTTTTCTATGGTTATAAAGGCTTTTCTAAAAATCTTGACTACGATTTGTATTTTTTACTTTGAATTCTGCAAACCTGAAGGATAAAGATATTAAAAATATTGTGATTATTCTATTTTTCTGAGGAATTCTCTGCAGTTATGGCATTTCTCCAGGGATTCTACCAAAATTTTTTCAAAATTGGCCCTAGTGAATTTTGGACCAGCACCATTGAATTCTCTGTGATGGTGAGATTGAATCTTTGCTTTATTTATATTGACTGATAGCAGAATGATGTTTTCTATTGTTAGTTTCTCAATGCAGGGAGAAATTAATCTCCCAGCCTATTTGCATCCACTAGCAATAAAGCCCCATTTTAATGAGAAAATGAATATTTGGACTTTACACTTTGTATCTTTTCTGGCAGCTGTGCTTTTTATTCACTCTGACTGAAACAGCTTCAATGACAGCAGCCAGGATCCTCCCCTTCTGTTCAGCTTTTCCATAGAAGGCAAAATGAAATACATCTCTAAAGATAGGACAGTACTATTTCGAGTGCTTGCTTTTTCATAGGATTACGCCAATAAACAAAAGAAAAATACTCATTCCCACCTTTGTCCTTTAAAAGCCAAAACACACTTTCAGGAATATCAACTATTTCTTCCTACCTGTTTCCTCAAATTCACATTTTCCCTCTTTCCTTTTTCTTTATCCTTCTTGGCTTCTTTTATCATGCAATAAAACAAATGTTAGCTCTATGTTAGATTAGGTTGTTTCTGGAAACAAAAGTGGCATTTATTTGTTCTACAAGGTTTTAAAGCTAATGCTCCAACTCACAGGTAGAAAAACAGCAGTGATTCATATCTTTCTTTGTAAGCAACATCACCCGAAGGGCATTATGCAACTCTGGCTTTGATAGGGTTTTTCTTTTTTTCCTCA
The DNA here is from genome assembly GCF_971803275.1 of Cyanistes caeruleus. Taxonomy (NCBI): domain Eukaryota; kingdom Metazoa; phylum Chordata; class Aves; order Passeriformes; family Paridae; genus Cyanistes; species Cyanistes caeruleus. The sequence goes on along the minus strand of NC_141704.1, from coordinate 39,062,362 downwards.
GGCATAATGATTCCAGAGAGACCAAACATAACAGTGATCAATTGGGCTGCTTTCTTTTCCATTCCACTTTTACACAACAAAGGGATCTGTTGATTTTATTTGTCATTTACTTATGCTTTAAGCAAGCATGGTTTGGAAAATATTGGCCCTTCTGCTATTGGTGCCTCAGCATAAATGTGTTTTTCCCCTATATGAGATTACAAGGCAAGGTCAGCCGTGGCATTACAGCTCTGAAATAAGCAACAATACTGAGAGCTGCAACCTTTTCTAGTTAAAGCTAGTGAGAATTTTGTTGCTGGGAGCTGGCTATAATGGGATACAAATCAGGAATTGACATGTTACTTCTTGACTTTGAGCCAAATCTAAAATGTGCACCAGTCCAGAACTGCAGTCTTGAAAAGGGTTTCCTTTTGTGTTAGCCTGAAGTCCTGGGATTTCTTTTTCCCATGTGGATGCAGCTGGATCAGCTGTAACCATAAGCAACCATGATGTGTCTAGATCAGCCTAATCAAACCAGCCTGTGGGACCTGGCAAGTCCACGTCCAACTCCTCCACCCTGCACATGATATACTGGGGTGAACTGAAGATTTGTGGGCTAGATTCCATGCCAAAAATGAAGCTGATTCCCCCTGCCTTTTAGACAGAGACAAAGAAGAATGTGGTAATGATAACTCTCTGTCTAGTAGGCATATTGTTAATTTAATTACCTTTTCAACAAGTAGATGTCCTAAGGCCTACACTCTTTTGTCTGCCCAGGAGATTTAACCCCCATTTCCAAATACTTCAGTGATCTGGCAAACCAGCAAAGAGGACAATTAGAGAATTATGCTTGAAAGGGATGCACCTGCTTCTGATACCCTCTCCCAGGACTATAACATTAGTAACGTGGTTGAACAGGATGACAGGATGAGTGAACCTGGCTTGGTTGGCCAGAGGAGAGCTGGGAGGTCTCATTCATCTCATGTTCATTGGAAACCCCTCCAGGCTGGGTCTCTGGCCACTCTTGCCATGGTGGGGGGGCACGTTTGAGAATGCCCTTGTAATGCAGGGTACAAGCCTCAGCAGTGGCTCCTGTGGAGTGGCTCAAGGCATCCTCCTGCTCTGAGACTTAGGGTGTCTCCTCTGGGTCCTGCTTCCACAGGGTCAGTGAGCACACTGAGAGCCTTGGTGTGATTCTGTTCTCCACAGATACCAGAACAGTAAAACATATGCATCAGAGTGACAAAAAATGTGATAGCATGCAGAAGGGTGCCTGTGGCTCCCCCACCCACCAGTGCCATCTACTCACATGCAGCTGCAGAGAGCCCCCTGCTCATGACACCACTCCATCCTGCCCTGAAAAATCCTAAAAGCCAAACCATCCTGAGTCATTCTGGCTCTTTGTCCTCTCACCCAAAACATACGTGGATTTTTCAATCCTTTTGCTTCGTTGAAATCCTCCACATTAGTAGCACAGGTCCCATTACCACATATTGGTCACAGTATCCTCTTTATAGCTACAAGTATCTCTGGCGTAAGAAGCTTTTAATTGCCTTTATTCTCTGTGGTGAATATGTGAAGGCAGTGACACATACATAATTAGTATGCAACTGGAAAAGACGTTTGGGAAAAAATTGCTGCTGATTTTTTCCCCTTACTCCTTAAAAGGGGTCTTCTAGTTCACAGCAATCACAAGGTGCATACTGTATATCTAAAAAGGGGAAAATTTTGAGTGTTTTGCCAATTATTAAAAAAACCCTCTAACATACAACCTACTGTTCATTAGCTGAAAAATGAAGGTTTCTGTTTCAAGAATGGTACAGTTCATTTAAGATACTTCTGACCTAGATTTGTACGGTACTGAATCGCTTCAAGTGAGTAATGCACAATCTATTTATAGGATCATTATTAAATTAGCACTTGCATGATTTAAATCCCCTTCCAGCAGATTCACAAGGGAGACTCAGGCACTCTTGTCACCCAGTGGGTAGCAAGCTTGGGTTAATGTTCACAGGAGTGGTAGTCTGGACTAGTTTTCTGAAAGGAGGAACAGATTTTGAGATGCAGACAGAGTTTGCTGTAAAATGGAAATTCATCTCACCAATTTTGGACTTCTACATTTGGGCGATATAAAGTGTACTTTCAAGTGTCTCTTCTCCATAATTCATTTTTCATTCTGGTCTCTTGAGCAGTGGAGGCTTTCAATATCTGTATTTATTTTATGTCTACCCCACCACAGGGGTGGGTCCGAATATAACCTAGGAAGATCATCGCTAAGTTTTCTGGTAGCATTGCAGCATTGTGGCTCCAGTTTGATGAAGCTGGCTGTAGGTACTTGTGCCAGGGCATGTTCCAGTGATCATTTCGGCATATGAAGTTTTCTACCTTCTTTTAAATCAGGTAATTGCTACAGCAGCACCGCAAACACACCAAGGTGATCATCATTCTGGAAGGTCTGTGAAAATCATCACCTCGCTTGGAAATGTGGGGAGCTGGGTGCTTCACGTCTCTAAAAAATTAAGATATTTTAAAAAAATGTAGCTGAATGTTAAGATGTAAGCTAGGTGTCTTGGAATTTGCCAATTTTGGCTTCCAAGGCTAAACAAAACAAAAACAAAAAACAGCTGACATACATGGATTTGTCAAATCCTAGGACAACAGCTGTAAGAAATGGAATTAGCATGGAATGTACTAATCCTGCCTTGGTTTTGCTTCCTTTCTTCCTTTCACTCTACTTTTACTTCTTAGCTGTATGGGATGTTGTTTGATGTGGGAACTGTGTTTCATGTCCCTGCTTTGTGGCACTTGGAGTCATGGGGTTCCAGTCTTGATTAAAGTCCTCCCACTGAATCATCACTGGTGAAACTAATGGCCACACATAAAATACCAGGTTCTGAACAATATATTTGCTATTCTGGCTTTGCCTGTCACTTCAAATCCCCTTTTCTTTTTGTTTTGCTTCTCAATATCACCTTTGGGTTTGAGTGCATTTTTCCTGCAGCTATGCAGCAATTATAGTGCATTAACACATTTTTCATATGAAGCAACACAAAAAGCAGATTCAGACTAAAACCCTTATAGGGGTCAATATTGTTTTGGAATCTTTTTCAAGGGTGTGCCTAAATCCTTAAGGGAATGAATTAGAAAGTCCTTTAACTCTAGGAGGACCCCAACTCTGTCAAGAAGAATAAGGTCAGATTCAAGTATCTTGTGCTCCAGTTGTAATTTGAGTGCACTGACTTATACAGTAGAGTTAAAAATGTTTTAAATTTTATTCTTACTGATACTATTTTTGATGACAGTGTTAGAATTGCCCTTCAAAGTAAAAATGCTGCTAAACTGGGTAAGAGTAGACAGAAAGGTTGTTAGCATAACATATGTACACACTGAGGCATCCACTTCTTTGCCAAAATTAAATACCTAGACACTTTTACAAGAATATACAAAAAAAATAACAATAATATTGATATTTTAATAATAACTATTATACAATAGCTACATTTTTTAATCATAAAATCAAATTAATCAACATAGAATAATTTGGAGAAATATATATATTTTCAAGTACTTGTCTCTTTAAGAGCTAAGAAATTTTGAATTGAAACAGATAGGGTAACAAATGTCCAGATGGATACCAAATAAAACTCCCAAATCTTCTACTTGTCACTGGAGAATATGTATTCAAAGGTGTCGGATATTTCTTCCAGCATGTGTCAGATATTTCCTCCAGCTTCCATGCTTTATTTAACATGCCCAGGAATAATTGACTTGGGTCAATTGAGAACCTTCTTCCTTGACCTATGAAATCTTCCAAGGGCTAAGACAAAATATATGTGACCTCATTTAAAGGCAATTGTGCATCTAATGCAGCTCACATTCAGCAAAGTCCAAGAGATAAAAACTGGGAAAATGAGATGCAATTTTCACAGTAAAAATGCAGTAACTAATATAAAATCACATCCCAGTGCATTCTGAAATTTTAGTTACTGGAATTGTGATGTGAAATGTCTTTCTATTGATGGGATTTCTACCCTCCTGTCCAACAGTGGTCTCAGAATTGGGTTGAGACAGTTGCAGAGACAAGCCCAGAGTCTTGTCATTGCCCTTGAGTCCAGTAATGACAAGTATTTAAAAAAAACAGAGGAAGGGACCAAGTCAATACACCAAAATAATGTCCATGAGCAACAAAGGGCAGGTAGGAATTGGAATAGCTTTCCCAGAGAAGTTATGGATGCCACATCTCTGGAGGTGCTCAAGGCCAGGTTGGATGAGGCTCTGAGCAACCTGATCTAGAGAAATTTGTCCCTGCCCACAGCAGGAGGGTGGAAAGCAGTTCATTTTTAAGCTCCCTTCTGACCCAGGCCATTTTATGATTCTGTGATTCTGTGGTTCTATGATTCAATGATTCGATGATAATGGGTTCTCTGAAATCAAAACGCTGTTTCTGTGAGAAGATTGGTAGGGTGATTGTTTGATCTATGAATATACAAAGGAACTAACAAAGTAAACATACTTGGTTACCAAAATATTATGCAGGGTTATCTTCTGCAAAAGGCCTTCCTTATTTTTTCTTGTTTTGTGTAATGAGTTCATACCAAAATATAAATAATACATAGAAAAAACACCCACAGGTAGATGTTGTAGGATTCAGCAGTATATTAAATGCAATGTATTGTATTTATGCGAAGGAATGTTGTTGTAGAGTGTATGTTAAAAAAGACTTTTTTTAAAACACTGTGTCACAAGTGGAAAAATGAGAACATACATGATAACTGTAGGTGAATAATTACATCTCTAGAATAAGCTTACAAAAGCCAGAAAAGCCACAGATAGGACACACTTCTCACTTCTGAATTTACTGAGTTTCTGTCTCATACTTAATGCTATCTAAATGCTGTTTCAGCCTGTGGACTGAATTTTCTTTTAATTTGAGCAGATCATATATTCATTTGTCGACACTCTATCTTCATCAATCAATGCATTATGCCTGGCAGCTTCATCTCATCCTTAAAGATAACCTTGGATTATGTCATGACTGTTCTGTATTGCCCCTACAGAGGTAATGAATTCACACATGGAAGAGGATCATTACCAATTGAGTGTGGGATGCTGTTTTGAACGTACCATTTCCATCTGCCACGGGATGATTCCATTTGCAAAAATTGATCTCCTGGAGGAGGGTTTCTCACCTAGGGTAAGCACATTGTAGGCACAGTGTAGCAGAGTGTGTTGTCTGCCAGGAGAGGAAAAGGGGATCAAATTGCTCCTGCTGTCCCCAGAAAGGCAAAGCTCCAGGTATGGGCTTGCAACTCTGCACACTGAGGCTGGAGAAAGGAGCAAGGACAGGATAAACGAGTCCTTCCTTCTTGGAGCAAGAGGTTGCAACTCAGCAGGTCTAAGAGGAGTAACACACCCACACGTAGGGATGGTACAGTGCAAGCACGAAGTTAATCCACTTCTGGAAAGTTCAGCCTCAAGTGCAATAAATTCTGTTTGATGCTAAAGCAGGCACTGCTATGAGATGACCACTTTTAAACAGCTTTTGAACAGCTTAACGGCTGCCAGAAAAGGATTGAGCTCATATTTAATTGCTGTGAATGAAACTATCCATTTCACCAGCTGTAAACAACAGTGATCACATGTATCACAATGAAAAATTATGCACATCAAGCAGTTTTCCTTGTGTGGAATGGAATTTAACGAGAGGGAGTGCAGATGGGTGCCTGAGTACTGTACAGGGCACCTGGGGTGGACCAGGAGCAGACACAGACCAGTTAGATCACTGCACACCTTAGCAACAAGGTAAAGTAGATCTTGCATATTACATCAGTTTTCATATACTAGCTAGGTCAGATTGTGTACAAGACAAAGGGAATTGCATAATAACTGAGCAGCTAAGGGTTAGGGGTATTTGTAACCCTTGCCAAAATTTGTGAGAATTACATCTCTTCCTTTTCCCTGCTCAGTCATGAGAGGCAAGATACAGTTTGAGTTTGTAAAAGCAGGACAGTAACCCTTTGAGTAGCCTTGCACCTACTGATGATGTGTTTCTGTTTAATGAAAGTTGCTGATCACAGTGTTTTTCCATGTACATTTTTCAAGAAAATTTTGCTTTAATTTTTCCCAAATTCCATCTTTGCTGTCATGTTTGGTGTATTGTGTGTCACTGTTCCATGTTCATTGTGTCACAGTGTGATCCTGTCAATCATCATAAAGGATAATCTTACATCCTAATGCAGTTTGACAAGATGAAATGTGCAAAAAATTAGACACAATTCCTGCCAATGCCCATAGGTCCTAACAACTTCAGGTGTACCTCCCATAATTAATCACTAGCTAATTATAGTTTCCTGATAACTGCCAGAAACAGGGCACAGGGTGGGTGCTGTGTATCTGTGTGACAAATTTCAGGCTCACATACAGACTTACACAGATATTGCCTGTGTACCGTGCCTTATACCAACTCTTATTAGACTATTCTGATTCCTCTTCTGATTATTTCAGGTAGGCAAAAGTACAAAATTCACTGGAACAGCTTTTTTCTTTTAGAAACACATAAATCAATCTCAATTTTTTGAAACTGCATTTTCTGAAGGGTCTTAAAGGTTCATAAATCTTGGAAATACTAACTTATTTTTCTAAAGATCTATATTTTATGAAACACAGTTTAACTTTTCACCTGAGACCACTATGGTTTCTATGAAAAGAGAATGGATAACAAATTGAATGAATGGACACCCATTAAATATAAAATTACTCAACAAGAACCATCCTGACTCAATTAATTGTAATTAAGTCCGTAACAGGACTCTAATTTTCTGGCATTCTTAAAAATCAAAAGTATTTGCATCATATTTCATCATTAGAAATGTGATTAATTTTGTTTGCTGCTGATGAAATACATAATTTTATTCACAGGCTAAAAAAAGCCCCACCTTTTTTATTTTGGGAGCTTCTAGATTGAATACTAAGGTTGTCTAAATAAGATTGTCTCACAACAGTGCCCTTCCACTTGTTACTCTCCTCCTTACACACCTTCCATGACCATGTGCAAAAAGGATCATAAATCAAATTTATATGATATAGCAGGATACTAGGAGACATGTCTGTAGTTTAAAATAAGATTAGGTTCCAGGTGCTTTGCAGGGAGATAGCATCATCCCTTCTATTTATCAGGCCTCATGTGTGACAGTTATAAATCGATTTTTAATTTAAATATATAATTTTGTTAATCAGTGTGTTTTGGATTTGTCCCCAAGTTGTCTGATTTAATATTATCTAAGCAATCCAGATTCTTGACATCTGAATCTGTCAGTTAACATGACAGACTATGATTCAAGGACAGACAGGAAAATTTCTCATGGAACATTACTTATTGCTTTGGAGAGGGCTGCCTTGACACCAACAAAAGCATTTTACTCACATCAATTCACCCAGCAAGGAATGTTAATTATTAGGAAGGTACAAAAGTGGTTCCTATTTACTGTTGCATGGAAACAAATATTTCCAAAGACCATTTTGAAGAGAATTTTCTTCATATTGTTTCAGATTCCAATTAAATCAAAATTTTCAAATGTCAAATAGGGAGTAGAAAGGGTTAAAAAAGAAAGCGTGAAAGTTAAAAAAAATAATTCCGAATTATATTAAAAAATAAACACATGCACACACACAAAAAAAAATAATAATAATAAAAACAACAATAAATAAAATTCAAAAAACACAAATAAAAAAAAAAAACACCCAAAAGCAAGAGAAGAAAAACAACAATTCTGGTTTTGACCAGCCTAACTTCTGGCATTCACTGCATTAAATAGAACACAGTGAACAACATAACCCACGCTCTCATGCCTGGCACACACACTGCTGAGGCAGCTCAAGGAAGCACCAAAGGCAGCTCGGAATCCTCTGACCAAAACACGGCTCTAATTCACTCAGCATTTATACCCCTGTCACTTTGGAAAATTTGGGTTGTGAGGCAGGTTTAATGAAAAGCATGCCTAGCTTGCCAAGGAAGTGATCTCTCTGTGCTAGTACAGTGATCTCTTCCATTAAAGAGGTCAGGCTGTCCCTCTTTGGAAGTGCAGCATTGTTCTAGAGAAATTTATAGGAGCAACACAGCAGCTACATTATTCAGTATTTGTTTACTTCTGAATGTGACAGAAAGGTTATAAACTTATCTAAAACAAGTTTCTCTTCTGGCACGGTTCATACAATAATCCAATTTCCATATTTAAATCAAAATAATTTTCTGTCTCTTGCTAACTTTTTTTGACCTCTTCTGTTGTGGTGTAAGTATATTTATTCCCAAATTCTAGTATTCCATTTTCCTTCCACTGCTACTACATATGCCCAAGGTCAATATTCGTCACATTTCAACAAGGGATCTCTTACATCAGAGACAGTTTCACTGATTATATGTAATTAATAAAACATGAAGGTCATTCAGGCTGTATCAGGGTGGACCATCACCATATATGAGCACCACTATTTCTCTGCCTCAAGAAGATAAAAACTAATGTCTATTAAGCTTGACAAAGTATGAAAGAAATGCAGATGTGTACAGTAAGTTAAAATTAACTCAGGCACTTACAATACTCTTCCATCAGCACAAAGTTCTTGATTTAGAAGACCTTGAGGTAGCTGGTTAATTACTCACTGAATCAGCATCAGAATGCTCATGCCGAAATGTTTACTAATTTGGTGGAGCAGCAGTTCAGGGGAAATATGTCACTAACTTTGACAGATATATATGAAACTTTTGTCAAAATTAATAGGGAAATTCCTATAAGAGTGGGAGGCACCATGTTTTCATGGATGTGGCCCACAGGTTATCAGCGGGCTTCTTAAAAACATTCACACACTGCTCCTCCATCTTCAGCATTTCCAAAGCAGGTCTGTTTGTGGGAGTATAACACAGGGAGCTTACCTGGGGGCAGGCAAGTGGATTTAAAAGGTGTAGAGCAATTAACTGCAATTCATCATCTGCTTGCTACAGCTCTCAAGCTGTCTCCAGACTATCAGGTTTAGTGGAGGAGGGAGCTAGGGGAATGAAAAGCCTCCTCATCTTCATTGTAGTAGAATCCCAAGACCTGTTGTGTCAGGGCTCTTCTGGGCAGTCTGAGACTTCTGGGTGGTTGGCCCCAGCTGATGTCCTCCACAGCCAGGTTGCCAGAAGAGCCTTGCCTGAGGTATCCAGATTCCATTCTGAAGGGAGAATCTTGGCCTCTCCTGGGGCACCAGCCAGTGCTTTGCCCAGGATGATGGGTTTTGGTGCCCATGGGAGCTCTCCCAGAGCCAGCAGCAAGGGCAGGGGAGAGGGAAAGGTTCTTGCCCTATGCAGCCTGGGCTTTCCTGCTTGACCAAGAGCTCTCTTCCAAGAGCATGGGGAAGCCCATGGGGCTGATGGACCATGGCAGGTTACCCAAGAGCTGTCTTTCAAGGAAAGGTAAATTTAAAGGTAAGTTTCTAAATTAACACATGTGTACAATTTCATAGCTCAGCACACAGCACTCCTCTGCAGATAAGTGACTTAATTAATCAGAAAGAAGAGCTAGGAAGATGTCAGAAAGGAAAGCTTGGTTCACACATGTCTCATAGCTCCCATCATCAGTGATGAGTGCTGCTCAACATCACCTCAATCAGAAGAAGGAGCAAAGGAAGGCAGAGGAGACTACTGCATCTGCAACTCTGACCCTGGTTTGGTCGATAGGAGTTTGGTTGCAGAGTCCAGGGAATACTTCTTCCCTAGGAAAGCTTGTCAGGTCATGTCCACTGCTCAGCTGATAGCTCAGGATCCAACGGGGTCTTATACTGATTAGCAGATTTAATTTCACCCTGATTAAGAGAGGGATGAAGAAGGATGCTGAATAATCCTACAGGCACTTATCAACTCTTAGGCAGACATTCCTTTTAATCTACTGTGGTGAACAACCCATGCACTCAGTTTTGGCTCCGCTGACATTTTTTTCCGAAGGGCTGTTCTCCATAAATCTCCCAGACTCTTGTTTTTAATAGCAGCATTGTCCCAAGTGCAGACATAAAACAACCTTGTTGCTGTTATTCATTAGAATCTATATTTATTTATTTTTGCCATCCAACCAGCTTTGTTTTCTTTCATAAATTTTTGTATAATAATATCCTGTAAACACATTCTTAGTAATGACTAACTTGATTTTTAGGAATGCAAGTCAAAAATGTTAAACATTAAAAGAAATGGTTTTGCTAGTATAAAATAACTCTGCATATTTAAATCCGATGAATAATATTCACGTGTAATTAAAATATGTAGTATCTTCCTCTTGCTGGGAATACAAAAAACCTGGGGCTCCTGGTGGACAACAAGCTGAGACAATGATATCCAGGGGTGCATTAGGAAGAACAGGTTGAGGGGGGAGATCCTGCCCCTCTGCTCAGCCCTGGTGATAAATATCTGGAGTGCTGTGTCCAGTTCTGGACTCTTCAGGACAAGAGAAACATGGAGAGGGTCCAGCAGAGGCTGAAAAAGGGACTGGGAGCTTCTTACAGGGCAAGACTGAAGGAGCTGGGCCTGTTCAGGCTCAAGAAGAGACGACTGAGAGGGGACCTCATCAATGTCTGTGAGTGTTTGAAGTGGGGCTGCCCAGAGGAGGTTTCCAGGCTCTGCTCAGTGGTCCCAAGCAATAGGATGAGAGGCAAGGGGCAGAAACTGATGCACAGGAAGTTCCACCTGAACACAAGGAAGAACTTTAGTGTGCAGGTGACTGGGCTCTGGAAGAGATCACTCAGAGAGGTTGTAGAGTCTTCCTCACTGGAGCTGTTTAAGAACCATCTGGACACAATCTTGTGCCACGTGCTCTAGGAAAACACTGCTTGAGGGAGGTTGGACCAGATGACCCCCTGTGGTCCCTTCCAACCTGACCCTTTCTGAAATTTTGTGATTTGCCATTTGTGAATAACTATTCAAAAGATTAATTCATATCAAATGTCAGTTGATTCCAGAAAGTGGAACTCTAACACAGGATGGCATCCACATGTTTTTATACATTTCCCACTCATTAGTAGAGCCACTTGCCATAACAAAATTGCTGAAAGACATCTGAGCTAATGCACTGCTTACAAGGGTTGTAAGGGTATGTGCTGGCTCAAAGCAGCACTTTATTAAACATAGAGCTATTGCTTTAAAAAGTGAAAGAACCCACAACATACAAGAATGTTGTGGGCAAATGCAATTGATAGAAGCCACCACCTAAAAGTGGTCTTTCTCATACAGAAGCCTTAGCATTTACATAAATCTGGAGATTTTAAAGATGTCTGTCAAAGTTTTTTCTCAAAGTGGGCTGAGGTAAATACAAGATTTCCTATTTTGTATATGAGTATAATCAGAACAGCAGTATAGAGAATTTTTTTATAAGTAAAATATACAAAATATAAAGAGAAAAAACACCACAAGACTGGATATTAAATTTTGACACAATTTCACTGAAGTGCCTTTGACTTTTAATGCTTATCATCATGCTGATTTGTAAATAGCAGTAGTTAGAGTTGGCACCCTTGTACCTGTACTAGAGGCATGTACATTTACTGCATGTCTTAAAAATACACTAGGAGTACTTCCAACCTAGTCCATTGGAGGTAATGAAAAGTTCCTGAGCATTTGGAAAAACATTCCTTATTTCTTCTATGTACAGTAATTTCTATAATTTTCCTTTTTTGTTATCAGAAGAAACATAGTGCTAAGGAACACATCCAATTTATAATACACACCCAATTTATAACACCAGAAAGAGGAATATTCACTGGCTCCATGCAGGATATCTCACTCAAACAAACATTTGAATTGTTTGGTGGGGTGGTTTGTTTTTGTTGGGATTTTTTTTCCTCTTCAACTCTTCACTTAACAATGGACCTTTTTTCTTCATTGCCTTCTTACTGAACTCCCTCCTAGTTTTGTCACATAAGAATAGCTTGGTCAAACTGAAGATGCCAGGTCATCTGGAGAGTTACTCCTGGAAGGGCAGTAAAACTCATCTCTTTTCTTGAAGTCCGACAGAAAAACACTAATCTGAGTTGTCTCTCAGACCTGTTTGTTTTTAAACTAGTGTGACTTCATAGTGAATTCTCTGATTGCAATTCTCTCTCAGTGTTCTTCAGGAAGGGAAAGAATGTGAATAAGATTCTTCTGGGAAGCTTCTCCACTGAGGGGAATAGGTTTGAGAGCAGCATAGAACATTTCTGCATCCCTCACATGCATCCCATGGCGAGGACCAGCCCAAGTACATATGGGGGCTTGAGGGAGACTTGTCAGCTGAAAAGATTCAGAGCCTCCTCTAGCACAATTTCCCAAGTCTTTCCAAGTTCAGTAGAGCTGTATATTAGGATCCTCCTCCTTGATTGCTCCTCCCAAGCTGGCGAAGCACGCTTGCCAAGACAAGCTGCTGCTGGTTGGAGCACTGACGCCAGGAAGGGCTGGAGCAGCTGCCACGGTTGTGCAAAGCTCTGGGCCATGCCAGCAGCACAGGGTGACCCACTGTCCAGCAGGGTCAAGCCTATGGGACAGTAGAGCATCCCCAGCTGGTGGCTGCAGCCCACAGCAGCTTCTGCCTCCTGTGCTGTGGGCCTCCTTGGTCATCGTTTTCTTCCCCCTTCTTTCTGTTAATTTAATACCGAGGATAAAATTTTGGCTGAAAATTGATAGTTTTTTACATTGGTTTCAGTGTGGCAAGAATTTCATCCAAACCCTTCATGCCTCACTGAGGACAATAACACAAAGAGCACTGTTTTGGAAAGAGAAAGGCATCAAGTTTGCCAGCAGCTTTGTTTATTGTCTTTGGGGGCTTCTTGATGTAGCCTCCCTCCCACTCCTTTTTTAAATGTTACTTTGGCTTTTGAAAGTCTTGTAGCATAAAATATAATGATTAAAAGTTTGTATGCAATTTCCAAAGCTGATTTTCATTCCCTAGGGAGTAAAGATTCTGGTTTAATTTGTTTTTCATCTTCATTGTGCAACAAAACACAGTTTTGTTTTTAAAAGGAGGATCAAACTGATATGGGAATATGCATACAAGTGTTGGCAGGCATTTCATGAGGAGACCTGCAGCCCATGAACTTGGACTTCAAACAAAAAATGCGCAGCGCTCACATGAACTTGAATTTTCCCTTTATTTGTGATACCCATAAACATTTATGATGCTTTGTTTTTAATCCCAGTAAGCCTATGTTGTTACTTTGGGTCTTTTAATAGTGTCTATTTATATTGTGAAATCATGACAACTGTGTTGTCTTCCCTTAAAGCCAAAGGTCAAGGGTCTGCTACAGCAAATAGTAACACATGTGAAAAGCTTCACTCCTATGAATAATCAAATTGATTTTAACAGGGATGTGTTTTTAGGGTCAGGCTCCCAATATTTTGACATAATTCTTGAAATGTTCTATGGATAGGAGTCATTGACTTTCACATGGTGATAAAATGCTCTAAACACACAAATAACTCCCCTCCAAAAGATAAGAATATGTTTGGTTTTTCAAGTTTTAACAGTTACAGTTTTATTTGGTAGCTTTATTTTCCTGAATGCAAGTAGTGTTGGAGGAGAGCTTAGAAGAGAGAAAATAGAATTAGTGTTAATGATTTCTATAAGTTAATGCATTTAACATTCCTCTCCCTTCCCAAATGAGCCTGTGTGTAACCACGAGTTTGGAGATCTCAGTGTATTTTTTTGCCTTTATTTTCTGGTAGAGAATGATGGAACTAATTACCATTACAACAGTGATATATTGCATTTAGTAATTTATATTGTGTATAGATCATTGCTGTGATGAAATAGACAAATGCTCATAGAAGAACACTTTTTAATCATAATAACTATAAAAATTCATTCTTTATACAATAAATATTATTCTATTTTTAAGACTATACATAGCTGTAATGCCACTGTGGTGCATGGCCTGTAAAAGTAAATAAAAGAGAAATACAAAATTCTAAATATAACCTGTAGTTATTCAGGATAAGCAGCTTGCCTAATAAAGAGAATTTCCTAGTTGTCTGTTGGGATACTAGAGTGGAAAGTTTATTATGAATAAGCAAATAATTCTTCCTGTTGTTTGCACAGATTCCAACTGTGTTAGAATGCAATTCCTGCAAAAACGTGTCTCTGAAAATCATGTCAGGAACAAATTGGTTTTCTGTTTTTTATTGGAATATATTCAGTGGTTTTCCATGTTGCATGCTGAATCTTGTTCTCAAAGTACACATGCTATACTAGTGACTTCTACTGTAAAATTAGGGAGAAGCTTTACATATGTTTATTCTTCCTATAAAGGTGGAAAAATTTTGGAAAAGCTCGAATTTAGATGAAAATCTATGAACACCAATATAGTTTAAATTTTTAAACATAAATGAGCTATTTTCTTCACATAACCTTAAGTAATAATGCCACAAAGCTAACAAAGGACCTGCAGTCTAGGTGTCTTAACTCCCCGGGAGTAAAAGGAAGAATTCTTCCATTTACATGGAGTTATGTGCATGGTCTGTCCAGTGATGTGCAATGTCATTTAAGACATTCCATCATTCCCTGCTTGAGCACTCTGCTCTAATCTCATGAGGTACCCAGGGAAGAAACAATGATAGCCAAGGCATTAAAATGTAATCAAGATATGCAAATTCATATCTGAATGTGATTTGCTTGGAAAGATAAATTAATCTAGGCATGGTCAAATAAACAGTGTGTAATATGGATAATTAATCACCAAATTAGCAGCTGTAGTCCCATGAGAAGATTATGCAAATTAAAAAGGCCCCCATCTACAGTCACCATTAGAGTACTTAATACCAAACTCTAAACAGAACAAAGCCCCTGGGAGCATCACAAAGCAAGCAAATCAAACTTAGTGGGTCATCTTCCAGATTTCACAGAGTGATTTTCTAAGTGCTTTATTTTTCCTGGTTTACAGAAACTGGTTCATTTTCCCACTGACATACCAGGCTCACTGAATAATGCAGCCTTGAAGCACCACCAGTGTTGCTTCACACAAAAGTAAGCTTCCATTCATACAATCCAAATCAGCAGCTAAAAGAGGTGGGGACTAGAGGGTAAATCCTCATCCTTGGGGTCCAGCCCATGTAAAACAGGGATGGGCTCTGCAGAGGCATGTTGTGGATCTTCTGAACATGTAGAAATTTTCTCCAACAACTTCAGTTACTGCTTTGCACTTGTGTTTCAATCACATACCAGTCCAATCTCTTTTTGTTTTTTCTCTCCCAAGACAGCATTTTTCCCATATTTGGATTGTGTTCTGAAAAGAATTGTTCTACCTCCTCTGAAAATCTAATCCACGCATTTGCTTTTCACTGTTTAATCCAAGACAGTGACACCAAGGATTCATATGGACCAGGCTGGGGTGTGGGACTACCTGACCCATGGCAGCACATGGTCTCCCCTGAGGCTGTGCATTACGCTAAAATCATGGCCCAACCTAAAATACATAAAACATTGTCCAGCTAGGAAGCCTGAGTGAACAGAGATACTCAGCACTTGAAGCACAGCTTCCTAAGGACTCCTGAGTAGCTCAGATAAATTTGTATTAAAACTGACTCAACCCAAAGTGAAATATTTTGACTTTTCTGAATACAAGCTTTAGAAATTTTTAATGAAAAATTGTAATATACTCACTCTTGTCTTCATTTATGGTGAAAGCAATTGTTCAAATAGGAAAATTGGCAAGGGTCCTGACTTCCATCTCCTGATGAACTCCATGCCACTAGCTCCATAGGAACAGTCTGTTTTGGGAAGAAATTTTGAACAATGCAGGCAAGAAATTATTCAGTGTGTCCTGAGCCAAAAAAAAGCAGAGCTTCTCACTTCGAGTTGCTGAGTTCCTCTCAACATAAGCATTTATGGGTAGAAGATACCTTTGAAAACACAGCACTGGGATTATCTACCTTAAGGCAGCTTTGTCCAAACCTGTCACTGAGAGTGAGCAGAAGTTGGCTTTGTAAGAAATAGAACTTTGCTTCTCTTCTGAAATGCTTTTCTCAGTCTTCCGGTGCTCTGGAGCATGACTGGCTTCTAGTTGCTCTCTGTCTGTTCAGAATAAATTTCACTCTTTTTATTTAATTTAAAGTGTTAATTCCTTCTGGTAAAGAATGCTTTTGATAAGATTTTCAATAACTTACTTGAAGAACTAAATAATGCTCATGTTTTAAGGCTCTTAAAGCTACAGAGTAACAATTGCTTTTCATGTAAAATAGTCTACCCTTCTCCCAGGCAATTTGCTGACATACTGCATTGTCCTGGTTTAGGGCAAATCTGGGAGAGAACATGCATACAACAGTTTCATGTTGTCTTATTAATGCAATGAAGTGCATGCTTCTTGTAAACTGCAGCATCAACTTTCTCACTAATGTGGATTTCGTCTTTGGACCTGAGCAAATGTGAATCAGGAATGTCAAAGGGGAAGCCCCAGCCCCACCAGAAGAACAGGATTGCAGAAATTAACTGTCAATTTTAGTCTTCATTGATGTTTAGCCCCAACCAAGAGGTCATTTCTCACCAGGCCATGTGACATGAATTGAGCCCACACCAAAGTTTTGAACATTGCCTTGTGTGTTTTGAAAGTGCAGCACTGAAGATTTTCCCATGCTGTGTAAAGCAAAGTATTCTGGAAAATGATGGGTGTGCTGCTGGTGCCTTGTATGCTGTGGAGAAATTGAAGAAAATGAGAATGCAGGGAAAATGAAGTGTGGGACTGCAGCTGGCAAATTTCTTGTGCTTTCATGAGCTTAAAGCTGTGATGTGTTTTTAGATGCTGAACAAGATGTAAGACAAACAGAGAAGAAATTAAGCAGTCAGCTTCATCCCTGGAAGTTCACTGAGCTGAACTGTGCCTGGGGATTAAAGTACAGATGGCTGATGGCTGTGGGCTTGCTGAGTATTAAAAAAGGTCTTAAAAGGTCACAATCAACGGTGAATCAGACCATCGGGGTATGGCAAGGTTTAGCAGCCCCATTTGTGAGCAGCTACACTGAAGTGGCAAAAGCCATTTCCTCAGTAGGGTCATCACCCTTTGTAATGCAAATGCATTTCCCCTGAGATGCTGAAGCTGCAGGTTTATGAGGCAATGGAAAGCAGTCTCAGCTAAATTGTAACACAATTCCTGGCCTGTACCAGTCCCACTGAGTTTCCTTACACCTAGATCATCTACTGTGCACACAGTTGCATGCTGTCCAAGGCTGGCTTTTGAAAGCAGTAATTTCATGGGGGGTGTGCCAAGGAGTCCTGACAGAAGTGCTCCCTCCACCATCCATCTAATATGACAGTCCTGGCACAGTCAATCAGGCAAGGCCCTTTCCTCACTGTGGCTGCAGCTGTCACATGCTAACAATTACACTCTTAACTATAAAGGTACAACCTAACTATATGACGGGCCAAATCCTGTCCTATGTTTTGCCTGGTTTAAATTTGGAGGACCCTTGTTGTAAGTGAGCCCACCCTGCCACTGAGAAAGGGAACCACTGATGTGTTGGTTATGCAAACACCAGGAACAGATAAAACTGAATTACTACATTTTATATAACTCTTTTTTATAGTTCAGTGAAATGTAACTCCAAGTGAAATAAGAAACCTCCAATGAGGACACAAGGGAACAAGTAAAGTAGATTAACTGGTAAGACAATGATATTGACAGCATTTTATTAAATTATTACTAGGAAGATAGTGCCATCCAGCACATCTGAGCAGTGTTTTGAGGCAAAATTACTCTCTCTAAGGAGACATTTTAATTAAGATAGAATTGTTAGATTGCAATGAAATTCTTGGATTGACAGTCTTTGTTATAGTATTGTTTTTCTACTAACAGTGTATACAAGGTTAAAGTCAACCAGTATTTACTTATGCAAAGAATCCACTACCTTATCAAAAGTGCAGAGGTAGGAGTTACCTGTTTGGTTTATACTTTGTATATCATAAATGCCAGCAGGAATGGCAGCACACCAAGAGGAACACCTTTTCAAGAAGTGTGATTATTAATATGCATCAACCATTTTCACTCTTCCAGTGTTCACATTTTACAATAATAAAGCATCAATACTTACAGGAAAAGATTGAACCTGATGTCGTATCTAGAAACTAATTTAATGGGAAATTGGATAGTGACAAAGTGATGCTGATTTATTTTTAATAGCAGATGCCTCATTATTTATGATTGATTTAGATGACCTTCCCAGTCCTATGGTATTTGCCTCTCTGGTATTTACCTCCTCTCTGCACCCCACCTCCTCCAAAGTCTTGTACACTCCAAAAAGAAGTAAATACTGCTGATCAGATGTTTGACTTTTGTTGCTTAGATCCATGGCCCTTCTCATGTATGGAACAAGCATAAAAGAGACCCAGGATCATTACTGCAAATCACTATGTATCCATCATAGGATGTTATTATCAAGTAATCTGAGACAAAAAAAATTAAAAAAAAATTGTTCTTTTTGATACTTTTTGCTTTTTTTTCACTTGACTTCCTTGGATTTTCAGATCAAATGTGAAAGTGACTTTTTTTACCTTAAATGCATTGAATAATCTCCCTGGCCCTCATGGCAATTAAGAATGCCATGTTTGAGTCATTATTTAAAATGCATAGCTTTTAATATTATTTGATTTCTTCTTCTGATGAAATCAGTTAATGATTAGGTGTTTCAATTGAGCATCTAAACAAGCAGCCCAGAGTAATACCTGGCTTCCGTGAAGCCAGAGGAAATAAAACAAAAACAACAAAAATCTAGAATATTTTCTTCAGGGGCAGGGCTAGCAGGCTCACAGGTATGCAGAGGCAGAAAGGCTCAGCTTCACCCATGTGCCAGCTCTCTCCAGAGATATGAATCCCAGCCCCTGAAAATAAGAGAAGTATCAGCTTCTGCTGTCAAACCTCATGGGGTTCTTCACAATCCATTTTTCAAAATAAGTCTAGCTTTCTTTGTGTCTTTCACTATTTTTCCCCATCTACTGCTCTACCCTACAAAGGGAATTAAAGTGAGTTGAAGTCAGCAGTGCCCTGGCAGCCAGGAGGCACCAGACAACCTGGAGTGTCCTGGGAGCATCAGACACAGCATGGCCAGCCAGGCAAGGGAGGGGATTGTCCCCTCTGCTCTGCACTGGGGCAGCCTCACCTCCAGTGCTGGGGGCAGTTTTGGGTGCCACAATATGAAACAGACATTAAACTATTGGAGAGTGTTCAGAGGAGAGCTACAAAGATGGTGAAGCCCTTGAGGAGAAGCTGTGTGAAGAGCAGTTGAGGTCACTTGGTCTGTTCAGCCTGGAGGAGACTGAGGGGAGACCTCATCGCAGTCTGCAGCTTCCTCACAAGGGGCAGTGGAGGGACAGACACTGATCTCTTCTATGAGATGATCAGTGATGGGACCTGAGGTAATGGCCTGAAGATGTGTGAGGGGAAGTTTAGTTTGTATATTGGAAAATGGTTCTTCCCCCAGGGGATGGCTGGGCACTGAACAGGCTCCCCAGGGCAGTGATCACAGCACCAGCCTGACAGAGCTCATGAAGCATTTATACAACACTCGGGCACAGGGTGTGACTCTTGGGGATGGTTCTGTGCAGGGCCAGGAGCTGGGTTTTGATGATCCCTGTCAGTCCCTTCCAACTTGACATATTCTGTGATTAAAAAATTAAATTGACTTGATGCTTTCTCAATTCGTGCAGATTAAATTTATGCAGCTGGAGCAGGAAGCCAGGGCCTCTTTTATCCACTCTTGCCCTTACACTCAAACTTGCAGAGCTGTGTTCTCTGTCATGGTCATAGTTTCAGCAGATATGATCTCTCTTCCCCATATCCTAGTGCTCTAAGCAGGAGAAATTTTTGGGATAACAGAGAACCAAACTCAGATTTTCCTCTACCATGGTAAATGTTTGTGTCATAACAAGGATCAGTGCACTCCAGTACCATTAGGCAAATGACAAGTACCTTTTAAATGGGGCCTGATGGCCTTAGAAAGAGATCCCTGAGCAATCTTAGATTCCTGAACAGGACTTTGTCTTTGGATTTTGACTTAGGTAGGGTACAAAATGCTGGCTACACTCCAACTTTTTGACTGAGTGTCAAAACTTGCGTTGAAGTTGAAATGTCTTCATTTGTCTTTCATTGAAATGTTTTCCTTTGAAAATTTTATTTTCAGTGTTTGGCTTTTCAGACAGCTTGTCAGATCTTGCCAAAGCACCCCTTCCAAGAATCTGAAAAAAAACCCCCACCTGTATAAAAGTGATTACTTAATGGTGTTTATGTCCTCAAAGCCCTACAGAGAAGCAATTTTTAAATTCGAGGTATCTGACAACACAGACTTATCTCTTTTAAGACTATTTGTGTCTCTACTTATTTGCCAAAACCTTTCAGAATTTTTTTTTTTTTTTTTTTTCCTGTGGAGCCATTGATGATAGCATCTCGTACTTTCCCTGGGCTACTGGTTCAACAGGTTCCACTGTTTATCAGCAGTCCTTTTTCTCTGTGATCACCCCAGGTTGCATAGCTCAGGACTCACCTTTGTCACCGAGGAAACACCCATTAACAGCAAAATGGGAGTGCATCTCCCAGGCAGGAGCAGCATTTAAAGCAGAGCTGCATGGATTTCTGCAGAAACAACAGTCTTTTCCCATCCCTGTCCCCCAGATAGACTACCCCAAGGTCTCTTGCTGCAAGAAAAGTGCCACAGCACTCGTAGAAGAAAAGGAACTTTGCAGAAATAGTTCCTGACTTTCATGAATAAAGCTAGCCAAGTTATTCTGGGTGCTGCAAAAGAGATCCACTGGTTTCTCCATACAGATCGCTCTTTATTTCTTAGCTACTCCTTATTAAATCCTGGTGCACAAACTAGTTCCAGAGCTCCAATCCTTGCAGTTTTTCATTGCAATAGAAAAATAGAAATGTTTAAGATAATTTTGTTGTCTTGAGATCCAAGGCATTGAAAATATAATGCATAGAGGAAAATGACCATTCAAATGTACATTTTCTCCAAGGATTTTATGCTAAAACAAACCATGAACTATCCTCTGGTAATTTAATAAGAAATAGATATAAATTTTCAAAATATTGAAATTAATCTTACTATTCTTTATCACTACAGACAATGGGAAATCATAATAAAAATATATATGAAACACAGGA
Source organism: Cyanistes caeruleus (assembly GCF_971803275.1). Lineage (NCBI taxonomy): Eukaryota > Metazoa > Chordata > Aves > Passeriformes > Paridae > Cyanistes > Cyanistes caeruleus. The sequence goes on along the minus strand of NC_141704.1, from coordinate 39,041,251 downwards.
AAAGGAAATGTTCGATAACACTGGTTCTAGCTGCAAAAAATCCATCAGTATAATATAAAACCAGTAATGCCAGACTTGAAAGCCAAATTTGTTTGCTCAGCATGCTGAACATCAACTATTAACACCATTTTCTGTTTCCTACTTAGAGCCACTTTTCTTGCAAATGGCAAATGCATTAGTTAGCTGCCAAACTGTTTTTTCCACTTAATTTCAATGCTGAAGAATCTAGACATGGCAGAATTTGGGTTATCAGTAAATGTGAGGAAAACAAAAACTCCAGGTTCTCAAGTTAATATTTCTTTCTGTGAACTCCATAAACTTTTCTAATTTGAATAATTATAAGCTTCACAGGGCTGACAAGGTTCACACAGGTAAATCATTGTGTTATCTGCTGCATCTGTGATCAGTTAAAGCCTTAAAGGCACAGAACTGAACATCAACTCTGTGTCCATTCTCCCTTTCTGTAAACCATTGAGTTTGTAGTTCTGTGCGAATATAATATTGAAGAAAATAGTTGTGATCGAAAATAATCAGACATATCCACCACAATGAGTTAAAATTTCACACCCAGAAGATTCAGTAAGAGATGTATTTGGCAATTTCCTCCTACTCGATCTTTATGTTAAAAGCCAAGGCAATTTTTGAACATGCCTTTATTAATTCAGCTGCCTATCACGGCATGGCTCTGTGGACATAATTGCCTATATTACAAAGTAATCAAGCAGTCTTTTCAGTATATTTTAGAAAGCTCAATTTATTATATCAAAATATGACATCTGTCCATCCTCTAAAGATCCTTGAAGAGAACATAGGACTCAGCAGCCAAAAGGCAGACTTCAGGATGAGTTTTTGATGGTCAGGAGAAAAAAACAGCCTCAGATACCCTACAGCTCAAACTGATTTTATGATTATTTTAATCTTTTGCATAAAAGTAGCAGCTAAAAACATGGTCTCATTTTAGGTCTGAGATGAATACTAGAAAAAAAATATGGGCTGGAACCTGAGGAATTTCTACTATACACAAGAAATGTCACACTGAGTGGAAGAACACATCTGCAAAGCCCAGGGCAGAAATTATGATGTTTGAGTGCATGTTTACTCCAAACAAGTTAACAAGCCCTTGGAACAGCTCTAAAACTTCATGGAAGCAGTGACTCCCACTGATTTCAGAAGGTTGTGGCTTTCACCTCTGTATGTGCATATGCATGTTTCAGTCCAACAAAGCAAATCCACAGAGATCAGCCCTTGCCTCTGAAGGCCCTGATGAATGTGTGCTGTTTAACAGAGCAGGCCCAGCAGCAATTTTGTCACACTCTGAGTCCCCAGAAAGGGACCTCAGCTCCAGCTCCAGCTACACATTACATTGAGCAATGGGTAATGGCATGGGACAGTCTCCTTGGCTCTCTCTAAAGGAATTGAAATGGTTGTGACAGGGCTTTCCAGGCCCAAGATAGCCAGAAATGTTGGATTATGAATATAAACAGATCTGCCGAGGTCCTGTAATGTTTACCTAAATGTCTTTTGCCAGTTTTTGTGTAATTTGTTAGATCCTGCAGAAAAACTAGTTGGGTTTAGGAGGCTCAGCTGGGAAACGGACAAATTTTACCTACAAATTCTTTTTCTGAAACTTTTTATGTAAAGTTATTTCTCAGAAGAAAAGTTTGACACTGAGCAAGCTTTGGAAAGAAATCCACTATTTCTGAGATTTCTATAGGATCTGGAGGAAGCCAGAAGTACATACAGAGAGGATCTATTCCCTTAGGGAGGGTACATAACACAAAGCAAGTAAAACACGTATGTTTCAGGCTGGATAGTTCATTTTCCTCAGCCCCTAGCATATGTCAATCAACATTCTTCCAGTTTGGAGAAATATTTTAAGATGAGGTAGTTGTTTTAATTTTAGACCTTATCCAAAACCTTAGAGGTGCTTTCCAGGTCTGAAGAGATAACTGGAATGTACATCCATCTTACATCCACTTCAACAGATCTAGATCCAAACATAGGGCAGAATTTTATTTCTAGGTCCAGATGTTCATTTCTTTTTTTCTCAATCATGTGGGTTCTTGTCAGGTAGCAATAATTTTGTCAGGGAATATGATACCTCAGATCAACCAGTCAGAAGGTAGATTTCCTGTATGGTTTAATTAAAACAAGTCTGTTAAGAACACCAAATGTATTTTCAGCATGCTAGGAAGGATTAGCTGTTCTTAAATAGAAAACACAAATGTACTAGGCAGGGATGACAGAAAAAAAAAAGAAGGAATGGCAGTCAATTGCCAATTTGTTGCCCAATATCAGCTTTCTTTAAAAATAACAATTTCTCAGTATCTTCCTGCACTGCAATAACCACTGCTTTTCTCATTCAAATTCAAATTCAAAAAAAAAAAAAAAAAAAAATTTTGTTTTTCTGGGAGGCTTGGCAAGGTGTGTCTTCTTTTGTCTGCCTCACACTGCTCTTCAAACAGTTCCTCCAACCTTGGCACACTCAGGTGCAGATTGCCCTGCTTTTTGGCAGCTATTTGTGAGCTAGGACACAGGACAAAGTAAGTGGGAGGTCATCTCTTGCCACTCTATACTGTCTACTGCAGCACATACTGAACAAACCAATATGATGGATACCATCAAGACAAATTTATTGAAACACTTGTCAGTTCCTTATTTCTTGAGTGCAAAACAATGAGGTGTCTGAAAATGAAGAGGATAATGTTTTATTTATTATTTCTACTATTTCTCTTTATAATTTATATTATGATACTTGAATTCCAGGAATAGGAAGTATCATTGATTGCTTGATCCATTATTATTCTCTTCCTTACCATCTGCTGGAAGTACACAATACTGGTTTTGGCAGTCATTTTGTCTCACTGGGTATGGACACCCATATTCATGGCCAGGATAGTAACTTCCCACTCTTCTTGTCAATGGATGAACATTCAAGCAACAAATGTCCCTTCCCACTGCATGTTTCTTTGGTAACAAGGTAAAGTGATACAGCATTTGAGGATTAAAGTCTTAAGGAGTACTGGAGATCATCTGGTCCAGTCCCTCACCTGGAGAAGGGCCTTACTTCTATTGCAAACAATTGGATCACCATAGGATTTTCCATTTTAGTTTATTTCCCCATCAGATTGAGGAGATTGTAGAAAAAGTCTCTGGAAACTTATTTAGAGATTTGTTAAGAGCATGAATGGGATGGATACATCCTTGTTAGAGGATATAAATGTGTTTCCACATTCCCTTCCTCGCACAGTTTGGTCAGCAGCCTTCGCTCACTATCCTCTTCCCTGTCATCAATATGTGGGACAAGAGCATAGACATGGAACAAGAAAAATCAGTTTATGATTATTACAGTCTTGTCTTCAAAATCCTCTTCTGCTCTTGAACTCTCTCTGATTTGCCATATGGGCAGGTTTAAGTGGAAATTTAGTCATTGTAAATTTTCTTCCAAACAGGCTTACCTACAATTTATTCCATCTTTCTATGGATGGCATTTTCGTTTAAGGTTTTTTTCCAGTTCTAACTTTCCTGCTGAAGTCCTCTCTGTTTACATCAAGAGTTCCCATTCTAGATTGGCAAGGATCTGATTCATTGTTTCTTATGATTTAAGACAAGTGTTTCTTTTTTATCTTTCTGCTATGTAGGAATATATGAGGGGTGTGTCTTGTAACAATCACCACAAACATACACAATAAACATACATCCCCAGAGTGACCTTTGCATCCTGATTTTTTTTTTTTCTTTTTTAACTTTCTATAGAATCAGAGATCTCCAAAAACCAGATCAGCCTATGCAAGTGTTAAGAACAGAATGGACATAAAACTGATGTAGTTTCACACTTTCCAGTTTCAAAGCACTGACAAATTCTAAAATCTCTGCTTTTGGCACATCAAACATCAGGAATGCTGGGAAAGAGTTGTACCACTTGAGTGGTAGCAGATGGTGATGTTAAGTTTGCAGTTCATACTGAGCTAGCAGTGAGCCTGGTGCCAGAAACATAGGGAAAGCAATACAGATCCAGCAGAGACAGTTCTGTTATCAGCACGGCAGGTGAGTCATTGTATGACTGAGAGCAACCCAAAGGATGATTTCATTTATTCACGTCCCAGTTCTTCTGAAACAAGCAAACAAAAACCTTAGGAATGGGCAGAATTTATAGTAACCCATTGAAGCCAATTGCATTATTTGCATGTTAAATTTTTAACTATCAGCATGTACATTTTCTTGATCAAAATTTTGTGCTAATTGTGATTCATTGGATGCTTTTTGAGCATGAATCTCTAGTTAGACCATGATCCAAAGAGTTGAGTACCAATTTACATCTTTTCCTCGTATATGCAAGGACGTTTGTCTTTAGCCTTTGATTACTTCAGGTTTCCATTGTACATGCAGTCACAGACCTAGACTTATTAGCTTCCTTTAAGAATATAAAATAAAACAGCTTCAAAGTTATACCAGTTTTCAGGTACAAGCAAGACATTCCATTACAATCAGCAGGATTCCCATTGGAGCAGTTCAAAGGCAGGGGTTTATCCCAGGCAAAGATATTCTTGCCAAAGACTCTAGTATGGCTAATTTATTGATACCTCTATTGTTCTACAATGATTTTACTAGTAACTAAACAGATACATCAAGGGCTTGTCTTTTTGCTAAGATGAAATTCTGAACTGGGGTTGCAGAAATACAATTCTCTGTGAGTTCTCTGTGTCAACTAGAGATTAAAGATTTCTCAAAATCCAGTTTTAAGAACATGTACTTTGAAGAATGATTTTGCAATTCACAGAAATGTAGCCTCTAGAAAACATATTGCAAATCTGTAATTATGGAAACACCCATGGGACTCTTTGGTACTCTCAAGCATGAACATGTGACAGGTGTATACCACAAAAAGATACAAATTAAATAAAAGCCACACTGAAGGATACAGATTGGTCTATGGCATCTTCTAGAACTATAATTTTCCTACATTTGCAGGCATTTCCAAATATAGCACCAGGGATTAAGACAGCAGAGTTCCAAGGCAGAAAGACATTTTTAATAGGATAATTTTTGCTAGGGTAATTTACTCAGGGAGAAGGGTTAGGAAAAGGTATTAGAAATTTGAACATGCTAGAAGCTCAGAGTACCCAGAAGAACATGAAGATTCTCCAAGAAACCTGAGGTTCAAACCAGAACCTCAGGAGAAACCAATGTATTTTTTTCCTGTGTTACTCAGACCTGCTTTAGTTTTAAAGTTCACAGCCCACCAACACTCATATAAACCATTCTCTTCACTTAACTGGAAGTTGTAAGCTAGTGAAGTAACTGGAGAGAAGGTGCTGGAAAAAGGTATTCAGGCACTTGTACCCTGCCTGCATCTCCAGAGCACAAGAGTTTGGTCTTTCAGCCCTGCATTTCAATGCTCATATCATAGAAATCAGCCTCTGCACTAACATGAGTCAGGCACATACAGGTTTAACAGAAACTGCTGTAATTCTGTCAGGGCTATTCCAGTTTCATGCTGTCTATGATACAAAACAGTCTCCTTTCACTGCAGGTATAGGAAGAAATATATAAACCATGTACAGGTAAACTCCATGAATTGAATGATGCATTATGTTTTCCTGAAGTGTAACCGCTATTGATGGCATTCCTACAGAAAGGTGTTTCTAAATAACTTCTCTCTAGATAGTATCTTCATTTTTGTACTGTGAAAAACAGGAATATTTCAGAAATCCCAATTAAATACACCATACAACTACTGAACTGTATCACTAAAAATATCCCAGAAGGAAAACCCAAAAACCTCACCAATTAATGTTTAGATTTGCTCTTGCATCAGAACTATTTCTTGTCTTTGACACTAGAAGATATTTTAATAACTTTCATTTGAAACTGCTTCTGAATGTATTCACTGCAGAAATGGATTAGTGTGCAGAACACAGGTGAGAGGTTAAAGGGTATGATAATTTATTATAGAGATAATACCACTGCGGTTTGAAACTGAAATACTTTTGTATAAATTGCCTTTTATGGTGAAATCTCTGAATTCAATAAATTGCTGCATGTAATTTCTGTGCCTCTCCTTACTGAGAGTTAACCACAGTGTCTGTTTCCAGGACAATTTTAATATTGTCCCAGGTGGTTAAGCAATATCATTGTGGAAAGAAACACATTTAACTAATGGAAGCACAGAGTGAAGATTCAATACTCAAATCTTTAAAAACTTAAGTACCCAAACAATCAAAGCTCTGCTCTCACAGTGGTGATGCAACCTGTAAAAAAATTGGCATAGTTTTTTTGTAGCCAGCTTATCAGTGACCACAAACATAAGCAATTTTGCTCTAATTCTGGCTGATATTCTGTAAATATTAACCTCTATAAGCCATATAAGAGGAAAAAGTTATATTGCACAAAAATATAATAAAAAGGCAAATATCTTCATCTCATTAACATAAGCTGAATCAACAATGCAAACAAAATTGGAATTTCCTGAACAGATGGAATATCATGATATTGGTACTGCAAAGTATTTCTTTAGCAGAACAGCAGGCTTCAGTTAAAGCAGGCAAAATAAAAGGAAGATTGTTACCAATAGCTCCATAAAAAGTCAGGCAATATGAACTTCATCTTTTTGGCAGGTGAATGGAAGAAAAGCATATTGAACATATTTAAAGGTGTAATCACCTGTAAAAGCAGAAACAGGAAAAATCTTGTGTCTACTTCAATGATAAAAATGTACTTGTTGGTTTAAATAGCCTTGTAGGTTCTACAATCCTTTGAAAAAAAAAGAACTTAATTTGTATTTTATTTTCTTTTTTTTCCCCATGGTGATTATGCTTAAAACTTCTTAAAAAGTTTCTTTACTGCCAGCCTTGTGTCTTATATTTATATTCACTTTATTTACTTTTATTTTTTGTCCCACTGGCTTTGAATTCCATCATTATGAACTCTTAAAAATAATGCCTGGTTGTTGAAATGCTGTTATGGTAATTTTCTGAAGTTAATTTCATCAGGATATTCAGTCTGAAAAATCTTACCATCTTAAAAATTATTTCTTTCATAATTCTGGCCTGTATGAGGATAACTGTCCTTTTTGAGATTTTGAATGAAATGGAACATTCCATTAAACATTTGTATTCAAACCTGCATATGGTTCTCAGTTTGACTCTCTGGCAGCCACAGATTTCTCTTCTATAAAATCCCCAATGGTTATTAGTTTGCTTGTTTATATTAAAGTTATCACTGCTGGTCATATGCTTTGACATGGGAATCTGATTTAATTACCAAACCCTCTATTTTTCTTATTGCCTTACTTACATTGATGGTCACAGCTAAGCCTTATTATAATGGTTTACTGAAATGCTTCATTATGAAGTCTGAAAAGAGTGACATTAAATCCCTCACCCTCCCCTGGATCAGAAGTTGCACTCTTTCCTCTTTCAGTGGTAGGCCTATATTTTCTGTTTTCATTTCATAAAGTCTGCAATTAAGATGTACACATTTTACACATATAGTCACATGCAGTACTTAGATGTATATAGATACAGTATTCACTCAAGTATTTTCAAATTTTTCCTGATAATCCTGGGCTTAGACTTTGAAAAACAAAAGTGTAAGTCAGATTCTATTAGCAGTGAAAATATTAGAAAAGCTAATCATAGAAGAATGACTGTCCTGTCATAGAATCTTGTTGTATGTTATTGCCAAGTCTAAATTCATAACTTAGAATTAAATTTGAAATTCAGTCTCAAGTATAGATGAATTCCCTAGTAAAATATTAATCTTTATTGAGTAGGATGCTACAAACAAAAGAGAAATCTGGGGGAAAAAAATCCAACAATAACTGACATAATAGCCATATGTAGGTCAGGAACTGGAAATGCAGAAATTTTATATTACATTTGGTCTGTTCTAATAACCCCTTCTCAGATGTGAAATTCATCTAAATTCTTTTTACAAAATAATGAATTTTGCTTAAAATAGAAGGATGTATATGTGGGAGAAGGCTTCTAAAGATAGAACTAGTAATATTCCAACACATTTATTTATCAGAAATGTTATTTGTGTCTATTGGGGGTGTTAGTTTTTAAAAATATTCATTAATTAAAGAAGGCTCTTTTTCTGCAAACCATCTGGCTGTTCTTTTCCAGTCTGCCAATGAAGTCATGCTACAGAAATGGTGATATGACAGTTGTTTCTTTGCCAACAGATGATACCCTCAAAATTAGATATTATGGCTTCACTGAGAAGTTCAGTCAGTAAGAAAGAGATTTATTACAATATTTTGGGTGCTTTCCCCACATTTTTCTATTTATTTTTTAAAAGCAAGCAGACTATTAATTTTTTCCATATATATCCACAAATGCTTTGCATTTTATGTACATAGAAGTCCCCCTAAAATTGTTACCACTTAAATGAACTTTGAAAGGAAAGGAATCTGATCTGAAAATTGGTGTATCTGCATCACATTCATGTATAGTTACGTGGGTTTTACACTGTCTGTTACCCTGATCTGCTATTAATGCAAACTGTTAAGCTTTACTGTCACAAGGATACTTTATAAACAAGAAAATTAGGAGGTGATGCCAAAACCCTATCTCATTTATGTGTCAAAATCTGGGGTAGAAGCATTGGCTTTAACCCTATTTCAGCAGTGAAACAGCAACAGATTTGGGGTCTGCTCTGCTGCCTGCACAAACCATGTCACAAAGGAGAGAAATAATGATAAAGCTGATGGCTTTAGAAGTCCAGGCAAGGCAGCCTGCATGGAGGAGCTGCCATTCAAGGGTAGCTTTTAGTGCCCAAAATGTGTTTGGTGAAGAGGAGCATCCAGAAGCCAGCTTGCAAACCATGAGGAGAGGTGTCTGTTGAGCAGCTATCTTTGCTCCTTTCCATATACTTTGCAAAAATTAGGTCCCCTGAGACGTTTCAAGATAATATTTTGTTTATTTCAAAGAGTTTACTGAGAAGTCTGTTACACACTCTGTTTCATCTGACAGCACGAGGATGAATTTTAACGATGCATCTAAGACTTGTTTTGTTGAACTTCATGACCATGGCACACATCAGATGAATTCGTGGAGCTGCCTCCTCTTGATCACAAGTCATTTCTAGTGATGGTAGGAAACAGGCAGCAAAGATCAGTTGCAAGACAAAGTTAAGAGTTTGAAATATTGATGATGCTTAGCTCCTTAAATTGTAAAGCAGGCACACTTATATCTTGGTGCTTTTTAGTTGTGATTATTATTTTTGTGTTTGTCTTTTAATTGTGGAAGTTTTTTCCACCCGAGTGCTTTTTTGATTGACATAAGAAGCATCATCTTTCCTGAGCAGGCTAACTGTTTTTTACTGCTGAGTAATTCACATAAAATTTAATTAAGCCTTTGACCTGATGTTCCAGTTGCTTCTTGGCACAGGGAGTCTAGGCCACTTTGTTTCCTAGGAAACCAAAAAACGCAGGCCCTGTTACCATTCCAAAGAATTTTAAATTCCTTGATTTTGTACTGCAAAATATCTTGCTATGGTAGCCATACTATTTACTGTTGCTTATGCCTTGGGAAGTTATAGCTAGTGCTCAAAGACAGTCATTTGTACTTCTAAGCTTTATTAACATCCAAAGAAGTACTGCATGATTTTCCTGGTTATATGGATACTTGCTGTGTCTTTCTTTACAGTATGCCTTTTCCCATGTAAAAGTTTCTGGTATTTTACTGAATGAGTCAATGATAAAGTTGAGTCAGTAGACATCAGTGAAAATTCATATCCAAATCACCCAAAGGCTTCACTTCTTAAAACCTGGGTAATTTATTTTCTGAGGTCAAATTAGTCTGTTCTGTGTTTCTGTGAACCTCTGAGAAGGTTACTCTGATGTATCTCATGCTGTAGGGGTATGCTAAAGCAACTCAGCAGATTAATAACAAAAGTAGATCACGGGTTTTTTTCTGTGAACTTGTTGGATCAAAACCACATCTGTAGCAGACAACTCTGCTGAATTCCTTGATTACCTTAAGCTGACATTAGTGGAATTTAGCTTTCTAGTGTCAAAATAACAGAGGGAATTTTTCCTGAGTATCATCAATGGGACAATTCATACTTTTTATATGATTAGAATAAAATTAAAGCAATTAGAATAGACTCTGTTTGGATTTATTTTTGATCACAGTGAGCTAGTTAGAGACCAAAACTCACAATAAAAAAATTAAAAAAAAAACCAGCTCAATTTTTCCCCAAGTCTGTGTTCAGCTGGTCATACCATGAACCTTCAAATAGGTACTATTCATCAATAGAATTTTGGTGTACAGCTGTATGTCCCTTATTTAGATTTATATCCATTGTAAATCTATATGCACATAGTCAGAAGAGCAAACTCTACTACATGGAGAAGTAAAGCAATTGCCAGTAAAATTAATTTTAAAAATCATTGCATTTTAATAAGTTTTAAGTGTGACAACAAATCAGAATACTTAACATCAGTAAATACTGCTCATATGGACTTTGATCTCTCCCAGAAGATCACATTCCTTTAATTAAAAGAGGTAAGAGTAGTCTTTATGTCTGGCTTTGTTGAAATAATTAGCCAAACCTTTACTGGCTCAAACAGGCCAGATCTCATGTTTAAAAGTCAGGAAAAAAAAAAAAAAAAAGTCCTCTTGAAGAACTGATATCCATTTACTTTACAGTTATAGGAATATACCTTTCTTATTCTAAATAAGATTCTAAACAATTAAACACCAGAACAGCATCCAGTTAAAAGTAGGTGTTGTGAGAAGGGACTATCACTATTTGCTCTGTTTAACTCTATGGGCCAAATCTTTTATTTAACAGGTGAGGTGATGACAAGAATGATGTGTTTCTACTTGTAGAAAGTCTTTAATCTCTTTTAGATGAGTGTATAACAAGGAAGACCTCTGTCTTTCTACACACACTAGAAAAAAGCGGCTGCTCAATTACCTTGAAGTTGTGGATGTCCCATCCCTGAAAGTGCTCAAGGCCAGGTTGGATGGGGTTTTGAGCAACCCGGTTTAGTGGGAGCTGCCCTACCCATAGCAGAGGGTTTGGAACAAGATGACCTCTAAGAATCCTTCTAATCAAACTATTCTCTGATTGATTGATTGATTGATTGATTGTCCTCTTCCATGACTGATGGAAGTGGTTCTACAATGAACTTGACTGCACTTCTGAGAATGGAGACTTTGCCTCAGTGTTTTGAATTTGCAGCAGTACTTGAAAGAGATCTGGTAGGAAGGGGATCCTCCTGTAGCTGTTTTTCTTGAGGGCTGATTTATCTTTCATGTTACTGTACTCATCTTAGGTCTTAGGCAAGTGGCACATGTTTTTTGTACATCAGAGAAAAGAACATAATGAATGGGACAAGTGCTGGCATCTGAATTTATGGTTTATGTTCTCAGACATTTTCCCTCCTCTGTGAAAGTGTCTCCCTGTTCCCACCACTGCTGTAAACTGTGTTGGCTCCTAAAATAACTTTAAAATAACCAGTATTATTGTAGTTTTCCTCTACTGCTATAAATACATCATTCTGGGAAATATACTCATGTGATTTACCAATGCCATAAAATCTAGGATCTTATGAAATTTAAGCTGAGGCTTAAAATACTCTCAGCATATTCTGTTTAAGGATAATATCATTTGAAGAGAAAAAAGATTTCACAAGTGTATTCTTTAGCCAGTATCTATATTACCTTTTCTTTGCTAATTGCACATAAAATCTGCAGATGCTGTGATTTTTAATCTTGCAATATTCTTAGTAACTTATGTATTTCTTCCCCTCCACCCTGAGCACCCAGATGATATTATATATTCTAAAGACACATATTCCCCTATTTATATATTGTTTTATAAGGAGATAAGTGTATGTTTTGTCTTGGTGCTAAGCCTTTCAGCCCCAAACAGTTACTCAAGGATTGTCTGCTTCTGCTGCTGTCTAATCTCAAGCTGAAGCTGGAATGCAAAGCAAGATTTAGAAGCTTCATCATCTTCTTCCCCAAACACACAAACTTCTTCAGTGCAGTTGTTAAAAAAAGCCCCACAGTTCTTCATCTGCTGACTGTGTCAACAATAAGAGAAGAGTAGAAAGAAGAGTGGAAGGCTATTGCTCCAAATTGTCTTAGAGATTTGTAAAACAGTTTCATGAAATGATTCTTTATATTTCACATTATGTATGATGAGTGTTTATGAAAACCTTTCCAAGCTTCTTTTTCTTCAAAAATGCACATATTAAGAAAACATTGGTTTCATTTTTAAAAATTATTATAGAAGCATATTGAAAAAGAATCCTGAAGCTGTTACCTTTTATGAAAAATTTATGGCAATAGTTGGTGATATATTCTCTCACAAAATGCTTAAATTTTTAGACACTTGTAATTTTGTCATTAAAGTGAATAAACTGGATATTTAGAGGGTTGAGGGTTGTTTTTTTAAAAAAAATTCTTTCTGTTTATTTTTCCTCTTCCAATTGCATTAACAGCTTCCAAGTTCTAGGATGCCAGGATAATAGATTTTGAATTTTGGCGAGAAATGAAACAATAGTAAACATAGATTGGAATCAGTATGAGTGATGTTGTTTAATGTCAACAGTGACTAAAACTGCCTTCCAAATCACTGATGCTCTGTGGGTCTGTTTTCCTTAAATTAATTTCAGCTTTTTGAAGATCATTAATTTAAATTGTATGTCATATAGCTAGTGACTCCTTCATCTAATTCTCATCACCATTCCCAGAGCAACCTGATAATGCACTTTGTGCATGAATTCACATTTCAGGGCCACATTTCATATCCTATTCATTTCGTTTTATTATTCCTACCCTTTCTACAACAAAAGAATCGTTAATGTTTCAATGCTACTAAATCTAAAAAATAGAGACTGTTAGTTTAATTTTAACCTCTGTGAGTACCCTTGGTTTTAAGCACTACTTCAGAGCCAGCGGCTGAGCACATTTCATCTTCCATACAAATTGAAGCCAGTGAAATAAGATAGCTAGCATTTGTAAAGTCAGTTAAATACAGTAAGTGCAGTATATAAAAATGTAATAACTATTGCCCTCTCATTTCCCTAGTTCTATATTTGTATAAAGATTGTGGCAGATGGGAGGATGGAAAGCCAGAGCTCAGAAACAAAAACTATAATGAAAAGAAACAGCACAGACACTGTCTGATCTCAGAGAGATGAGGAAAGTTAAGAATTCATAATCTCTTAGGCAATGCAGTTCCAGAGGTGAGGGGTTGCAAAACTCTCAGATCTGTTTTGAATCCTCCTCCATTCTCAGGAGGCTTATACAGAAACACAGCCCCAGTGTTTCACATTTATTTAGTTAAGCATCCCTTCTTGTCATAGATGAACTTGAGATGAAATCCTGGCCTGAGTGAAGTCAGTGAAATATTTCCTGGCAACTGCATGGAACAGAGTGACACTGCATATGCAGCACGCCCTCTCTGTTGCTTTCCTCCCTTTATCTTCAGCACTATCAAAATGTAAATATTTTCCTCTCTTTAATGACTGTAACTTCCTGGTAGAAGTTGTATAACAGTGTTTGCGCAAAACCATTCTATAACAAAATGTAGCACACAGTTTCTGAGACCAAGGTCTCAAAGGTGCCTATCAGGAGATGTGGAAATATATTGTTACTTTAGCAAGACCATATTTGAACAGCAAAAAAAAAATCTTTCATGGTGGTCCATCTAACCCATTGAGCTACTGTGTTTAAATTTGCACAAAAGCAGCTTAAATTTGTGAAGGATTTGGATTTCAGAAATGACCTGAGGGCTGAGGCCTCTATGTATGAGTGGTATAAAAAAGGGGAAGAGGACATGCTAATGATGGCTAGAAGGCATACTGGACTATTGGAGGTGTGAGGTAGCACATTTCCCAAAATCCCACCTTCTGTTAGGATTGGGAATAGAAACTATTTGTTTAAATAGATGCTATATCTTAAACTGTCCTGTTTCTCAGGCAGAGCAGCCTGCTTTCTGCAGCTGCCACACTAAAAACCGGAGCCTGCTCAAAACAAAAAGCCCTTTCCTTCAGATCAGAACCTATTTGCACTGAATGAAACAGTACTGGTTAGGGGCTGAGGTTAAAAGCAGCAAATCTGTGAATCACCTGACCTGTCTCCATCTTTGTGATATCTGGGTCAGGGTTTTCCTAGCTGCCAAATAATTTGAGGATTTTGGTTGACTTTTTGGGTTTCTTTTTCTTTTTCATGGTTACATTTCACTTTAAACATGGGAACAAGGTTCAGATTAAAGTTCTTGTCCACTCCAGTGGTTCATTACACATATGCTGGTTCTTATGTTACATCTGAAGTCTAACACATGCATTCTAGTAGAAATTGGGCTATATTCTTGTATCAGTTAAAACATTAGTAAAGAATTATGTTAAGTTTTCAGTTCCCAGGAAGGATCACAGAATAATGCTAGGCCACTCATGGCCTGTCACTATCTGATATGCAGAGGATTAGGGAAAACTCAAAATTCAGTCTTTTTCAGATAAGGCAGGCTACTTTATAGAACAGTAGCTTCTTTCTTTCTGAGAAAAAAGGAATTGAATATTTTGCTTTGATCATAGACAGATGAAGGTCTAGTGTACAAAGCCCTCAAAAATTCATCAGAATGAGAGCAAAATGTGGTATTTCCTATCCAGTCAGCTGAACAGCAGCCAGAGAGGGTTTAAAATCAACAGATGGCAATGGCTTCACTCTTGTATCATCTTCTGCCTTATTTTATTTTGACTTTCTGTTTTGGTTAGCTAGACTGTAGGAACATAATTTCTTTAAATCTAGAATTGGAAACCTTGCAATAAACTACTATCAGCCTATGAAATTATCCCTTCTTTTCTTTAATTGAGAAATGTGATGCATGACCGTTGTTCTGCCAAAATTAAAATCTGGAGACAGAAAGGGATATAAAGCAGAAAAAAAATCAAATAGCGTAAAATCAAGAGACATTGAAGTGTCTATATTCCATCTACCTGAATGTAGCAAGATCATCTATAAGATATATATGAAAAAATATTTGATTACTGTACTCCCAAAGACTGACCTACATAATCTAGGAAGTGTGGCAGAATTCTCTCCTATTGTAAATTTGGATATTCAAAAATATTAACTTTCCAAGAAGCTATCATTTTCTTAATTTTTTGTGCTGAAATAATCACTAAAGGTCATATTAACCCAAGTGAGACAGAGCTAAGCAAACCCTTACTGCTCCTAAAAATCCCTTTTGCAAGCCTTAGCATCCTGGAACAATAATGGACAGAAACCAATCACAGAACAATGCTTTGAAAAGGAGGACACTTTGAGAACTGGAAACCACAACTGAGGCCTCCCTTTCCACCACAAAATTAAGAAGAAAAAAAAAATATATATATATAAAAAATACTCTTTGCACCTCTGTCAGTAAAATCTTCCCTGTAAGGAAAATACCCAAGTATGTATTCTGGCAGAAGGCTCTCTGAGTTCAGCTGAGATCTGATTCATTACAAACTGATTATGAGCTTCAGGATTTTACCTGTTGATCCTGCTCAGCCCGTTTAGGTAATACCCAGAGCTGCACTGCTGGGAACTTTGATTGCCAAGCAGAAAGGCAAATATTCTTCTCTCTGATGCCTGCATGTTTCCATGGATGCCTTTACTTTGACCAGTGTTATACTTAAATCTTGGACAAAACAATACTATCCAAAAGAGCAAATATTTCATATGAAATCTATTGCACCTGATACCTTTGCACTTCCTTACATTAGAATCTCTCTAATTGTTGGTTCCCTTGCCAAAGTGTTTTCAACATGTTTGTTTTCTGCTGAAGATTGTGAAGGGCAGCCCTTCACTTATTTGCCTGCCAATATCTTTTCCCCACAGTCTGGTACCCCTAACAAAAAAAATCTGCTTGTGTTTATGGCAAAAGAAGGAAAAAAGACACACTTCTTTACTTGTCCTTTTGTTTGAATGATATGTTCTTCATGCATAGAATTTATGGCAGAAAGTGAAGACGTCCTCTAATAGAGGATTGTGAGAAATTGGCAGTACAGGTCTGTCTTTACAAAGAAGAAAAAAACACCTGGTCACTAAGAAGTCCTACAGATTGAAGTATTCATACGTTCTTTCTAAATTCCACTAAAGTTTTTCTGTCACTCCAGGTTTTTCTGGTAGGCTTTTCACTTCTTTCTCTTTAATTTTTTTTTTTTTTTGTTTAGTTATTCTTCAAGCATAATTTTTTTTTTAGGGGGAATTATTTCATATGATCCCATTACAAATTCAAATCAGTTGTTTTGTGCTAGTTTGCCTTATCGTATGCTAAATTCCATATCTTAATTGTGATTGTGCAGTCAGACATTTTAAATTGAATTGGGTGTCTTGCTCACTCCCTGGTTTGCCAGGCTTCACAGCCCCTGAGATTTGTGGCAGGAAGCCTGGATCAGCTATCTGTACAGTTGTGTATGCTTAGGTTCAGGTCTTGGCAGGGTATATTTTCACACCAGAATTCACTGATTACCAAAATATGTTGGCTTTTAGCCTAGTCCTGTCTCACTCAGGCCATTGGCAGCTCAGAAACTCATGAAATGGGAAATGGAAAACAAGCAGATTGTTATTTTAATCCAATACCAAGAAAGAACCCGAAACAGCAGTATGGTGTTTTACAGCTGGTAGAAGGAATCCAGAAAAGAAGGTGTATGGCTTCCAGTGAAAGCACTGGCTGGAGATATCTTGGGAAAGGGGTGCAACCAACAGGACAATATGTTATGAACATTAGAAGGAACTGTGCCAGGGGCAGCTTCATACTATATGCTAAGGAGAGCTTCAAGTCAAATCAAATTACTGCCTGGGCTGCTTTGATGGAGTCTGTGCGGGTTCATCTGTGTGGAACACGAAATCTGTACAGATCAAAATCCAGGGCCTCAGCAGGGAGAGCACAGTGCTGGGTCTATATCATTGACAGCCCGATTGGGACAGCAGCACTGACTGCAATGTGCAGGGACAGATCAGGTCAAGGAGGTACCAAGGGCAGAAAAAACAGCTTTATTGGATTACTTCAATTACCCCCATCCTAACTGGGCAAATGTCACAGGGGAGCATGCAGCAGAGTTGAAATATTTAGGTTCTCTCTGTGGCTGCTGATTGAGTGCTCGAGACGAAGTGGTATCCTTAGCTTGATGACAAACTATATCCAGGGTCATGTTCAAAAATCTGCTTTTGAAAGTGCTGCCCTGTTACCATGGGCATGTGGTTCACAGGTCACTATCCCAGTGGGCTTCTCTGCAGATCCCCCACAGCCACACTTAGCTGCAAAGACAACCATGGCAAGATGAGGGACCTTGTTTAAAAGACAAAGGAACAGCTAAAAGAGTATATTTTACCGGGCAGCACTAGAAGGACATTTCTCTCTGTTCAAGAGAGAAACAGAGAAGTACTTGCAAGGGAGATCTAGGGCTGCTTCCACAGAGGGAACAGCTAAGGACCTGTCACAGCTGGCTTAGAGAAGTGACAGAGGCAACCCAAGCATGTGTGGTGCTCCCTCTGAGAGGATGGAGGCAGGCTGGCTTCATGATCCCTCCCAACTGAGAAAAACTGATGGTCAAATGGATCTAAAAGAAACCAGATTCAAAGCAAATTGATGTGGTTCTTCTGGCAACTTCCTCAACAAAGGGTTTTGTGGGTGCAGAAATTTCAACACAGTTTAAAGGGAGACAAGTCTTGGAAGAGAGATTTTTTGGGGGTTACCAAGCATATAAATCATAGTAGGCCCTGGAAACCCTAGCTGAAAGTGTCTGGAGGTGGGAAAACTGTTAAGAAGAAATATCATGTAAGTTTGCTCTATTCTTAGTCTTCTCTAGAAGATTTTCAGTATAGGGTTACTGTTTTATTCCACAATGTACTCTTATTGTGCCAGGGAAAACAGGAGTTCAGGAAGGCTCAAGGAAGAAATTCTTTGAAAAAATCTCCTCAAATTGCAGGGAGAGCTTATCCCACAACTATGTGATATATAAAGATATAGAAATATATAAATAAATATTATTTATATAATATATAATATATAAATATAAATATATAATATATAAATAAATGTATGTGTACTCAGCAACTGTACTGAGTCACCTGTCTCTGTGGCTGCTGTCTGAGATCTGATCCCAGCTGACAGAGACACTTTGGGGTGCCTGGGAGCACTTGTCAGCTCTTGACTCCTCAAACCCATGTTCTTGACACCTGTATGCTGAAAAGGGCAGAGAAATGGGCAAAGCAATAAGAGTGATGAAATTCCTATATTTTTATAGGAAAATAACCTTTTTTGATGAGTCCCCAGTTTCCATGGGATAGAAAAGCAGGAGGAAAATGCCAACCAGCTGAATGTAAGTCACTGGGCAGACTTTCAGAAAGCAGAATTTCTGCAGCTTTAGCAAAGTGCCAATCTCTGAATTCAGGGCAATAACATCAAAGACATTGATAGTCCTTCAAGAATAGATTTTCATCTAGAGTACAAAAAATATGAAGATTGCTCCATGCTGTTTTCAAGCCAAAACATATTTTTAAACCAAAATTATGTGTAGTTTACCTTAGATTTGCCTTGAATTGATAAACATATATGTGAGTAGTCATGGTCTTTTTCTTTTCTTGTATAATTTTTGACTAACCATATAAATATAGTCAGCATTAATTTGCATGTAACCTAAGAATCTTAGCATGTTTTTTAAAAGGCTGAAATCAACAATGGTCTGTAGAAATGACTTTTTTGGCAACAGGCTGAAGGCATCAGTGTCCATGCTGCACTGTTTTATATTCATCTTTAGAATTCTACAGAAGTTTTCTAGTAAGCTTAATAAGGGAAGCCAAAAGTACATAGGAAAGCCCTTTCTTCTTTTAAATTGAAACCTTTTGTGCTTTTCTGCAATGGATTATTTTACTGTTTTCAAATAGCAGACCACACACTAATTTTCTTTCTCAAAAAAAACCCATCTCACATTGCATGGCCCAATGTAAAAACCACTGAAAATGAGTATCTGCTGCTTGTATATGTTACTTAAGTGTTTTGTAAGAAAACAGCCTGCATAAATACTTGACCTGTTGAATAATTTCAAGTAGTGAGTGGACAAGTTGTATCTGATATTTATGTACTTCTAAGAGCTTGCTTGTTTAGTAAGTGAGTCATTATTAAAAGTTATAGAAGAATTCAGCAATGAGGTGCAGTATGTTCTGTTGGTAATTATGTCATGAGTATAATTATCAAACTCAGTGAATGCACACATGCACTTTTCTCTTTATGAGAAGACAAACATCAGTATTTGTCCATACTTCATAACATTATCTGTTGGGCTCATTATTATTTTTTTTTTTTCAATTTTAGCCAATACTGTTGTCAGTAAAAAGACAAATTACTCAAATAATGCATGTCAATAACTGAACTTCTCAAGGAAAATACTTCATAATAATTACTGTACACCTGAGATGAAGAGAAGACAAAGAAACAAAGCTCTAAATCTGTCTTATAGTACTTTAATCAGATGAAAAGATGTCCCTATAAGCACCATGATCAAAAGCTCCTCTGTAGTCTTTATATTCCTAGCCTTCTTGGAAGCACTGGTAAAACTCACTATAAACTGAGTTGTATTCCTGCCAAAATTGTGTGCCAGCACATAAGAGATTCAGTTGGAAATGGTCAAAGTTGTACTGATTTGGCTTACCTTTGTTATAAAGTGCAGCGAATTCACAAAAGGAAAGAAGCCATCTTTTCCATCCATTTCAAAGAAAAGGCACGTTTAGTTTTTTTATATACCTTCATATATCTCAGTAGGATGACATGAAATCCTGTGGGAATAAATGGAAGAGATTTCACTAACTTCAAAGGATTTGGACTAAGTTTGTGGTTTGACACCATCAATATAAATGCCAAAAAAATTTCTGGCCATGAATAAAATGATGGAACAAAATGGATGTAGATTGAAAAGAAAAATTTGTAAGGTCCAGATACTCTCCCAGTTACTCAACCTAATTAGAAGCTTATTGTTGCATAGACACATTAATTTCTTCAATACTACTCAAGCTGTTTACAGTATTCCACAGCAACAAAGGCAGCAAAATCTCCTAATAAAATTAGCCCAGAGAAAAGAACCTGAATTTTTACTTTTATCAAATTCAGTTTCCATAAACACTGATATGAACAGCATATTGTTTTTAGGGATGCTGGCAGAACAGAATGGGAGGAATAATATTTTAGATGGACTGCCCTGTGACAATTTTACATAGGCAAATTTTGCACTATATGAATGAATGTGTAAACTTAAGACCATCAATTTTTGTTTAATAGCAGTTCTTTCAAGGATGGGAGAGTGCATTCAAAGCTCCTTTACTAGATCTTTCTTCCATCAAATTTCATTCAGCAGAAAAATTAAAATACATATTTGTCACTGAGGCAAATATCCTTTAGGGATATACAATTTTGGAGAATTGAATTTCCAAACAAAGTATCTTTTTGAATTCTAAATTTAACATTTTGTTTCCATTTCATCTAAGCATATTTACTAATAAAAAAAAAATCCAAAAACTAAGGAGGTATTTTCTGGCTGAAGCTAGCTGTAAAACCCAATCCACCTCAATCCCACTAAAATAACAACAAAAATAAAAATGCGGCCAAGGGTTGCGTTGTTACTGCTGCTTATTTCACACAACTGACTTGAAAGCACTTTATGCTAGACCTCCCAAGGACTAGATAGGATTTAAGAGACTTAGTGCTGCTTTCAAAATCTGGCTCAGAAGCACCGGCCCCTGCCACTGAGGCTTGGTTACAAATGTGCGAGGACGCGTACAGGGTCTGGAGGGGTTTTTGGGAGCCATAAGCTGGCTCTGTCAGAGCTTGTCCCTTGGCTGGGGCCAATGCTGTGCTGTGAAGAGGCACCACAGGGCTGGCAGCACTGCCAAGGCACAGGCAGTGCAGGCACAGGGAGCACAGCCACAGCCAGGCTGCTCCTGGCCACGTTTGCCAGCCTGGAGACATCACACTGAGTGGGGAGTGGACTAGGTGCCATTCCTGGGGGACTCGTGTAGGATTTATACCAGGACACACAGAAAGTCTTGCTTGGGACACTAGAGAAAAATTAATGTGCACGTGAGCAAGGCATAGCAAAAGAGCTCTCTGTATCCCATGTTAGTAGGTGCAAGTGCTAACAGATTTTATCTGCAATAGCTGAATTCAAGCATGATCTTCCAGCCTATTACCAACCCATCTACCTATAGATCTAACCTTTACCAAAGACCTCTATGTTCTGTATGCTCTACGTTTTCCATTCTTATTCAGCCAGTGTTCCACCCACTCCATCTCCTTTGAGCAGTTCCCACA
Organism: Cyanistes caeruleus; assembly: GCF_971803275.1. NCBI lineage: Eukaryota > Metazoa > Chordata > Aves > Passeriformes > Paridae > Cyanistes > Cyanistes caeruleus. Next base: position 39,019,936 of record NC_141704.1, on the reverse strand, counting down.
AATAAATGCCTGTGACTGCTGAGGAAAAGTCTAATATCTCTTAAATGGAGCTAGGTACTGCTGCAGGGTGTGCTGCAGAAACCTGCATCACAGTGAAAAAAAATGCATGTGTGCTTATTCTGCTTCCTTTAAGGGGCAATCAGCCTTGCCTGTGACCATTTGCTGTGTCTTCCTGCAGCAGCCCTGTCCACGGGGTGTGTGCTGGGATATCTTCCACCCCGAGCACATTCTGCTTCTTGCCACCTCAGTCTCATTGTGCTTCAGATTTCCTCTTAATATCTTCAGCACATTCTTGCTACTGAATGTTTCTCTAAGTTTGTGGTGTAGGCAATAAAGACCATCATAGAATTGTCTTATCTTCAGAGCTTTCATTCTTCTCTGGTTCTGTGGTGTAGCCTCCCAATTGCTGTTATTTCTTCTAAATTAAAATGAGTCTCCAAAAAATCTTTTTCCAAGATTTATATCTCAAGTTACAAACCAAGATCTGAAATTACAGATTTCTGTAATAGATTACAGATGTTTTGGAAATGCATTTTATTTGTTTTTTCATACACAGCTGACACTATGCAAAACACCATTTTTAATGGGGTGTTTGATTTTCATGAACTCATTAACATAAGCAGAAGATTTTCCTGGCCAAGCATCTTTTTCAGGAAAAAAAAAACAAAAAACCTTCAGTTTTTTATTCCTTTGCTTTCTCTCACCATCCTCATTTCTTCCCAATTTCTACTCCTCCTGCTTCTATACCTGCTTGTATTTACTGATCTTTCTTAACAACTTCCAGCTGGTTGTGTGCCTTGCTCTCAGGCAGGATTTACGAGATATTTAAGTTAGAATCAATACTCAACATGACTCTACAGTATCAAAATGGATTTGAGCAGAAAAATAATAAAAATTCTTGTCCCACTCATCAGCCCTAGAAACAATGATCTTTCCCAACTGCTGGTCTAAATCACTCTTCTCATCTCACATGAGGCCTATGCTGGCAAATTTCTTTTTTTAAATATTCTTACATGAGTTTTCTGGAGATCTGGTGCTTTCCTAGCCGTGGCAATGCTGAGCAGCTCTGAGCTAAGGACTGCTGTGACTCTGAGCACCTTCACCCAAAGGATGCAGTCCAGTAGCCAGTTTCAGAGAATGTCCAAACAGATCCTATGCTAAGTCACAATTTTTCTAGGATTGTGCTAAATTAAAAACAAATTAAAATAAAACAAAAGCTACCCTAACTTTCCCTGTATTTACCAAATTGCTCTTCCTTTTCTGTGTCATGCAACATCTGTCTCTTTTTGTAGAACAGTGACAATATGGATTTTCCTTTGATTCCTCCTGGTCATTTGAAACAAAAGTGATGTTTATGTATTTTTTCACTCAGAGACTAGACTGATGCTGTGACTGAGAGAAAAGTTTAAACTACTTTTGGTTTGCTATTTATGGTATTGTTTCATCCTCTCACCACTTTAGTGGTTTATTATTCTTTTTTTTCCTCACAAGACAGGATTTAATCTCTGATGGTCTGTTTTACCAGAATGTTTCTGTGTAAAAGATGAATGCAAAAAACATATTTTATATAACCCTCTTAATACATCTTTCATTATTTAAAAAGCTAGAACTTTTGTTTTTATTCCAGTTAATATAGAGATGCCTCCTTTTTTTTTAGTTTTTAGATGTAAATAAATCAAATGGAAAAAGTAGCAATTTGCTTATTCAACTGTTAAAAATGCCTGTAACTAAAAGGTTAAAACACAAAGTAATTTTGTGACTTTCACAATAATTCAAAACAGTAGGGAAAAAAATACCTAAATGCCTGCTGAAACATTTAATATATATAAGATATTCATGTATGTATGATTGTTTATATATATGTATATATATATGCATGTGTATGCTTAAACATCCTGTGTATGTGCATATGTAAATGTGTGTACATAAACTCTCATGCTGGGTAAGCATATTTTGGGAAAATTTGGAATTGTTTTACAAACATGAACTGCAGTTCATATATACAAACCCAGCACACGAGATTCATGTTTTATCTGATTTTATCAGATTCTGAGATGCATGTTTTTGTCTTAGATGGAATTTTCTAGTATTTTCTTGTCTTCAAAACACAGGCTCCTATTCTTGTTACCCACACTTGAATTCAGCCCAACTCTGGGAAAAAAAAAGATTGAAATAAAAGTATTTTCTGCTTAATTTTAAATAAGATTTTTGCAGCCATTTTTAGGGTACACACTCATGCACACATAATGCAAGGGGGTTTTTATTTGTGTTTTTATTTTAATATAGTAATGTAAATGCTCAGAAATATTATATACATATATATATATATAAATATAACCATAAATATATAGAAAAAAATATGTTTCTCCATTACAAGCAGTTGAATTTTCTTCATGAAGAACAGTTTGGAAATATTACTCAGCTGCATTTGAAATGTATTGATTAAATTATGTATTGTCAACACATTCTGAGGAATATATGCAAGTTACCAAATGCTTGTTTAGTTACTAGAAAACCTCATTAGCAGAGGAATAAAATAGCTCACAAGCAAATCTCATTATTTGTCTGTCTCCTTCTGCCATGCCAGTAACATTTAGATTTCCAAATGACATGTTCTGATGTGAGGCACACAGCAGGTGTGTGTGTGATGGGATGACTTCTGTTGGATGTTGATTACTCTCTCTGTCATGTGAAAAGCTTCCCATTCCCACAGCTTTATGCAATATATCAATGGTAATGGATTCATAATCATTATCAAGCTTGATAGAGGCTTGACTACTGTGACAGATGTCTTCTCAATTTTCCTGTTGCATATGTTCTTTTCCCTCTGGAACAATGCTTACATAAAATTTCAGTATTAATGTATCCCTCTTATGTTGTTCTGTATCAGTCATTGACTGCAGTGATCAATCTTTTAATTCAGATGAATAGGTAATTACAACCAAATGCCAAACACATCAGCAGAAATTCAGCAACTGTCGAGCAAACCATAGTGACCAGAATTATTTGTCTGTGCTAAAGATAGCACAGGGATGTTATTGCATGTTTATGCACCTGAATAGTGTTTCTACTGGCAACAATAATATTTACAGGGTATACTTTGGTTGAGCAAAAGACAGTAAGTAAATCTATTCTTTCTCCTGCTTATCATGAGGTTAATGCAAACAAGTGTGCAGTAGTGCTGACCAGCTGCTGTCCTTCATTTACCACAGTAGATATAAAAGACACAGTATATATAATTCAACAGAAGAGCTCAGTGGTCCTCTAAGTCTTTCAGGGAAAAAGAAAAGAAAGAAACTTCCTTTTTTTTTTTTTTTACAACAAAAAAACTTTTCTTCCATGAAGCATTTATTTTCAGATATTCTCCATGTTGATTATTTGATGATGGATTTCCGGAAGACTGCTGTGATAAAAACACAGATGTAGTGTACTTAAAGAAGCTTCTTTAAATTCCTGTGCTTGACATTTTCGCCCTTCCTTTACTTTGGACTCTGTGGTGCAGCCAGATAGATTCTAGAGTGCTTCCTCAGGAGTTCAGATCACCCATTTCAGCTTACAGTGCCCATTCACACGCACACCAATTTGAGTGGGTGCTCTGCAAAAATCTCATACACTTTCCCCCAGATTATTCACCACTTGCTCAGCTGTAATCTAAGACTCTATTTACTGTAGCAAACCATCCACCTCTGCTGAGAAACTGCTGTGACCTGTGAGGAGTCTTGTCTTTTCTGCTATTCCTGCTCTCTTGGAGCATGCTACAGAAAACTTCTCCAGATTGGGACAAAAGAGGGCTTTTTGTTAACATCAGTGTATTTTAGACTAAGAAAAATAATGTCGGGGGAAGCCAGTGGGTTCAGCTTTTGTGATAAACACTGTTGTGTTGTTTCAAGAATGTAGGAATTACCTGCAAATAGCTGTCTTTCTATGTGAGCTCATGTGCTTCTGCCATTTTCATGCAATAATGGAATCAAGGAATAGTAGGTTCCCAAGAGGGATCTGCTGCATTCCTCTATTAGAAGACAGAATCATAGTCTGACATACAGTGATCTAACAAGTTAAAAATTTCTACTGGTGGCATATCCAGGGCCTCCTTGGTCATCACTTCCATTATTTCATATTTTCCATATCAGGTTTTCTAGCATCTAACTAACATTTCCTATTGCAATTTGAACCCATCCTTTCCTATTTTTTACCAGTCCTGTACACAGACAAATGATTATTCTTGATTTCTTGGTAAAAAATATTCACATGCTTAGTCTGGTCTTTCCCCCTATTCCCTGACTTGCTCCAGCCTTCTCTTCTCTAAGCTGCAAAGAAGCAATTATTATCTGTGAAGTAATAAAAGCAATGAATGCTTTTATTATGAAATCTGATTTCTAAGTTTTTCTATAGAATACTTATTTCCTCTTATGTCCTTGAATATTTCCATACATAACTGATCTCCAGATTCGCATGCACAGGTTTGCACCTTCCTTATATTTAATTGCTTCAAGACTGAGTTCCTGTCTTGCTCTGGAGCGTGCATTTAAAACTGACTTCAAATATTTGGTTGACTGATTGTTCCAGGATCTTGCCTGGGAAATGAAATCAAGCTGATTAGTCTTTCATTTCTTGACTCCTGTTAAAACTTATATGGTATATTTGTCCTTACTAATCTTTCAGCATCTCATCATTCACCAACATTTTTCAAGGACAGTAGCTTTGTGTTTTCGTCAGACAGTGCTTCAAATATCCAAATATGAAATTGATCTGGTCCAACTAATTTGAAAACTAAATTAGAAGTGGACTCAATATTCTTTTACCTTATTCCTCCTTTCATTTCCCTGTATCTGTCTAATTTAAGCATCACTTCATTGAATTTTTGCAAGGGATATTTATACAATAGTGTACAGAAGCCTCTATTCTTTCTTTCTAGATCATATGTACAAACCAGGATACATGCCAGGAGAATTCCCAAAGCAGTCAGGGAGTTCTCTAGTGAATATAAAGAGCTCCAGGGCTAGGCAGTCCTGGTAAAGAGGTACATGTGGTTTACAGGCTGACTATTATTGATTCTAGGTGCCTGGACTCAAGTTCAGGCAAGATTTAAGCAGATCTAATCCCTATCCTGGCTTTCTTCAGAAGGACAAATTTCATTAAAAATAAAATGAAAAAAGAAGAAATTGAAAATTCTGCCAATGATCTACAAATAGGCATCTCCTTTTTAGAAATTGTAGCAATTTCAGGGTCTGACTAGATAGAGTGAAAAATTACAGCAACTCCACATATTGAATGAGTTCAGTCCTTTTACTGCTGGTAAGTGTTTTAATAGCATTAATTAAAATATGCTGATATTTCCATATGAGTTCAAAACTGGAGAGGTTTAAACACTCAGAGAGGCTGAGCTTAGAAGTGATCATGGCCCTGAGGATTTTCAGGTAAGGTGAAACAGGTGAGGCTTGCTGTCAACAAATGCTAAGTCTCGCAGGCAATGCAGGGAATTAAACAATGTACAAAAGGAGAACATAGAAAAATGACAATGAAGCAGTGAAATAAAATTTGTTTTCTACTTTGCAGCTTTCCTAAGGTTGTTTTTTCAGACCATGTGGAGCTGTGACAAGAGAGGGCTAACCACTTTTTATTTTCCATTTGTTTGGAGGAGATCAGACTGTCAAAGTATTGGGGGAAAGTAAATTTCATCCTGGACTTGGACATAGCTTCAAACAGGGAAATGGAGATTTGGGCATGGGTTTCAGTTCACAGAAACCCAACCAATGCTCAGAGAAACTGCTGGAGAACAGAAGCAGCAGCAGGGGCCAAGGTGCAACACCCATGTGAGGCAGAGGTCTGCCGGGGGAGTGAGTGTCTGGCCCTAGAAGCTGGACCTTATCCTGGTGCTCACTGCGTGGTCACAGCCTTCCTGGAGCCACAGGAAGAACACAGTCTGCTGTCACCTTAACCTGCTCACCCCTCTTCTTGAGTTACCTTCAGCAAAGCTTGAGAATGGAGCTAGGAAATACTTGTGGGAACTTTTCATATCTAGCCGATGGAAAGACTTGATTTACCAAGTATAATAAAAACAGTAATAAAAAATAAGCTCAAGTCAAGATCAAAACCTCTGTAGTAGCTACTGTTAAAAGCACAATGGGTCAAATTCAATGTAGAAGCAACCCTAAAAGCTGGCCTGGTGTGGAAACCTTTAACAAGTAAGCTGGGATTTGTAAAGTGCCATGGGGCCAAAACCAGCAGTTCAGGAAGCAGCAAAACAAGAGAGTCTAAGGCTGAACCTCCTGAACATGCAAAACAGAGCTGATGGACAGCCCAGACTGGACTCCTGGACTACCAGAGATGGATCTGTCATTTAAGGGAGAGGCAATTTATTTTTAAAGTTAATTCAAATTTTTAACACACTACACAGAGGCTGCAAGGAGACTTTTCTTCCCTGTAACAAGAACCCATCCCGAAAGGGACTGTGCCTCGGTATACCCCTCCCACGCCCCCTCAAAATGCCAAAGTCGTTCTTTACAAGAGGAGGGTTGGTGGCATCCCCCCCAGCAGTGACAAGCTGCCCATTCAAGCACAGATGATTTTGTTTGATTTATGCTGATTTCTGGAAAGGAGGTTTGCATTTGCACCACCTGTCTGAATCTGTGCATGTGCATACGAACAAGGTACAGGTTGTGACAATATTTTCACTTAATGAAATGATGAACCAGATTCTTAATTAAAAATAAACTGAAAAAAATAAGTTAAATTCAATTAATTATTCCTCTCATTCATAAAAGGATCTTGTCATTTATTAATATAATCAGACTTTAGTTCCTGTTTGACTGTAAGAGGGTGTGTGCTAGTAATTTTAGATTTTATTTTATCTCTCCATGTTTCACAATCAGTAATTCATGCTTCATTAAGTAACCACTGGCATATTCAAAAGAAGTCTGGTAAAACAGACCAGACTTTAATGTTTGAATTAAAAAGCTATCTTGTTTTGTTATTTAATCTAAAATAAGACTGAAAAAATTATTGAGCATAATTGTCAAGTCGTCACAGTTTTGCCTGCTGTCAGCCATAAAAAATAATCAGTGAACTTTTCTACAATACATTTAAATTAAACTTTAATAGAACACTTGTTTAGAATTGGGGAAAATCTAGTGTGTTAATCTAATCTAATTTCAATCTAATGGTTAAGATACTGCCATACATATTGGAAATATACTTCCCTGAAGTCCCATCTCTGTTAATTGAGAATGCACTTCTGGGCACAGGTTGCTTCTTTGTTTCTGATTAACAGGCTCAATAGCTGTCTGTAGTTAACAAACCAATACCAAATGACCCTTTAAAAAGCAAGGAAAGAGCTAAGATGCTATGCCATAATTCCATTAGTTTCAACAAGCTCATGACTAATTTTTTTTTTTTGGTACCATTTTAAGATATAGTCTAAGATACAGTAGATTTGTTAGCACAAGCCATTTAGGTATTTAAAAAAAAAAAAAAAAAAGAACATATATTTTGTGGTTATTATGCTCTGTTTTGCAGTGCTTGAAAATTGAGGTTCTGGCTTTAGGTTGGAATTTGGCGTACTGCATTTAGTGCCTAAGGGTATAGTTCCATACTGCAATATCTCTGCTGGCAAAGCTGGTTTGAGAGGTTCCCATCCTGAGGGTTAGGTTCCCACCACCACCACCCTCCTGAGTCTTCCTCCTTCTCAGTCTTGTTGATTAAGTTATTTGTGAAGCCATGTCACAAAATATCAAGCAGCTGCACATCCCTGCAGAGACCTGATCATGCCCAGCTGAAGGGATGAGTGAGTTTGGGAGGGTAAGGGATTAAGGGAATGTTTTTTAGGGAATGTGGGACCTTCTTTAACCAGGACTGACCCTGGTGAGAGTGGTAGGGGACACGGCACAAGTGAGAATCACATGCTGAAGAGGGTGAGGGGGAGGAAATTAATGTATGATTTTGGAGTAAGGAATGCAAAATTTTATTTTGTTTTTCTCTCAGAGCATTTTTTTTGAGAGTTCAGTTCCCTGATGATTCTCAGCAAAGCAGGAGTGGTAATGGCTTGGATGAGCAAACAGAGCACAGTGATTTGCAGGGAGGAATCCCATAAGCAAATAGTGCTTGTGTCTTGTTTTTGTGTGGGGGAGAGGGCTGGGTCTAGCTAGTACAAATCTTTTGAGAGATTGCCTCGTTGACACAAGCTGTAAAAGTGGTTTTCTAACACAATAGGTGGGTGTTGGTATTCTTACGGTGCTTAATCACAGTTTACATGACAGTTTATTGCACTTGGAACTATTATGTCAGATCCATAATTTAAATCCATATTTAATTTAATCCAAATTAGATCCATATGCTTAGAATTATTAAATTAACATTTCATTAAGGCAAGGGATAAGGCGTGAGAGGGTTTTTATTCTTATTTATTTGTCATTTCAAAATTTAATTATGTAAAAAAATACCTGAAGCACTAATAAAATAAAAGCAAACACAGAAGTGCCCCCAAGCAACCCTAGGCATATCCATTAAATGTTTCAAACTACCCTTAAACTTTACACCTTTATTCCTCAAACATCTGACCATGGCAAAAGTAAAAGGAATTAAGCTCTGCCCTCATCTATCCACACACCCAGCCCTTAGAAGAAAACAAATCTACCAAAAATTCATTGTCATATTCACCTTGGTTGTACTGAAAACTTTCAGCAGAGAGGTGATAAATTCTATAGGATGAGCAGTGCACGTGACGGCACGCTGACCACATCTTCGGGATATGTCTCATACAACAGAATCTTGCAGGCAGCTGGAAATATCAGCCTTGTGCTAACTCTCAGAAAATGCTGATGAACCTGGGAAGCTCTGAAACAAGATGATCCTTATGTCCCACAACTCAACAAGCCAGTTCTGCTCAGCAAACTACTTAAGCACACACTTACCTTTATACATATTTAATATTTACATATATAAAATATACATATTTAACATATGCATGTATATTATAACCTGCATATACACACAGACAGATATACAGATATGTAGATATATAGATATAAAAGAATTTTTGACTTTTCAAGTCATGGGGATTTCTATTCTAACTTCACTGAATCAAGACCTGAGAGATGATGGAGAAGAAGCTGAGCCAGACAGACTTGAATGTTGAATCTCCCAGGGTCAAATCTTGTAACCAAAATTCTTTAAATAATTTTGGCACCAATTTATATGGATTATTCCCCTAGTGCACCAAATTTTACTATGACTGCTCACAGATTGGAGTTCTTGGCCTTCTTTCAAAAACCCTCTGACTTGCATTGCAGTTTGATGTTGTCTTGTATTAATACATTCAACAACATCTTTAAGCTATTTAAATCCAGATTATTTTTTTCCTGATCCTTAATTATATCCTTTCAAAACAAATTTCCATCTGGTCTTTAAAGTTTCCATCATCTTATCTTGAGAAAAAGACACAAAATGCACTCTATTTCCTTGATAACTAAATAAAATGAAATATAACTCCACTTTACAAAATATATCCTTTTCCCAGTTTTAGAGGAGCCTCATTTCTTCCATTATTGACAAATAGAAAGGCAAGGCATTTGTGATATTTGTGAGACTCCCATTTTCACAAAAGATGAACAAGGTTTTTTCTCACACTGCTAGATTTAGACACATAGCCCTTTTTTTTACTGGAACTGAATCCAAAATGAAACACTGTCTAAATATGGTCAGCTGAATGTGACAACATTTTTCTTAGTTATTACCATGCACGTTTCTATCTTGCCTTTTGAAAATATATCTCTAAAAAATAGATTTAACTTGTAAGAAAAATACAAATCTGGAAGATAATAATTTTTTCACACTATGAACACCAAATTACTTCTTTTATGATTCCTAAAGTCCCCCTACAAAGTAGTAAAGTTCTGACAGGATACTTATTTATTCATGTAAGTTGAAGCAATGAGATTTAGGTCTTCCAGTGACAAGAGAGAGATAATATTGCCTTCTACCTTACATTAAAAATACCTCAAAAGATACACTTGTTCTTCAGCATTTTCCATTTAATTTTCTTTAATGAAATTGAAACCACAGAACCACAAAATCACATAAAGGGTGTGGGTTGAAAGGGATCTTAAGAGATCGTGTAGTTCCACCTCCTCCTGTAATAAGCAGGGATGTCTTCAACTAGATCAGATTGCTCAGAGTCCCATCCAAACTGGCAGTGAATGTTTGCAAGGATGGGGCATTTGCCACCTCTCTCTCCACTGTCTCACCTCCTTCACTGTAAAAAAATTTATTCCTTTTATCTACTCTGAATTTACTTTCTTTCAGTTTGAAGCCTTGTCCCCTTGTCCTGTCACTACATGTCCTTGGAAAATGTCCCTCTCCACTTCTCTTATAGGTCCCTGGAATGTACTAGAAGGTGTTACACGCTCTCTCTGGAGCCTTTTTGTTTTCCAGGCTGAACAGCCCCTACTGTCTCAGCTTGTCTAGAATCTAGAAGATTTGTTCCATCCTCTGATCATCTTTGTGGCCCTCCTCCACTCCAATAGGTCTTGCTCGCACTCAGGGCCCCAGAGCTTGATGGAACCCTCCAGGTGGGGATGGCAGCAGAGTAGAGAAGAGAAGCAGAATCACCTCCCTTAACCTGCTACCCACTCTGTTTTTATTATAAAATAATATCCTACGTGATATGGTTCTAAAAAAACCTGTTGGAGCTAAAGAGGGAGTAACCAATGAGGAAGTGCTTAAGGATGAGGGCAAATCCACATGCAGAAATGCTTAGGGGCAAACTTAGATGCTGCATCATAATTCAGTTCAGTCTCAGATTTCATGAGCTTTAAGTGAACATTATACTGACTTCATGAGTTTGCTTTCACTATTGGAATGACCATGGTGGGGAAAATACTCAGGATCTCTGCACTTGCTGTCTGCTTTAGACTGACACAGTATGGATTAACAGAGGGCACAGCACTATGGTACTGAGAAACATCAGTTTCCTCACTTATTTCAGTGAGGTCTTAATTCAGCTGCACACTGATAATAATCAAGGATAAACATTTCCAGCTGTTGTTACCTAGAGGGCATGGCATCGATCTGCACAGTGGGTGAAGTCTTATTTTGCTGCCAAGTAGGGAATGTTTTGGAAAGGTGCCCATCTATTGTTCTCCTTACAGGAGACAAGTCTGGAAAGTGTAGGGCCCAGGGACAGAAAGATTCAGGGTTTGCAGTGTACTGTCACTGATGTCTTATTTAGTAAGTCTGTAAGAATTCATATTTCCATGGTAAGAGTGAAAAACAGTAGTTCTCATGTTTCCCAAACTTTTAATACAAAATTTGAAAGGCAAAGAAACTCCAGAAAAAGAGCTATCTAATCTTAAAGAACCTGAAAAGAATAATTAGTATTTTCCAACTATCTACTGTGCTTGTCAGGCACATTATTCTATCTGAAGCACAGATTACAGCATTTAAATAATAGCTTTTCCAATTCCAAAGATACATGTAGACTATGTTATATATGTGGCGGAAATCCAGACAAATCTCATGTGGATCTACTATGACCAATCATGAAACTGCATTTCCTGCCGGAAAAGTCAATCCATGCGTCAAGTCATTTATTTACTCTTGAATAGATTTTTTTTTTGATTTTTTTTTTTTTTTTTTGTTCCATGCTGAGCTATAGGAAATTACTGTAAACAAAACCTCCATACCTCTGTTTGGCCAGTGTTCAAATCAAAGTTATATCTGAAAGCACAGCAGATGCAATTCCACTAAAGCTCACCCTGTTACAAGGCTCTAAATCAGCAGGTATAGTGGCTAGCTCACAAGTTAGGGAGGTACAGGTCAATAAATTTATAGCTCAGGGTGAAATAGAAAGTATTTTGTAATAGTCTTTGAAAAATTACAGAATGTGATGCATAATTAAAAGCAGAAAGTACACATGGATAGATCTTCATCATACGTAAACAAGCATTTTCCGGAGGAGTTGTACTGCATTCCCAAGGTTTCTGGCTCTCATTTTCTTTTTAAGTAGAACTGTCAAGTGAATCCTTCCTCAAACATTCTCAAGTACTCAAAAAACTATCTGATTTTGTGATGGCCATCTTCATAAAAATTTCTTTCACTTCAAAATTTACAAAAACTTGATGATGAGTATGGCACAGACTATGGCGGTAGTGCCATGCAGTGCCAGTATGCCATTATTGTTTAATAAAGAAGGGGAGTATGGATACTTAATGTAAATCATCTTGTGAATGCAAGGAATAGTGAGGTGATAAAGGTTGTTGATGGCAAAGTTATTCAGAATAATCAGATCTACAGCGAGCTGTGAAGAGCTGCAGAAAGCTTTCACATTACTGGAGAGACAGGGTGATAAAATTGCAAATGAAATTCTATGTTGATAAAAGCCAAGTGCTGAGGAAAAAATAACCCTAACTTTACATTTTCTAGTGGTACTCTACCTCTACTTCACTGATACCAGCTGTCATTTTTTAGATGATTATCTAATTGATACATATTTAACTAAATTCTGAGCAATTGGTCTGTGCTTGTCTTTAGCTTTTAAAGCTGAGGTTTTTCTTTCAGATCTAAATATTCAAGGTGCCCAAGAGCTTGGGGATTTTTTCAAACTACACCAGTTGTCTAATGAAAGATATTAGTTCTGCCTAGAGATCTCATCCCACTTAACTGCATATGCATAATAAATTCTTCTCATTGTATCCCTTGAAGACATCCTTGTTTTGTCTAGACCCAGTCAAGAGACACTAATGAAATTCGTATATTAATGGTATGTACATGTTTGCATAAAATATGGCTGTGAATATGCATATTTTTGTAAAATATCAGATCTGTTGTACTGGAAATATTCACACACAGATTTGTGAAGTGGGTTCCCAGCTGAAAAGCACATTTTATTCTCCATGAGTTCAGGATGTAGGTGTTCTGCTGAGAGGAGGAGAAACTCTGGAGGGTCAGGGCAGGTTAATAGTGCAACAAAAGACAGAACAAACTGTTTTTTGAATAAAGCACAGATATTGGTGCTTCCACAGGACACAAATTCACAACATGTTGTTTCAGAATGTCCCAAGAATAAGAATGCACCGTCCATGCCGGCTGCATAAGCCACTTGAAGGGCTGGCAATAAAGGAAGTACCTGTGAAAAAAAAGCCTACTGGGTGCCAAAAATGCTCTCCAGCCTCCAGTGATAATAGTGGGAAATATAATCAAACCAAAATACTCCAGGAGAAGGTTCTGACAGCTCTAAATTTTATTTTATTTCATTCATGAAAGCGGTGTTAATGTAATTGTGAAGAGTTCTCTTATAGTGCCAGTTCAGCACTCAACAGCAGTCAGAAAGGCAAATAAAATTTGATTAACTATTAAGAAAGGAGCAAAGGACAGGACAGAAAGCATTGTCAAACCACTGTGTAAATATGCAAAGTTCCCATAGCTTGAAAACTACCCACAGTTCTGCTTATGTCATTTTTGATGGCACTATTCAAGTGCATGGAAGGTTGTCCATCATGATGAGGTCTGTGGAGCAGCTACCATTTGAGGAGAAACGAGAACTTACTGCAGAAAGGTTTGAGGGAGATAAGGGTGCACCATAGACAAACCCATGGAGGAGAGATCAAACACAGGAGTCTGGATGCAGCCCCCAGTGTGAGAGCTCCCATAACCACTAATTGCTGGAAGCAATCATCTTGGTTCACTTCTCTCCCAAGCAGATGCAGCAGATGAGCTCTAGAAATGAGCTCCAAGGCCCAGACTGTGCTCTGACAAAAGCTGCACATCGTGCTCGGCATGCTGAGTTTTTCCCATGCCACTACATTCAGATGCAGAGGAGAGTGTCAGGTTTGCTCTCATTCGCTTAAGTTTGAAAAATCTGAACTTAGAGTACCAGAAAGTATATTTGCATCTATTCCCAGGATGCTCCAAGAAAGCGAGGTCTAAGCCAGAGAGCTGTTTGTCCAAGATTGTCTGCCTTTAGTGCAGCACTCTGGTTAGGCAAGTCCCACTGTGGGTGGGTTTAGGATAAATTTTGTTCCTCCTGGGTTTTCTAACTAAAAAAGACTTTCTCATGTCCCTAGGACAAAGTTTTGGTGCCTTGGTGGGAGATCTTACCACTGAAGATTAATTTCTGCACGAGTGCATGAATGAAAACAAGGAGATGAGCCCTAGAAACAGACCTATCCAGTGGCAATAACCACTGCCCTACGAGTGTCCCAAGAATGAAGGGCACTTCTCTTATTCCTAGGAAACCAGCCTTGTTAGCTAACCAGAAGAAACACCACTTAGCAGTCTATTTGAAGTATTGTATGTTCCTGAGAATAAACTATGTTTCTTCCTCACGTTACCTCCAACAAAGTTCTAGTATTCTCTACAATCGCTATTAAAGTATGCTCTTTGTTCTTCCCAAAAGACTGTGCTGGTGGGGAGAATGATTTATATCTGCACTTCCTCTTGCTGTGTGGTCTAAAATAGTCCTATTATGCATCATTACAGATAGATCCTGATGCAGAGAAATAATAGATTATCACCTGCCCCCCCAAAAAAAGAAAAAATACACATTGTCTCAGAAATATTGACACTGAATTTTATAGCTGGGTAATAGAGATGAGCCACATGTAAGAGTAAGAATTTTCACAAGTGCCCGAGCTCTCTGGTTTACACTGTCCTGCTGAAGGTGTTTAAAATGAAACACAGGAAAAAACAAAAAAAAAAAAACAAAAACCCAAAAACAAAAACAAAAAACCAAAAAAAACCCACAAAAAACACAAAAAAAAACCCCAGCAATAATTAAAGTCTCTAAATGCTGGAAGTTTATTGGTCAAACACCATAAAGAGTTCATTCATAAGATTCCTGGCACTCAGAAAACAGTAAAACTGTAGTCTAAGTCAAACTATAGTCTGAAAAAATACTTTACATTTTACACATTGCTTGTTACATTTTTCCCAGGATATTTGTGTTTTTCTCTTCACTCTCTTAAGGGGAAAGGAAGGTGAGCCATTCAAGTTTTATGATATAGGTATGCTAGAAGCACAGATACAGGACTAACTTGCTCCCACTCATGTTGCTGCTGCAATCTGGCCTAAACAAGGTTCAGACTGTGAATCCAAGCAAAGGCTTAGTTTTGCTTTGTCTGCACCAGGACATTGAGACTATAATGTATTTAACTTTCCTAAGTTTACTGTTCTTTTTTCTTTCTCTTCTAAGATAGTATTACAATGAACTAAAGCCCAGTCCTTTAAATTAGAAAACAGAACAGTTTAAAGAGTATAAAAGGCTTAGTCTGCGCTAAGGTACTTAGAAAGTTCACATTTGCCTGTGCTTAGTCTCTCACACACACATGCACGTATCTTCAAGGACTCAGGAGGAAAATAAAATATTTTCAATTGTATTACCAGACAGCAGGAACGATCTCATGTCTTTCAGACAGAGGTAAGCTCCATGGCAGGACTGTGACTGAATGGGAGACAGCTGCCCTTTGTTATGTCTACATAGACTTGCCTTCCAGCAAGACTGAAGCCTGCCTTGGCACACAACCAGCCATGTCAGGGCTGCACCCAGCTTTGCTCTTTTCCTGTTGTGCCGCTCAGCTGCTGGGCAATTCCTGCCCTTGGCAGGGCAGCTCTGGCTGAGGGGGATGTGAGCCACCAGAGCAGCCTGGCACAGGTGCTGCTGGCCTGCCACCAACAGCACAGCCCCAGAGGTGACCAAGCGGCCTCTGAGCCAGCCTGCCCCAAACCCCCTGGCAGAGGCCAAGGCAGGTGGACACAGCTCTGGACTGGGAGCTGTGCACTGCCTGTGTGGAGAAAATGGTCAGTGTTTCACACGAGCTGCTCTGGGGATGCAACAACTCAAGAGTGCGTGGTTTACCAACACTTTCATTTTTGACACAGGCCTCGTGAAAAGTTCCTGCAGAGCTCCGTGTGAGCTAAGCCATTCTGCCTTCTGCCCAGGACTCTTCCAAAGCCAGATTCCCCACAGATTTTGTAATAGCTTCTCCTTTTGCATCTCCACCTTTATTGATGTAGCCAGAACACAACAATCTCCTTTTCCATATCAAAATTGCTGAGTTTTGTAATTGTGTACTGCAACTACCCCTCCCCAAATATGCTTCAAGACACATTGTGAGTTTTGAAAACTTCTATTCAAACGTCTGTAAAGAAGTAATGTTTAGAAAGGAAAACTCTCCAAAACAAATTGCTTTGGGGGAGGCTAAATAAAATACCCACGGAGGTTCATGGGAACAAGTACTGTGGAGTTCAACAGGCTCTGAGTCATGGGGCAGAGGCCACTGGTACATGAATGAATAAAGGAGGAGGTGATGAAATCCATCGACTACATCTTTCTAGAGCAGGCTGAGGTTTGCTTTCCCATGTGTCAGCCAGCTGAAATACCAGGGAAGAGCCCTTAGGTTCTGCTCATACCCTGCATTTCTGGAGACACCACCCTCAGTTGTTATTAAATATTCAGTTCCATGGAAAAGGGTTTTAACTGCAAGAACCTGATTAAGAGTCAGATTGTGACATTTAGCTTCAGGCTTAAAATTGTGACTGGTCTTCTCTGAGCTGCTCCAGACAGACCATGCTTGAGGTGGTGAAGTCCCTTCCCCACGATTTCAAATCCCGTAGTGACAATGAACTGTTAAGTTTCTGCCATTTGGGTGTGCTTTTCCCTATCCAGAATTCCAAATAAAGCAGAATTAAATGCATTTTTTTGCTTTTTCTTGCCTTTTTTTTTTTTGGCCATTAATAGCTAAAGCAAAGATGTGAGCAATAAGCATATTACTGATCAATTTTTCCTGACACAGAGGTCTTTCCCCAGGTGTGTGCTGTGATGTTTCTACTGCTGTGTTAAATGGGACAGTAAACAGGGGGAAGGGGGTTGCCATTATCTACTTCCTTCATCTTGAGCTGAAACCACAGGAGCTGACAGGGGAAATCTTTAAAGCTGTCATTAGGAGAATGATGATAGTTATTAAATCTGACGATTGTCCAGTCACACAAACCGCTCCTGGAGACTGTACCTGCAAATGACTGAGCCTTGGAGAGAAAGTGGGGGAGAGATGAGCAATCAGATGATGAGATTATCATCTTTTAATCAGACTAATTAGAAAACTTCTAAAAAAGAGATAGAAGTTGCCAGATTGCTCTTTTTACAGAGCAGGTGGGAAGATATGGGGAAAAAAAATTACCAGATTGGATCAAGAAATTAAAAAAAACCCCAGACTTCCAGAAAATAACATTTGTGCTAGAGGGAGAATGTTTATTTCCTTACAGACTAAATCACAAGGAATAAAAGGCTGTTGGAAAACCAGGGGTAGAGAAAAGACTAAGGCTTTAGTATTTTTCTTCAAAGTTATGTACAGGATCCTTGATAAAGTCTGCAGTCTGCTTCAGCTGTAAGGTTGTAACCCTGCAACTGGTGTATTCATCATAAAAGAGCTTTGGGAAAGAGTGCTCTGAAGTAGAGAACTTTATGAGGAGTGTTAGATCAGCTTCTGAGAGCCACAATCAGTTTATTAAAAGGCCTAAAAAAACCCCAGAAACAAACAAAAAGCAACTAAGGAAGTTCAAAACAAAAGAAAATACAGAGAAAATGAGAGATCAGCAGGCTACTCAAGTTGAATAATGGCTTGAAGGCGCACTGGTTCCATGTGGTATGGACCTCAACTCAGTTTTTCCTGAAGATTTATAAATTTTGGCTCCAAATGAACCAAATGAACATTTGTTATTCTGTTCTTGTGCCTTACTTACCGCTGATGTAGATGTACAGATATTGCTTGATCTCCTCAGTTAGCATAGCAAGGCACATGAACATTCCCATGCAGAGCAATAAATCTATTTGCTTTATTTGACAGGGTTTGTGAACCTAATCCAGCAGCAACTGGTGAGGACCATGAAAGTCTTTCCCCATCATGAATGGACAATGGTTTGGGTCTGCTAAAGGTAAGTATTTATGCTTACCTGGCTGTTATGGGAAATAAACACCATCCTTTTATGAGAAGGAAGTACAATTACACCATACAAAGAAACCATGGCCCTCAGGCTTTCAGCGTTCTTCCCAATGAACGAAGCCTTATAATTACCACCTCTACCTGTGAGAGCTTGCTAATATTGCATGGGTAAGACTCAGAACTTCATATCTCTCTTTCAAAAGCAATAATAACAACAACAAACCAACCCCTGTAAGCAGCCTGTGGGTTAGAAATGATGATGTGATTCTGATGTTATTATCTTACATGCAAATATTTTTATCTCCTTTGCCATAATTTTTTCTTAGTTTACTCTGCTGGTAACATAAACACGTAGCTGATCTAACACAAATAGCTCAGCTATCCCTATAGACATGTCTCATCACACCTTCTTCACTAGAAGGATCAGAAGGGGGTGAAAACCAAAGGATTTGCTCCTTCAGAGGACAGTTGCTGCACCTGGAAAGATGGAATGGAGGACAGAGAAACTTCCCTAGTGCTCAACCATGACACCCTTCTGCCCAGTTGTTTTAGGCTCACAATATTTTCCCTCACTGTCTAAAACAGTAGCAATTATAAACTCTTTTCAAAAGAGCTGCTCCTGTGAATAAAGTATCATTTCCTCAAACAGGCAATGTATATGGTTTATTACTGTATCTTTATTAGAAGCATATGGATGTTATGATTCTGGAATTCCCTTTATGGGTTCAAGAGTATTGTACAACTGTGACCTTTGCTCGTCCTGTCCCTGGCTTGTCCCACATTCATCCAAGAAAGGGGACTAACACAGCCGTGCAGCATTTGCCATTTAGTTCCTGCAGAAGTAGTTCTGTAAACAACTTGAATTTATCAAAGAATCAACAACTGTTGTTTTATGGTTTTATGTAGCAACTATTAAAATTTCTTTTGGCATCTCTGGGTTGTAATGAGAAAACACTAAGAGGACTCTAATGACCCTTCTTTAAAATATCATTGGAATAGTATCGAGGATTAGGTCTAATCTGTAAAAGCAGACTGAAGAATGCCTGCTGATAGGGGAGGACTTTCTGTTCCCTAGGGCAGGAATTTTTTGAAAAATTAATGTTCAGCAATGATTGCCATAGGCAAAATGTAGTAATACATTAAATTACTAGAAACCCTGGCTGTCACTTTTTCACCTAACAGTGCTTGACTTTGTAATCTTTAGTTTTTCAGTATTTCTTTCTATTTATCCACTACTGATCTGAAAATACCATTTGTTCTGGAAAAAGGAATTTCAAAAGCATTAGAAATTGTCAAGTTTTTTTACAGGAGAATATTTTTCATACTGTGGGGCTTGAATCAAATGCAAATTGTTTTTCACTGATCTTCTCACACTCTCTTTTAAAATATAAAATTATCAGAAAATAGATGGCATCTTCCTCCTAGATAAGTGTCCTGTCATACATTATTTTCCTCTCTTGGGTAGATTTTATTTTCTTTAGAAGATTACTAATACAAATTCAATTTTCTACTTCAATATTAGTCTTTCAAAATATTGGCTAAACCACAGAGTCAACAGCCAATCATATACTGTCTTGTGAAATACCTTCATAGATAATGTATCTATATAGATGTAATATAGATATAATGTACCATAGATAATAAATCTGTGAAAATTATGAAAAGTAAGAGGCTTCCATACCTGAAGGTCTTTTCTTTCCATTGCTGGCAATATATTTAGGAAATATAAATGTCACGAGTAATGATTTAAGAGAGTTTGTTTGCTTTAGGAAAGAATGTAGGATTGTTTTTTTCTCCTTCTCTAACAAATTATTTTAGCAAGTTGGTAGCATAAAAAGACTCTTTACAATTATATCGTTAGTTTTTGGATTTTATATTATTCATTACTTTAATTAAAATATTTAAATGTTCGTCACTAATCCTTTCCACAGCTGATACGCCTTTAGCTCATGTAGTTCATGCTTTGGTAGTAAGACTTCATGAAACTTACTTTTCACGTACTGCTTGAGAACTAGCACGGAAAAAACAAGGAAGATTTTACAGTTTCTGCTTGGTGTGCTCGGCTCAGGCAATCCCAGTGAAGTGTGCCTCCCCCACCACAGTCCTGGGGGAAGGTCAGACACCTAAAGCTCCTGTCCATCTGCCACATGCCAAGTTCCTTTCTCAGCACATCTGTCTGAAACAGCAGCAAGCTTCCAGGGGTTTCCCCTTGTCAAGCACATGAGGTGATGAGCTGAGAGGTCAGGAGCCTTTTTCTTAGCCTGCATTAGGAAGGGCCATAGAGATACCACTGCTCAGTGTCTCACTCATTTACTTGCAAGTTTTGATACTACTTTTGTCTAAATTGTATTTCTTTGCTTGATCTTGCTCTCCTTACAAGAAAACTTGTTATGCAGAATCCATAGCTATTTGCCAGCAAAAAGTCAGAAAATCCCTTCCAAGTGTGCAAAATGAACATGCTAGAAACAGTGGGAGAGGCAAAGGTGGAGACAGACAAAATAGAGGATTAAGACTTGTTACTGTAATTTATAATTCCACTGCCTACCCTTTGTTAGCAGTGAGGCAACACCATTCCCCTTCCCATGGAGCCAGCCTGGATCCTACTGGCCTCCAGATCCACCAGGACAAAAGATTTTGAAGGCAGCAAAGCAGAATAAAGCACATCCTATGACCAGTGGAGGTGAAACCTGCAGCACTGGTGAGTGAAGCGAGGGAAGGGGGCTGGCACCAGTGCCCCGGCAGGGGGATGGCAGGCGAGGAGCAGAGTGCTGCCAAGGGTATGCTGGGCTGCAACACAATGCCACGAGCATCCCTGTGCCCTGATCCCTCAGCCTCCCCTGCAAGAACGGGTACTGACACCCCCTTCAAATGGAGAAAGCACAGCAAGCTTCCTCATGTCACCTCCTGGCTCACTGCAGCACTCAGCTCTGTCACTCAGTGCCTCACTCCTGACTGAGCCTGGGCACAACTTTAGGCTGTTCGGGTTGACTTTACATCACCCTTGCTTCTAGAGTTTTACAAGGCAATTTGTGAGGAAATTCAGTTTTGGAAGGAAATGTGTGGTTTAAGGGAAGGAGGGTTTTTTCCCTAACCCCACCCTAAAAGGCAAGGTGTTCCATCCTTTTAACAAAACCAGGTATTATTATCTATTGTCAAACCCACCTGAAAGGCTCTGGTGATTTGCCCCAGTGCAAAGGCTGTACTGAAGACTGCAATAAGAAAACTTTGCAGTTTAAGCATTTTCACACTTGGGACTTAAACTTTAATTTGGGTTTTTATTTGTTGCAACACTGAAGAGCCTACAATGTCATGCCTGAAGAAATGAGGCTTGAGAGGTGATTATAGTTTTATGTGGGACAAGAGCTGTTATGAATCGGAAGACAGATGCTAAAAACTGAGTCAGATAAAGGTACCTACTTTGCACTTGCAAGATAGCACAACGCCTTCTGCTGTGTTGCAATCTTTTAATCTCTGTCAGCACATCTTGTACTACAAAATAAGTGTGGATCATGCATATGGATATATGGGAAATATTTATTTTAAGTAGACTACAAACTGCCATACATACGTGTAAAATATAATTTTAAAGTGCACTGTAAAAGAACTACTTAAGGATTGCAGAAGCTTAGCAGTATATTGAACCATGATATGCTAAAAGTATCTTGCTCTCTTGCTGTAGATAACTTTCTGAATCAATTGTGCAGACACCAAAACATAACCCAAATATGATAGTGTCACTATTTTCTTTTCTCTGCTCTGAACCACTCCCTGTACATTTATTCAGATGTGGAATTTATCCATCTGTAGATCACAGTCACATTCATCTTCAGCATCAGACTTCAAATTCATGACAACACCTATCCAAGAGTAAGTCAAACAAGGAGAAAATCTGGATAGGTCATGTGTTCTGTGTAGGTAACCTCAGGGGCAGAGTGGGGAATGAAAGCTGTAGGGCAGGCCCTTTGTTTGTGGCTCTGTTGCATGTGCACTACTCGAAGGCCTGTCTCTGGGACTGGCACACAGCCCAGAGAGGGATGCTGTGCTCGGGGTGTTCCATGAGCGCTGCTGAGCACTCGGCCCATAGTGGCACAGAGTCATGCCAGAGTCACGGGCTTGCACAGGTCACCCCGTGGGACCAGCTTCCAGAAGAGAAAACCTGAGCTCTTACCGCTGTGGGACAAGAAGGAGCTTCGTTTGTCTACAAGAACACTGTGTAACTTTCCTGAGTGCAAAATTAGCTTATAAGTGACACTTTTTCTGCAGTTACTGCTGGCCCTGCCAGACCTTTGCTACAAAATCATTTGTCAAAGCTTAAAATAGCGCCAACTGTAAAGCTGATGAGATGGTAGGACATGCACGTTTCGCACATCAACAGTTTCCATTTATGAATGACTGTGTATTTTGCACTCCTTCACTTTTTAGATGTCAGGGGCAAAAGGGCTGCAAGAAGCACAGTGCTTCCCAGGGGTCAAAGAAACATGTCCATAAGATGCCACCTGATCCTGCCCAGCCATAGCAGAAGATAAATGGGGATTAGTTACAGTCTGACCCTGCAAAATGCCAGAATAATTTTTTCTGGGAATCTTTTATTTGAAGTGAGATCCTTCTTTCCTAACTTGCAGTGCCTGTTACCGTCCATATACCCTTTCTGGTCTGTGGCAAGAAACATGCATTTCCAAAGTGAAGTGAATTTTCTCCTCACAGTCTCATTTAAAACAGGTCTGATTAATTGCCTTTTAGAACTGCCTGATTCCAGTGACTATGAGAGGAGTCTAGACAATTAGCTCAGAGACAGAAGTCTGTGCTGTAAACTTCTAAATGAGGAGGAAGTAATCTCATCCTTGTGCTCATAGTTCAGCTGCCACACTGGATGGACCTTCCCTTCTGTCACCTTTTTCTCTCAGACAGATTCAGGAGTGACAGTGCTGGATTATACACAAAGGTTTAAGTCAGATTCCCAGATCTTACTTTTGATTCCACAACCTTAAATTCTTCTAAATTCTCACTTTAGTCAGATGTAGCCTTTTCTGGATGTGGCCCTTGCAATCTCTGCAAACTGTTATATCACCTTACAAATAAGACCAGTGGTGGTCTACACTGGTGCACCATGGCCTTTATCTCACGAAGATATCCGTACAATAAACTACATCCCCCTGGAACCAAATATGGCAAAAAATGTTACAAATATGGATGGACATCTCTGAGCTGTGTGATAGCACTTTATTATGGCTTTGATCAAAATAGTTACAGGAATTTGTCCTGCAAAACCAACTGTGTTTACATTTTGGAAAAAAAAAAAAATTCAATTCAAATATTGTGGGGGTTTGTATCATTTTCAGTCCAGACCACATCTGAGCTTTTCAGGATGTTTTTGCATGTGACCTTTTAGCATGCCCATGCACTGCTTTTGGGTCTCTCACAGATGCCCAAAATGCACAGATAAATACACAGATATGTGCAGGTTTGTAAGCATGGCCAGATCTGATGCCTGCCTTATCTCTTTAGCTAAGGAGGGCTGTGAGAAACAGCCAGACTGGCAGCATTGCTCTGGATAAACCAAATGTTAACATTTGCTTCTCTCCTCCAGAAATGCTGGTGTAGTTATGGTGGCAGGGACTGAGGACCGTGGTATTGCTGCCAGGGCATAGGAGTACCCAGGGCACAGGAGTACCCAGCTGAAAGTTGGGCTGTAGCCCTGGGTGTGTTGCTTGGTAGGAATGCTGTGAGGAGCATCCAGGCCACTGATGAGCCTCTGTAGCCACTTCTGTCGTGCCAGCACAGCTATCCACACAGATGTGCCTTGTGTGAACTTGGGATCAGGGTGAGGAAAAGGCTTCACCAGGCAAACACTGCCCTGGCACAATGGAAATAAGGGGGCATCCAGAGGGAGGAGGAATAGCTGGAAATAGGAGAGTGAGGACTGCTTAAGAAGCCATGTCTGGCCATAGCCTGACCGACAGAAGAGATTTAGGGCTTACTACTGCTATCAATGGAAAAGGCAGCCTTAAAACTTTGTCCAGTGCTACATAAACCAGAATAAATTTAGCCAACTTAGTGCATTTTGGATCTTATTCTCCAAATGGTTGAAACTTTTTCTTTTCAGTAACTTGAGATATTGTCTTTCTGATGTCAGACAGACAACAATGCAGTGTGTGAAAGAAAGGTATTCATGTCACAGCTGTTCTCTTTTCTATAGTTACTCCTTTTTCTCTTAGGTTGTCATCAGATACTTTTGGTGTGAAATTAAAGAGAGGCTTGTAAACAGCTGCTGATACATGCAATATGCTGTTGGATTTATTTCAGATGGTGCTCCAGCTATGTTTTTCACCTCCTTCCTTTCTCCTCCCCACAAAAAAAAAAAAAAAAAAAAAAAAAAGAAGAAAGAAAACAATGCAAACTATGTTTTGCAGGGAAAGAAAAAATAAATCCTGAAAAGATCAAGTGTGTGCCCAGGATCTGATTCAACACAATACTAAAACCCTTTTAAAGTCAACTTCATCCCAAACAGCCTGTTCCTCTCGGTAATCTAGACCTTGAAATGGAAATTCTAGCAGAGCTGTGACTATTACTAATGCACTTAATACATTAGTAGCTCGATTTTGAATGCCTTGAGCACTTAGTCCCCCTGCTGAAGTGGATCAGAGCTGTAGTGGTGTAGCGTAGCAGGGGCAGTCCCATAGTCTTTGTGACCTTTTGTGAGCATTTGAAACAGATTGCATTTAATGATTTTAAAATGTCAAGGCCCATTTGAGGCAGAAAGGAAGAAATCAAATAGAGTTTCTGGACAGTGTAATCTTTTTGAAACAAGTCCACGGACATCCTCGACATAAGACACAGGGCTGAAATATAATGGAGGCTGAATACATTATACTTCAGAATCAGGTCTCAAAAACAGCAATTTCAAAATCCAGGCCTGCAGAATAATAATGTTACAGTGCATGCCTGCCATAATTTACTTTTTAGCTCATTCTGAATTACCTCAGCACAACCAAGTAATTCATCAGTGCATAAAGCGTGCAGAGACTGGATTTGTGAATTATGCATGAAGGATTATTTTGCTCTGATGTTCTTCTGTGCAATGTACACTGGAAAGCTGCACTCACAGCCCATGGCGACTGGGTGTTGGTTTGTGGAATATACGGGGTCTTGTGTTATTTGAAAGCATAGGCAACTGTGATATGACGGTAGTAAGAAAACGGCATCAACACTATAAATAAATGATGGCTTTAAAATATGAATCACGCCATAAATAAATGATCTCTGCTTCCTCACATTCTGCATCTCTGGAAAGCTGGTTAACTGAATGTGTTATTCACTATCTATGGTCAATGTGACCAAACAAGGTTGTTTACTTCATGGAAAGATTCACCAAAGTGTACAAACTTGTCATGTGACCAGTAATAAAATAAGGGCTGGCGAC
Source organism: Cyanistes caeruleus (assembly GCF_971803275.1). Lineage (NCBI taxonomy): Eukaryota > Metazoa > Chordata > Aves > Passeriformes > Paridae > Cyanistes > Cyanistes caeruleus. The sequence goes on along the minus strand of NC_141704.1, from coordinate 38,994,586 downwards.
TTAATTTGTCTGTCTGGTTCTGGCATGTCTCAGGTTCAAAGGAAGGTCTCTTATGATTTCAAATAAAGATGCAGAATTGCATCTTTCAGAGCAGGCATCCAAGTTAATTATCATGATTAAAAAAATAATGAGAAGTAATTTCTGATGCATTATATAGTAATCACAATAATAATAGTAGGTTGAGATGTAGCTAAAGCTGCAGGCATATATTGGTTGATGTGATTGTCTATTAACATTTCACAAATGCTAGCAATGAAAGAAATAAAAAATATAGGAAATATAGAATTAATGCACTATTTTTAACAAGTTAGCTTGACCATTGCAATTGTAGAGCTGGTGGAAGAATATATAAACTATATATATATATATATATATATATATATATTATATCTTATATAAAATATCTTGAAAAGTTCACTAATATTTTTATTTTAGTAATGTTTTAGGAAATTTTCTCTTTCTAGTATTTAAAAACTTTATGAAGCTGTTAGTTGATTTAGGTGATTTTTTGGCTTTTGTTGTTTTGTCCTGCATTTTTTCTTTTCTCAATTCCACCTTGGAAAGCCAGATTCTTCAAAGAGAAGGAAAATACTATAGATTTTTCTATATTTGATCGATAACTGCATTTAGAAATGCAAGAAGGTCATTTCAGATTAAAAACATCATTTTTCACTAAAGCGTCAGTACACTTTATATAATTCTGACCTTTTGGTTATATCTTGTAAGAAAAAATTCTGTTTGCTCTTCTTGTCATATTTCAGCTCACTCAGCCTAAGAATTAGTAATGCAAATTTTGAGGGTAAAACATCTGTGCAAATTTTAAGGAATGGAAAACATTTCAATTTTAGCAGTAAACAAGTTGAGGCTTTAACCAGTCATCTGCTATTTTCATTCACCTATTCTGTTTAAAAGCAAGTGATCTATTCTTTATTGGAAAAAAAATACTGATATCTATTTCTTTAATCTGCTGCATAGTTTACTCCCAAAATTTTAGCCCCAGATACTTACTGGGACAAAACCACAAACTCAAAATTGATATGGTTCTGGGATCACTGCCAAATTTAATTTGTGAGGGAATACATGAGAGGTATCAGAAAAAAAACATGAACAGAAACTAGCAGAACTCCCCAGGATGCCACTCCCAAACCCGCAAGGTGCAGGAAAAAAAATCCCAGGGATGTGTACCAGTCTGTGATGACAACTGCCAGAAATAGCCCACTGCTCATGTGCTACCCTCAGGAGCACGAGTAACCCTGTGCTTCAAACACAGACATCTCCTGAGAGCTCTGCTAAGGGCCCTCACTGCAGGAACCACTGCTGGACGGTCATCCTGCCCAAGAAAGTCACCACAGACCAAGACAAACATTTCAGCTCTATGGGGCTAAGGCAGATGGCCCTACACTGCTGTCACTTTCAACAGGCAGGAAAGGGATTGCAGTGACAAAAGGGGACACGGAGCTCACCTCCTGCAAACGTCCACATCAACAATTGCTGGCTGTGGTGGTGACTTCCTGAGAGGAGACCAGAGATAGTGTGGATTACACTGTTTTCACCATCACCCCCAAAATAACTGCCAAATCGTTTAACAAATGCCAGACTCCTGCCTGGTTTTGGTTGTTTGAGGCAAATAAAGTCAAATCACTTATGGTAGCCTTTTCTGGTTCCCAGCTCTCAGGTAGGATTTGGTTCAGCCCTATTTTGCTATGTGAAAGCCGTGAGGGTGCTGTGAGTTAAGTCCCGGCTTCCACCCTGCACTCAGCAAACAGAATGGGCAGAGGCAGACACTGAACCCTCCCACATGCATTAAACATATATTAAACATCTTAAAAACCAGGCTGGATTTTGAAAACAATCAAACAAAACCCAGTATTAGAGGAAAACTTCCCAGTCGATTGCGAGCCCTTGCAAATATTTGTGAGTATATATCTGTGAATATCTGTGATGTGAAAGTTAATCAGTACACTTAAAAATAGGTATGACAGAAATATTTTTGAGTCCCATGTTGCTCAGCTAGGCTTTGAAAGGGTGATGGTTGCTCCACAGCAGGTCCTCTAGCAAGGACTGACATTAGCCTGTGACAGTCCCTGTGCAGAAAAGTCAAACAGTCTCCTCTTTCCCCCTGCAGCCAAGGGTAGAGCTGTCTTTTGGCTTCATACATGGAGGAGGCTCCTGCTTCTGCTGCTACAAAGGAGCTGTGATGTATGTCGGCAAGATGAAATTCTGCTCTAATTCCCCCGTGCTCTAGTTAGGCCTACGAAAGCAGCCTGTGGTTGCTCTTCCTAAAAAGATTATGTGAGCAGCTGTACACTGTGTTCCTGTCTGATCTCCATCTTCATAATATTCCTATCGGTTGCCACTGGAGTGCAGAAGTCCGCAGCACTCACGACCCTCAGCCCCTCCATCATTTAAATTCAGAGGTGGTAATGGTCTTGGGAAAAATCAATATATTTTAATAGGTATTTCCTGAGGTTTATTAAGTATGAAACAGAACTGAGAAATCCACTTATTGTTTATATCTGCTGTCAATATTGCTTTCTTTTCTTTTCTTTTTTTTTTTTTTTTTTATTAAACCAAAGCAGATGTGGGTTAGTCGTTGGCAGACTTCTTAAAACAGGGCTCAGTGCCTCTTTTGTGGCTTGCCTAGGAAGGCTGCAACAAACACTTCACATTGTGTCACCCATCCGTTGCTGCCATTGTTACTAATGAAATAGCAATGCTCTGGTAAAGGGGTTACCTCTCAGATTTCATTATTCACAAAATAAAACAGTGTTCTGAGAAACCAGTTCCACTGAGCCACAACAATTAATCCAGCTGAAGGTCTGGCCCCCCTGTGCTTGAGGTAGACTTGGACTAGAAAAAAGGGCTGTCTGGCTAATACAAGCGTATTCTGTAGCCTTTGTCAAAACAGTTTTTATTCTCATACCATGCAAACCTCAGGCATTATTACAGGGTTTCATGGAACAGATGTTCTTGAATTTGCATAATGACAGACAGACTGCCTTTTCTTTATGAAAGGTCAGTAAAAACCAGTGCTACTGTTCAGCCAGTGCTGCCTTCGTTAAGCAATTTTAGGACAAAACCGCTTTGTCTTTACTTACTGTTTTCATGACCACTGCTTTACATACTTTAGTCAGACAAAATTAAGGCCAAATCATTGGCTTATGTGACACCACATGGCTGTCTAGCTTCCCCTAATTCCTAAACATCAGGCACTCTTGTACAGTTGTTCAAATAACAGGATCAAATCCTTAGCTGCAATAAGACAGAGGAACTTCAGTGATACTGGTGAAGCTCTGTTGGTTGTTGCTGTCTGAGAGAAGCAGATTTACAAAAGAACATCACAAAACTCTGTGTTCGGCCTCAATTTTAATTCCTTTATTTACTGTGCAGGTAATTTTTCCCCACCAATAAAACTAAATTGACATGATGTTTCTGAGTAGAATGGCTATTTCTCATAAAGTTGATTGCTATTGAGCATCATGTGCCCCCACGTATAAGCAAGATGTCCTTTTATTGCGATTTGTATGTGCACATCAAATTGCTGATGGGATAGTTTTAAATCTTCTGTATCCAATGTCTCAGTGACAGACAAATTCCAGCATGGACATTCCCCAAAGAGAAGTGCATGTTTGCCTCCAAGGCAAAAACCAGTCTTGGTATTCTAGTCAGCATGCAGCTGGAGCATCATTGAGAACGCTCATAGATGCAAAAGTCCTCTTAGAAGGGCAAAACAAAGATAATGCAGTACTGTCAAGTCATTCTGGGGTGCCTGAGACAGGGGAGGGAAACCCTTTGCCCAAGTAGAACATGGAAATAAGTGCAATTTCAGGCTGTGAAATCCCTGAGGGACTAAATAATAGAAGGTGAAACACAAAATTATATATTTTTGTCTGGATAGCATAGTGTCAATTTTTAGTGAGATTCACAGCTTTCCACTGTATGTCTTCTTTTCCCCAGATTGCACACCTGTTTTTGCTGTTACACTCCCCCAGAGCTAGATGATGATGTTAGAAATTATCTCTTGCCTGTATATCTAGTTGTTCTGATACAACTAACAGAATGGGTGGCTGCCTTCTCAAGTGCAACTGTGCATGAGCACAGAACAAAGAACGTGCTGTCAGAAGTGGGAAGACAATGCCCAGCCTCTTGATGGAAGAAAATGGGAGAAGGACAGTGTAGATTTGGTCCTTGAGCTGCTGAGCAGTAATTTAGAAAGAACTCTATTTTAAGAGGAAAAATTTGAAATTAGTGGTAAAAGATGAATACAAACATGCTGTCCCACCCTCCTTCCCTTGACAATCCAATCTGGCTGAGATGAGAGGTGTAGTAACCCCGTAAGCTGGAGTGGGCACTGTCCCTCAGGGTGCACAAACACAAAACAGCATCTTTTCTTTCCTTGAAGACCTGATCCCTGGGCCAAGGGGGAGCCTGGACGTGTCTCTGCTTCTTTCACACTGCCCAGCTTAGTTCTGTTGATCCCAGCTGGGAAAGTCAGCAACATTTTGGGAAAGGTAGCTGGATCACCTCATCGGTGGAAGGAGAAAGGACACACAGCTCCCTTCCAAATGTAACTCTGGAGAGGAAAAAGTTTAAATAACTTGGCTAGTTTATTTCCTGACTAGTGGTAAAAGCTGTGGCATGGTTATGCATCAGTCAGAGGACCAGAAAACCATGTTACTTACTCAAAAGCCATATTTCTTAATTTAACATTTATTTTGATAGATATTCGTTTCTCAGACATGAGAGTTCACAGCATCAAGGCTCAGCATGAAGAGTTTTTTCTCTGAATTATGCTTTTCTCTCCCTTCCACAGTCATTCTTTTCTCCTTTCCATCTACCTCTATCCTAAAGAATCTCCAAGCACCCTTCTAATGCAATTCCAGGTATAGAGGATGAATGGCACTGAAGCCTAAAACTCTTCCTGGTTCAGGTTTAAATTCCCTAAAAGCTCCCCCTTTCCTTGGCTTGGTGAAAGACCAGGCTGTGGCAGCAGCTAGTCAACCCACAGAGAATAACAATAATAATATAAATGGCTTAGACCTGGGCTGTGACAAAGATGGGTGAAGATGAATCTATTTACAAAAAAAAAAAAATCCCAGAGTTCTTTGGTTCATGCAATATGTATCTTGCTTAAAAATATATAAATGTGCATTAACTCAACCAACTTTGTACTCACTTAGCAGAATTTTAATAAGACATGCTATATAAAACTGTTCTACACTTTTGCTGTCATTTAAGGATAATATACAGGTTTCATAAATGTTTCACTGTTTATTCCTTAAGGCAAGTACAGGTTGCACTTGTTCTTCAAGTACAAGTTGAATTTGTTTGTGCTACTAATAAAATAGATTCCAATAATAGATCATTGGTTTGCATGATAACATAGGAGGAGGAAAACCTCAGGATTTTCTGGTTTCTGATCTAAAAGGCTGATACTGTAGTTGGGAAACTGAAATTCACTTCAAAGTTTAGATTAAATTAACATTCTCTATTATATGATGCATTAGTTCCCTGTTTTTTCTAATAAAGTGCTTTTGCAAAGTACAAGATAGGAAGCCTGTGACTACCAGTCATCATCACAGATAAAATATTATGCCATGTTTGCAAGTAGTATCTTCTAGTAGATCAGCCAGTATTGTTGGAAAAATACATGATTCAAGATTTGGCTTCTCTGCTTTTATTTATTTAAAACTGTATCAGTTGACCTAATAGTAAATATTGTGTTCATAAACTTAGTCTTGCATATACCTTGAAGTCCTCATGGTTACTGTAAAAACCAGACATCCCATCTCAGAAATAAAAATATTAAAAAAAAGAAAATTGGAAAGAAGCCTTCTTATTGATTAACTTTGGTGAATAGAGTAAGATATCTTTCTGCTTCAGTGAAGTCATTCACATTTACCACTAATGAGTAAGTTGTTCTCAAAACATAAGCACAATCCATCAATAGGACAAAATACTTCCAGCATGTGGAAAGTTTTCATTCTCTTTTTTCTTGAAGAAAGCTGAGAGCTACTGTACAACAAGTAAATTATGCACCCTTATTAGGATCGTAATTTCTTTTTGTTATTGGGTTTTGCAAGCATACAGTGTAGACAAGATATGTACACTTCTGACAGCAGAGGAGGAAAAAAGTCAACTCCAGACTGCTATGACATAAGGAAATGGTGCTTATATTATCCTGCTGAAATTTTTCCTAGCAAGAATTTTGTATTTTTTTTTTTCCCCCAGGAGTCCACATGTATCTTGTCATTCCCACAGTGTCCATCTCTGCCTTCTTTTGATACCTGAAATTTGACTCTGTGCTAGCTTCTAGGCTAGAGGTGCTCACTTATGAATGCCAGAAAAAAATCTGAAGAATTTTAAAACTTTATCATTTTCTTCAGCATTGGCAGAAGAAAATGAAAATGAAAACAATTATTTAGATATTCACCATATAACAGGAGATCTCACAAGTTCAATCCTTGTAGAGCAAATAGGAATTCAATTTTCTAAGCTACAGTTTTGAAGGTTGCCAGCTGACTGTAGGCTCCTACGTAATCTACTGAATCTGTGTCTGTTTTCAAAAACTCTGATGTCCCTTTAAAATCCAGCCCCTATCTTCTTAAAGATGAATTTCAGAAATTTCTCTTTATATAAATGAGTGAAAAGCCTTGGAATTTGATCACAATACACATTAGGATGACCGAGGGTGATGAAGATTCCTAAGTCCTTTCTACAGTTCTTATAAGTGAGAACTAATTTAAATCTAACTAAACAAACCTCTGTTCATCATTTCTCAGAAAGATGACTAGCTGCTCTGGGATAGGAATGGGGTGTGAATGTAGCTCAAACAATGCCTTTTGCCAAGAGCTCTGGAGGCTGGGCAAGGTAGATAAAGATTTGGCATAACCTGAAATTTATCTCTGAACTGTGCTGAGATTAGGAGGAGAGAAGGCTCTGTGCTCTGGCCTTTTTAATCATACCTGAAGCAGGTTTTCAGTCAGCAAACAAAGTTTCCATATCTTAATACAGTCACAGAGGTACAAAAATAATTTTGTATCATGACACAGGGAAAGACAAAGTAGGAGAGATTCCACTGGAAGCGCCATACCGTCTCATTAAGATATTTTCCTGAAATAGTTAAACAGAACAATTCTGGAGGGAAAGGGGAGGTACCTGTGACTAAGATGAAAGAGTGAAGTGGCATCAGCATACAGCAAGATAATTCTAGCTATATTCAGGTCTAACTGAAAGCACTCCATGAAGAAGCTCATGAACGTGATGCTAGGACTGGAATGTTTATCTTCAGAGTGTTTAAATAAAAAGTCAGAGAAATGTGCAACTTCCATTTCCAAGCTGTGTTTTTTCAGACACTTGAAAAGATGCAAAAAATATTTAATGTTTTAGGCACATTCCCACAAACTTGTAACATTAAAAGTTCAAACACAATTTCTAAACTTATAGCGATGCATACAGAAAGAAGCATTTGTCATATAATTTGATATTTGTATAAAAGTAATTTTAAGGTTTGCTTGATAGTTGAAACATTATGAAAATTAAAATTGGTAACCTAAGTATTTCAGATTCAGACAAAATTGTGCCTTACAACTTCTTTGTTTATTTGAGCAAAGAAAACAATATTCTAAAATAAATAAAAAATGTCAGACAAACTTACCATGTGAAAATAAAGCTCAATGGAGCTTAAACATACACAGCAAAAACCAGACTATAAGAGTCTTAGTACCAATGTGGGAAAGTTCATTCAACAAGCTTAAAAGCTTTCTGCTAAATTTTGTACCCAGTTTGCAAGTTGATTGAAACCTAAGACTGTCATCACAAATAAAATTGTGAGCATGTGCATCTTCAAAGAGAAATTCTTCTTGACACTTTTCAGGTCATTTAAACATAAAGATGTTTAACATAAACATAAGCAATGGGTTTTTTCTTCTTTGCAGAGGCCTAGATTATGAAAAATAGTCAAGTCAAAAGAGTCCATATTTTTCACCTACCTCCTTCACATTTCAGTGATACATGGTCACATTTCTAATATATATCCATAAACCTTCTTTTCAAAGCTTCTAATTGTCCTGGAGGATGATTAAATACATTAGTCAGAGAGCTCTTCTGTAACTGTTTCAACTACTGTCCTTGGGCAGTGAGACTTTTGGTTTGCCTACCACCTGAAGGTTAATACATGTTGACTCATTCTAAAGTCCAAATGCAGCCTTGTTAATTGGAATGGCTTTGAAGAAAAACATTTTGTTTTTCAAATAAAAACAGAAGTTTAAAAGGAAGGAAAGCAAAACAATTTTTTTTTAAAAAAAATAAAAATTAATAACTAAAAAATAAAAAAACTGACAAAAATCAATATGAAAATGGATAAAAGCTCACCCAAATTTGCTGGCAAACAGCTCAAAAGAGAGAATTTAAAAAAAAAACAGCAGTAGAGCTGAGGAACCTAAAGAGTGCATATCTTCCACTGAACCCTGGGGCAGAATTGGGCATGCAGAGGCAGATACTGTGTCACTTGCTAACATAGCTTTTAATTATTAATCACAATACCTATCTGGGTTCATCTTGATCCTGAAGTTAGTATGGAAGGGAAATACCCAGCTCTCTCCCCTAGCCTTTTTCAAAACTGAAAGCTGTAGAGAGGAAATGGTTTCCATTAATAACTTCTCGTGGCAGCATACCAAATGATTGCTGTGTGTATGAGAAAGGAGAGGGTGTCTGATGCACAGGGCTGGTTTTCACTGCTGTCAGGTATTGTCACAGTTAGCTGTGCTCTCCTGACCCATAGTGCAAAATGGATTTTCCAGCTCCTGATGTGTATGTATAGCTAAGCCTGGAACTTCTTATCATTGTGCCAGCTCAATGGCAGAATGCAGGTAAAAGTCACATATTTTGACAGCTTCTAGAAGTGGCAGTGTGCAGGTGTGAGCACACAGCCCCCATCATGGGACTGGCCATGCACTAAGGGCCTGCAATCAGTAATCTGCAGAAGGAAGTCTAACGTTACGCTGACTGGGAGAGTTATGGTGAAATCACTGGATTCCTGTGATAAGAATGTGCATCTTAATGGATAACATGATACCACATAATTCTCTTTCTTGCTATCTGAATATGAAGAAAGAATGAATATTTAGTTACAATGGCATAGATAATCCCTTTTGGGCAGTGTTGTGTTCCTTTGCACACGTGACTTGTTCCCTTGTGAGCAGAGTGTGCTGCTCTGGCAGCTTCAGCCCTAAGTGTAGCTCTGGCAGGGACACTCTGACTTTTCCTGTCTTTTCCATTAGGTTTCTCATTTCCCACCCTACCTGTGGGACAGACTTTTAGGCAAGTGTTTTGTTTCATGTTGTACCATTATATTATACTTTAAAGATGTATAGAGAGGTTTCTTTTTGTCACACTTCATAAAATGTGAGATGATGTTCCATACCTAAGATTGTTATCATTTTTTGAAACAAGTAAATTAATAGCAAGATAATTATAGAAAAGGTGTAAAAATGCATAAGTGTTTTAAAATATACTATTGATCAACTGGAGTTTGGCAGATTAAATAGCAAAACTGAAATGCCTTTTCATGTCTTAGTCTTAACCCTTATCATTTATCGAAACAAAACCAGAAAGCCTTATAAACAACAAATGAGGTAGTGATCATTTTATAACTGCATCAAGGGGTTTGCAGCATGACTAATTTAAATGACAGGAAGATAAGATTTCAATATTTTCAGGAATTTTTTCTTTCATGAAAACATGCAGAAACCTTCCAGTCATTTTGTTAAGTGAAAAAGGTAAAATCTTCTGCTAGGTCCTGCTGAATAATTGCTGCTCTGTAAAAGCCATGCAAGCAAGCAACAATCTGTTCCTGTGTAATGTGTTCCACTCAATGTATGCCAGAGGTGCATGTCTGTCTGTACAGATGTGCAACTGGATTTGCAGACCAAGATGATGAACTGAGTACTTTTTCTAGAGTGACAACAACAAAACAGATCATTATTCCATTAATCACAGAACCAGAAGGTCTGTTACTGTAGTCTTCAGGAAGAAGACCTTTGTTCTTTCCTAACAAGTTCTTTGAACTAAAATGACTGAAAAAAATGGCCAGAAGTTAAAAGGTCAGATGCTGAGCAGGAACAAGGGGGACAATCCATTCAAATAAACCCCAAACAAAACTAAACCAAAACCCAAAAGGCAGAATTAAAAAGAGTGCAGTGGATAATATACACAAATATGCACAAGTGCAAGTAGTCCACACATTACAGCACAGAACAAGCAGCTATAGGTATGGTTTTTGTTACGGTGAATCCTCTGAGAGCCCTCTGGCTGTGTAGGCTGAGTGGCCATCAGCACCTCCGCATTCAGACTCATAGATGTACAGAAAGGAGCAACACAACGCCTTAAACACAAACAAATTCCTCATGACTGGTCATGTAAGTGCCACAAAGAGCCCAAGAAATTAAGTCCATGATCAAAATCAAAGTTCTCAAAGCCTTCAGTGAGTTGCTGCCAGAGTTCACAGCTTTTAAATACCTACATCTGTGCCACTAATGCACTTTAAAAGCATCTATACTTCTACTTACTAAGGGTTCTGTTCACATTCATGCAAGTCCTGACAAGGCTCAGATGTTTAATCATAGGAATTGGTAGATGTATTCTTTTTTCTTCTTAATCCTCCAACAATGACTCAGCCTATTCACATCCCTAAATCAGAATCCTGAGAGGATGTAGGCATCTTTCAAAAAATGCAAAATAATTCTAAGATGTTTTTCTGTCCTCAGAATTTCTTGCTCACAGTCTGTCTTGTGGGTATTGTGGATTCCTCTCTGAGACATTTTGGATTTCTATGGGTAAACTGGATTCTGCTCAGGAGCTGAGTGGCTTGGAGTCTTGAGGGCAGTTTTAGAGAACAGGGCAGAATAAATGTCTAATGCCCAGCAGAAACAGGACTTGACATAAAGACAGCAGAACTTGTGCCAAGGGAAGAAATAAAAGAACGATGCCTATGGAAAATCAAAAGTCAGTATCAGGGTTCAGGTAAGAATCCAGAGGGCTTTGGGGTTCAGGTTTCACTTGGATACAGAAGCTTTATCTCTTCATGGCCAGTACTAAAACAAAACATTTGGCTGAGGAAATGGATCACTACAGGAAGCAAAATGGATGAAAAGTCCCTGCTCCGTGGAATTACTCTATGACTTTGGTTCAGTCCTCCAAAACTACCCTGTCCTAGCACTACTTCTGAACATCATAAAGATCCATGCTGTTCTTGGTACATTTTATCTTCACAAAAATCTGGCTATCAAACAATAATGAGCTCTCTTGACATTGGAAACTATCTTTATGTTCTGAGCTAGATCCTGCCTGCATTTTTTAGCATTATTCTACTGACTTACTGGTGCTTTATTAATTTAATCAAAATGGAATTTTTTTCTTTTAGTTTAGAAATACATATCTTCTGATAATATCTACATGCACACGATTTTGTAAAGGATCGAGTCAGTTTACTTGAAATTAGCTGTATATTTGTTGTCCACTCTGCACACTAGAATTTAAAAAGTACATGAAAATATGAAAATACATGAAAATATGAAAATACATGAAAATAAATGAAAATTGTTATTTAAGTCAAAAAATATATTTAATTTATTAAAGCAACATACACAAATATGAATGCCAAAGTTTAGCAGAAGACAGAGACAATTAATGAGATTAAAGAAGTCAGCCCCTCTATATGTGAATTCACAGAATATATTTGAAGATCACAGCTTTCATACCTTGTGAAGTTTCTTTGTCAGGTTACAAAAATGTGGTGCAATACCCAAAGGCACCTAGAGACCAGCTTTGACAGTCAGCACAGTCTCAGAGAGAGAAGTACACAAATATAACTTTTGAAAATAGAATCTTGTTTCTTCTGACCTGCCTGAATGATACACTTGTGAGCTTTCTTCATTTGGAGGTTTTGTGATATAGACAAATCATCATTTGTTTTGAGGTAGCAAAGCTGAAAATTAAAAGTTTTTAATATTACTAAATGGATCACATACATTTTAGGAAGTATTAATTACCTCTTCTGAATGATAATATATTGGGGAAAAACCCTCACTTTCAACTGGTTGTTGTTGTCTTGCAAACTTGGTTTTTCTAGGACTCAATAGCCATACTGAATTTAAATGAGATATTTTATTTCTAATTTGGATACTGGCAAGCAAAATAATACATCATAATGCATTTATCTGAAATTAATTAACTTTGACTTAAAATGTACTGAAGACACTTTAGAAAATAATTAGTATATTTAAAACATTTTGAAAAGGAAGACCTCTCACCTAATGAGCTTTCATAGTATGCTATGAGTGATAAAATACGGCTGCTCTTTAAAATAAGGTTAAATACTATAGGGCAGAAAAAAAGAAAAGGCAGTAACCCACCTAGCAGAATGATATAAGGAAGAACAAAGGTAGAACTGCTAAATCAGGCTCTTTACCTTTATAACATCCCCTCTGAAACTAAGCTTCTCCTTCTGTTTGCTATCATATTCATTTCAGAAATCAACATTCACAGAACACAGAAAAATTTGGATTTCAGCATATGAATCATGAATATTTAATTTTCATTTTTCATGTTTTTTTCAAGAACTCTTGACAATTATTTCACAAGATGGATTTTTCCCTAAGTGAAAACAAAAGTCTGCAACAGCTGAAATTGGATATTTGATAAGACAACTGCTGACAGAAACGTTTGGGGATTCTGCTGTGCAGAAGCTTTAGACATGCCATTTCTCAGTTGTGATTCTGCATTCACTAAAAAGACAATTTGCAACATATGTGTAGCAAGACCTATAGAGTCACATAATTTACCCATGTGTAGGTACCAAAGTTGAGTAAGACATAACCCCAAACCTCTATTCAGGTACAGCTCCCGCAATGTACGTTTTTGTGCCCTGAGATGTGGAAGATGGGCCCAGACATGGATTGGTTAAGGATGGGTGAAAAGCCTGCAGCTCCTTGACATGACACACTGTCTCACTGCTCCAGCACAGCCAGAGTTAGCACAAAATCATATGTAGGGCAAAACACCTTGACAGAGAAGATGCTGTCCATACAGAAAGCCCTGCAGCAGAGCCTTCTGCTTTGAACTGAGCAGTATTTCATCACCCAGAACCTCACTTCGGCAATTTACCCATTCTCTAGAATATATTTATAGTGGTAATTTTATTAAAGACTGAGTTCTGTGTCAGCTTCTAGGGATGTGCAGCAAATGTGAACTGAAAATCCATCCTTTTGGCTTTGGAAGCTCTGGTGAGATATTAAGAGAAGTTAAAGAACATAGGAGTTGAATAGACAGCCTCCGTTTTGATGCACTGTTATAAAATACATCTTGAATTACAGGCTAAGTTTTTGGTTTAGGCTTTCTGCAGCTTAAAATTGGCACTAAAGGGCTATAAAACTATATTAAAGCTGATTTAGATGAAGCACTTTTATAACAATCTCAGTTTTGGGTTAGCATGAGTAGAAATAAACCTATCTCTCAGTTCTTTCTTTCTGAAGCACTAAGCACTAAGGCATAAGAAGGTGGGCTCACAGCTGCAGAGGAGGCAGGTCAGCAGCGATCCTCTGCTGCTCCTAAAAAGGCATGTTGTTTATGAAGCTCACAAGTTCATCAGATCTCATTCTGGGGCCCTTGAGGTATTGTATCACAAAGCAGTGTGTTAGAGTAAATCAATATTGCCCCACTCCATCTAATATATAAATAAGGGAAGTAACAACCATTGCAGACATATGGCTTGGTCTTCTGCCTGATGCAGGCTGAGAGCTCCCTTGAAAATTTAATGTCTCCGTGAGTCTTTCATCAAAAAATACTGTAAAACTACGTCAGGCCTCCATTTGGCCCAATACACTGTTATTTATTTCTGCTAAAGTAATGCCTTGTAATTGCAACTGGGATAAAGTGTCAGGCAATGCACAGAAGGGCTTGAGTCATCTCACCTAACTTTATCTATCCATAGCTTAATATCTGGTTTAAAGTGTTGTCATCAGGAAGAGGTAGTGAGAATAATGTTCAGAGAGCAATTAATATTATTCCAGTCTTAGGCAAGGAAGATGATTCATCCCCTGAAGTGTCTCTCTCTCTTTCTCTTTATTAAATGTACAGAGGAGACTGGAAAACTAACTGAAATGAGGCTCTTACTTTTCTAAGGCTACTGTATGATAAAATGAGTCTCATCTTATTGCCTGTAAAACTTACAGTCTAAATGAAGTAGACCACAGACAGGAAGGAGAGTAATTAGACTGTTATTACTGATAAGAACTGATTTCCCTAGAATAAGACAATGTCTTTGCAAGGTGAGTCTTCCCAGGATCCTTTGGCCCTTTCATCACTTTTTTTTCAGGAAATGTCATACAGTAATGTCTAACAAACACAGAAAAAGAGTCCTTCCATTTGTCACCTCCACAGCTAGGTAGTAAGATGGAGAGTTAGCTTTCACAGACATTTTTACACAGTTTCAAATATAACTTGTTCCTTTCCAGGTAAAATTGGTGGAACAGAATGAACTATAGTAACTTGATAAGTTTATTGCAGTGTTGTTAAACCTTTACTATTACTATGTAGGATTTTCTAAGTCTCAAAAATTATTTCCAAAAGGCAGTTCCAGCTACATTGGAAGGAAAAAGACAGTTAATCCTCTCGACTCTCTGCTTTCTCATAGAATACTTAAATTTTAAAACACATTTTTTACTATGTGGGGCAATTTCAGTCTCAAAGCCTCACCTGGAGCTTACTAAAAGAAAACTAAAAAAAAAAAATAATTGAAAATATGCAAATTTATTTCACTGACTCCTCAAGAAGACTCCATATGTTTTCAAAAATTGATTGTGTTTTTTTTAATATGAACAATCACATAACTAAGAGGGGAAAAATTTCCTAAATTGTTGCCTGGCTGCATAAGGCACAATTTATCATTGAAATAAAGCCTAATAAACAATAAAAAAATGCATGGAACTACTTCTCCCTGTAACATCAGACACCTTTGCCAGACAACACAAATTTCTTTATAGGATGTTAGGGAAATTTAATACTGTTGCTGAATGTGTCATCAAACTACGTTTTCAGGATTGAAAAATAGAAGATTGAAAAAAGAATGCTGAGAAGTATTCATAGAAACATGAAAAAAACAAAATTGCTTTATTCACCCATGAAGGTGTCTTATCAGTCAGAATGTGTGCTGAAGATATAACTTCATTTATAAAAACAAACAACTTGTAAACAAAGATAGAGAAATGTTATCAAATGAATGATAATATTGTATAAATCAATTGTGCGTCCTCGCCTGGAATATCATGTTCAACAAAAGAAGCTGTAGCAGAAATAAATGGACTTGTGTGGAATATGAATGAAAAATGATACTGAAAACATAGATTTTGGTGCATGAGAAAAGAATGTGTAATAGAAAGATACACAAACAAACCCACAAACAGACAACTTCTTACTGAAAATACAAATCACTTTCTGGCTTACATAAAACAGGAATTTCCTCCAGCTGTACTTATATTACTGCAGCATTTGTTTTCCTCAAATTGTTTAGTCATGTAATTAATGTAATTCAAGACTTCTTGTAAGGGAAGGAATGGGAATAAAATACATAAACAACAAAAAGTCAAGCAAATGTGATTGAATATTTAGGTTGCTAATTTTTAACAGCAACATAGCTTCACCAAGATATTTAAGAACTGTCTGTGTAGTTCATAGTTTACAGGAAGTGTTGTCCAACTCTTTTTGGCCTTAGAGGTCTGGCCCTCAGTGAAAGCTTATTTTGTCATTTCTGGAACAAAGCTGAGTGCATGTGAGAGGTCTCTGGTAGCAGGAAAACCCATTAAGGAGTATGAAATCAGATCATTTCAGTGCTGTTCTCATGGTGTCTCATATTTGAGCATACAAAATGGTGCAATGTGTTTGAGCTTATCTTGGTTTGCTAATATTGGCCAAATAAGTATCTGGGTATGGAAATATCAGCTTTCATTGCCTTCATCAAACTACAGCCCAAGGGTGGTTTGGGGAATGCAGGGAGGAATCCATTACAGTCTTTTGCACGTCCCTTCCCTCAGAACCTGTGACTCACAGCTCTTGTTTTTATTTTCTCCTTCACAGCAGCCAATTTATAGATAGGCGACCTCTGACCCAAATGAAAGCAACTATTTCTAGCTGTTGATGGCATTTAGCCACAGTCTTATGATGTTTCCCTCAGGCAAGAAGTCTCACAGCTCTGTAGTAAACACTGGTGCTTCTCCTCCAAGCTCTTTGGCTCTTGCTTACCTGCCCTGGAGCTGCCGGGGGGATCCCGGGCTCCCTCCTCCCACAGCTGATGGAGCCGGGCCGTGACACAGCCCTGGGGACAGCAGCCAGCCCGCAGAGCACATGGCAGAACCGGTGGGACAGTCCAGAGGCACCCACAGACTGCTCGGGGCTGCTGCTGGACACCTTTCTCCAGGCGGGTCCTGCCTTCCCTGGGACACAGCCCGGCGCCAAGGCTGGCACACCTGGCACAGCTGGAACACCTGGCACATCTGGCACAGCTGGAACACCTGGTATACCTGGCACACCTGGCACACCTGGCACAGCTGGAACACCTGGCATACCTGGCATACCTGGCACACCTGGCATACCTGGCACACCTGGAACACCTGGCACACCTGGAACACCTAGCATGCCTGACACAGCTGGAACACCTGGCCAGGACAGGCTGTGCTCTGGATCACAGCGAGTTACCGCAGGAGCAGGCACGGCGAGGATCAGCCCTGCTGGGACAGTGTTGTTAGAGGACACCAAGTATGGGGGAACACCAAGAGTGGGGGTTCTGAATATCACAAGCAGTTATAGGTTTCAGGAGGCAAAAAGCCTTTATTTCAGGGTTTTCAACCCTTTTTATGAGGTGTTCTGATACAGGTTATCCTGATTGGTACAAGGAACAACACCTCCCTCATCCCATTTGTGGGACAAGAGAAAAACACTGTCAGAACATCTGTGTCTTGTTTTGGGAAACCAAACCTTATTATTACACAACAGTCTGAGAGAGAGAACAGTTCCCAAAAGACTTTCCCTTGGGAACAATCAGCCCCTGAGAGCTTGAAATTCTCTCAGGTTCAGAAAATCATGTCCTTGGGACAGGGGTGTTCCTTGTCCCCAGGGAGGTGCAGACACGTACCTGTGCCTGTGCACACACACATTGTGCATGTTCAAAAGCGGGGTCTGGAAAGGATAACTCTGTTCTCAACCTCCTCTCACAAACCACCAAAAAAAGTGGGTTAGGAGAGCTAAGAAATCACAGCAACACACAGGTTTTAGTGGAGGTTTTCTTTAAGGGCTGGAGATTCAGTATTTCACTTAGGAATTTTTTGAGTGAAATAAAACTTTCTATTTTATTTTAAAAATAGGGATAAAACTCCCATGCTTTAGATCAAGCAAAATTTCATCCAAAAATGGCAGGGCTGGCTCCCCCTTATTACAGCACTTAGAACACTGCAGTACAGTTTGTGAGCTCAGAGGAAAATCTGGAAGGAAAACCACTCTCTCTGAACTACATTTATTATTATTATTATTATTATTATTATTATTATTATTATTACTACTACTACTACTGCTACTATTGCTTTGTTGTTTTGTGTCTCTGTTCAACCTAAAGAAAAATCCCCAGCATTCTTGGAAATTTCCTAATTTGTTTAACTCTCCTGTCACACTGGAACACATGGATCCCTCTCTTTCTCTCCCCATCCTAACTAAATTAAACTTTTTAGTACTTTTATTTAACTAATTTCTGAGGACTGAGTGTTTGACTTATCTTCAAAGCTGTTAATAGATCTAGATCTAGATCTAAATCTTCCCACCATGATGGGGGGTATTGTTTAAATATGAACTTTTAAAAGCAAAAAATCTCAATCTTTTTTCTAATATTTTTAATAGATTTAAAAGAAAAAAATGTTCTTTTGGCTAAAGTACGCACTTTTTTAAAATTTGATTTTTCTTTACTTTTCTCTTTTTAAAAACAAAACAAGAAGGAAGAGAAGGGGGTCATAAGAGAAAACAGCAACTATAAAGTCATATATATAGAAACATTTCAAAATATATTTTAAAATAAAACCTTGGTAATATTGATGAAAAACAAAAGGAATGTCTGCCTTCATTATTTCTGCAAATTAATAATTGAATTTTCTGTAGATCTTAACCGAATTTTAAATCGATACTGGGGATCCTTTCTTATTTCTTCTTGGTTTTAGTATGCTGTGTTAGGAAGAGGGCATCAATTGACCATTAGTTAACTGTTTCCACCCCAGCACAAAACTAGGGGAAACTTGTTTAAAGTTTCTTTTGAAAGAAATTCAGAAAGTATTTTGATAGCCCTTGAGTATTCTATCCAGCCTTTATCAATAACAGAACATCTGCATTTTCCACTCAAAATTACCTTGTTCCATTTTTTTCCCCCCAGTGTTCTAAGACAGCAATCCATGTTTTTCATCAGACCTGACTTATCCACATGCCAAGCTGTCCAGCTCTCTTTTAAAAACTGATTTGCTGGACTGCAAGATGATAAACACCTATATAAATTCAATTTGCATCTGGTAATACCCTTTGATTTTTAGAAAGAACATGTTTCGTCTCATGTTGTAGTCTCATAATTCAGTAGCTGCCTGCCTTTGGCCAGCCACAAGAGTTTTCGGCTGGTTGGATTTTTTTAGCAAGGTTTGGAAATGGATGTGAGTAAGAAAGGACTTCTGTCTCTTCATCTGCTGGTCCCACTCTTTTTGTAAAATAAAGGCCATCTGGATTTTATTTTGCACTGAAGAATGTACAGCATGTACAGAATTTTTTTCCATGTGAGAGACAGCATTCACTTCCAACTGCCTGGATTTTAAGCCTGAAAATGTTTGTGGCAAAATACCTGGCTTCAAGCACTGCTTTCTAAAAACAAGTGTGAGCTAAGCCTGATCTTGTGGGTGAGGAGGAGGATGTTGGAGAGCCTGAGAGTTTTGAGTAACCCATTCTCAGACATTAAAGTACTGCCCTGAACTTCACGTGGCCCATCTTAATGACATTTCAAATCCCATGGCCCTGTAGAAGTTCTGGTGAAAACAGATCAAAACCTTAAATAAGACATGTAACAGCTTTAAGCTGGGGGAAGGGAAAAAACAAAACAAAACAAAACCAATAAAAAGCAGCTGAAAAGGAACTTGAGGAAAGCATAAATTTAGCCTGTGGTGTACTATGTACTCAATGTGTGCTGGCAGAGAGGGTGGGGTTTGTTATTGTGAACTTCTCTGCGTTGCAATAACAACTCTCTCAGCAACTGCTGCCCGTGCAATCATCACCATCATCATCATCACCATCATCATCATCATCATCATCATCATCATTCAGAAGGAACACCTGGTCTCTGTGGGGATATCGTGGGTATAATGTAGATATGAGACATCTTTGCACCTGAATTATGATATGTATATACTAAAGAGAACTTGGTTTTAAGGTTGATGGTGGCTTATATGGAAGGTAATGCCTCTTCTAGGAGCATGGCAAGGCTGAAATGAGTAAGAAGGGACTCATGGTCATGTTATGCCCCTTCATCCCCAGCATGGAAGGCTTTGAGGTACAAAGAGCCCAGTCCCATAATGGCTTCACTGAGCCAGCCTCTGCATTTCCTAATTTTCCTACGGAAAATGTATCTGCCAATACAAAAGAGTACCTCATTACTCCCCTCTGGGGACAGGGCAAAATTCCATAATCCTCAAACTGAATCTAAAAACAAACTGCAAGATTTTCCCATATTCTGTGAAGTAAGGGGCCAAGCTATGCTGGAAGACCCAAGCAGGAGGCCCAGGCTCAGTATGGAAGATTGATGTACAGCTAAATCTGGCTTGGGCATTTGCACCCAAACTTATCACTAAAATAAAGCACTGCTTGCAAGTGGGAGGAGGGAGGGATGGTTTGACACTTTTCCATTCTCTCTTGAGCTATTTCAGCTCTATTAAGCTAATGAAAATCAAAAAAGGAAAAAGAGAGTTCAAAAAAAATGCAGTTCAAAATGAAGCATTTCAGAGGTGGAGTAACAATTTCTAAGATATGCTGTGCATATTCGCACAGTCCTGAGGAGAAACTCCCAAAGCAGCAGCGTAGAAGAACTAAATGTGGCAGGCTGAACTCTCCTACGCTCATTCCTACTCCTGCTCTGTGTATCTGTAAGATAGACACAACACTTTTTTCTGCTAGTTGCAGCCATTTGAAATCTAATTGTTTGGTTTGCACTGAATGTTTAGGTTTGTCCCTATAATCAAGAGCAAACAAAAGGCACCTCTGTAGGGGGATTCTGAGACAGGTGTCCGAACAAGACGGGGTCTGGTGCTGTCTGGACATCATCCATAATGGAAATCTTGGCAACTGGCAAGCCGAGTTGTTGAAATGCTCAGGAGGCTTCTGTCACAAAGATACACACAGGATGCTGGACTCACAAAAGAGTTCAGGAAGCTCAGCTGTTGTTGATTATAAGATTTCTTTTGCTTTTCTCAAGTGTATATGAGCCAACAGATTTAAAGCCTCTTTGTTTTCCTTCAGCCACCACCTAATGGTACATTGCTGACATTCATGCTTCACACTCTGTTCGCATAACTTGTTTTTCAAACTGCATCACTTGTTAAGATTGGGTTCACCTTCCCTCAGTCCCAGACAGAATGGAAAAAACTCTCCCTGTACAGCACATTTCCATTTCTCCCAGATTATTCCATTTATTAATAATTCCATTATTTAATGTTATCAGCCATTGAATATCTGTTTTATCTCTCACACATATAATCACAATTGTTACCAGACTACATATTTTAAAAGTATGTTTGATCTGTCCCCTGTGATGTGTTTCACAAAATCACTGCCAAAAAATACTAAGGGAGTTTGTGGGAAGCTACAAAAAGTTCAGCCTGCACAGTCTGCTTCATTAGGTCTAAGATTATATTTTGATTCTAAACTCAAACAGTGCTCACTGAAATGCCATCAATCAAGATAACAAATGAATTTTTATATGCCATATGTTCTTCAAGTGAAATTTTAATGAGATATTAAAATGTGCTTTAAAGCTCAGGTTATACACAAATATCTTAATGTTAAATATGTCAGTGTTATACAAAATATTTGACGAAGTCAAACACCTAAGTAAGAGTTTATAGGTTGCATTAATGGGAAATGTCTTTTAAGCCTAAATAGACCCGTTCCTCTGAATAGACTTATTCTTTTGTAGAAGCCACCTCTTTTAACAGTAAACTTGCCCCTTTTAGTAGTAAGCATCAACTTGCCAACGACTAAGCTAGTAGAGATTCCTGCTTTTTTTGTGAAGTTACATGCATTATGTTGAATTTTATAGATTCGTCAGCATATCACTTTTGTCTTATCCAGTAGCTTCTGCTTTAGACAGGAACATTTTAGAGGTGATCTTCTGTATTTCATAGATAAAATTGCCCTTTAATCTTATAGAAACCTCTTCATTTTCTTCTTATCTTTGAGCCTAGCCATAGTATTAACTATTCATTGCCTATTTCAAAACTGCTGTTATTTATCCATTTGGGGTTATCATAAGCTATAAAATGTTGAGCTGCTGTCATCTCACAGGGCTCCCTTTCCAGTCTTTGTTAAGGCTGATGGCCAGGTCTTCTGGTTATATTAGAGCTCGCAGGTGTTGTTCATGCAGCAAGCAGAGCTTGCACAGCACCCCATGTCCTGCTTCCAGCCACAAAGGGGGTTTAATGGGGATCCCACAGGTCCTTCAATTGCCCAGAAGGAGGCAACTGTTCTCATCTTTCTCCCTCTTGTTGTAAGCCCCAGCTGTGGGAATAGAACAGCACCCTTTTACATCAGCAGATTTGCTGATGACACCAAGCTGAGTGGTGTGGTTGCCACACCTGAAGGATGGGATGACACCAGAGGGACCTGGACAAGCTGGAGAAATGGGTCTGTGGGAATCTCATGAGGTTATACAAGACCAAGTGCAAGGTGCTGCACCTGGGTCAGGGCAACCCCTGGTACCAATGCAGGCTGGGGGATGAAGAGATGGAGAGCAGCCCTGGGAGAAGGACTTGGGGTGCAGGTGGGTGAGAGGCTGGACACGAGCCAGCCATGGGCACTCCCAGCCCAGAACACCAAACGTGTCCTGGGCTGCATCCAAAGCAGCGTGGGCAGCAGGGCCAGGGAGGGGATTCTGCCCCTCTGCTCTGCTCAGACCCCACTGCAGGGCTGCATCAGCTCTGGGGTCCCAGCACAGGAAGGACATGGACATGGCTGGGGCTCTTCTGTGAGGAAAGACTAAGAGAACTGAGATTGTTCAGCCTGGAAAAGAGGAGGCTTTGGGGTGACAAAATTGTGGCACTCCAGTACCTGAAGAGAGCCTAGAAGAAAGATGGAGAAGGAGTTTTTATTAAAGAACATGTAGTGACAGGACTACAGAGGGAATAGCTTCAAGTTGAAAGACAACAGGTTTAAATTTGGAAGAAATTCTCCACTGTGAGAGTAAGGAGGCACTGGAACAGGTTGGCCAAAGAAGCTGTGGGTGCTCCATTCCTGGGAAGGAGTGTTTGAGATCAGGCTGGATGGGATTTTGAGCAACCTGGTCTAATGGCAGGTGTCGCTGCCCATGTCAGGGGTGATGGATCTTTAACGTTCTTTCCAACCCAAGCCTTGATTCTATGATCTTACAAATCTATGATTCTACAGCCTGTAGAAGTCATATGAATCACTGAATTGCAAGATGTGCAGCTCTTGCACAAATTTTCTTACATGTTCTTAAAAGACCTCAAACAATACTAGAAGTAAAGCTAAGTAGGAATTTGTTTCTTTATGTAAAAATTTTATACTTTTTAGAATCAGAAAATTCAGGAGCCAATTCAGTGAAGCTTTACCAGGAAAACAAACTCTTAGATTCAAGCTGAAATTTCAAGTGGGGAATGAAGGGACGAGAGAGACTGAAATAATTTTTACTGAAATAAAAGACAACTTGGTGTCAGGGCATCCCAGTTTTTATCTGCAGTCTGAATCATGGAAAATGTGCCTTTCTTCTTGATTTGAGGATTATTTTCTTGGTTTGATTTAGTTTAAGGTGGGTAAGGGGAATTTTTTGTTTTTTTCACTGAAAACCTGCATTTAGTCAAGATTTTTTACTAAAGCATGATAGAAAAAAAATAAAATAAAAAAGAAAGTAAAGAACCCCCTTGTACTGGAAAGTTTCATGGCATGTGAAAATTATTTCCTGCTTAGCCTGAATAGTAAAACCTGGAAAAATCTCCACAGCTGTTCTTGAGTGTCTCCCTGGTGCTGGGAGTTAAACACATCAGAGGGAAAGGAACGCAGCATGAGTAACATGATGAATATTCATGTCCTGGATGTGGGTCTTGGAGTCAGCAGAAGTAAGTTTATGCCAGATGTGATGGCTCAGCCCAGACGAAGGAGGCTTTCAAAGAATCCTGTGGAAAATCTGTTGTGCTCCTACTGACTGATAGATCTCATACCTCTTCCAGCTGATGACTCAATGAAACGATTTTTACTTTAAATTTACAAAGAGCACAACTGGGTTTAGCGTATGTGTGCAAGCTCGTAGATGTGAATGAAAACAAGCAGAGAGCCCAAAAAAATTATTTTTCATTCTTTGAGTGACTCTGAGGTGCTTTAGACATTTATGATGATTTTTTTTTCTTTGGTACTAACACAGCTAGTGCTATTGGCAACCTCTAAATTCAAAACAAGTCTTTACCTGCTTTCTTCACTACATCCTTGTTATTTATTGTTAACCTGTGAGGGCTTTCAAGCCAATAAGACAGAATTTTAGTGAGTGTGGAAACAGCCCTGTTGGCTGACCTCAAGCAGCTTCCACATCTTAATGTGCACAAAGACAGCCCTGAGCAGGGCTGGCAGCTCTTGAAACTGCAGAGCCTCCTCAGCTTTGCCTGGTGGAGCTCTGCCTTTCCCCTCTGCTAATCATTTCCTGCTCCCTCCACCCCCTTCCAAGTGTGTGGGCCCAGAAAGTACTGGCAGTCCCTCGGTTCATTGTATGTCTGGGCTACATATTATTTACATTACGGTAGTTGCAAATGGCTCCAGTTGGGACCAGAGCTTGTTTCTTTTCTTTTGTTTGTTTTCTCCTGAAATATTGAACAAATAAGAACGAAAAGTTTTTGGTCTAAACAGATCACAATTGTGAGCTATGAGAGTGGCTATGACAAAAAGATCCTGTGAAAAAGCAGGGAAGACAAAAATGAGAGAGCAAGTGACAAAGTACAAGTTTGGCTTTGATCTCACACCTGTTTCTAATAGTTTTTTTAAACACATTTCTTAATTTTTAGCATGCTAAGCCACTATTTCTTATGAACTGATACCAACAATAATGCTAGAATGGTTTGATGTGTGACACCATGAACTGCAAACAGAATTGAGAACCATACTTCACCTAAAAGTGCTGCCCATCACATTATTTTTCTTACTCTTTCACAATTGAAAGAAAAACATTTGAGGAACTTATTCTGTGACCTGTAAAAATGATCTCATGTGTTAACTATCCCATGCACTTTAGCCACATGGAGATAATGAAAGAAGCCAAAAGAGATCCTGTTAGAGAAATTACCTTTATGATCTGCCCTCATAATCCTTTCAGTCACAAATAAAGGATCAGAAAAATAAAAATATGCTCCAAAATTTAGTGTATGGTGAAAAATTGGTATCTCAATAAAGACCTTGATTTCCCCAATACAATATTCTACTTTGTAGCTGTAGCAATGCAGTCCAGCCTGGAAAAGCAGGGAATGTATCATTGTACATACGCTTTGCTCACCTTACTGGGATTGCTTTAGGATAAACTGAGCAACACTTCTAAGAACCCACTGGTCACTTTGGATAACAGGATCAGAAGAGGAACAAAGAAAGTATAGTGCCTCAATTAGCTGAAAACTTTGTATGTGTATAGGCACTGCAAGAAAAAAGAAAAGTTATACTCTCACAACATGATTAAAATACATTTTTTTCCTGATATAATAAAGACTTACTGGGTTATATTAATATGCTAAAATTTTACTAGAAGGAATATCAATTAAAGACAATGTGGAGGAAATAGGGAAGGGCGATTTAAAATCACCACATTAACCTGATGAAAAAAGGTTAGCAATGCAAAGGGGAACAAATTTGGGGACTACAGTGAAGGAGGAGGTAGATCACCACAAATACCTATCATGAGGATGAAGCTTTATGTAAGCAGCCCATCTAAAATACAGGGTCTGCTTGGGGGATTTTAGTCACCCCCTCTGTCATTGGAAAAATAAATCAGCATGATATGGAAAAGTGGTAATTCTGGATGTGCTGTAAGCAGCAAGAAGGAAGAATTCAAGGAAAGGAAGGATGGCATAGAGGAGAATAAAATGTAGACAAATTAGGTGAAAATCATTGTAAAATTGTTAGGTTCATGATCTTTAGAAAATAAGGGATGGGAGTAGAAAAATGCCAATGAAATTCAAGACACAGTCTTCATACATTCAGAGACTGGAAGATAAAACCACCAAAGAGACAAGAAACAACAACCACAATGAACCACAACCAAACAACAAGAATACATCAGAAGAAGCATTACTTTCCTTAACAGGAGGGACTTGGGCATGAGCTATCTCAGTATGGAGAGAGAATGACAAGCCTAGATGAGACCTGCTGGTTAAAATCACAGTTTTTTCAATAATCTCAGACCTATGAGTGTCACAATAAGAAAGTGGAAACTAACCAGAGTAACAAGGATGAATATGAAAGAGGAGCACAGGCATGTGGGGACAAGAGAAGCAAGGGCTGTAAAGGATGAACAGAGATGTGAGTCATAGTCATTCAGTAATGAGATCACGAGTAAGAAGACTAAAAGGTGACAGATGAGTTAAGAAAACTGAAAAGTTTAATCCCTTCATCAATAAGAAAGTAAATGACAATCATGCAGACATCATCTTTAACCTCAGTAACACAGGAATGAGATCTCAGGTTAGAACAGGGAAAGAAGAGTAGAGAGGAGTATTTGAACAAGTTGTATTGCTTTGGATCAACAAACTTGGATGAAATTTGCCCTAGGGGAGTTAGATAACTGTCTGAAACTCTCCCCAGGGACATTATTTGCTATATTATGCAATATGAGGAGAGCAGGTGTGGGTCCAGAAAACTGTTAAAGGCAAATTTTGAACTAGTCTTAGCTGGGAAATGAAAATAAATATGATGCTAGTGACCACAGTCAAACATTGCAACTGTTTCCCTAATATTTTGGCACATTCACTATCACTTACAATCTAATTTAACTTGGATGCCTTTTTCACAAGGGATGTTTTAACTCAAACAGAAATTGCATGGAAATCTGTAAAATCAATTTTTTAGAATGGAAATTTTTTTTTTTATCTGGGAAACTATCAAATATTTGGGGTGTTTCAAAAGTGGAGAAAACAGTCACGGCAGTAAGTAAACACAATGAGCTAATCATCCTGTCTCCATAGAAACAACAGTGTTGAAGTAGTGCTCAACTTGAAGTACAAGGTACATTTTAAGACATGTGTTATTGTTTAATGCAAAGAAAAAGGTAGCGAAGGGTGATTCATCAGAGATGACAATGGAGTGATTGGAATATGTGGGCTCAAAAATAATACTTGGCATTACCTCACCCTCTTACAGCCCCT
Source organism: Cyanistes caeruleus (assembly GCF_971803275.1). NCBI lineage: Eukaryota > Metazoa > Chordata > Aves > Passeriformes > Paridae > Cyanistes > Cyanistes caeruleus. Next base: position 38,967,899 of record NC_141704.1, on the reverse strand, counting down.
CTTGGTCCTGCACTTAGTGACTCCACTCTTCTCCAGACAAAACACAGTAGCATTGTCTGTATCAGCAGACCTGAAGATGGTAGATAAATGATAAATGATTATTAGATTTTTGAAAATCAAAGTTTCTTCAGGTCTATTGTATTTCTGAAATTCCATGATAAAAATAAAAAATTTCCTCTCTTCCAGTTTCCTTAAAAAGTTCTTCTTTTTTATGTTTTTCAATTTTATTAATTAATTGCACTTTAAAATTGAGTAACTATAAGATTTCCCGTTGTAAACACTCATGTTTTGAAGTCCTATCTTTTCAAAATTAGCTGGTTATTTACTTGTAGTCAACAGAAAATTAAAACACAGACATCCTGTGAAATTACTTTTATATCACACAAAAACATAGAAGTGATCTGGGGTTTCAGATGTAAGACAAGTAAAGCTAAAGCTGCAGAAATATAACTTGTTTGCTAGTTAGTGAAATGTATTTGAGTTTGTAAGTACAGGCTACAAGTCTAAACACTCAAGTTCCTCTCTTCTAAGAATGAGTCTTTGAAAAAATTGGTGTTTCTCTGAAGGAACACATATTACCTCCTTGTGATTTCCAAAAAGGCTACATTAATGCAGAGAAGTCACAGAAATAAGAGGGGCTTTATGGCAGCTACAGATGCAGATCAGCATCTGATCAGCAGAACATGTTTTCACTTTACAAACATTTCTACTGAACTAAAATCACCTTTTTTTTTTTTTTTTAATATTATTTTAGGGACACTGCATGTTATCAAGAAATTCTGAAAGTGTTCTCAGAAAGTAGCTGGATTTTAATAGAAACTGTTTTGATTTCATGCTATGAATACTCATTGTAAAACAAGGATTTTAAGGATTCCATTTTCCTGTTACTTTTGCTCATTTTGTTCAACATATTTATTTTGTCAGAAAGATATTTTCGTCAAATAAAGACAAATTCTATTCAATGGAAAACCCACTCTTTTTCTGTTTATTCATTTAACATTACCACATTTCTTAAAAAGCAGTATCTGTATCTTTCTGGATGTTGTAGCACTTCCCTGCTCTAGAAGTCATGGAGGCTGATGAGCTTCCAAAAAGTGACTGGCTTCTGGAAGCCAGTGCTGCCAGCACAGCAGAGCACCATACAGCACATGCCACCTGTGAGTGCACCAGAGAATGGCCCAGAAGTGACTTGAAGCTGCTGTATACCTTTCTCCCATGCTGACTTGAAAGTTCCTTTGTGTGTAGCCTTTTTCTGCTTGCAAACAGCAGGGCTAACTTGGGCCTCTTTGAAGCAGAGAAGCCAATGTAGAGGTCAGTGACAGCAGCCCACTCCCCCAGCTGTACATCTCCACTTCAGCCAGCGTGCCCTCTGACAGCTCTTGGCTGCTCAGCATTTGGGGGCTGGAAATAGCCCTATGAAAAACTAGAAAGTTTCTTTGTTTTCAGAAAGTGGTGAATTGTATCCTTTTTCAAACAAACTTTTCCAATCATATCTCCCCCTAAAACCAGAATGCTGTTTGTAGTCAAGGCGTGGCTTAAATATGCCATCCAAATCCAACAAACCTATTACTATACACTTTACAATTCAGCTGCCACCTTTTGTTTCATAAGGTATTTCTCCATAGCAGAGTTCAGATAAAATATTTTATCTGGCTTAGGTAACTTTCCAAAGTGCTTTTTCTCTAATATTAAAACCTTCTTTTCTGATAAAGGCAAATGAAAAAGTCTACGTGTTTGTGTGTCTTGTATTTCTTGTATGAACTTCTTTTGACTGATGTTTATATGCATTTATCTAATGTAAGCCAAAGGGAACAACTCCATTATGAGAGAAAACCTACCACTGTAGAAAGAGATAGCAGTTCTTCCAGCAGTTAGCTTTGATTCATGAAAAAAAAGTTTAAATGCATACATGCTGATCTTGGAGACATTAGAAATATCTTACTTAATTTCAAGGTACTGCTCCATATTCACAGGAAATAAATAAAAGAAAAGGCACAGTTGCAAAATACAACTGAAAATCAAATTTGTAACCAGAAGATCAGCTGAACATCCTTCCCACAACCATGGGCAATTTTCATTCACTTTAAGACAATATATATGTAAATTCCATATTCTCAGAAAAACTCTGATGTCCTTTTTTCAGAATGAGATTATCTATTTACAATGGCATTACCCCAGAAGACTCTGAAATTACAAAGATTTTCAAGAGGTGCAGGTATTTGTGACATCCCAGAGTGTTGCACCCTGGGGTAGCTCTAGGCAGAAAGAAAAGCCTGAGGCTGTTCATAATGCTGAGAGAGAAGGGGGGAAATAGAGTGATTTTAATTCTTCATCTTACCTGACTAGATAACCTGCATCTCAGAAAGAGTTGACCTGTTTTTCATCACTGATCACCTGTTGCTGAGCCTCAGTTCCACAACTCTCAACAGAATATTAGGAACCTTGCCGGTTTCCAGCATGATTTATCATATTCTGAATGTCTTTATCTGTTCATTTGGAAGATTACCCAATGGGTGGAGGTGGGGAAAGTGTGAACAAAGATGACACCTCTGAGTGCTGGGGGAACCAGGTTTGCCTACAGCAGCAGCACAATTCCTGTGGGGATGCTCTGTTTAAGGGATGATGAGGGAGATGAAATATATGTAAGATATATGACTAAGTAGGCTCTATTAGAAAAAAACAGCTCCAGAAACTGGCAGTCTTGTCGTGAAGGCCAGCCTGCAAGGCCTCCACTCCTCACACATGCCACTGTAGCTTTTCCCTGAATAAATTGATGCAAAAGCTGTGCATTTGTCAGTCACTCACTCATTCGGTCACACCATTGCACACCGAGTTTCCAACGGTTGAGAGGCAGCTTGGTTTGCAAGATGAAGTTTCCCAGAGCAGTAGGTAAAGAGTCCTTGCCTCAAGGCACTGAATCAGCCCTTGGAGGTGCCTTTCTCCCTGCACAGATCCCTGATATCAATATAAAATAGCCAGATGTCTAATTTAGGTTGCCAATATCAACTTGGTGAGGGCCAAGCACTTATATCTCAAGCATCACAGTAATGAAATGATACAGCTGAAATGGCAAATGAAAATCTGCCCTGAAACCTACTGAGCAGCAACTCAGTATGCACATACTGTAGATAACTCATCACTTAATGAGTTGCCCAGTTTTCTGGGAAGAGAGACATCCCATCACATATTTTTAGAATTTTTCAGTCCCTTGAGCTTCTTTATCCCAACAGTTAGGAAGTTCTCCTTGGAGGGAAAATATTCACCTTCAAATGTTACTATTCAGACCCTCTCTAAAACATATTCAGTGCTTAAAATGTCATGTCAGTCCTCCCCTTTTCCATAGATTTATCTGGGCAACATGTCACTGTTCAGGACATGTGATGAAGCCCTGTCTTCCTGCAGGTGGCTGAACACCTGCCTGCCTCTGGGAGGTGGTGAATGAATTTCTTATTTTGTTTTTCCTGCATGTGTGGATTATTAAACCTATTAAACCATCTTTATCTCAACTTATGAGTTTTCTCACTTACTTTTCTGATTTTCCACCCCATCCCACTGAGGGAAGAGTGAGTGAGAGGCTGTGTGGTGCTCATTGCCAGTTGGGGTTAAGCAAAAACAACCTGACTGTACATGAAAACAGTTACTAGGTACTGCAATTTGTCTGGCATACCCATCACAATTATGTACAGCTGTTGACAGCTTAAAAAGGTTATTGACAAATAATCACAGTCCAGATTATAGATAGAAGTAATCATCTACTTTGTAATAAAGTAAAAAGAAAAAAGAAAAAAGAAAAATGGAAATCAGCCTTGCTTACATATAAGCAAACAAGGACTCAGACTTGCACCAGTATGCAATATAATTTTAGCTCATAACATTCACAAGAAGCCAACCACACTATCTTGCCTGACCATTTCTTTATTTTAAATATAGAGACAGTCCAGCTTCTTCTTTTCTAACCATATAAATAAGCAAAGTTCTTCAGTGTAGTGCACATACTACCTTTCTGCTAAATGTCTTATACCCACTACAAGCTTGGTTTTAAATTGTTACTTTATTAATTTTCCTGAAACGTCTTTGCAGTTCATTTATGAATCTGCTAAAAATATATGATTATCCATAAAGTCAGCACAAGCATAGTAGGAAAGTGGAACCAAAGTTGTCACTGCATGAGTTGACATTCATTGACCAGTCATTGGCCATTACATGAATTTGGGTTTGGTTTGGGGTTTTTGTTTTGTTTTCTAACAAATATGCTTCGGGTTCTTTTTGTTTGTCTCAGGGCTGCTGAGCCTTGAGGATATGTGAGTCATATTTTGATGATTTCTTTATTGCATCTGTGCAAAAATAATACTCTAAAAGAGAAAGGCAAGGAAAGAAAATTAAAAAGAGAGGCTGGAAGAATGAAGAAGTGAAAAGACAGATATTGATAGATGTTGACAAAAGATGAGTGGTCCCAGCTTTTCTCAAAGTCCCATTCAAGCAAAAGATCTGGGTAACAGAAGGGAACCTGGGACCAGAGTACGGACAGGAGCAAAAAGTGTAAAAATCATAATTTCTTTCTGTTCCTTAGGTAGAGGAGTGAGAGTAAACAAGGCTGAATATCAGAAGAGATTTAGGGTGGGAAGAAAAGGTGTGGCAGATCTTGCTCAGCACTGTTGCCAAGCCAGGAAGTAGCACTTGAAATACACCTCTCTCACCAGGAGGCATCTGTTCCCTCCATTTTCCCTTTCATTGGCCTCTGGATCCCCTGATGATGGCCTCTTTGCACACCAATGCAGTTTTAAAATTGCAAGAAATTAAATTTCAATCCCTCACACTATGGCAGGTGCATCCTTCTCTACTCTGCTGGAGGAAGAAGAATAGCAGCTGCCCCACCAGAACAATAAAACTCTGCTCTCTGTGACTGGCTGTCAGTGAACAGCCATGCATAAACATAATATATGGAGATCCCAGGGGTGGCATTTGTCATCTCTTATCAGCTCTGCTGCACACACCAGAATTTGATAGGACACTTAGAAAGATGATAAAAGCTACTATCAATCTGTCTAAGTAGAACTATTATGAGCAATAGTAACAATATCACTAGAATTATGGAAAATCAGCAGCTATATTATTTTAATGCTCATTTAATTATTCATTTTTTAAATCTTTCCTTCTTCTCCTTAAGATAAGGACAGCTAAGATAGCATATCTGAACTTTTATATTAACCAGGCCTATTAATGTCCCTTTGTATGCCTGAAAAAAGCTCAAAATACCTTTAATTAATTTTTTTAAAAAGGAAAATAAAAATGAAATCAAATATATTCCTCCAAAGGAACCTCTTGAGCTCTTTTAAGCATCCACACCACAGTGAACATTCATATCCATATCTGTCCCATCTCATTCCAAGTGTTTGCAAAGCAGTAGTACACATAATCATGCTAGAATTATTTTGGGACTTATTACCATTGTAATAGTCTGGTGATCTTCCTAGTTCCATATCCTTTCTCAGGCAATGCTCTATGGCAGATGTTCCAGAGGAAAACATTAAATTCCCTATAGTGTACTTGACACTTGTGTAATAGTACTGCTTGCGGGAAAGTTTAAAATATTTCCAGTTGATAATCAGCTAGCATATATTGAAGTATGAGGACAGATAATTGTTATCCTACCCAGTGCGACTGCAAATGATATTTTAATTCCTGAGTCTTCTTTTTGGAATCCTACTGATTACTTCTTCTCAGTAATACCCTGTGGTTGCTAGTTCCCAGGGCTAACATGGTTTTGTTCCTGTGAATCTAAATGAGCATGTTTCAGTTTCAACCATTTTTCTTTTCCATGTATTTCTGGTTTCTGCACAAGTAGTGCAGGATGAAGATTCTGGCTGTCCTCTACTATCTCCATAAAATAAAACATTTAGTATGCCTCCATGGCATCAATTTTTACCTCTTTATTCCTCAAAATAAAAAAGCTGTATAATTAAATAATTCTATTCAGAAACCATGCTGATAGATCTTTCACCACCAATAACCCAGGTAGGTGTGATCTATCTTTTTGCAACTGAAATGAAAGCACTCTATGAGGACACAGTAACAACAGTAACTAACAGCAGTTTGCTCTTTGTAACTATACGTGACCACAGTCTTACACAAGTTTCTCTTGAATTAGCAGTGTTGACTGGCAGTTTTGCTTGTCAGAAGGCTGCATGGCGTTTCACTTCCAGCTGGGCTAAAAAACACGACATAATCCCATTCAGAGGAGCAGTAGCAGCTGCATGAACTGCTCATTGCAATATTTTCAGAATTGGTATAAGCACTACTGCAAAGCAGACAGGGAAATTTGCAGCGGAGGATATCCATGTCACTTGGAAACCATTGGCAGCTGGAGGCTCAGCCTCTCTCCTTCGCTGTGGTGCTCAGGGAATTATCAGCAGATACTTTTCTTGCACATCTCTGTGAGACTGTGTGACTGCAGTATCTGAAACACTGAAGGGATGTCAGGAGCGCTTCCAGTGAGTCTTCCCACACCATAAATACATAATTGCTGATCTCAGATTTCCACATGTTGAAATCCATTAACTGGAAAAGATATCGCTTGAATAGATATTTCTGTGCAAAAACATTGTGCTTTATCACAAGGTCTGGTGATATTTGTCCAACAAAAAGAAAGTTTTTTAAAGCTTGGTTATCCAAATTATTTCCTTTCACCTAGAAAGGGAAACAACAACAACAAAAAAAAAAAAAAAAACAAACAAAAAAAAAAAGCAAAACAGAAAAAAATTTCCCAATATATAGTTCTGGTTCTTTTTATTACACAGGTTTGATGGGAAACCAGAAAACACCAGTTCTACCTTTCAAAAGGAGAGGAAAAAAAAATAAGGTCAGCTCTGCAGATCTTCTTGATGTATTGGACAAGGAAATACGCATGAAGCTTTAAAGGTAGGAGACATAGTGAAGCCCCATAGGGAATAGGAGTCAGTGGGGTGCACGGATGCTTCCTTTCAGAATGATACCAAGGAGGTTAATGTCTGGCCTGGTGATAAAAACCTGGCATCTGTTACAGAAAACACAATGAGCATTGTTGTCATTGAGAGAATGGCTCTGTTTTTCCTGGCACGAGTTACTGTTTGGAAGCTAGTTTAAAATAGAAAAGAAAATAAAATCTCACTCTCCAAACTTAAAAATAAAGGGTTATGCCAGAATCGTGTTCTCCACTGTATTTCTAGGAAGCGTTTTTATTGGTTCATTGTTCTGACAACATTATTTACATACCTTAAATGTAAATGCTGATGAAATGCACAGCAAGCTGTACAGGCTTTGACACAGGCACCACTACTGTGTTGAGTGTGCATATGCTCCGAAATACAGGCTAAGTCTTCCCAAAGGCTGGCTTCAGGCACAGGGCACTAGTGCTGCTGGCCTTTCTCCTTTGCCAGTGGAGAGACTGACTTCCCCTGTGCAAGATTCAGAGCACCCAAATTAAGAACCTCTTCAGACTGCCCCTGAGTAAGGTTCTTTTTTCTCCATTAGTCCATAAATAAAGTTCATCTTTGTAGATTTCCCTTCCAAAGCATGCCAAGAATTCACATGTGAAATGGGATCACACCCTACCCTCTTCACTGATTTCCCATTTCTATATAATTTTCTCCAAAGGTGAAGAGACTTTCTTTGCACCTTCTTGTCTATATATATTAACAAGATATAAAATATATCCTTCTGCTACGACATAGCATCTCAGTTTACACCCAACTAGACCCTGCACTCACTGGTTTTGGTACCAAATGCAGGGGAAGTAGACAGCAGGCTTTTAACTTTTCCTGCTAACTGCTCCCTCCCTGTTTTGTTGCTTTATGCCATTAAATGTCTATCAGCTAAATAAACACAAGCAAGGGGAAAAGGTAAAACCAAACAGTTCCTAACCCTTGGTTTTGTTGCCATTGATTTATCTCCATGCTATGAAACTTCAGGCCTAATTAAGAAAATAAACTCTGCAGGTGATGAACAGAAAGGACAGCATATGTTATTCCCAGGCTGCATCACTTGCTTCAGAACAATGCACAGGATCCTGCTGGCAATGACCACAGCTTGCAATTAAAACATTGTTTTCCTTTTCATTTCAGACAATGCTGCTTGTCTTACCCAACTACAGAAAGCCTAAACCGTTCAAAAGATGCACCAAACTGTAGATTGGTCAATAGCCAAGAACACAACAGCAGCCAGTGCAGTCTGTGTTCCTAGGATCAGAGATGGTAACTGAGATTGTGGTCAGATTCAGGGCACCAGAGACTCTCTGCCACCACTCACAGGTGCCACAGCAAGTAAAGAGTTGATGCAGGAAAGAGCTACTACATGGAATCAAAGAATGGAATTGTTAAGGGTGGAAAAGACCTCTAAGGTCATCAAGTCCAACTGTTTACCCATCACCATCATGTTATCACTAAACCATGTCCTCAGGTGCCACATCCACATGATTTTTGAACACTTTATCATGCACAGCCTCTCCAGCTGTAGCCAAGATATGCTCATTCCTCTGGTAAATCTGTGTCTGATTCAGCCACTTCCTCAACTCAAAGTATTCACTTTTCAGAAAGCTGAGAAACATTCCACGGTTTGTTGAAGCTTTCCTCAAAAGCTTTACCCAGCTTCTATATTGCCCCTTTTAAGAAGCAATACAGTGGGCCTGATGGGTAAACCAAGAAAAGTTCATTGAATCTCTTGCAACTGGAAAATGCACTTTTAGAGTTAAAACTTTAGAGTTAAAACTGAAATTTCAATTAAACACATTTTGGGGAAAAACAAACAAACAAAAATACATTGACTAAACCAATTTTAAAAAAGAAACAATAAAAAAAAAAAATGCAAAGACCCCCCCAAATGTTATTTTAGATTCTGTACAATGATTAATATTGTAGGTAACAAATTTCATTAAGCTGTAATGCACTAGAGAGCACAAAGAAGTAACACAGTGGCAAAAGGCCTATTTCAAATTGGTCCAGCTCTTCAAAAAAGAATTTTTAAAGCCAGAAAGTTCAGAATTATGATTAAATACATGGGAAATTTCTAATGTCATCTGCTTCGTCTGTTTTTAAATGTGAAAAATGCATAAAAAAAACCTGGTAACCTTGAGCCACTATGTTTTCACCAGCATGGTGTCACAGGAGGCACACTTCAATCCTTTATCTGAACTGTACATAGATACCCAAATGTGTTTGGAACAGCTCTGGTTCATCTGCAGATTCTCATCTCTCGACACCCCAACTTGCCTCTGGAAAACTGGAGTCTCTTCTTCCCTCCCACTCCATGGATCCCATTATATCTGCCAGAAAAGTCAATTGTCATTTCAGTAGCAGAAGAAAACTGACAGAAAAATCTTAAACTGCAGGATTCATGGGTTTCACAGTAGTGCAGAGGGGATCACAAAGCCATTGCTGGTAAGCTGTGGAAGAAAGATGTTGGCATCTTGGCATCAGAAATGCGACAGACTGAGTTATGCCGTCAGCTAAGGGAAGGATCTCTGCCAGCCAAAAGCAGCCTCAGCACAAAGGTCTGTCTACCCATTACCCACATGAGTCATGAAAAGCTGGTATCCTCCTCTCTCACTCTGTGTCTCAGACACATCTTTTTTTCACAAGAAGTACTTTTAACAAGACCATTTTGGCAAAGGTATCCCCACATGAAAGTTTGTGGATATATTTCAAGCCACTCCCTGCCACCTGATCATGTCTAATAATGTGGAGCTGTGATTTGCTGTGGGCAGCAGGTCTCCAAAGCTAGTACAACATGGTGGAATTCCCCAGGTAGGTAATCCCCAACCAATGATCCACACTCAAAGAATTTACTGCATCCTCTGTGTAAATGACAAGAATCTGCTAGTGAGCTTAGTGTGAGTAATCAGCTAAGCAATGCTGATTGGTTCAAGGTGTCAGAGGACTGTAACTTGACCAAGCACATTTGCTAGTCAAACATCTTTCTTGGTTTTGTTTTCTTTCTAATCCTTGCAAGACTCTGATTTTATTTCTGCAAGCTCCCTGTCAGCATAAGAAAAAGTTATTGGTACCCATGGGCCATTACCCGTGGGTTTCTCTTCTGGGGGGTGTTTATGGTCCATCACAGAATACACCTTGAACTGCCTCCTTCGCTGGCAGCATCTAGGGCTGCACTGGGTCTGCCAGACCAAAAACCTTCTTGGCTGTGGGGATGTGCATTGTCAAATAGCCATCAAATACTCTCTTGGGCTTTAACTAACCTCTCACATGAAGCCAAAAAAACAGCTTGAAGTGATATTGACATCCCTATAATGGTTCCTACACACTGGGAAGCTCCTTGTTTGAGCACAGCCTCCCAGATGTGATGGTGTTAAATTTTGCCTCTGGCGAGATAACCTGGAGGGAATTGTTTAGAAGTGTTCTTGTGTTTGTTTGATGCTGCTCTCCTTTATTTCTCTTTTTTTTCATGCACCTTGTTTACTCTTGAGGAAAGATTTGTGTGACTCTGTAAATGATTGAAACACCATTTCTTCAGTCTTACCCGATCACTTCTTTGTGCAGTGTTCCATCCTTTCTTCCTGTGGCTCTTCCCTTTGTATCAAAACCACTGTTAATTGCACAGCTTTTATCAGGATCAAATGCAGGATCAAAGGTTTGGTGTTCAGATTTTTTGCTCTTCAGGCATTTTCTTTTCCTTCTCTAATTATGAGAAATTTGCAAAACCACTAACTACCGGATTGAATTGATTTTTTTCTTCTGTAAGTTGAGGGGAAAAGGCTAATTGGGGATATTCTAAATTGACTTTATCTCGTGTTTTGGGAGCTTGATATATTTCATTGTATCATTAAAAATACAGTGATGATTTTCAAGAGTGTTTACAGACACCTATGGCTGGAAGCCACACAGCTGAGAAGGGAAATGTTGCCATTGTGTCCCTTTTACCATTCACGAGAGTGATAACACTGAACCACTCTAGACACATAGTCTGTTTATACACATTTGCTAGGTTAAATGAAAAGACACGTTGTGTTCCTTGTCTATCAAAAAATCTGTATGTGCATTCAGAGTGGACAGCTGGCATTTTGAAAAGCTGTTCTGGGCTTTTAAGAAAAAAAATTATACTTAACTGGCATGAGGGACCTCCATTTCAAACATTGACAAAGACAATGCTTGTGAGAATGCTTTGTTCCTCAGGGCAGCAAGGACTGGGAGGTCCTTTCCAATCAAGCAGCAGTATTTTCTCATCTTTTATTACATAAAAAAAGAAAAAAAATAAAAGGAAAAAAAAGAGGGGGAAGCTGAGGGATATATTTTCCTATTTTAAACCTGATTTCACTCCTTTTCTTCCTTTGGAAATAAATTTCATCCATTATTCAGTTTTGACAGTAAATCTTCACAAATTAATCACAAATTGAGCAGTTGTTTAACATTACACCTAGCCATGCTGGGCTAAAATAACTCCAGATTATTCCTGGAATAAACAGAGCTACACTGAGAGTCAACCTATGAAGTGAAAACTGTGTACATGAAAGTAGATATTTGTAATGATGAACTTAAATCTTTTAGCCAAGGTAAAGAACTTAATGACACGGGGGTGGCAAAGATGAAGCTAGATAAAAGAATACCTTTTCACATTGTTATACTGAAGTTATATTTTTTTATGTACAACCACTACAGAGCTTTCCCTGCCTTTAGCAGTAGCCAATGAAAAAAGTGCAAAAATGGCAGATGACTAAGGCATCCTTAAAAACAAGCTGCATACCATGTGCTCGGTGTCTGCATCAGCTAAGTAAAACAAAAGCTGAAAGAATCAGCAGCAGATACATTACGTGGCTTGCTTTTATGTAAGTTGGATTTTTGTTCAAGCTTACAGATAAACAGTTCACGATACAAGAAACTGCCTGTATGTTGTCTGTTCATGTGATGTTTTGTTTCTTAAAAGCTTCTCATGAGTAAAAAAAAAAAAGAAAAAGAAAAAGCCCTTCCTATAGCTACATTTAATCATCAAAGACAATGGGAGTGAAGAATTATGGTTTACTCGCCCACACACTGAATGAAAATTGTATGTCGTTCCTGCACCCTGATTGGATAAAGATTTCTAGGGATAGATATATTTTCTTTCTGCTTTCTCTTGTTTCTTGTTTTTAGGAAAATTGAACACCCTCTTTCATTGGTTTTCCCACTTGTCCATGCAAAACCTCTAATGGGATTTTATCAAAGGTGGTTGGAAATACTCCCAGACCATGGTAATGATTTTTTTGTATTATTTCTGTTACCCAAATATTTTTTTAAACATAAAAGAAGCTTTTTTTTCTGGTTTTGCTTTTTGAGGCAGTGAGGAAGAAAGGCATTGAGAAAACACATGTCATTAAAGCAATAAAATATCAAGTGAATTTCCTCTATATTTTAAGCTTATTATTTTTTTCTACTTTGTACACACACACAGCTAAGAAGCATTTAAAGTGATGCAAATTATTAAAGAGCATTATTACACAAACCACAGCTTCATCTGCCACTCTTCTACCAGACAATCATTTTTCCCCCTCAACCACCACTTTCAAGTTGTATAGCTTAGTGTAACCATTTTAACTTTTTTTCTTTCTGGAAGGCATGAAGATAAACCATGCATGAATCAATACATGAATGAATCAGCCTCTGGTTGAGCTTACTGATGTACTCATCCTTTATATTCTTGCATGGTTTACAGAAATTGGAGCTGTAGCTGGGCTTTGCATTCAGCTGAATGTGGCTTGTTTACACAGCCCAATAGAGTTGCCTGTTCCAAAAAAGCTAATTTGTAGGGATTGCTGAGGCAGGATGGAAACTCCTGAAGCTTTGTGCTAAATAGATGCAGTTAAGAACCAAGGTATCCTGGTACTTTAAGACAAAGTTTGGTAGGATCACCAGGCTCTTGGCTTCACCACACCATCTGACTTAATTCAAAGGGAGTTTTGGCTCCAGGTTCCTGTAAGGCACTGAGAGACCTCCCACATCCAGCTGTTCCCCAGCTCTTGGGGCTGTCCCCAAGATAGCCAGGCTTCAGTTTCTGGGACCACCACCCCCTAAGCAGCTGACTTTGGTGTTTAAACTCAACTGTCCTCTGTCACAACCTTAAAGAGAACAAGATTTGATGCCACAAAAACAGTCACAGTAACGTTCTGAACATTTTTCAAAAACTCCCTTATTATCAGCATGTTCCCTTTTCCTTTCTGTGTCCTGTCTTGACATATATCACAGGACAAGGACTCATGGGAATGCAGTGCCTGCCAGATTCCCCCAGAGAGCTCCTCAGGGAATGGTATTCTTCTTCCATTCACTCCTCTTCCTCACAAATGCACCCTACAGTTCTCCCAGGCACCAATGGAAACAAGGGGGACTTACAGACTACCTGCCTCCACAGCCTGTCTTATTTTGGATTTCACTGGCCTTTGGTAGGGCAACTCTGTTTCTGTCATCTCTCTTGGTTACATTCTCCAAGTATATCTTTTATATTCGGAATTTTAAAAGATTCCAGGCAAGAATTTGTGTCTCTCTCATGTATTTGTTTGAAGTGCTCAGATTTAGCACTTACAATTACACAACAGTAGCAGCCTATATGTGAGGAAAGACTTTTCTGGATTGGAAGGATATTTTCACTTTGATTGTTGCTGTCAAAGGGGATTTCACAGCTATCCACATTACATCTCACCCGTGCAGCTGACATCAGAGCAACCTTTGCTGCTTGGGTAAAAGGAGACTCAGGGAGATACATTATTCAGTTTTGTACAGAGAAGGAACAGAAAATGTATTTTCAGAAGCAGTGTGGAGCTCCACATTTAATAACATCTGTATTTAAAAAGAAACACTGGAGCGTGGCCTTAATGAGTTATTGTTATTTCCTAAAGGCACAGATTAAACGTTTGGTTCTGTGAAAGTCAGAAATCTCAGAGCAGCCGTGTCCCATTAACACAGCACATCAAACATCACGGGCTGATTTTCAGTTCAGCTGAAGGCTGAGGATTTACATCACTGACAACAGCCACGCATATGGTCACATACAGTCAGGAAATGAGTAACTCTGCTTGAACCAAAGTGAGCAAGGGTGCAATAAAAACATATCCTGCAAAGGGATCTGCAAAGGGAAATGGGAGGAAAGCTGAGCTCACATGAGAATAACAAAGGCTGTCTCACTCTAGACCCCACTCCTCTGCAAAACACAGCACAGGAAAGGGCCCAAAGCTCAAAATATTACCAGGGAAATATTTCCAGGCCAGTAATTCAGCTTGCATGACAGCCTGTACCCAGGGTGCCAAGAGGGCAGCAAAAGGTCCTCCTTGTTCTGAGAAGTCTGACTTGTGAGCAGAGCCCAGTCCTGGAGTACAGGATGCTGATGAATATGTTTGGCTTGTCACTGATGAATAAGTTTTGCTTGTCAGTCACCCAAATGGTGATGGTAACTAAGAGGTCAAGACTGCTTGCTCTACATCTGCTTGTGAAGAAACTGCATATTTTAGTTGGCTAAGTCAAGCACAGTTTTAATATATCTTTCTGTAGCCACAAATAGATTTTGCAAGAAGTTAAATAAGAACCATGCACAGTCAGTCTGGGAGAATACAAGAGCATGCACTCTCTTAGTATTTCTGATATTCCCAAAGAGAAATAAAGAGAAAAGGAAAAGGTGTGAACCCTTTATAACACACTATAATGCAGTGAGAAGTAGTATAAATTCTGGTTTGGTTTGCTTTGGTTTGGTTTGGCTTGGTTTGGCTTGGTTTGGCTTGGTTTGGTTTGGTGCACATCATGGTACTTTGCCTTCAGTGACTTCATTCTTTCACTTCAGGCAGAAAGAAACTCTACTGACCTGCCTGGAAAGCATGTTTCAGAAAGAAATCAGTAAAAGTCAGCCACTAAGGGGTTAAAAAGAAAATATACCTACTCTTGCTTAAAAATTAAACAGCTTTGCATGGTGACACTTTGATGACTTTGGCTGTTGCAGTGACGTAGAATATCTAGTGATAACATGAGCATGCCCCACCTGTTTGCAGGGTGATGTTTGTGTTGTACAGACATATGCCTTGCTGGTATCTTTGCCCACCTACTTTCTTTTATTGCCTGGTTAGTATTTTATTGATTTTTTGCATAATCATCATATCCATTCATACAGTAATTAAAATCAGAAGTATTTTACTGCGTGGATATCTGCACTGAGTTGTGACACCTGACCTAGGCAGTGCACATGAACATCTTTTATTCATAAATTTTGTGACCTGGAAATAGAATTCTTTTTAAGTAATTAGCCATGGGTGAGAACTAAATCAGATGGCAATTAAATGAAATAAAAAATAAAATTAATTGTTTCTTCTCTCAGAGCATGGTTAAATGGCAAGAAACTTCAGTGTGCTTGGCAGAGTACTCCACTTCCTCTTCTGAATATTTGTGTGAAATGAAAGGTACATTTTGTATTAATGTAGCTATATGATATATAAAAATAAATAAATAGTATCTCACCTTCATCCAGAAGTAAATAAGAGCAAAGCTAAACTGGCATCTTCAGAGGAATGTAGGTGGATGCTGAAGGCATGCAGACAGAAGAGATGCTTGGGCCACTTGGGCTAATGGTGCTATTTGCAGCACCCATTCAAAGTGCTCTGAAGTCAATAAGCACATAATTGGCCTTGATGTGCTTCAAACCTTTGGTTCCTGTGACAAAAGTAGGGATTTACTTGAACTGATCTGAGAATTTAATTTTTCACTTGAATTCCAATAAAGAAAATGATGCAATCTATACTGTCTTTAGGTTATCATAATTTCTTTGTTGACAGTTGAGGAAGGTTTGTTCCTCAGATGTAAATGAGATGTATACTTGTATATTTTTGTTAAAGAAGTAAGATGTCTGAGTAGAATTAAGTGCTTGAAGGCTGCTGACAGTAAAAGACAAATGGAGGTAGCAGGCACTGCAGCAAAACCAGTCTGGGCATATTAAAAGCTTTTTATTGTATCTGCTCAAGAAGAAATCCTTGAAACAACTTTCAAGAGGATAAACCTCACAGCTAAATTAGTGGCTCACACTATTCCAGCTGTCTTCAGGACCCTAGATAACTATGTTAAACGAATATTTGCTTTTCATATTTGGAGTTATCCTTTTTTGTGTGTCACCACACTTGTTGGGTGATCCTAGCTGCTGATCCTAGCTGCCTTCCCAAGGGATGCATATCTCTGGCCGGCAGCCACCATCAGGACATGGTGTTTCTCACCTTGGAGCTTTGCTTGCAGAATCTGTAAAGAAGGGAACAGCCAGTCTGAGCCATGAAACATCTTTGTGCCACTGCTCAGGGTCACACTGCAACAGGGACCCTCTCCCAGCCATGGGTCTGCTGACTGCACACAGCTCCTGTCTTCCCAAGGAGTGTGTGGGGATCGTCCAGGTACCCCTGAACTGCACACAGGTCGGGCTCTTGGGCCAGCCAGAGCTCCAGCTCCCCACAGCCCAAACGGTGGTGGCAGCTCCCCAAGGTGGCCGTGACCAAAGCCATGGATGCAGGAAGGAGCAGCCTCCCAGAGTGTCTCCCTGCTGTGAGCAGTGGTGCCTACAGCACTTCCCACACTCTGTGGAAGGTGCAGCAGACAGTGGTTGTCTGATCTAACCTCTCTGACCTCGCAACAATGAGGATATGGAGCAGTCACACGGCCATGCTGTTGGCAAAGAGGCTTAAAATCTGCTCCCAACTGTTTCCCAGAGGGTGTTTACTTCCTCCTAGCTGACAGGCATGACTGTACGAGCACTCCTTGCCCCTGTGAGGACAAAATAAAAAAAAGGAAACCTTCAGCAGCAATGTAAGTTTGTGTGACTTTACTCAGAGACACACACTAAGAGTGATTATATGGCAGGCAGCTGCCTCTTAGCTGGGAAATGGTAACAAACAGCTGCGAGTTCAAAGACCAGCCAGAGTCACCTCTACAGTTATGATAATAACTAGGGTACAAATGATAACAGACTGTGAAACAGAATTGCCATTAGGCTTAACAACAGATGGGCAATTGCTCCCAAATCCCTTCAATATTGAAAAGTGCAAATCAATGATTTTATCCCCATGTTAAGTAAACAGACTTGGGCTCTTCCAGGCAGGGAGCCTCAGGTATGAATTCAGAGAGAAGAGCAGCAAAACAGGGACCCACCCTGAGCAGAGGTCCTACAGGGCAGCAGCAGCATCTGTCTGGTGCTCATTCCCCTCAGCAGGTCCTTTGCCTACATGAATCATGAACCCTGACTGGAGAATCACAGGATAAAAATAAGACAGTGGATTATCCATGAAAAAGGGATCACAAAACCTGAAAGTGGGAAAAAAAACAAGAGAAAAGGAAAGGAAAGGCCAGTGGGATGTGGAAAATTGCCCAGAAGAAGAAATACTGGTGATTGCCAGAGGATGAACATCTCTCTCCTGCCAACCCATTCCCCACAGGAGGCTGGAGTGCTGCAGGAAGGAGCAGGGTGTCTCTGAGCACCACATCCCTCCCCTGAGCCAGGACTGAAGAAAGGGCTGCGCTGGACCATGATGGATGGATGACTGACTCCATGATATAAATGTTGGTGCCTGAGTGAGACAGAAAGCCAAAGCCCTCTTTACTATTGAAGCTCTTCTCATTTTCACTTCAGTAGAGCAGGATGTGACACCTGTTTTTCTGCTCAAATTTTAACCAGGTTGTTCATTATTTCTCCCCTTCAGTGTACACTGTGTTTTGCTTTGTGGTGGCATTTCATGCTGCTGAGTGTCCTTAAATGCTACACTGTTGTTCTCCCTGATAGAAGTCATGGTTGAGGAAAATAATTTTAGCAAATCCATCTCTTTCTTCAGTACTATTTTGGTTGAAAATTCTTATCTACCCTTATAGATCTACTACCTATGTCTCAGCTTCAATTTGGCAGCAAGACTTACTGTAATCTCTCCAGTGAAGCTTTGCTACACACAAATCAAATCAAGAGAAGCTTTTATTGATGTGAAATACAACAGAGAGAGCATTTCCCAGACCATATATCCTAACCAAATGGATTTTCCTTTCAAATTTCCAGCATGATTTAGATTTTTCACATGTGTTACTCTGCTGCAAAAATTGTTGTCATGCATGACCAAACTGCATTATGCTTTCAAAATGGTCACTGTGTTGAAAGGAATATGGAAAACCAGCATCAGAGGTAATTCAGCTGCAGATCATTCTCCCTGGGAATGGGAGAATTGGGTTTTGGCCAGCAGGACCAATCATCCCTCTCTGCAATAAAATGTTAAGCAGCTTGTTAATGTATTTTGAGGATTTTGAACAACCAGTTCTACTTTATAGCAGTTGTTGGTAGTCTGGTGTTCTTGGACCTGTTATTCCACATTTATTAACCATCAGTTTATAGGCCAGATCTTTAGCTGGCTTACATGTGGACTGCTCTGCTGAGGTTTCTCCCTTGTATTACACAAGTTGCAATCCAACCTTAATGTACTGCTCATTTCCTAATGCTTCCATACTTACAAATAAGGTATTTGGAACAGAGAAGAGCACTCTTTCATGCTGTGCTTAGAAAGAATAACACTGTCCTTTTTTTGACATGAGTGCATGAAAAGGGCAGGGATTGAGGACAGATAGTCACCAGTGGGAATATAGCATTTGATTCTCTTGCATCTGTGCATAACTGATCCAAGGATTTCAGATTTTTTTAACCTCAAGTGCTACTTAGCACTGACAAAAACTCCCTGACAAAAAAGAGATTGATTCAGAGCTGCAGAAACAAGACACATCAAATTCCTTTAGGTGTCTTCCCTTGGAAGAAAACACCTATTACTGGATATTAAGATTGACAAATTAACAAAATAACTAGTTGAGGAAGATGCTTTTAACCCAGAAGGCCTTAGTCCTCTGTCTGAGGTCACAGACAGCCGTATCACCCAGCACTCCCAACGCAGGAATGAGCCACACAGACACCTCACATGAGTCAGTCCTGGATGACTCTGCTTGTGACTTTAGATGAAATTTTCACAAACATACCAGTTAGGACCTGTGGGGCTAACCACTGGTACCCCTCAGCTGAGCACAGATGGCAGAGCAGGACTTGATAAGCCTGATGGACCAGCCTCAGTGCTGATGAAACACCGCTGATGGTGCTGGTTGTGCACAGAGACAATGGAGGAGCTGCCTGCCTCAGGGCTCTGATTTGAGTCAGAAAGGTGTTCAGCAGGAATCCTAAGCAACAAGCAAGGGCTGACTATGCTCCAAGCAAAAGAAAAGGACGGAAAATTAATGCAGCTGTAACTGTTTTGGTTTTAAAATATGTGTCATTAAAAGCAAATTTAGTTATGCCTTCCCTTTCCCAACCCCCCCCCCCCCCAAGAGCAATCAGTTTTTAAATAAATGACAGTCATACCACACAATCAGGTGCTGTCAGATCATTTGTCACAGACTGTGCTGTTCTGCTGGTCCACTTCCAGCCCCTGTGCATGCTACTTTACCTCACATATTTGGATGCCCTGTTAGATCAGACATCA
Source organism: Cyanistes caeruleus (assembly GCF_971803275.1). Taxonomy (NCBI): domain Eukaryota; kingdom Metazoa; phylum Chordata; class Aves; order Passeriformes; family Paridae; genus Cyanistes; species Cyanistes caeruleus. The sequence goes on along the minus strand of NC_141704.1, from coordinate 38,948,431 downwards.
GGAGAGGAACATAACAGTATTTCTGGGCTTTGCACCAGGCCAGGGGTTTGTTCATGTTTCAGCCATGCCAGTGTGTGCTGACATGTTCTTTGAAAGAAACCTCGCCATAAATTCAATTAGCATGAAAAATGAACCGTGGCAAAATATTTTATAATCATCTACAAAGACCCTTTGGTTACAAACCAAACACTGAGCTTCTTTGCAGGAGAACGTAAGTGGAGTGAGCAAACACGGATACCTCCACAGCTCCTGTTGCCACTTGCTCTCCGGCTTTGGAGAGGGCTAGAATGCAAATGCCTTCACGCTCCCGTTTGCTGGGTGATAACAGCACCAGTGACAGCAGTGGTGACAGGGCAGGGCCATTTGTCAGTCTCTTGCCCGACCTCATTCAGAGCTCAGCTAGAGAGGAACCTGATGTCACCAGGCACTGTCACCTGCCCACAGAGGCTGCCAGCTCAGGACCTCTGCAGACTCTCCAAAGCTCTCCAGAGGAGCAGAGTTCTTCCCATCTGCCAGGCACATAAATTTGGGTTGAATTTGGGTCACCCAAGCATGAGTTGGCTCCAGCATCACTTCCTCCCACTTCAATCCCAGCTAGTATTCCCTTTACAAGGGTGGGAAGCCCACCTTCCTTGGTTAGCTGAAAGGAACTGAGGTCCCTGTGCTGCTGCTTACATGGTCTTACCTCTCACAGCACAAAGGGGTGCACATCAAATGTGGTCTTCAGGGACCTGTGTAAAGTAAATTAAACTAAAGGAAAAAATGCAGGCGGACCTACAAGTGCCATCAAGGTATATGGCAATACCTTCTCATCATAAAACGCTTTTTTTCAGCTGGCTAGAAATTTGTCAGGCTCTGGGAAAGGCAAGAGGAAGTTTCTGATGCTATTTGTCTCCCCACAACCGAATCTTTTATTTAATTATTTGATAGAGTTTCAGCAAAGTGGTTTAGCCATTTCCAAGAATGAAACTGGGGGCAGGGGAAAGAGGGAGCAATGTTGTCAAGGCAACAGTAATCCCATTATTTTTTAACTTCTGAGTGCCTGAGTAGGCAACCTTTATCTTCTTTTTATGCCATTTTTATACATAATAGTAATAACAGCATAGACAATTATTCTCATCTCTTTTAAGAAAAGAGCATGCCAGGGTAGTAAAGGAACAATAAGACATGCATTTGCGAACAAAACAAGCTGGCACCTTCATGCTGTTGGCTGCTGCATCTGCTGCTGCTATTTTGAAATCAGGCTTTCAGGGCCTAAGTACTCTGTTAGCAACATCTCTTTAAACTGCCCTCCACCCAGACAAGATCAAGACCCTCATTTCCCCGGCCTGAAGTGCAGTTGACAGCCTCCACGTGTTTGGGGCATATGTTAGTGTTCAGTAATCATTTCCCTCCAGATTTTATGGCTCATTGTCATTTCTCACACAACAAAATGCTTTAAATGTGGAGAAAGACTCTGCTTAATGCTTTGAAGAATGTCCCTGGAGAGAGGATTTTAATTTCTGCATGATGGGGGAGACTTTTAAATCATATTGCATCAGATACAATTTGTCAGATAAGATGTGTTCTTACTATGAACTGAGCGTACAGCACATTTGTAAAGTACACTAAGTGGAAGGAAAACAACAACAACAAACAAAGAAAATAAAACCCCCAAAACAACTGTCCTTTCAGAAGACCTGCTGTATTTTCATGTTTTCCTTTCACTCTTCAAGAGCAAGTGAAGTTAGTTCAAAAATTTCAAGGGGTTTTTGTTTTTGTTTTTGTTTTATTGGAAAAATGGGAATCTGTCAACACTGGAAGTACACACAAGAATGTAGATCAGATATTGTTTTAGGAAAAAAAAACAAGTATAGTGAAAGTGACAGTAACAATTGAATAGATCATTTTGTGTGTCTACTTAGAAAATATTTTACTTCTAATTTATTTTTTTTTTACATTTGTCTATTACTTTTCTTTGAGTTATTTCTGGTATTTTAATACCATTGCTCCTTATTTTTACATTTTCACACTGCAAAATATGAAGGCAACAATTACTAGCGAACAGACTACTGAACTACAGCAAATGAAACTTAATTCTAAGCAGGGTTTTGCCTCTGAACCTCTGACCTCTATATCAAGCCATTTCATTTCTGCTTCTCCATTCCCCAGGTCATGAAACAGCAATGAGGTATGGTTTCACTGATTAACTAAATTGATATGTATTACAAAGGCATTATAGAAAAACTGGGATATAGTATTTATATACAGTGTAAATACAACATATATATAAAATATATTGTGTTTTGTATATAACTCATGTATTTTATATATAACTTACATATTTAGTGTTTACCTCTGCATAAGAAATTGGATAGGCATGAGAAGATACCAGACAAGTTATAGGACATATCGATATTATTGATTTTGTTCTTATTCAGATTAAATGGTCTCCAAAACTTGCCACTGCAAAGACTCTTGCTATGGCAAAGAAGTCTTCTCTGGCTTCTGCCCATGTTTTGCAGCACTGAGCAGGGCCTGTGTGTTTGATTTGCCCTGGCCATTACCCTGCTGTGCTCCCTCCCACACCAGCAGAGTTTGTCCCTTTTCTGCTATAGGAGGCTGAGCTCCCATTTCTTTCTCAAGTATGTTCTGACAACCCGTGCAGCTTTGTACCTTGCTAATAGATGCATAGGTACTGAATCTAATCCAGCAATGCACACCAATTAAGTAAATGCACTTTGAGAACAGATGTGACATTTAAAAAAAAAAAAGAATGCAGCAAAACCAATTCCAGCAAAACATCAATCAAAAAGTTAATGGTGTTATGAAGAATTTCTGAGAATATCAAGGACTATTTTACTACTGCAACAGCAACAAAAACAAAGCCATGGCAGGAAGAGGAAAATAAACTTGTTAAATAACAGTCAAATCAGGCAGTGTGAAAATCTGTCGAGAAGTTACTGGCTGCGAAGGAGTACGTGTGCATACACCACAGCAGCACGAGATACAGGATGTTATCAGTACAATGCAAACCTTCACTCAGCTGTCATTAAACCACAGGCTGCGCTTGTCTTGGGTTTTTAAACTAATTTTGAGACGCATTTCAAGGAATCAGCTGTTCTGCTGTATAACTTACACCACCTGCTCTCCACCTGACAGGATAAACTAAGCCACTTCTTGTCATGTGGCAGCACTGAAGAAACAAAGCCACACATGCTTTCTCCTCCTCCCCAGCCCTCTCAAAAACAGTGCACTGAGGACTTAGACCCCACACCTGAAAACACTTAAATGTGTATTGAATTTTACTATTGAATTTCACAGCCTGACCTAGTGCAGTGTTTAACCCTGCCTGTAATTCTAAAAATGTCAGGATTCCCACCATGAGGAAATCATGTTCTTGTGCTTTTGAAGGACTAGGAATAGGATTCTATGTCAACAGATGTACACGTGACTTTTCTCTCTAACCATGCATTGACCAAACCCTCTGTTCCAAATAATAATAATAATAATAATAATAATTAAGTACACTACATTCCCAAGTGGTGCAGGCAAGGGTCAACAGAGTTCATGCACTTATAAAATGGTCAGTACCAGGTTTACTCAATGTTAGACTTGAAAAAATAAACGTAGATGCTCTATATCTGTCATTTTAATTCTTACCAGAGCACTGGCATGGTAGAGAAATCTGCAGCTGTGAAATAGCAGCAGGCAGCTGCACTATTCCTACTGTCAAAGAAGTGTAGCACCTGATAGTTTTTTAGCTCTTCCAGATAGTTTTTAGCATTTCTGGAGAAAAGAAGAAATATAAAATTTATTTACAATGAATGATTTAAGTCTTGTGATAGACACACACACACATATACAGTGACATCTCTTTAAATAAGGAGAAACTGAGGGTCAGACACAAGGAAATCAGACGTCTTTCAAAATGAGACAGTAACTAAAACCAGAAATGGGTTACAGATGTCCTCTCTCACAGCCTTCCTTAGGACATTAGGACACAGTTTAAACAACAAAAAACAGCAACTGTGGCAGCATCAAGTGAGCATTAAGTGGGTTTGATGAGTTGGGCTCCCCAGGAACCCTGTGCAGTTTTTGGTCTGGTAAGCATTTGCAACGTGCTGAAATGCCCCAGAGTTGCTCTCTTCTCAGCTCTGCAACGTATCTGACCTTTCCATATCAATTCTTGTGCAACGTGGATAGCATGAGAGCTTTAACCAGGCAAGATAAATGCCAACATACATGATTGCAGTCACGTCATCTGTCTTGGATGCTTTTGCTCAGGGATTGCTCCAGCTTCATTTGCTGTATAGTGAATGAATGACACTTTTGCAGATTTAACCTTTGCTTTATGTTACTTCTCATTTCTCTGAGTCACGAGGAGTTTATTCTCTGTTCTTAGGCTCACTTGCAAAGAGCACAATTTCCTTTCTCTGCCACAAAACATGCACACACAGCATAGAGGCACAAGAAACACTCTTATGGTTTCTCCTTGTGTGATTTCAAGAGATCAAGCTGCTAAAAGGAGCAGCATCTCTGTCTTGTTTACATTCCTGCAGAGCAGGTACAGGCGGGGCACAGGTCTGTGCGCACACAAAAACTCCTCTAGAAACTGAAGCTCTGCCAAAGGGAAACTCAAGGGTCTTTTCAGCGTCTAAGGTGGGGATTAACACTTGCAATTGTGTGCAGCTTTTAATTTCCTTGGGGCAACATTTGTCCTGCCATAGAGGCATAATCCTATGGTTTATTTTATTTCTAGCTCCTCATCGTACCTCTCATAAAAAGTGATGCAGAATATTATCTTGATTTGCTCTTGCTGCTTTACAGGTCACACTTTATCAGAAATGCCTTGTCTGGTCTTCTCTGTCCTTCTCTTGATAAAGATCTCTACATATAAACTTTCACAAACTCATCTGTGGAGTGATTTGCAATCCATTAAAGGAAAAAGTCCCTCAAAATTGAGATGATAGAAATATTTTCATAGTATTGAATCCTCAATCCTTCTCTCCACCAAAAGTATTCAAAGCAGGATGTTGCTTTATATCTTGAAGACTGTGTATTTTCCCCCAGACCAGTCTTCTGTGGGTCAGAAAAAATCACCATGGTCAAAACCATCTTAGCCCCATCTAAGTTCCATATGTAGACACAAAGACTTGAGTAAGATAGGCCCTGTCTTCTTTCCAAAAAGGCCAGAGGCTGACTTGCTGCTGGTGTTCCTGAGCAGGATTTTGCACTGCACCCACACAAACAGCACCAGGGCCCACACAAGGTGTGGTTAACAAGCTGGGATTTTCAAACCAGGACAATGGCTTCTACTTGAAGCCCAAGTCTGTATGGGTCCTCATCCCTTCCCTGGCCATACACATTGGATTGCTCCACACACGCAGTGTGCACTTTGCTGCAGATGCTAAAAGAAGGATGCACTTTGGATGGCATTGCAAAAATTTCCATGTCACCAGCTGCAGAGGGACAAACCATCTCTGACTTGTGGGTAGCATTTGCCAAGAGTATGGACTTCACTGCTGGGGAAGGGAAGAGACAGGGAGAGCCAGATACATCCAGCAGGGAGAAAAAGCAAACAAACAAAGTGAGAAGGAAACAGGACATCTTGGCAAACTGCAAACATCTTATCTAACAGGTTCAACACCACCAGCTTGGCACACCGCCACAGACATTTCTTCCAGTGGCTCCCGATGTCATATGGCCCAGAATGCCTGCCTTCTCCTACCATATTGCCACATGCCTATGCTGCCATGGCACTTAAAAAAGCCCCAGCTGCATCTGTGAAATTCTTGTGAACCCCTGCCTAGTGCCAACATGTTAATTCTCTTGGAAATGTTTGCGACATTTGAATCTAATTGGTCTTGGCAAGGAGGGACAGACACATTATTGCTATTCTGTCAGCAGCTTGCATTGCAGTGACTGGTTCAAACTTCTAGGGTTTAACTGGGAAAGAGGATGAGGGACAAACATGATGGAGCTGTAACAGTTTCCAGAGATTCAATTAGTGTTTGCAGGAAGCCTGCACCTAAAGCTGCACTCTGACCTTTGCTGTTCAACTGCTTGAAATTCTACACAGTCATTACCGAGAACATTATTTTTCAAATAGTAATTTGAGTAACCAGAAGGTCACAATTTCTGCTGTTACATATTCACATCCAAGTTGAGATGCTGTAGCAATCTCCACTGAAGCGGAAAGCTACATGCAAGCAGGGAAGTGATGCCTCGATCAGCTGAAGTAACTTCCTGAACTTGTGCATAAAATCTGTGGCTTCATCAAGGAAATGAACTCAGAAATTGCAAGCTGAGGTCCAGTCCTTGTACCCACAGAGACAGTGGTCATGAATCATTTTGTCAAATGACAAATCTAAAGAGAAAAGAACACTTCTGAGAAAGAATGAGAAGCAAGCTCAAAAAGGCAAACAAACCTCAGTGCTGCAAAAACCTTCCACAGATGATGTGGAATGAGCATCTGTACATATCCAGGATTAAACATACCCTAGAAAGAATTTTTTTCTCTAAGCCAGAGAACCCCAGTGAATTCTGAATATGAACAAAGGCTCACAATGCTGTGGGCAGCAGCAAAACATCCTTGGCAGCTTCAGCTGTGCCAGAGGCAGCTGTGCCTGCTCCCTTTGTAAAGCAAGGTAGGAAGACTGGAAGGATGACTATCAGAAGCAGGTACAGCCTTCCCTGTCCTCCTGGCAGCAGTGAGAGCAGCAAGCTGACTCTCCACAGAACTCTCCACCTGTCTCTATTCCATGTTCATTCTGCCTCTAATTTTACTTTCTGTCAGGAATCAACATTTTTTGCGGCATTAGTATTATTGTATTTTGGGCATCACTACCAAGTAGCCTTGAGCTGGCTTTGCAAAGCCCCAGTGAAATTCCAAGGAAAGACACAAGTCTGAGATTTCTGTTGGCTTTGGCTCAGGGACAAATCTCACCTGAACCATCCAGATGGTTAGTTTCTACATTCATTGGATCTACTGCAGTTTAAGATAGCATGTCCAAACATATGTCTTAAGGTAGGTGCTGTCCAAACAGAAAACAAGTTCAGGCACAAGCAGAGACCGTATCACATTCCCAGCTACCTCTATGTGCCATGAAATCATTCTGTGCCTGGAAAGCAAAGGGCTGCAGCAGATGCCCCACTTCAGCCTAGAGATCTTTCCTCTGAGGCCGCTGTCTTGCATTGCTCCAGAATCACAGATTTATCTCCTCAGTGTGCCAGCTCTTGGCAGACCTACCTAGTAAATATGCAAAACATGGTATGACACTTTGACAGCTGCTCTGCATGGACGTATCTTAGAGTCCTGTTACTATTCTCCCTTCCAGCAGCAGCAGGGAAGCCTGAAGAACAGTTTCAGTAATGTTGGTGGGCACGAGCTCTGCCAAGAGCCTCCAGAAGGGCTCTACTTCCCCACAGCACTGACAGAGTAACTATGTCTATTAATCTGTCAACATTTAATATAGTACAAAAAGTCCAAATTATTTAATAGTTTATTTAGCAGCAACTAAAACAATGAAAAAACAAACAAACAAACAGCCGAACAAAAAGAGCACTCTAGTGCTCTTAATTTTAAGATTAGACTACTTAATTTTAATTTGAAGGTCACTTGCTATCTTCCACAAGAGAAATGAATTATTTGAGAAAATTCATATATGAAGGTCTAGTCTTTATGAATACAACTTTTATTTTTGGGATAGCTTTGGGTCAGAAGTGTGAAATGTTTTCTTTTAGCTTAATTTCTCAAACATTTCTTTACCACATGGACATAGAACATAAACTGCAACTTCTGCATCAGTGAATCATAACCTATGTAAAGATATTTGCAACTGAGAGTAGGAGCATGCAGATTCATAGCTCTGAGTTTCTGCTACAAGAGAAAAGGTTGAATAGTAGCTGTCACCAGGCTGGAAATATAAAGTTCCGAAATCAAGGGTCTTTGGCAAAAGTCTGAAAAAACATAGCAAATGTTAAGAATCCAGGTCATCTGCACTAGTAGCTCACCATCTTGTCTTCAGCTGGTTTCTGTCAGCAAACTCACATGCATCCCACCTGAAATGAGCTTAGTGTTCCCCACATCTATGTGCACAAACACACAGAGAAGCCAACAAGACAACCATAAAATTTACCCTGCAAAATTCATAACAACTGGCAGGAGATATCTGGCTGCTGCTTGAAAGATAAATGGCAAACCACCAATATCCTTCATGCTTAGCTTCACACATCTTTGTTTATTATTTATTATTTATGGGGCAGCACAGAGAAAACTCTACAGTGATCATCCTCCATTTAATGAGGTACAGTGTACATGAGAGGAAAAAAATGGAAATGAATGTGTACACCTCCTGCACGAAAAAAGAGCCTGTGAGCAAACAATTCACACTCTAGAAGCTCTCAGGCTGCCTACAGGACTCACACAACAGCACAGTGTGAGTTTCTTTGTCCAGAAACAAAGAGTTACTCTCTCTTCAATTTTGACAATGTGAAATTCAAGGACAAAGGTCTGGAAATGCTGTCAGGAGACATACTTGAGCAATGAAGATTATAACAGGTACTTGTGTGCTGGGCTGCTTCACTCTACAAGCTCCACTCTTCATCTCATATCAAGGGTAGGAAAAAACTTTCCAGAAAGCTGCTTTGAGGCTCAGGGAGATGAGACTGGACAGCTTTTACAGAAGATGGCAAATGAAAACTAAGGACTTACAGAGCACTGTTAACCTACTAAAACTGGAACAGATACATGAAATGTTGAAAGAGAACAGGAAGGAAAATGCCTCACAAGGACTTGTCTACTTGTGCAGGTTACACTTTTATCTGTATTTTATGGACATGTATGGTATTGTGACATTTCTTTCCTTATGTTTGGATGGTTTGTGTGTCACGCCTTATTGTTTCAAAACAATGGTGAGAAAATGGGGGAAAATGTGTTGCTAGCAAAAATTTCGGAGCATTTCCAGGAATGTTCACCTTTCCCAGAGGGAAAAGTTCCAGCTACTATTTCAGTAACCCATCCTGTCACACTGTCAGTTTGTTTGCTCTCATTTTCAGAAAAGCATTGTACAACAAGCCCTAAAAATCCTCTCCAGCACAGGGAGCAGCTGTACAGCATAAAACTGCAACTAGTCCCTACTGAGTCAGACCACTGGCCCCATGCTGCATGGTATCCTTTTTCAACAATGAGAAAACAGATGCGTTTTGAGAGGTGCCTGTGAACAAGGACACATTCTTGATTCCTTTACCCTTACTGGGGGTGCTAGGAGGCACCTCCTGGCCCGTTACCTCTCGTATTCACAAATGTTTCGTACCCTTTCTGATCTGCTGGTAATATCTGCTGCAAGTTTCATAAGCTTGATGCCCAATGAAAAAAGAAATCTTTCCTTTTACTAACTTTAAGCTGATCTTCTACTAATTTGATCAAGTAGCAGAGGCCCACAGTTCCTCACTAAATGTATCTACTATCTTCATTTTATAAAAGAAACTTCTGTTTTCCGAACCAAACAATCCTAGATATTTAATCTCTTCTCTTAAGACTGCTGCTCTAACCTCTTGAACATTGTAGCTGCCCTTTTTCACCTTCACTAAATCCTCCTGGAGATGAGAGACTGGTGTTTCAGATGATACTCGAGATGAAGACATATGTGATTTAAAATAGCAGAAAATAAAGCATCTCCTATTCTCAACATCCTTCCTGATGATGCCCAAGATGTTTTGGCCTTATTTGTCTGTGCTGCACACTGAGCTGATTTTGGCAACAGCAACTCCAAGATCTTCTTTCTGAGTTGTAATGACCACTTTCTAGGTCAGCATCATGTAAGCATGATTTAGATTATTAAATTACTAGTGCAAATACAGAACTCAAGCATATTTTTATATCTTGTCTAAAATTAAAATGCAAACCAGCCTTTTTACCAGTCCTTGGGATATGGATTTATTTAATCTTTGACGGCTTTTACAGACTAAAATCTGGTAACATTTTTCGGGGGAAAAATGAAAAAGATTGTTTGAAAAAAGTTTACAAAGTGTCTTAGAAAATGTAATTTTGTAGCATATTCTTGGTTGTCTGAAGCACAGCACATTACTTTAAAAAAGGTCTGCTCACTTTGCAAGACTAAAATTTAGAGCAGGCCTCCTTCTAAGCTTGGTGAACACTTACTCTTATGTTTTTATGTCTATTTGTATAAAGATTATAAATTGATTATAAAATTAAATTTATTAATTTGTTGAGAATTGATTGCATTAGGCATTGCACTTCTTGTAACTCCTGAGCTGTCACCCCACACAATAAATAAATAAGTAATATACCGCATAACTTCTTCCAAAGATATTCCATCCAAATATTGGATGGTATAGCTAATTTTGGCAGATAATTTTAAAGGATAAGGGCAAAACCAAAGCAGGTCATAGAATGAAATTTCCTTATGTGCTGAAGATTACTGTCAATGTAAAATAGGTCCCACTTTTAAACTCTGGCATTGGAGAAAATTCTACCTATTGAAAACTGGAGTTATATATTTGTTTTGCAGATATTTTTAGCAGTTCCTTGGACTATTTAATATATATATGGAAATCACCTTCCTCAGATGACTGCTTTTGCTCTACATGGACTTGACTGTTTTGCTAAATCTGTTCCTTGTTTTCTATCAGGATGTTTTGGAAGTGAACTAGACAGCAGTCCCAACGATTGCTACAAAAACAGCATTTGCCAGACAGAGGAACTGATGCTTATGGATTTGTGCCAAAAACAATTGACCTGGTTATCCTGACTGGGTAAATACCAGTATATCACTTGTAAGGGTCTGAGGGAAGTGTATTCATGCCTGGTTCTAAAATTCTGTTCATTGATACTTTCGCTAAAGGGAATGAAAATAAACACACAGTGAGAATGCTCACTGAAAAAAAAAAAAAAACCAAAACACTGGATGCTTGTTCTACAGTGTGTAAACTGCTGGAGTATTCTTCATCCTTGCCTCTTTATATGACTTCAGTCTACTAAAACCTGTATGAGCTAAGGTCACCTGTTTGAAAGTGCTACACAGGCTGGAGAGAAGATTACCCACTTTAAATCAGCACAGTTCTGTTTCATAGCCCCAAAAACAAACAGCTAATCATTTTAAGTTTGTTATTTCCTTTCCTACCTCCTTCTCACATAACAGCTTGCCTGCTACCTTCCCTACTGAGACCCTGAGCAAGCCCAAGATATGTAAATGAAATCTTGCAGGGAAATCTTTTTCCCTGTTCTGTGCTGGGACCTTGTGCCTTTGTTGTTTCAATACTCAATGCTCTACATCTGGCAGAGAACTCTTGCCAGCTCTCCTGCTGGAAGACTGTGTCTTTTCACATGAAGACAGCAGTGAGGAAAAAAAAAACATGGGGAAATGATGTCTGGAGTTTGGCTTGTAAGTCTGCCTGGACCAGCAGGTCTGTGCTTTACCCCTTCTTGTGGCTGAGACAAGGCCACTCAACTGTCTGTTGTGTAAATAATGTAAGTTTTTGGCTTGTGTTGTGTAAAGAGAAACTCTGCCAGAATATACTGAAAATCCATTTTAAAAAATCCCATATTTGGGAACAATGCAGACAATTCCATCGCCAAGATAATGCCTGCTGAAGGAATATCCTTCACCTCAAGTACGAAGTTGTAGCAGTGTCTCCGTTGGGTGAGTCTGCTGCTCAAAGGGTTGGATGTGAGGGTGACAAGGAGATAGAGTTACAAAATCACAGAATTATAGAATTGCTTATGTTGGAAAATACCTTAAAACCATCAAGGACAAGTATGTCATGGGGTGGCTTTACCTTTCAGATGGTTTTGGGAGATAAGGAAGTTGAAGCTGCTGGTGGCTGACGGGAGTCTTTTCTCCTGACCAATTATCAGTCATTTCTAAGAATTGACAGCAGTTTTCACCATTAAAAAGTGAAGTCAACTTGTAAACATCCCCTTAAGATGTACAGTTAAAGCTCTCTTGTCCTCTTTGTGTTCTGGCTGTGAAAGGTAACAGAGCTCCAGCTGGCTCCTGTTCCCTGCCCAGGCCATGCGGCCCAGTGGGGCAGGGGCTGGGCTGGGCCCAGCGGCTCCCGGCCGGGAGATGGGGCCTGCGGGGCTTGCCCCGGGCTCTGGCCGGGCCAGGCCGGTCCCTGGCTCGGCTGCAGGTTTTGCTGTGACTGAATTCACCAGAGGCTGCCGAGTAAAGAAAGGAAAAAAAGCTCTTGACCTGTGGCGCGTTGAGACAGTGACCACACTCTCCAGAGCAGCCATGAAGAATCTTCCATCGCAGACAGCTCCAGCTGCTGCTCCAGCAGAGATCACAGAACCATCTACAAAGCCTGGGCAAGATTTTAACCTTTTCATTACCCAGATTAGACTTGCAGATTAATCCTTTTTTCCAGAGAGAGAAAAAGAGAGTAATCAACATGTAAAGAGACTTTATAAAGTATCAGAAACAGTAAAGAAAAGAAGCTTCAGAAAAGGTAGAGAATATGGAGATGCTTTATAAGCTGAAATATTTTTCTGTTAAAGCTATGGAGATGGACAATAAGGTCTTGAAAAAAACTCCTTTAATTCATGACAGAGTATATTGGGAGGAATGGAATGTTCAAAGTGTGGATTTTGAGTAAAAAGTAGAGTAATTGTGATACAGTGAAGTGCTGGAACAGAGTGAAGCGAAGATTTGAAGCCTTGGGGGGCAATGAGAAAACTGTTTTCCAGCAAAGCTCACAGAAACAGATGAAGAAGACTTTTGCCTTTGAATAACTCAACCTTAAAATGACATCCCTAGACTCATGGCCCATACACATCTCAGAGTGATGTGAAAATGGGAGGAGAAAATCTGATGACAGATTTCCGGGCAGCTGGCATCAGAAAAATAGAAAGCTATAATAGAAATAGTTTTCTTGTGAGAAACTCCATAGATTAGCACAAGGAGACTTCTGTTTCTCTACAAAGACTGATGAAAAGACTGTAGCAGAAATTGGGACTGTTTTAAACACCAAAGATCCAAAGTTTTTGTCTCTATGTAGTCATGTGTACAAGAGAATGGTTAAGTAGTGAGAGATAAAAGGGTTTTCTGGAAATTTTTTCTGGTGTTTTTTGTTCTTGTAGTTTTGTTAATAAACTTTCTTTATTCCTTTTAAGTTTTAAGCCTGTTTTGCTCTTGTTCTAATCCATATCTCATAGCAAGAAATAAGTAATTTTTTTAGTTACAGCTTTAAAGCCACGACAAAGTATTAAAATCACACTGCCCAAAGTGCACCTGTAAACCACATCCCTAAGCACCACATCTACCACGTCTTCTGAGTACCTCCAGACATGGCAACTCAACCCTGGGTAGCCTGTTCCAGTGCTTGACAAGTGAAGAGGTTGTTCCAGTGCTCTTTTGGTGAAGAGGTTTTTCCTAACCTCCAATCTAATCCAAACCTCCTCTGGTGCAAATTGTTTCCTCTTTCTCTGTTGCTTGTCCCTTGCAAGAAGAGCCTGACACCCACGTGGATACAACCTCCTTTCAGGTAATTGTAGAGAGTGGTAAAGGTCTTTCATGATTCTCCCCCTCTTCAGGATAAACACCTCCCCACACACACTCCTCACAGGATTTGTGCTCTATGTCTTCATCAGATCATTCTGATTATGATTATTATGACCTCTTAACATGGATAGAGGACTTCAGCAGGGGTGTCCAATGGTTTTATCCAACCCAGCAGAGTCTGTGAGGAAACCTTTGTGGTGAGAGGAAAGTGCAGCTCTTTTAAGTTAGGATGTGATGCTGCTGGGAATCCAGAAGGTCATGTTCTATAACTGGAAACAAATTTCAGAAGCAGACTGATTCTTGTTTGATGTTTTCAGACTTGTCAGCTTAAAGTTAATCAAGCAAAGTAATTTTTTCTAGTCCTCTGAGTTTTGATCTAATGTGTTTTGCTGGATAAAGGATTTGATATTAGCCCTACTGTAAACAGCCATGAAATCTGAGATGTCTTTTGTCTCCTTGTGATTCATGCAGAGACCTGTAGCATTTTAAGCCCAGCAATCTGTAGAGAAACTTGACTTGATCAAGTTAAAAATCATGTTTTATTTATTGAAAATTAACTAGCTGTCAAAGAGCTGAGTAAAGTTGAAGAGTTAAAGAAAAGCAGTGCTAAAAGAAAGGCAAAGGACAAAATGTAATTGTCATTCTCTCTTGTATAAGAAGAGAAAATGTGACTCCTTCCTGATTTCTGTATCATCACCTGATGAGAAGCAGCCAGCCTCACTGCTGCTTTCATAACAACATCAATCCCATTGATTCTGCTGGGAGCAACTCTGAGCACGAATGCCCTGAAACAACACTATGTGCACTTTCTTCCCACTCAGAACCTGGGACAAATAGTTCCCTCACTGCTAGCAGGAGAACTTGTGTGAGTGAAAGGAAAAAGATTTTGCTGGATATTCACAAAATTCAAATGAGCTTTTCCCCCCACATCTATACGTATAAAAATGTAAAGCTCCTCCCTCTTTCCCAGGAAATTAGCATCTGTGTTCATTGCTTTCCGCTTTCTAGGTTTTCAGGAAGAACCATAATCCAGGTACAGTCATAGCCCATCAACTTTTAATTTCCAGAGCAGTGCAGACTTTCAGACCCTCACAGCATTCCTTCTAACACGTCGTCACTGCCCATGAACACAGACCTTATCAGCCTGGCATCGCTCCCCGAGCTGCACACTTGGCAGAAGGGAAGGAAGGAGGAGGGCTGAGAGGACTGTACCAATAAATAACCCCTGAAATATGCATCTCTCCTAGACTATGATGGGAAGGTTATTTGTCTCTTCTGAGCTCAGGGATGTCTTTGTCATGAATTTAAAATTTAGGAAATGTAGTATCAGATCAGTTTAAGAAAACAGTTAATATCTTAAATGTCATATGTATTTTAAACGCATGAAGGTACATCTGCTATTCCCCTCTCTTCCCAGCCTCAAGCTAACATCTTGAGAGTGATTTCTCTGGATTGCATCATGTCAGGTTTCCTGGTTGTTACTGCTCCAGTTGATGTTTTACTATCAGACTGCTGACTGTCAGCTTGTGTTTCTACCCTGCACAACAATAAAAGCAGACAGTTTGTGGGAATAAACCACTGGGAAGGGCACTGTTAGGGAAATAGCTGTTTAAAGATTAGGTATATCAATAGTTCCTGACTGGAAGTTGATTTTTAAAAAGTTTATGGGTGTGGGGAGACACATACAAAATGTTGGAGCTATCCATTTATTATTACTCCAGACTGCATGTTGGCCAGAAAATATCTTCTGACTTGAAAAAAGTATTTTATGTCAAAGAATGGGTCTAAAAAGTGATGACCCACTCCTGAGTTAAGTGTCAAGTCCTGTTTCATCCAAGGAAATTTTGGAAGGAGCTGCAAAAGTAACTTCTTCATGTGCTGGTCCAGGGCAAAGAGAAATAAGTATTTCTCCTCAGGGTGGGATAAGAAGTACTTCCAAGAGGGAATGGTGAATGTTCATTCTGCAGCCAAAAAGAAAAACAGGCTTTAAGCAGCCCCTCTCCTTCTCAGCAACAGCATTTTCAGGAAAACTGTGGACTTCTTACATGAAAGTGTGCAGAAGATGACTTTGTGCAGTTACATTAGCTACCTTCTTTTGGGTAAACCATTCCTCCCC
Source organism: Cyanistes caeruleus (assembly GCF_971803275.1). NCBI lineage: Eukaryota > Metazoa > Chordata > Aves > Passeriformes > Paridae > Cyanistes > Cyanistes caeruleus. The sequence goes on along the minus strand of NC_141704.1, from coordinate 38,932,810 downwards.
TTCTTTTCCCTTTTACCACCAGCACCTGCCTTGTCGGGATTTGAGAGCCAAGGAGACAGCAAGCCCAGCTGTCACCAAGGAGACGGAGCGTTCATCCAAGGACAGACAGAGCACAACTGCCCCTCTCCCAGCGACGCTGCACAGCCCTGCAGATGGGCAGATCACAGCACACAGGGGATGTCCCCAGGGGCAGCACAGCCAACCCACACACTCTGGAGATAACTCTTTTCCCCCCTAAGTAACCTGAAATCATGGATTGTGGATTATTAGTTCAGTTCCATCTTTAAAACTGGGCTAAAATAATTCATTTAGAAAGATACCTGCATAGAAGTGTGGGTATTACACCAATCTAAAAGAGAAAATTACTGGTTACAGAGAGGAGGAATTAAAGCAGAAAGGAATGAGAACAGGGAAATCTTAGATCAGCTTTGCTCCTGTCCTCCTCAACCTCCTGCTTCTTGTGAGCATCTGTAGTCGCTGTTCCAGGTTAGAAGTTACCCTGCACCCTTCTTTCAGTAGATGGTGGTTTCCTGCTGCAGGAAGTTACAGTTCCCCTTTGACTTCACCAAAATTAATTACCTCTTGTTCTTCACCTGTTTTTAACAAAACAGAAAAATTTTAATCTTGTGGGTATTTTGCTTAACAAAATGGTAGATAGAAATGCTGCCCCTACATTGGGCTGTTTTATCTCCCATGCCATGTAAACAGCAGAAAGAAGAAAGACCAGAAACTCACCAAAAGCAGAGCAGAGTTTTCCTCTTCACCATCTGTTGTGCTCTGCAGTGAGATGGCAGCTGCTGCCCCACTGCTGCAGAGAACAAACCCTCTTGGTATGGGGAAATGCCATAAGGAACTGAAACAGCTTATTCCACTCCAAGTGAATGATCCCACTTTTTTGTGTGTGTTTGGTTGGTTTTGTTTTACTTTCATAGTCTCACAATCCACATATTTAAGCTTAAACTTCACATTCAGATAAACCCTCAGATCCTTTTCATGAAATTTTCTGTTAGATGACAAAATTTATACATTTTCTTCTGATCCAGCTTTATTAGTCACTCCATGCCTCAAGTTTCAATGTCTTGCAAAAGTTCAGAAAATCCAGATTTTTTAATGTCTAGTGAACTGTCTTGGCTTTCAGTTTGATGAGGGGAGATGCACATACTGCAAGCTGAGATTTCCTCACTGCTGTGCCCAGGGCAAATTTGCAGCCCTGAGAATGGCACCCAAGAGCAGGTCCCAAGCTTATGCTTGTTGACAGTGGGAGAAGGCAGTTTTTAGAACTTCAGTAGAATAGCCCAGTCTGAAGCATTAGATTTCCTCTACAAAACTGAAAGCAAGAGCAGTCATAAGAACTAGAAAAGGAACCAATACCATGCTTTGTCCACTTTAGCCATATTATTTACAAAAATGAATATCTTAAGATCAATCAAGTGCCCCATAAATGACCAAATAAAATTGTGTCAGAGAGCAGAGGTGTTCTTAGCCTGATGTTGCCTCAAAATCATTCAGAGAGCCCAAAAGAGGAAATCCCTTCCAAAAGCACCCAAGTTTACTGGTCAGCCATGTCTTCTGTCAGAAACACTGGCATGAGCAGATAAGCAATGGATGCAGTAGTTTTGTCCTGGTGGAATGTGGTTCTCATCAGTAGATGTTTCCCATCAGTAGATCAAAGTCAGTCTATGCCAGGAGTCTCCAACCACATTCTAGGTGAGTCAGTGAGGGCATGTGACATCTGGGGTTGGGAGAGAGGAAAGGGAAAGTATTGCACAGCACCACAGTGTTGTGGCTATTCAGTTGAAACACGTGACAGCTTTGGGGGTTTCACTGAGCTGTTTAAAGGGAGGAAAACAAAAAAGAAAGAAAAAGAAATAAAAATACAAATGGTTTTGATACCTGTATCATGGACATTGTGTAAGAAAACGATTTGATAAAGAGACTGTGCTCTGAAGAGTACCAGACTATGGCAACCACACCAAACTAGAGTGCTCTAAGGGCAGCAGAGATGCCAAACAGACAAGAGCAAGGGAACTCCTCCACAGTTATGCATATAAAGAGCTGTTAGCAAGAGCTCAGGGATGTTTCCTTAGCAAAACAAAATATGAATACCACCCAAACTGAAATACATGACAGTATTTTTCATTCTCACAAGCATGAAAACAAAGGGGTTGGGAGTGGAATAGCCAAGGACATGGAGATGCTTCATAGCCCTGATAAAGGGAGGGCTGGAGAGAGGTGGAGGTGCTGGACAAAAAAAAGCACAACACTGTTGGATTTCTGCTCTGCCCCCAGACTGTTCTCAGTGTGTTGTGAGGAGCTGATGTCTTTACATATGCACGCATTTGGCAGGATGCAAGCATAAATGTTTGGTTTCCAAAAAGAGATACACACTAATTTTGATGTAGATATCTAGGTTAAGCAGTATGAGGTGCGTATTGGTTTTATGGGGACACTAAAGAGAATGCTTAAGCCACAGATCCCATTTTTAGATTGTTAAATTTCAGGCTGGGGAACTCATCTTTAGGAGACCTTATATCTGTCCTATCCCATTAGTGTACTGATAACCTGCAACCTGTTAACATGCCCTCAGGGCATCTCATACGAGGTTTTCAGCTCAGACATGGGGTATTTCAGCTCATGCATTTCTTTGAAATACCCTTCCCTGCAGCTGTCCACAGCCCCAAAAAGCTCAAATTAAACATTGCCTTGGGCCTGGCATGAGCAAGTAATGGTTTCAGCAAGTAAACTTACATGGATTCACAAGACTAGGAGGAACTTACACCAAGCTTATCACTGTTTCTGTACACCCTAAATGCTATGGGCTCCCAGGTGCTGTGCTGCCAGCCCTCCCTTTGCTGCACCTCTCACCATCTGCTCCTCCTGCAGCAGGAGCTGCCAAGTCCTGCGGTGGAGCCTGTGAGGAAGGCAGGCAAGAAGAGTCCACTGCACATGGAGCCCTCAGCAAGGAGAGTATGGTGGTGCATGAAATTACATTGTTCTCTAAACATGTGACCTAATCATATCAGCATGTATCCCACTGCAACAATCTCTTCCTGTTCTTACAGCTCTTAATGCTGCCAGCACTCTGTGCTGGTTTATGGTGGCTGTGATAACACCTGAGGAAGGACTTGAGACAGAACAGTGGTATTCACCCACCAGAAATGGGAAGGAGGCTTGCTCCCTTTTAACTGTAGTTATTGCTTCACCATTGTCTACCCTATTCTTCCTTGAATAGGAATTTAAAAGCAGAACTGAATTTTTTTATACATAAACATTTGTGGTAAGCAATGAGCCACAATAATGTCGCAACCAAAACACAGTTGTTCAACGGCACCTGCTAGTGCAATTACTTTGACACAAAATGTGTTCTTTGCTGTTGTCTACAGGGAAAACCAGCAGCAGCCTGTTACCCTGCAGCTCCAGCTGGCAAAAGAATTGTTACCTTGATCTTGCATCTTATTGCAGCTGAAAATAACAGAATTCCAGTGATTAAACTTGTTTTTCACTTATGAAGTGCATGCTATACCCTGCAACAAGATAACCTTGAGAGGCAAGACTAAACCAAGATGCTAATTTACAGATAAACATTTCCATGGGACATGACTATATGCATAAGGGAAAGCGTGCCTGAGGGCATATTTTTTCCTTTATTTTTCTCCTTGGCTGAATTAGTTCTAGAGAGAAGGCAGAGTCTTAACTATAGTTATCTGTTTCTTTGAATGTTCTCACAAACCCTACCACAGTCCTAAGACGGGGAAACTTCAAAGAAGTGGCTAAAGACAAAAGAACAACTATAAAATTAGAATCTGATCAGAACTCATGGCAAGTTTCACCTAAAATAACTGTCACTGCAGAATGCACAGTGCAGATGTTACCTATATATTCAGGATTCAAGATTAAGGGTTATTTTAAAGAGGTTTGTGGAAAATAACTGAAGTAAGAAAGAACATTCCAGGGAGGTTCTAATTCACTGAAACAGTGAATGGTGGGAAAGATGTACAGGACCATAAATTTACAAGATAGACAGTTTTACGTTGGTTAGCATGGAAGATCAAAAACACCCATCTTCTTAGCAGGTCTACAGGGATCTTGATCCATAGGGACCATGTGAAACTGAAACACTTCTCCACAGTGGGCAGCTGGAGCTGATTTTTATATATGTACAAGAAGCAACAAAAGGAAATAGTCTGGTAGGCATGAACATCTTCCATGTAGAAATGCAGCACAAGAATGGTAATTTGGCTCTGAAGGTGTCTCCACAGTTTTGACACCATTACAGCAATTAGTATAGTGCCTTACAGTCTATACAGCCATGGTAAAGCCAACTCTGTTTTTTTGAATAAAAACACAGAGAAAAGTTGGGAAGCAAGCAGATGGAAGGATATCTGTGAAATTAAAAAGAATGAAAAAGATGCTAAAGTTTTCATGGACAGTTTTTATTATCATGTTATGACTTCAGAGTGATGGACCAAATACTTAAAGTCAATATTCAAAATAAACATGGTTTAAATGTTCTTCTCATAGGACATGTTCAATGACCCACAAGATAAGGTCTTATTTTATGAACTATGATGGAGTGAGGTCTGCAGAGAAAGGGCTCATCCTACCATTTAACAGAAATGCTGGCACTGGTACAATTTGGGTTGCATTCCACAAAATCAAGGCAAATAGCATGAAAGCAGTGTGCTGCAACAGATCTAAAGGAGTATCAAAAGAAATGGCATCTGAGAAGCCTGAAAGTTGACACAAATCTATGTTTAACATTTATTCATGGCAGTAAGTAGTAGACTGAAAAAGACCTCTAAGCTTGTTAATTTTTATATTTTTGTCTATTCTTTTTACCTTTCAGATTGGAGAAGAATCTCAAAAAAAAGGAGCAAAATGCAGAAAAAAGTGACACCTGAGGGGAAAAGATTGTTCTTTGCAATTCGCAAAGCTAACCTTGTCTAACAACAGGTGGGATAAATGTCGAAAAACCCAAAAACATTGTGTACAATGCTAGCAAAAGGGCATTACTCACAGCCTGGTATAAACAAGTAACAACTCTCATCTGGCAACAAAAGCCTTTGCGAAGGGAAATACACTGAAACTCCTGCCATTGATAACTGAGGCCTGTTATGGGAAGTGCCTGCAGGATCCAATTGTGATTGCAGCAGAAGGAAGGGAAATGACATGCTCACGTACAAAAAAGCTTGGAGTCTGAGAATATTTGAGGTACTTCAAAATAGCACATGCTCAGAAATGAAAAGTGAGTAAAAGTGGACAGTGGGTACTGAGCAATTCAGCCACTGAGCTCTGAGATTGCTCCTTACCCCTGACATTTTCATGGCAAAGCATCCACCTTACCATCAAACCTAACACCCCTTTCAGAGGAGGGAAGAGCCAAATCAGGCAATGGTGGTTCAAACAGAAAAAACATAGGTAAAACACTTTGGCAAAATCATAAAAGTCATAAGTTCTTTTTTTTTTTTTTTTCCATAATTCCTGAAAAGGAACTGTCATTCATACAGAGCTTAAGCCACAGCCTACTGAGGCCGAAAGCAGCCTTGCTGAGAGACTCAGTGGGCTTTGGCTCATGTCCATCAGCTAAACACTTTCTCTGGCAAGTCTACACAGTGATTCAGCCCCAAACTGCTCAGCATAGCCAATTTCAAAACTCCTATTCATATTCTAAAAAAGGCAATTGGACGTCATTCCCCAGTCCCAGTTGCACAATTGTCTCCAAACAGGTGGCAGAAACAACATCCGTCACTGGCCAGAAAAAAAGAGAAGGTCTGGAGTCCGTGCTAGAACAAGATTTTACATCTAACATTCATACTATAGAACCAATTTGATGTTTTCCATTGAGATTACTCTCTCTTACTTTAAAGCACTGGTCAGGCTTTTCTCTGGTTTGGTTTTGTTGTTGGGTTTTTTTTTTCCCTCTCGATTTCACTGCAGAACAAATATATTCATCTCCTCTTACAGGAAACCACATTAGCATGTGGAACTGATACAGCAAGCAGTAGCAGGCATGGTAATATACTTGAGGGGCTTTCCATTATGGCAGGAAGAAAGATTCACAGAAATTAAATTAGCATTTTTAGATAAAGGTATTAGTAATAGTATTTTGGATAAAGGAGATTGGAGTACATCTCACAGAATAGAAATTTCTGTGGAAAAAAAGCAGATATTTTTACAGCTTACCCAGGAAGGATGTAAACCAATAGGCATAAAAACACATTATTTGGCCCATTTTTTTGCAAACAGAGCTTTTTAAAAAGATTCTGTCTCCCAACAACTCCCAGGCAATTTAAGGGAAGGAAATAAATCCATATTTTACGAATCTGACAGGGGAAGAGATCAAAAATTAACAGGAAAACATTTAAATAGTGACTATTGACATTACTATTACGATATTTTTAAAACTGAAAAGCTTGTTTGAACAAGGTGTTTATTTCAATATTTTCCTGAATGAAATTTTTACTGCTCCTTTCAAAAGAACATTTTTTTATGCTTTAAAGAAATCCAGCTGACAAGGAAAAAATGTTGAAGATCCTGCAGATTTAATTTTAGGTTTTGAATTTAGCTTAAAATTTGAGTAGCTTCCCTTCTGCTGGACTCCTCACTTCCCCTCTACCTTTTCAGATTTGGGCCAAGGAACAAAATTATCTGTTGTTTGGGCATGTTGTTTGAACAGTGACCCAGGGTGAGCCTGCAATGTGGCGGTACTGCAAGAGGACAGGCAATATCTTGGCAAAGGAAAAGCTCTGAGAGGAGCAGTGCTGAATTCCCTGCTGCCTCGTGCTTGCTGTAAGCAGTGCATGCAGGGTCAATGCCTGCAGCACAGCTCTCTCTTAGGGCAGTGCTCCTCAGCCAATTGCTGGGAATGCTACGGGACAAAACATCACCAGGCCCATGGGTACACACCATCAGAAAATGGTGGGGAACGCTGCCGCACACCACTGCTCTAGAAGCCCCTCGATGAGACAAAGCAAGGAATAAAACTGACTTCCCAAAGAAACAGAAAGCCAAGTTTCCATCATCAGTGAAGAAAATCTGGCCATGCTTTATAGCATCGAAAAGTTCAGAGAGACTTCAGTAGGGACAGGATTTTAAGAGAGTACACACCAGTCTCCCTACTGACAACTTACTTCCTTTTGTTTTGAATGTAATGTGGAAAGTTTTTTTGCTTGCCTTTTTTTGGTTTTTCTGTTTTGTTTTTTTTAAGTTTGGGTCAAAGACATGAGAAGGAAATCTCCCTTCTGTAGTAATTAGTGCATGTAGGAACTTGCTGAGGAAGAAATGAAGTATATACTGGAATATTGCAGCATTTCTCAGCTGCAATTTCACTGTTCACATACCTCAAGCTGAAGAACATAAAGGATCATATAAATATTCCCACTGGCACTGTGTCATTTTTTACCAAGAAAAGCATCTTGAAGAACTTGCCGCGTGTTTGATGAAAAAAATACAAAATTCATTATGTGATACTCATTCATATTTAATAGAGTTTGCTACAACCCTTTCCAAAGGAAGAGGAAAAAACAAAACAAAACAAAACCTAAAAAAAAACCCAAACTAAACCAAAACTAAATCAAAACCAAACGAAACAAGCAGTGAACATGTCACTCAGCAACAGTCCAAGTACTTCCAACTTGAGCTCTGCTACTGCTTGGTTCAATTAAAACAATTGGTTAGATCTGAGAATTGCTTCCTTTTTCCATTCCTCTTCCCTCCTCTTTGTTTGGGAGGAGAACAGGCAGACAGAAAAATTTCCCCTGGTGAACTGTAACCTGTGTTTGAGAGTGAGGCCAAATTATACAACTGAATCAACATACTTTGATCTCTAACTATCACTTCTCTATCTTTTCATCGCACATAGCCCATTCAGCTTTGCTCTCCCATTTTCTCCTTAAAACACACCCATTTGCAAGCTGCTGGGGAGTGCTGACCTTGTCTTCAAGATCCCCCAACATGACAAAAGCCACATTAACCTTGCCAGGGAAGAAGGACAAGGGCAGGTTGTACAGGTTTGCTTTCCCAGGAGAATCTAGACATACAAGAAATTTATAACTGAGAAGTTTAAACATGTTGTAAGAATATAAATATGCTGTGTATATATATAATGTAGTATATATGCTCACTTAATATGTCCTAACAGGAATGCTTGCAAAATGTTTGGCAAACAACCAAATGGTATTAAAAGGCTGTCTTTCCTCACTCCACATTGTAATGTTTCAGTTCCTTGTTGTTAAATGAAATGAATACACCAAATAACAAGGGTTGAAAGGAAAAGGTGTACTGCAGAACCTGCCTAAGCAGGAGCTATATCTGTAGAAAATTAATATCTGAGTAATAGAATGCTTTGATTTTTTAATCAAAGCAGATTATTCATTTTTTCTCCAAAATGAGCGTGTTTTCTGTGTTTTTTTCACAAGCAAGAACTTTTTTTTTCCTCTTGAAAATTGAGTTAGTCTGGAAAAGAAAAATTCACTGTAAAGCACTTCAGATAACTCAAATAAAATCATGTGTATCAATCACAATCCTGATACTCAAGAGTAACAGAAATCTGAGGTGGAAGAAATCAGAGGAAGATGCACTTCAGGAGCCCCTCCAAGCAAATCTAAAATGGTTTGGAAACCTTCACTGATTCCTCCTGCAGTTTGCTTTGGCTGACGTGAAAAAAACAAACACACATATTTTTCATGGAGATTAACTTACATGCTTAATTTTAGCATTTGTAAAGTCAGAAGATTAAATGTGTGCACAAATCTTTGAAGAAGTGAGGCCCAACAACCTTTTGATAGAAAAACAGAGGAATATGCATGATGGTGGATTACATCTTTTTCTCTCTAGATAATATAAAAGCTAAGTGGAGTCTGCAGCACCTTACAGATTAATTATCAATTGCACACAAAGTTTTTCATTCCTTTCCTCATTTATTCCTCCTAGCTGACAGCTGGTAGTTTTACTTTGTTCTTACTTTGATAGTGCAGCTATTACTGGTAATAAGTCCTTTCAAAGACCTGTGCTTGGAGTTCCTTGCAGAACAGAGTGTCTTCCAGTCAATCCCATTTCATCTGTCAGAGAGTCCAGAGATTTTAAGCAACTCACTTTGAGTGGATTAGAGTAACAGAAGTACCCTTGAAGACTTCTTTTGGAGAGGGTAGGTCTACTCTGGAGCACTTATAGCTCAGAGGCACATATTTCCGGAAGAAACCCTGACTTGGTGGCACAAAGGTACACTACCACACTGCTGTAAAAAGGCAGTCAGGATAATTTTAAAAGTAAAATTTAAAAAAACAAAAACAAAAAGCCATTCTGTGTTGCTGGTTTGGGTTTGGATTGGACTTTTTTAATGGACACTAGAAATTACGCTTTTCAGATTTTTTTCCTATGGAAATGAACCACCTAAATGTTGTTTGTGAAGAAGACTATGAAATGCTTTGTAGACTCCAGCAGATAAGATACTGTAATATAGTGACTCACAGATCTCCTGGTGTAAGCAGGCTAAATTTTCATAGAGGCTGCACTTTGAAGTCAGTCCTACAGTGGATGTTGAGTCTCACCCCTGAGAGAAAGAAAACCAAATCATATCAAATGCCATGCACCTCTGACAGACTCAGGCTGGGAATCAAAACTCAAAATGCGTGTAGAGAATGATCCATTGAAGCAAGTCTGTGCACATCTTAGGAAAATAATTTTATTAAAGATATTCACATTAAAAGAACACAACATCCTGAAGTAGAATTAGCATCAAAACCACACAAAGGACAAAGCAACCACCTATGCTTATAATTCAGTTATTAATATAACTGAATAAGCTTCAGTGGCTCAAAGAAACCTGTAAGAGAAGGAAATGGAGCTCTGAATGAGCTCAGACTGCAGTTCAGACCTCAAGAGCTCATCACTACATCACCCTAAAAAAAGAGTTGGACCCACCCTGTGTATCACATCAGCAACCCCAAATGTCAAAAGAATCAATTAAAACATTATAAAAGGTAAGGATGGTAGAGAGAACTAATAAAAGCGCAAATGGAAATGGCAAAAAATTAACAAAATATGAGCAATGGAAAAGACTCCAGAGAGCCATTCAGTCAGAAGGTTAGAAAGTGAGACTCAGGAGAATTATGAATGCTAACGTGCCATTGAAAAATGTGAGGCAAGTACTTTTATACATAACTGGACAGAAATGAAGCTAAAAGAGCCTGTGTAGAACTGAGGGGATAACCTACGCTCTCACTGCAAGAAAACAAAGGAGCAAAGTTAATCCACTGCTGGTAGCTGAAATGTGAAGAAAAAAGAGAAATTGTTACCTGGATTAATTTATCAGGAATCACCCAGGAGATGAACACATCTAGTGTCTGTTATGAAATGTAATAATTAGAAAAACAAAATTCAATAACCAGGGTCCCACCAAGGGGTAGTTAACCTTTCAAAATGGTATACAAAGAAAGAACAATGGTTAACAAGAAAACCAGTTTATTTGTCTTCTTTATCAGTCTCAGTACACATTATGTGGACACAGACATAGACAAATTCAGTATTGGCTAGCATATTATACTGTTACTATTCTTTGCCAAGAAATACATTTTTAAAATAACCCGCTAACTATGCATCAGTTAATTTGGGATTGCATATTTTAGGCACTTAAGCTTTTATGTCAGCAGAGTTCTGCACTTAAACCTTTCCCCACTGAAGCTTCTGTTTTGAACATCCTGTCCTACTCCCATAAAAACAAAATGCTTGCAGAGACCATTGGCTTTAGCTGTCTCTGTGGCCATTCAGCTTCTTGTGTGGCCAAGGTCTTGAATCCTCAAGTATGAGAAACTGAAATGCAGTAACCTAAACTTTACAAAATTACTGAAATTTTCTATGAATAATTGGTCTTTGGGGAACTTAGCTTAATCTGTGGCATATTCCACCCCCTTCGTCCTCCTTCCCACTGACCCCTGATCCCTAAAGAAAATTAAAACATGTATTTAAAATGTGTTAATAGGAAGAAAGTCCCACATCAGAGACGTAAGTTATGTAAGTAAGTAAGATATGTAAGTTGTAGGAAAGCTATCTACCCATTAGAATTAAGGAGTTGACAAAGCAAGAAAATGTAAACAGGCAGAATGCTCAAAAACTGAGAAATAGTAAAACTTTGTAAATCACCAAAATCAAGACAGAAACTACTTATTAATAGCTATAAAAAGGACAAAACTACATTTTGTGGTAGATAAAATGTAAAGGATCAGAGAACTAAGAACCACAATGCCTTGGAAATAAGGAAGCACTGGATGCGTGTATTCATGCCACTGAGCTCCTTGCATTGAAGGGACGAGGCCTAAATATGAACTTAAATTTCATGTTTTAACTCTTGCAAAAATTTTGTCAGGCAAATTGTCAGAAAGCTCAAGCTAGCTTCATATGTTCTGGTACATTAACTTATTTTGTCCTCACAGCAGATATATCTACACACACATACAGACACACACAAACACACACAAAAGGACTGGGTGAAGCGAAAGTCAAAGAATAAAAATATTTTTTTCTGAACTATGGAGGCAAAAGTTCTATTGTAATTCACTTGAGGTTTTGGAAGAGCAATTCATGGGTGGTTAATATTTTGCCTGACTCACTGAGAAGAACTAATAAAAGTAAAAGCTGTGCAGCTGCTCCTTCTAATCTGAAAATAAATCACAAAGGCAGGCACAAACAAAAGGCAGGTGAGTTCTCAACTGAACAACTAGGAGGAGGAAAAACGAGAGGGGAAAATAGGTAAAGTAATCCACCAACTTCTTCAACAAAATTTAATCAGAAAAGTGGCTTAGAAAGGGGCCGCAAATCTACTGGAAACAAAGTTTCAAATAACAAACACCAATAAAAGTACAAAATAAATGATAGCCTCAAGGCCAAAGTCTAGAGATTATCAGAGCAATCAAAACGAGCCAGAAACAAACAATCATAAGTCTGCAAAGCAGTCTGTCAAGCAAACAGCTCTCAAAACCAGATTTAGAAAACAAGCTCTGTGCAGGGACCGGTCGAAGGCTGACTGATGGAGCCAATATTTCTACCCCGGCTGGGATTTCTTGGTGAGTGCCAACCTAATGAAACAAAAAGACTTTTCCTAAAAAGCAAGTACACTTTGTGAAGGTAAGGGATCATAAGCAACAGATCAAAAGTTTGCTGCCATAGCCTTAGCATTAAACAGAGCTATTCCCTCTTGGCACTGAAAAATTCTGGTGACATTGACTTATGTTTACTCTTAGGAAATATATTGGAGCTGTACTGCAGGATACGGTATACATTAGCCCAAGTGACAATAATTAATACACCTTTGGCATAGAGTCAATCAAAATGCACACTGAGATTCAGCAACCTTGCCCTGACTGTGGATCTGGACATTTATCTTGGACAAAGTATGCAAAATGTCCCCTTTTTAACCTTCTGCATTCTCCTAAACCAATGAGATTTGGAGGCTACTACAGCTCTCAAACAATTGTGGACTTCTATATTGAGGATTAAGGTATCACAATGGTCATTTGGTCATACAAGACCCTTGCCTGCAAGATCATAACACCCACAGCAGTAATATTTCAGAATATTTCCATCCCTTGTATCTAGACTGCCAGCAAGTTGAATTTTATAATTGTGTATGAATGTTCCAAAATTTAACTATAAAAAATAACAAATTTCTGCCAAATATTAAAAAAGAAAATATCTCCTTTTTTTTGCCAAAATATTTGTTCTGGTAAATTTTACTTTCACCACTCACTCTTTTTATAATTAGGCCCTGTTGCAAATCTCCTGTTGCACCTCCCCTGCTGATACAGGCTGCTGCCACATTTGGCAGGGGCAAGCCCCAAACTTGCAAAGTCTGTGCTTATTCTGAACTTTCTGGTGACAAATGCCAGCACTGAGGTTAGCAGAACTAATGCATGAAGATGAGTGCACATCTAATCAAGTGTTTGCAGGGTCAGATCCCATTATAATATTATTAACACAGGATCATTTAATGGAGAGACCAGAAATTTTTCTTTGTGTTGGAGGAATAAATCCCGTACTGTTTTAAAGCTCCTGGACAAATAGGGTTTTCATATTTGCCTGTGTCTGCTGTCTATTTTAGATCTTTGTCATTTACCCTGGCCCACATTTAGGCCTGGAGCAGCTGAGAGAAAAGTCTGGATGCCTTTATTTTTTTATTGCCTATGGAAGCGAGCCACGAGATAGTCCTGCCTGAAAGGAAACTAACCCTGATTGCATGACTGATGGGATTGTAGTGTAAAAAAAAAAGTCCATTTTAAAGTTTTCCCAACAGCAGTGTCTCCTGAAGCAGCGTGACCCTGTGGCTTCATTTAACATTTCTAGGACAGAGTCTGCAAGGTTAATGTGTTAAGACAGTAAAAACTTTCCCTTTGCCTTGGGCACATCACTTCTATGCAGCAAGGCAAATAACACCCCACCTACAGCAGCCTGCCCAGAAGCCCGAATGCTGCACAGCAACAAGCCTCTGTTTCTTCCCGTCTCCTTGTCTCCTTGAGACTGACATTGCCTGGGTGCTGAATAGCCTGGTGGGAAGAGTTCAATGCAGGGTTTGCACTTTCCCAGCCATTAGCCAGCTGCCACCGCATTTCATTATCTTAGGGGGTGCTTTTATACATCAAAGGCACTTCCAAACAGTGAGATGAAGTGGAAGTAACTGAGCTTGGTCCACGTTGTAAGTTGTAGAATTATTTATTGTCGTTATTTTTTGCGCCCCTCTCATGCCATCTGGTCCGCTAACTGTAAAGGCTGGTGATAGAAAAGAGACTCAACACACCCCTCTCAATTTCTTGGAGTGAATCCTGCTGAACAACTAGGCCTTGGAGCAACTGCCTGTTGTTATCAGGACTCTTCATTGTTTTGCACAAGGAGCCCTCTAAAAAGCAGGGGGGAAAAAACAAAGGTAGCAGGCAGGATCTCATGTGAAAACAAAGTAAGCAGAGCATGAAAAGCGCCACTGAGATGGCTTTTACTTTGCTTGCTTTCTGATGTAGCCAAGAAATAAAGAGTTGAAAAAGATTTTCTTTCAGTCTTCTAAAGAAGTTTCCTGTGAATAAACCAAGGTAGTGAGTTTTGCATAAGATCGCCTAAAATCACTCTTCAGCTGTTTTAACTTACTTCAGCTTTTGTCTTATTATGGCTTTCTTTTAATGACAAAAGCCCATATGGCTGGTGATTTATTGTACTTCTCCAGCATTTGAAACCTGCTTTCCATTACTGGAAACCTCTAATTGATATATTCACAAAATCTTTGGAATTACATTAAAAGGTGAGGAAAAAGTGCAATCTCTCTGTGTGTCACAGGCTGCTTGTGAGTGGCTTAAACAGGAGTTGTCAGTGGATGTATGATTAAGCTGCACTCTTGCACAGTGGTTTGGCTTTACAGACCACAGAATAAACTACAGCATATTTCTACTTTGTGCCTGCCTGCCACCCAAATGTCCCGCTGCCAGAAAAATAAACTGAACAAGAAGTGCTCAGACTTTCATACTGACATTTTATGACATATAGATATTTTGTCTAATGATTTCTTTTATTTGCCTTTAACCATTAACTTGAGACTTTAGAAATACAGTAGTTTGACTGTGAATGAGTAAGTGTGATTGACTATTCAATTTCAAGGTACTATGGCTTTAAAAATGTCCACTTGCAGAACATTAGTTCTCTTTCTATAAAATCACGACATTGCTTCCCATTTATATTTGCTTACCATTTGTATTTGCTATAGTGAATTTTTGTGTGAAAGGCTCTGATTCTGTAAACCAAGTCACACAGGTAAAGATTTTTCTCACACAGTTTCTAAAGGTGAGTGTGTATAAAGAGTTTGCAGTATCAGAGTCACAAATTTGCGTGCCCTTTAGTAGGCTTGATAAACTTAATTCAATATTGGCATGAATAGGAGCTGAGTAGAGGACATTTAATTTGGTCCTCAAATCTCCTTCTAGTTTGCACTCACTGCAGATGACCTGTAGCTGTGAAATATCTCCCTGTAAGCTAGCAACTAGATTGCTATCCAAACTGACTTGGAAACAGTAGTCAGAGAAAGCAAGCTACTGGCAGCCAACATCAAAAACAAAAATCCCTGACCTTGACTGTTCTTAACACAAAAGCCCTTTTCCTGCTGTTTTTCAATGAATGAACGAACGAGAGCCAGCAAAATATATAGCAGACACTTTCTTCTGAAGAGATAAAATAAATCTGTTTTATTTCTATATACAATCTGCTTCACAAGCACAAAGACAGGAAGCAATATTGGGAAATTCTTAAAAATATGATTTGTGCTGCATAGAGTCTCTTTCTTCTCCTTTATATCACTTAGAACAAACAGTGAGCCAAGAATTTCCTGAACTTTTGCAACTTGCTTGGAAAATATATTCTGCCTTCCCTGCTACTGCTTTATGAAGAAAAGGTTTATTCCTAATGGTATGTTTTGAATTTCACTTAAAATAAAACTGCATCTTGTATACTCTGCTCCAGCTCTACTCCTGCCATGCCAGCTTTTGTTGTAATGGGATTGAACAGGTGCTGTGACACAGCTTTATTCTCAAGCTGCACACAGATAATCGTCCCCATTTTAGAGCGTGGCAGGCATCCCTTCCTGGGTAACCAACCCTGCACCACACAAATGGAGAGAACAGCCACAAACAAATAAGTCCTTTGCTCAGTTTTAGAAATATGAGCAAGCCAGATGAATCCAGCAAGTCTTCACCAGACAGATTTGTGCAGTAGCCCAAAATGAGCTGCCCACAGGAGGTTTAAGGCTCACGGGACAGACGTTTTCATGCAGATGAACTAGGAACTGCTCAAAAGCAATATGGCCAATGCAAGCAGGTTTCCCATCTGTTTCAGGCAATAGGATGGCACCTCTTTTGTCATTTCAATGAACATTTATTCTCCATTGAGGACCAAATGGGTAAAACAGGGTCCCTTGATAGGCTGGATGGGCAGCATTTTACCCCAGTGGCCCCACAAGCTGTCATTTAGGCTATGGCACCTGGACGAGACACAGCTCGGGGAGGCAGCACGCAGTGTCTTCTGCAGGAGATGGGCAGCCAGCACAACTCCACTCTACCAGGATTTTTGGGAGGGAAACAGTGGAGTAGCATGAAGCTGCAGGCCACAGGGCACTGAGCAGCCCTGGGAATAGAAGGAAAGGCTCCAGTAGGGGCTTGATCTCTGGAGATGTGAGTAGTTGGCACTACATTCGTCTGGGGAGTCAGGCTAATTTCACCCTCTGAAAAGCTGGATTAGGGAAAAAAATCACTTAATTAGCCTTCAGGCTCAGTTCCTGACCTGATGAAAGCAGGACCATCTTTCACTGTCCCACTGGAGCAGGCAGCAGCTGAGGACGTGGCCCCCAGCTCTTTCTGCCCTGCTGCAGGCTGTCCCCTCAGCCCCTCACTGTGGGCAGGTGCACTCTGAGGGCAGGCTGCAGCTTGCCAAAAACCTGCATCTCCCCTGGAGAGCGCGGTCCTCTCCAGCCTCCAGCTCCCCTTTGCCGCTCTGCCCGCCTGTCAAATGGATGCTTTTCTCTGCCAGCTGGTTTGGAGCAGCCCAATCTGCTCCTACAGCAAGGCTCTGGAGTGGCAGGAAGGAGAAAGGCAACTGGATCTGGTACTTCCTTGCTGCTATCAGGAAAACAGGAAAAATTAGAAAGAAAAAATGCAAATGGCACTGCATTCACAGGTTACCTACAGGCCTTCTCTTCCAGGGGAAAGGGGAATGTGCAAACAAGCTGCAGCTCTCAGGATTCACTGTCAAAACACGCAGCAGCCCTGGCTGAGAACTGGACAACCAGGAACTAAATGTGATGGTCAGAGGAAAATAGGAGTTTAAATGATGTATCCCATTCACCAAAACCAGGACAATAGTAGGGTCCCATCAGAAAACGTATTTCCTCTGCTTCAGAGTATCTTTAAATACCATGACAGCAAAGACTAAAGATAATAATAGTTCTCACTTTGTTTCAGATATGGTAAAGTAAAAGCAGTTTTCTTCGGATTTATATTTCGTTAAAGGTCACCGTGAATTTTGACTCTCTTCTGAACTGCTCAGCTGTTACCATGCAGGGTCACTGTCTGGACAACCCTCCCAACACACCAACAGCTAATGAGCAGTGACAATAAGTTATGAGGCACAATTCAAGGAAACAAAAAACAAAAATGGAAGGATATGAATTCTACAGAGCACACAAAGAAAAAATGGGTGGGATGCTCATTTCCTCAAATTGTGTACCAACTTCATATGTTAGCTACAAATTATCCCCCATAAAAGGATGAGGGTATCATCTTACATCCCACCTTTGTGTTCTTTTTCCAGCACTCCACTGGGGATCCAGATCTCTGCTTCTTCTGTTTGAAGAACTGTAATGTTTTTACATGTTTTTGAAACATGGAGTGCAGTTGTTGACATGATTCACATGCTGGTCTTGCAGCACAGAAAATCAACAGATGAATTCAAAATGTCTGAAAAATAAAAGAATTACGGTGCAGGCATACACTAACTTACACTCAAATGATAGTGCTTGAACTATATTTAGCAAGACAACAAATAAAGGATGGATTACAACATCATGAAAACAAAACATATTTTTCATATAAAATCTTGCAGCAGCTTTCAGACAGAATTAATCTGCATTTCTGAATGAGATATTTTTAACATATATTTATAAAAGCCCTGGGTTCGGTTTCTTGTTTCTTCACTCTTGTTTCCCCCCAAAAAGCAACACTTTTTTTTTTTGTAACTTAATAAATACATTTTAATCCAGTTGTTTTGTTTCTATGTTATCATTGCTGTCTTCTGCTTTCAATATGATACACACAGTAGCTAAAAATGCTGCTGCACTGTTACACTGTATGCAGTACACAGTGTACCAAGTGCATGTTTATTCTTAATCCTTAGCAGTTCTCAGTCATGAGCTAACAAAACAGCTCTTTTTTTATATTTTTTGATTGTTTTGGGGTTTTTTTTGTTTTTTGTTTTTGTTTTGTTGTTGGTTTTTGTTTTTTTTAATGGGAAAAATATGGAAAAATCCTGTATCTATTTTAAGAAAGTATTTTCTGCTCTGGTATCAAGAGGTTGGAAACATTGGCAAGATGCAGGATTTCCATAAAACAATAAGAAGTGATTCCATACAAAAATACCTATTTACAGATCAAATTTATGCATCTTTCACTTCACAAAAGTGAAATTTTAAGGCAAAATAAATGTGTTATATCTGTAATGTGGCTTTTTCTAAAGAAATATTCATGTGTTTAGGAGACACTAAAAACAGATTACTTAAATTACTTAAATTACTTAAATTAACAAATTACTTAAATATCTCCTGACAATTACAGCAAAGAACATATTTGTTAAATTTTTTTTACATCAAATACACACTATATGAGGAAAAGTTGTACTCTATATAATAAGCATGGGTTTAGGTCAAAAGGCACAATAGCAAAACATGTAGTATAGTATTTTTTCAGACAAAGCAAAATAAATGAATATTTTTTCCATTGTTAGAATTTGACAGATTAGAGGCAAAGCCAGAGTTAATCAAATCTAAAAAGAAATGAAACTGAAAGAGGACACTCTTTAGCAAAGCAAACTTAGTTTGACAGTGTTAAATAGATAGCTGGAATCTGCTGGGAATACATACCTTGGTTTCATCTGATTGACCTCATATCATTGCTATGGTGCATAACTACACCTGACAGGTCATTGATTGTCAGTATGTAAAGCAGATCCTTGGGGAAATAACTTGGCAGAGAGCAGCTTCCCGTGTTTTTCACATTCCCACAGCAAAAATTCAAGTCCCTACTCCAGTATTCACCACATATAGAGAAGAAAGAAAAACAGTGCTCTTACAAAAGGCTTTACAAATGACAAAGATGGTTAGCAACTGCCTCACATGTCAATTAACAGATTTCAAGCTCAGATCACAAATATGACAGAATAATGTTGATTTCAAATTTCAGACTGAAATAAGCAATACATTTTTTCTCTCTTCAGCCCAGCTTTCACTCCACAACTCCAATAACTTTAACACTTTTCATGTTCAGTCCTGCTTGATAATTTTGCCACAAGTATGCAGCGCACACACACGTGCACAATAAAAAACCCCCACAGATTAGAATGCTGTTTATTCTGCTGCCACAAAAGCAATTTCACTCTACTTTGTGTGACCAAATGTACCATAATGTTTTCGTCACCAAATTAAAGAGAGTATGCCTAATGGCTTATACAGTGCTACTACACAAGAACCCTATTCAAACATTTGCTCAAGTCATGCATGGCTTTAGTCACATGCATAATAGCCTACAGACAAAAGACACAAGAGACAAGGAGGGCTTTATGTATCAAACTGAAAGTAGTATTTCCCTGTGCTGATACTATGTAAACATCAGAGATCTGCAGGATGTCATATTAATATGATTTTTTTTATCAGAGAAAAAGAAAGATTAATCAATGTGTATAAAAATTCTTTCCTGCGTCTGGAAAGAATGAACACATAGTCAAAAATGATAATGAGAAATTTAGATGTTGAAAAAACCAAACAAACAAACAAAAATCCAAACAATAAAACAACAACAAACCAAATGTTTTTTTACATGTGTACATGTTTACAACAAACTAATCAATATTACTTAATATAGATCAATCAAAAAGCCTTTTTGTCAGGATATAAAAGAGTCATTCTTTGAGGGTTTTATTAGCTAGATGGACATGCCCACAAATTCAGGAAGAGACATAATTAGGTAAAAAGTCTTTCTCTGTTGAGAGTGTTCAGTGATAGCATACTTCAATGCCTGATGCCTGCATAAAGCCTTGCACATTAGCACGGGGCTACTGCTTTGCAGCCAACGCCACCCATAGGGTGCCACCCCAAGAGACAAGGGTAGGGAGAGAAAAACTGCTGGGCAAAATCACCAATTAATGTAAACTGATGGGACAACCCCTCCTCCACCCCTCACCTTCACAGCAGCCAAAGATGCACATCACAGCAGCAAACAAATGCAACTACAAAACTACGAGTGCAATCGGAGCAATCCGATCACAGGTCAGACATACTGACATACAGCTCTTCCATGAATCTTGTCAGTCAGCAGAGTTGTCTCACTTACAGAGTTGCCTACTCTGCAACACAGGACTGGCTTCAGGATAAACTATGCCATTTTCCAAGCAAAAACCAAAGGACCTGGAAGGGATGCAGTCCTAGGGATCAAGTTCTTGTTTCCATCAAGACAGCTAAATGTACCTCTTCTATTTGGTTCATTTAAGAATGCCAATAAAATGAAATATTCAGAAAAGTTCAGTCTTGGAATCTCTTTAGTAGACAATCTTGCCTTGTAATATGCATTTCATATAAATAGAATACATCTGTAGCACTTCCATCTGTACAGTCTGAAGTATGTTATGAATGAGATCAATACCAATATTTGCATTTTCAAATGGAAATCAGGGTATAAGGAAAAGAGAAGTGAACTAGCCCCAGTCAGTCACCTGAAAATGAACCAAATGCTTTCTAGACCAAAGATTTCTGAGTCCACATATCAAATCTATGAGAATGTGTTCTCTTCCTTAATACCATACAGGGGCACCAGCTGACAAAGACCTCACTATGGCTAAGAGTTGCATAATTCTATTCACACTTACGTGTCAAATGGAAGTTCATTCCACAACGGAAAAAAAAATAGTTAATTTATAGAAATGGAAACTTTGATGGGAATGGTTTTAGTTTGCTAAAATATTGAGGAAGAAATGATTGCTCAGGTCCAGAATAAAATTTTTAGTCAAAAAGAATGAGAGAGCCGTCTGAAATAGTTTCATAGATCGAATCCCCAGGTACAGTGTATTTCCCAATTAATATTTCATACTCAGACAGCCCTAAAAAACAGACTGGTGATGTGAGGTTAATGGAAGAACTGCTTTGGCATATTTATATCTGGTGTGCCTGCAGCCCACAGTGTCAGGAGAACAGAATTTTTGAGGTGATGTTTGTCAAATATTCTTCCAAGTGTTAATTCCAGGTGATCTTATTCACTGCATGGTAATAAGAGGTGAACAAAATCCTTCCTCCAAAAAGAAAAGCTCAACTAAGCAACAAAACAGACAAAAAAGCTGTAAGGCCTTACTGGGTAGGCTGCAGGACGATGCGCCCTTGGGAGGAAGCAGAGCTGCTGATCTGGGATTAGATACAGGCACTGCCCTTTGCAGAGTGTTTTGCAGGATAGTTATCTGGCTGCTGCACACACTGGTACACCCACAGCTATGGGAATAGAGCTGCTCCTACACAATACATATTTTGCTTCTCGTATCTTGAACATATGGCTACAAAACCTGAGCCTTGTTAAGAGACTATCTCCATTTACCACTACATGTAGCTGTATTGTCAACATAGTTTTTCAGACTGTGTACACTAACATTTCTAAAATTAGAGAAAAAACACATGTGACAAGGCAGCACCTACAGATTAACTATACCCTTAGGAATTAAAAATATTAGAAAAGACTGAGCAATATTTGCCTGTGATTTCAAATAATTACTGCTCCCATCCTGAGACCCACCTTGTCAATATTACCTGCAAGATGCTCCCAACAGCCTGCACTGGGTCTCAGCTCACAGTGTGGTTGGGTCCTTTGTACCAGAGGCACAAAGAAAACCTGGCACTCCCCAGTGCCTGTCCTGCCCACGGTTTTGTTTTTGTTTTTTTCCCCAGTTCCTAATTGGGAACAGTTGATCGGTGGTGCCCTGACCAGGCATCAGGAGTAGATATGAAGCAACGGAAGGAAACTTTGACAGAATTCCAGATTCCTGCTCTTTTGTCCTGTGTCAGTTTGAGCAAGGGTTATACCATGTGCAGATCCAAATCCTGACTCGCTCATCAGGACTGACCCTTGGACGAGCCTCACACCACCATTTGCAGGATATGAGCCTATATTTAGTGCTTGGACAAGGCAAATGGAAGTGTGCTAAGGCTTGAAATTAAGGTTTTGACCTTGGCTTAAGATTTGTGACAACATATGCAGATACAGCAGGCATCTCCTTTACTTACCACCATACAAGCTGTGCAGGTATATTAACCTTAAGCTTGCTCTTTTAGTATTGACAGAAACAAATCATTTATGAATAAGTCAAATGTCCCATAAGTTTTTAACATTAAGCTCTATGGAGTGGAAATAGAATCTCTTAAAGCCAGCAAAGAAACTACCATAAGTTTTACTGAATTGATTTTGAGGTTATAAGAACTACAAAATACTAGAAATAGCTTTTTATTTTCTTAAGGGACTTTGAAAAAATAATGAGAATACAGGTAAAATATAACTGAGGTTTTGTTGTTGAGATTTCTTCCTCCCCACTCCCTTTGTTTGCAAAAGAAAATATAGACCACTTAGGAACATCTTCCAGAGATAAAAATTCTTTTGAAAATTGGGATTAAATTGTGTGAATGAATTTGACAGGTGGAAACGAGGGAAAAAAAATCAGAAACATTGAAAACTTTGCTTTCTATATTTGCTCATCAAACCATGTAGGTTTCTGATTGTAGGATGTTTTCATCAAAATGCTGCTAAAGCTTTGTACAAGCAGCAAGAATTTTAATGGATTTTGCTTTTGAGCAATTTGAACAATTTTCTTCCATTGTGTTGTTTGATCCCTAAATATGTAATTTCCATAACTTTGATTATTTACTATGACATGACATGTATGCAGCCCTGAATAGCTAACAAATTCATCTTTACTGTGAGCCCAGTGCAGGAGCAGAATGTACAAGCTGGTTGCTCTCCCTGGCATTCACACCTCTTTCAGAAGTCCCTCACCGCTACCCAAAAGCTGTGCAAAACTCTACAGCCATGCAGAGAAGGAGCATTCTAATGAGCCTGGGCACTCTGATGATGCAAATCTGGTGCAATACTTGTGCTGCTGCTCCCCAGGGCTGCTCCCAAGGCACATTTCTGTGGAAGGAGCCAGAAAAAGGCACAGGATCACGGCTTCTCAGAGGACAAAGCTGCTTCTTTCACCACCAACACAACAGTGCACAAGGTTTCAGGTCCTTAAAGTCCATTTAGTCAAGCATGTCAAACTCTTTCAGTATTACAGCTACAATGCAATTTTTATTTGTAAATGGCTACTTTCAGCATTACAGCAGCAGGACAGACATGAACTTAGGCAAAGATATTTTGTACCAAGGAGCACAGACAGGACAGGATGTCCAGGATCTTTAGCTTCAGCCCCTTTTCCCTCACTGTCTTGCAGGAACTATTTCATAGAGATTCTTTCACAAAAATTGATGGAAATCTCTATGGGTCTTTTATTTAAGAAAATTAATAAAAAGAAATATTCCTGGCAAAGAAAAATAAGGTAATTCTGAGCCACCAAAAGGCTTACACAAAATGTCAATTTAAAACAAAATGCAGCTGCAAGCTCCCAAAATTAACTGCTTCCCAATCATAACAGTAAAATGCAGGGAAAACCATCCTATGTTTATTGATGCAATACCTGCATGTCTGGCCACAGGGATCACTTCCATGGATCTGACTGACTCACAGAAATGCAGAGGTTATACAAGAAGTTAGGTTTAATAATGATTGACGAAGTATACAGTGAAAGACAAATGTTCCTTGTTCATTTAGGCTTCTTGTCTGAACTTGTGTTTAAGCAAAAATAAATTAAAGATGAGTTCTGTAACTGCTTAAATAAGAAACACACCTCACAGTCAGAGAGCTGGATAACCTGTGTTCTCCCATCCCCTACAGCACACCATGCTACAATATTCTGGTCAATGTATAAAGAATGCTAGTGCTTTTCCTTCACATTTATTGAGCTTTTATGCTCGTTACTTGTGGGGCTCTCACCTCCTAGAAGCTTGAGTGTAATCTGTGTTTTAATTTCTAGACACTAGTGTGTTTATGAAAATAAAAGACAAGATCAATCAAACTTCTATCTTTCAATACTATGGTCCATCCTGAAATATTGTACTTAACAGAGACAGTTCAAAGCCATGAGCAATCTCAAGCAGGTAACTTCTTTGCCACTGTGAAATGGCAACTGATGATCTGCACTTCTGAGATGTATTTGGGGTTCTAATACATGTTTAAACATGCATTGAAACATCTGTTTCTTTTAGTCATTCAGTCACTTTTCTGATATAAACTCTGGTTATGTTTTTGTTTCCCTTTTCTATTTACCTTATCCTCTACCCACTAAACTGTGATCTCAAAATGATAACATAACCTAAGCAAAAAAGCAGGCATCAAAGAAATGAAAATATTACTTTTGAAAGGTCACAATTTCAAGAGTATAAAAAGAGCAGTAAAAGCACCTTTGCCTTTCAAGATTCTTTGAGAACCTCTCCCTTTCCTCCAGGCTTCTTATACCAGTTCAGGTGAACATACAAGGCTTCATTTTCAGTGCTTCTGCGTACTCCTTTATGTCTCCCAGAGCAGAAGTTTTCTTATATTTCTTCACTTTCATAGTGATAGAAGAGTTGAGTACACTCAGAAAAGTGGAGTAAGACCAAGTGTTTGAAAAGGCATTGTTTATTGGTACATACAGATTGTTTAATCATGCAAGTATTTTAAAGAACCAGAGCTTAAACCAATTTAGCGAGCCTTGAAAACAAAAGAACAGTCTCTAAAAGTGTATGTATAATTGATAGTATTGGAAGGAGGGTCCTTCCTCTCTAAGAAAAAGCTGATCCCTAAATATTCATATGAAATATTTATGAGGGGTTTTTCTTTTTTGTTGTCAGGGCAGCTGCTTGAGGCAGAGCTTGGGAAGAAAGCACAAAAGAACCTGCATACTGTTAACAAACTTCATACCCACATGTGAAGAATGACTAACTACACAGCATGGTATGCCCAGTTACTCTTCAAGGAATGCAGGAAAATGAGAAAATGGCCAAAATATAAAAACTTAGACATTTGTAAACTCAGTCTAAGGACAAAAATAAAGGATAATTTAATATGTTATTAATTTTTCTATTGTTTCAACCTCTCAGGATATCCAGGTCTCCACATTTCATACATCTTCAAATAACAAACTTACTAACTTATGTTTAACTTAGGTATATTTTCCAGCAAGTCACATGGCCTTGATATGCAGCCATCAGGAAATGGGGGTCTTGATTCCTTTGGTGGGCTGCTCAAAGGATTAAACTCATTGTGAAAAATGCTTCTTCTTCTTCCCAAAAATGCCTCAATTCAGGCATTTCCCAGACTTTCCATTATGTCCTTTCCATAAGGCTGTAGGATTCTTCATCACCCAGTACTTGATGCAGGGAAGGTCCTTTCAGGTGGTTAAGTGGTTTCTCAAACCTGTCCTTTTGATATGCCAACCTGGATAGAGAGCTCTTTCAACCCTGATGTCACCCTAGTGGCACTGCTCAGCCCTCTCCCCAGTTTCTGAAGTCCTTACACCAACATTGACAGCAACATGAGAAGCAGTTTCCCAGCATCTGTCATGTATTTCAAAGTAAAACCACACCTTTCCTTTGGCCAATTGTTACACACCCAAGGGTCTCTCACTTTCTGCCCTAACATTGTGCTGTCAGCTGCTACTCTTGCTCATCTGCCAAGCCGCAAATTTATCCCAGCCACTGCACAGTTTCCCACTGCATAGACAGAGGACCTGTATTTCTTACTCCTGACCTTGAATAAGTTTCAGTAAGGTCAAATATAACATAAACAGACTGATTATAAGCAATATGGACCACTCAGTATCAGCACTTTATTGCCGTTGTTTGTGTTCCTCCAAATGGTGGCACACAGGCATTTTAAGAGCAGAGATTTTATATGAACTTTCAAAACACTATTGAAAATCCTTAACAGCACTTTCACAGTGCTGGTCCCTGCAGAACCTGACTGGAAGCATTTCCATTCAGTGATGAGTCTCCATTGACAGTCTTTCTGAGAACAGGCAGTTCTGCTCCATTTATTGTGTCCTATGATACATTATACAGTTCTTAACAAAGCTATTAAGACTGGAAAAAATACCCAAACAAATGAAAACTCTGTATGTTAGAGCACCGAGGGACAAATCCTCCTCTCTCTGAAATCAAGTAGAGCCTGAGAATGTGTTTTGTTGAGAGTAAGAGCAGACACAATCTAAAAGAATTAAACCACAATGCAGTATTATATTGCCACATTCAAAGAGGAAATTAATTTTCAGCAAATCAACATCCTTTTCTGTAATCCAAGGTAACAATAATCTGTGTAATCTATGTAAAATATTCGTAAACTGAATATTTATCAAATATATAAATATATGTCAAAATATTGGCTGAACCTATCTAATCTGAACAAAAATCTACATAATATGAATGACTAGTCAGCTAAGAAAGTTTTTAGTGTATTTAACTAAAACAATCATTAGTTTTCACAGGTATAGATGAAAAGTCAAGACTAAATAGTAATTTCCTTTGAAAAATCAAACTAGGCAAAAGAAAGTGAGCTGTCATTATTTATTTCTAAGCCTATTACTTTACAGGTGGGATAAATTAATTCCATGACCAGATCAACATATCATCATGCAAAACCTGTGATATTCAGCTGACAGGGGATGTTTAAATATCATTGTATATAATAAAACACAGAGCACAAGAGAAAAACAAAGAGACTGCCTCCTACCTTGTAAAGGAAACACAAGTGAAAACCTAATGAGAAAAAATGAAAGTTAAAGGGCTCATGTGCTCCTGTGAAGATGAGCCCCTGCCTGGCCCCTCTCACCA
Source organism: Cyanistes caeruleus (assembly GCF_971803275.1). Taxonomy (NCBI): domain Eukaryota; kingdom Metazoa; phylum Chordata; class Aves; order Passeriformes; family Paridae; genus Cyanistes; species Cyanistes caeruleus. The sequence continues at coordinate 38,906,091 of NC_141704.1, read as the reverse complement.
TCACTCATCTTGGAAGCTTTAGCTGACAGGCAAACAGGAGTAGGAGGCTGCTTTATTTACAACACATTCAATGAAAGATAAGGTGGAGCTCAGTGCACCGCCTAAAACAGGGAACTTGTAAGAGTTCTACTGCTCTCTGCTCCTCTACTTACCCTGGCTACTCTTCCTTGTGATGTCCAAGCATCCTCCAAGCCATGAGAAAGCCCTATTTCACATGCCAACTCAACATGAACCTCACCCTAGTTTCATGGAGGAAAAAAAACCACAAAAAACAAACACTTTGGAGAGTGCTAGACATCTCCTAAAGTAAGAGAAGAGGGCAGACGCTGTTGTTTCTAAAATTTATTTCATATTTCATAATGATGATCTTAGAGTTGCACTGGCTCCCTACCCACTTGTCTGGACTTTAGAGCCCCAAAGCTTGGCAACAGCACACCCCTCTTGTGCAAATGGATGTGTGAGAAGACAAAGATAGCAATAATCTGGACCTATGAAAGGAAAATACAAAATACCCAGAATATATGCTATTCTGACTATGGTTAACTGTCAATACCTCTATCAGTGGGTTAGAAAAAAAAAGGTGAACAAGTATGATCTCTAGCTATTACACACAAGTAGTAAGGCATCTTTACAACATCTAAGGTCCTTAAGATCCCCCAAGAAAGCAGCAGTAGCACTGGGGTGGCACAGTTTTTGCAAGACTGCAGAGTACTACAGGCAGCATCTATCACCCAGAGGGGTTTGACTCAAGAAAACAATTGTGTTAAACCGTCAAGAGAGTCCCTCCACCAGGCACCTCCCAGGATGCAGTGAGCATACATCCCATGCACTTTGGTAGCCACTATCACACAATGCTTTTCTACTTCTCTGGGCTTGCAAAGCCACCTGATAAAAGTAAAGACCCTTGTCCCACCCTGCGAATCTGCAAACTGTTTGTTACCAGCCTGCTGCTCCCATCACAACCCCACACAACTGAGCTGAGGCTTCAGTTTATCTGACAGGGCTACAGCTCCAACAGCCACCACCCATGAGCAGGAGCCCAGCTAAATTCCCTGTACACAACACAGGACTGCTGCCTGGCAGCTGGAATGAAAACAAGCTGGTCCAGTGTATTTTGTATGTAAAGTCAGTGTAGCTTATAGGAAAAAAAAACAAAAACCAAACACAAAAAACAACAAACCAGCCAGGAGTGTGTTTAAGTCCTACTGGAGTACTCTTTTCTCGAGGAAGCTGCACATAAAATGTCCAGTGAGCTTAACTTGGTTAGTGATTAACTTTAACATCAATCCAAAGTGAATCCAATAATTTCCAGTTTAGTTTGAAACAAAACATCTGAATTTGGCTCTTGTTTGGTAACTGACTTCTTAAAACCAAAAGCATGAGATGAGGACTAAAATAAATATTTATTTCTTCCTATTCCCTGGCAAAAAGTGTGCATGCCCACAATCACAGAGCACAGGAGGATGCCATGGTGTGAGCCAAACCCTGCAACTTCTCAGAAATAAATTTCCAGCGTTCCAACTACTCGGGAACATGTTCCCGAAATTCAGGAAACACGCTGCTAATTATTTCCTCTAAGGTACTGCAATTCCAGTGCATTTCAAAGTGAACATGTGAGCAGTTATCTACCCTTCACTTGGGGCACTAGGAGTTAGTAAAACAGGTATCTTAATCAGTATACTGCAAGTTAAGTTACATTATGTGTGGGGCCATTCAGGAGAGGGTGAGGCTCACATAACAAGATACAGCCAGTGATATTTGAGCAAGCTCTCGCACACTTCATGTGAAGAGAACCAGTGCTCTCTCTAAGAGTGCATCCCTTCTAGCCTGGGACACTGAAATCCATTTGAGGATTTTCCTATGATGGGTGTGTTTCTTCTCTTCATTGACCATCAGGAAGAGTCTAGGGAACAGGTCTCAGACTCAGGCATGGAAATTACCTGAGAGAGGTAGACAGCAGGACAGGGAGAGGCATTCTCAGCTGGATGCTGAGCACTAAGAGAGGTGAAAAGCCTCACTGAAATTGTTTTCTTCTCCTGTGGATCACTCTCTCCAACTCCTGATGAAAACCAACCAAATTATGTCAATTCAAACAACACCTATGTCACAAGTAGTTCATAAAGGGGCATTGGTTCATGGCTCAAGTATTTTGCAATGACATTTAACACAACCTACCTTTAGACTTTTATTTGATTTTCCACCCTCCAATTTCTCTTTTTCCCTCCTCTCCCTACCATTTCTCCAAAAGGAAGAACATCAGATAAAAAAATCTATGTATAAGAATTCTCATCATATTTCCAGGGAGAAAGACTCAGGGGGCTTTCTTGCCCTTGGTTGTGCCCACCACTTTTTTCATAAATATTTTGCAACAATAATTGCTTAACCATATCATAGTATTTGCAGAAACTTCTCACACATTTTATGCCATTTCAGTATCTTCTTTCACAGTAATAATTTAGGTTCTTGTATACTTGCATGGGTGTACCTCTACATACATGCAGCTTGTGACTGGACTGTTAAATATTTCAAGTAATGTGACCATTCCTGAAAACGGAAGGTGGTGTGCAGAGCCACCACAGGAACAGCCACCCAACCACAATTACCTCCCTCTGAATAACTTCCACTTTAAAGGGTTCTTTCTCTAGAAATCATTAGCCAAAAAGATCTTTTTGTAGTTTATCTTATACCCCACCACCACCACCAGAATAACTGCCTTCTACACCACTGCAGCTGCCCTGGCTGCTGTCTGAATGTACCTGCAACACGGGCAGGATCCACACTGCCCACAGCTGTGTCCAGAAAGCAACCTGCAGAGAGAACCATCACCTGAGAACCTAATCCCAGCAAATCAGCACTGCCATTTATCTTGGACTACGGTAACATTGGAGGCAGTCAAACACATAGCAAACTCAAGGACCATGAGGATGAAGGATAGGTTTGTCCACTGAGTAGTGAATGTGCAAAGCCAGCTCCCCAAAGCAGGGCTGCTGTGCTGCCTGGTGAGCAGGTAACACGAACACTGCAGAGCAGCACCCCACGTTCCCGAAGGTGTCTTAAAAAGTGCTCTACAATGCTTGTAAGGCTTCTAGCAAGCACACTTATTAGTTCAGAAACAAAATTTGCCAGGCTTATTAGCACAGGAGCCTGGGGCGACGAGAGTTAGAATAAATGGAAACTTTCAAAAGCACACAAGAAAGATGTAAGCTAAAACTGAAAGCTTGTTGGGGTTTGTTTCCCCTTGTAAATTCCCTCATTTGTCCTCAAGGACAGCATGTAAACGTGTACATTGCAGCCCATGTGATCAGACACTCTCCCAAGAACTATAAACAGTGTAGCTATGAATCATAATTAGGCTGGAATTGCATTCAGTTCTTTCCCACTGACTCACCATATGGATAATATGTCTGGTCTTTCACCTTTCCCACTTTTCTCCCTCCCCCACAGATCACACATGACCCCTTCCCAAAATTCCAGCACGGGAGCGTTTGCTCAGCACAGGCAGCTCTCGCAGGCAGGTGACAAGAGAGGCTCTCACGTCCAGGTGCTGAGCTCATCCCGCTTCCAACACCCCCAGCTGCCTGCCGGAAGCTGTCAGCTCCCCAGCACTGGGCTCCCACTGTGGCTCAGGCATTTCAGTCTGACGTGACGCAAGTCTAGCGACCCTAACAACTTCAGCTAATTTTGAGCAAGAGTCAGAAAAGCCATTTCTGCCACCCCACCTACCAGAACGGTAATTTCTCCCAAAGTGGAGGAAAGAAGTGGGTTTGGATAGTTACACATCTTAACCCACTGCAGCTAGGTCAGACTGAGCAATACATCAATCAAAGCTTTCATCTTTCATTTAAAAGAGAAAGGTAAAGCCAGTTCCTAGCCTTCACGGTCATAGAAAAAAAATGTGTTGAAGTTATGACTTCCAAATCTTCAAAGGCAGATCGTAAATAAAAGTGCTGACATTTATTGCTTTTAAGCAAATCACATACTGGAGTGTGACTCATGAACATTGGAACTGGCAAGCACCGAGGCAATCATGTTGAGAATGAGATCATGATGCAGTAGGTGTGCAGCATTCTCTTTTCAGCCTATTCACTATCTCTATTCTACAGTAATAAAGAAGAAAGTTTCTTTTCAGTCAATAATAAAGACCTTAATGTGCCTTTCAGGGCCTATGGAAATAATAAAAAGTACATTTCTGCTTCACTAAGAAAGCTTTTGACACATTCTTGATCTCATAAAATACTGAAGGGCATATGACATATTCACATGAATAAGTTAAAAGGCTTCATGGTACTCATACCAGTAAAATTAGGAATGCGCAGAGGCTGAGGTCCTATATTTTAGAACATCGGAACACCAATCTTCATTTTACTGTTTGTAAAATGCTTGCAAAGGGATGTTCCTGTAGAGAGAAGGGTATAACAAAAGGGGCAAGAAAAATAAATCGCATATCTGTTCTGCAGAATTTACCGTGGGGTTACATCACTTTAATAATTCAGGTGACATTTTGTACACATATCAGGTTGGTTTGGAATTAACTTCAACTTCAGTAAACTCTATGAATAGTGATTTCAAATTTGAGTGACATGCACGTATTTTTCTACTGAATAATTGCAGAAACTATCATTTCAGTATTCAGAGCCAGGGTTCTGCTGTTCATGATGCAGGGCTTGTCAATTCTGTAAGCAATAAGCTTTGAAGATAGTCACAGGAACATTTGGATAAACAATCAAGCAGACATATTTGTTCAGCTGTTCCTTCTAAAAAATACTTACATATCTGCGATACGTTTTTCCTCAATTATATTACAAAAGCCTCACCTATGTTAAATGTATGCAGACAACAAAGAAAGAATGATAAACACCATCAAAATTTAAAGTCTGGTGCCTTCATCACACAGACATGGGTCCTTTACAAACATCAAACTAAATTTATCATTTTCTTTAATGTCATCTTGATTCAGGCTGATATTGCCATTTCCACTGCCTCCTTTTTTTTCCCTACAGTTTGATCCACAAACAGAATGACCTCATGCTGCCTGCAAGCGAGGGAGTTAGACAATAGGCTGCAAGTGACAAAGGAAGAGGGAAGATAGGAGTTAAAAATGAAATTATTATAACAAAGGCTACATCTAGAGGTGGAACTGCAAAGTTGGTTAACATCACTAGTATAACTTTATAGCGTTAGATGTGCCACACAAGCACCTTGATTTTATTTTGTGGTGAGGCTATGGAGTTTCTCACACCTGTAAACAAATACCTAACTTACACACTATAGAAAGTGAATGTTACTATACAGAAGCAACTGTTCTGTTGCACCCATCTAGTGAAGCGTGCTAGACTCAAACAAAACGACCTTTGGTTGATTGTTCAGCCACCTGCTCACCAGACACCAGAGAAACCTCTCTCCTATGTTACAAACTGTTGGTGTGAATGTACAAAGTAAAAAAGTATCTTTGCTTTATTTCCTGTCAGCCCAGTATCACACTGATTAAAATGTTGCAAACATTCCTCTAGACAACTATAATTTACTTTAGAACACAGAAAACCCAGGAAAATCTACTCAACTGAGTAGCAAATTGAGTCAAGCTTCAAATTCACATACTGAAAAATTCAAGAGAAAAATAAGAATACATGCTCCTCTTAATACCAGAGTCTTAAGGCATAAAAAGTGAATAGAGGATAATTGCCCCCCACCTATGCAAAATTACAATCTTCAGAATACCTGCAGTGACTTGAATTAAATCACAGCCAGCAGGGAATTCAGGATGACCCACTGAAAAATAGACTAATAATTAAATGTGTGTATATATATATGTTATACAAGAAATCTATATTTGTACCCCATATACATACAAATAAAACTTTGTTTAAACTTCAGTGCAGAGAAGAAATACTATCTTTCAATATTCCTTTTAACATACAAGAAAGTCATTAATTTGTGCACAGCAAAACTCCAAACCCACCAATTATTACATATTCTTACACTAAAAAAAGCAATAATTGAACTTCGTAGAATATAGGAAAGCAAGGGCACACTGTTGGAAACTCTTAATTGCAGCCAATGTCATCAGATGATATCATTGGTACTAGAAATCTGCCTTTAAGCTGATCTGTGAGTTAGAAGATGTACCCAAGCTCCATGTTAGAGCTCCTTAGGTAAGTGCTGCTGCCTGCAACCCAACTGTGAATGCTGGGCAGCATCCCCAGCCCTGACACTGTCATTGGACATCCCAGACACTGCTGCTCTTTGCATACATTCAAAGCTGCTCCAAGAAGACTGAAGTTCTCCTCCCTTGCATCCTTACCATGCTAACGTTTATCATTTCATTCAGTTACATAATCAGCACATAAAACAATAACACTGGATTTTACAGTGCCCCAGAGAATCTGAAAGCTAGATATCTAAAAGATACGATAGGTATCTATCTTTCCTGATGTCTAAAAGGTAAAAGCTATGCCTCTCAAGAAAACATTAGAAGACTTTTGCAAGCCATGATGACACTGTGCAGCTGATCACAGGAATCACTTTGCTCTGCAAAAAACATAAGCAACATTCTCTCAGCCTGGGATTTTTCTCATCCAGTATCATCCTATTTCCCTTCATGATACGTTGTCACCAGTCACTTTCAGCAAAGAAAACATGAAACTTGAAGATGCAGCATTTTACTTGTTTTCCTTAGTTGCGAGTCAATTCTCCTTGCCAGCTTTGCAGTCACAGAATTGCAATACTACGAGGGCAAACATCTGCTGTCAGGCATGCAGCACTAGTGCTTGCGTGGATTTCTTCCCAGCAGCTGGGAGGAAATGCTCCTTCTTGTTTAGACAAAAATATCAAACGGTTAGGAAATAAGGAGTTAGGAAAAGCTGTACACAAGGTTCACGCTTGAGAAACACGAGAGCACAGCCTTAGCCACTAAGAAAATTCCTCTAGACATGAAGTTAACAATAATTTAGATCTGTTCACTTATGGTAAGTCAGCCATTTTACTGTTGACCTACTTTGTATCAGCAATAATTTGTCACAGTGCATTCTCCAACTGCTACTGAAAGAAAGGTTGAAACCATACATTAAAAGCATAGTGTCAAAGCAACTGATGTTAATTATACCCCACAATTCCTATGTTGATGAAATTGTCACTGCTAACTATTAATACAGCATTTATTGTCTAAGCCCAGCTTGCTCTACCAACCCCTGAAAGCCACTGAATTAACATCCTGCTTCTCAGTGTTCACATTGGAATGTAAATCTGAAACGTGTAAAAATAACCTCTGCTATTACACCAAGAATGTGTAAATATACATTCCCTTTTTAGGAGAACTATTTATCTCCAGTCCATACATGTTTCACTCTTTAAAGTAAAAACAGCTTTAATGCTCTTCAGTGAAGTGGCAGCTTTTGCCAGTATAAACTATTTTCCCTTAAAATTATGGCATCAAGTAGAGGAAACTTTGTAAAATGCAGAGTACTACTTGATTTATGGAAATTCAGAAATAAGCTTTACATAGACACACAAAGAAGAAAAGCAGCAATGTTCTTTGTCGTATTCAGTGCTAGCCTGCACAACAACAAGAGATCATATTCTCCCAGCATAAACAAACAAGGTTAATTAGAAGGACACCTTATGTGTATTGAGTGTTCATGTTCCATGACATCTGCTTAATTTGGTGACAGAAATGTTTACAAGCATCAGCACAAACCACCACTCCAGGAGCACTAACTGGATTCTTTATGGTTTGCACATCAGTAAACTGTTTTGTAAGGTTCTACTGCTGTAGTACAGTTCCCCCTGCTACTAAATCATCTCTCAAGCTTTTCCTTTAGCCATTTAAATTGAAGTCAGAAACATACAGGCTTAACAATATTTAGCCTTCAAAACTGTCATCCCTAAGCTACGGCATGAGACATACAACTTGATATGACCCAAGAAAACTCATTTTGTGGTAAATAAGAAAGACTTTCTTATCCTATGAACTGATCCAATATGAGATACAACAAAAGTATAAGCCAGTGATGGTATTTTCACATCAGAAAAGTGGCTCATGTTATTTCCAAATTCTCATGCAAATTGATAGAACAAACCAATGATAACAAAATCCTGTGGCAGAGGCCTGTCATATAAAGATCTACTTGAAAATCTTTGCAGTCAGCAGAAAAGAGAAAAAAATCAGCGTTATTAGCAAACAAATGAGAATCCTCATGTCTCTATTCAAACCTAAGAACAACAGTAAGATCTACAGGAAGAAAAAAAATTTTGGTCCAAATGGCTGCTTAAGCCAGATGTACATCTCCAGAACAAGCAGGAGAAAAACAACTGCAAAGAGAACAGAACAACAAATATCTTACAGGTTACGTGTAATACAACACTTTATAGGAGGAGCATCATTACCAAACATAAAATACAAAAGTAGCATTGAGTGGTAGGATCTGATACCACACAGTAGCACAGTGGGGGAACATGCTGCCAGAAAAATTTTTTAAAAAAACCAAACATTTGCTCACCTGGCATAAATTAGAAAGCAATTGTACACTTATAAAAAAGACATTCACAGAATGGTCAAGTCTGAGCAGACTGGTCCATCTCTCTTAGAAGAGCTGTAACATCAGAGCTGCGTACAGCTGAGACTGCCCTCGGAACAACTACAGGATCCTCAAGGAAAGTCAACTAATTTAACTAACGTGCACTGAGCAAGCAGGTCTTGAATGTGTTCTCATCTCTAACATTTGCATTAAAATAACAGCCTTGCCGGTTTCATAATGGCACCTTAAATGAAATTCAAAAGTGACAAGCATTTAGCTTAGTGTGCTGTTTGTTCTACCTGCAGCAAAACACAGGATTGGCAACAGCCTACTCTTGCAGACATAGTCCACTTCTCTCAGGAGTCCTTATGCCCTGCTGCCACAGTATGCTAAGTACTTTCAAAATCAGACGAGAGCACATTGTGTGCACGTTGGGGTATATTTAAATTCCAGCTGGAATAAATCCCAGCAACTCTAAGGACATGGGTTGTACCAATTACTAGTTACAGCTGCAGTTAAAAATTGTGCCATGAATGAAAGCACCTTACCGTAAAAGGACTAAAATGTTAACCATCTAAAGGAGCAGGCTCACTCTTGGTTCAGTATCACATGCCTGTCTCACAGATGGAACACTTGCTGCCTCACAAAGCTATGCTTAATTTACCAAAAAGAAAGTACTGACAGCTGATGCTTTCATAATGTGCACAGCTCACGTCAAAGACCAACTATACAGCTACCCCTTCTGATGCTGTTCTTGCTGTGCAGCAGAAAAGACTGCAGGCAGCACCACAATATACCAAGCATAGTTCAGTCAGCAGTGAGCTTCATGAAAGTTTAATATAGCTTTAAAGCCAAGCTCAGTGTTTTCTTTCTAGTCAGATACACTTCTGTTGTCTGCGGACACATAACACAACAGAAACGTCTTTGAGTACTCCTACCACTAGAATAAATTTCTTGCTTACAGATTTAACAATTTAAAGTGTCATCTTAAGAGAATTTTTAAGATGTCAAAATATAAGCCTAAACTTTGACTGTATGCGTGAGTTACACATGTACTTTACTATAACACAGGCTCACTCTGAAGCTTTGGTAGTACATCTTTTGTCAGATGCCTACAAAGCAAGGTCATTGAAGTTCACTGCTTCGGGAGCACTTATGCTTCCACCAGCCTATGCCAGAAAGCCACAGTGCCAGAGAAGCCCTAGCAATACTTAGAGGTGCTGAATATTGCCATGCATATGCAGATCATGGTAAAAATTGTATTTGTAAAGCTGAACTTTCAAAAAACAGAGGGAAAGAAATCGGTAAAAAAAAAAAAAAAAAAAAAAAAAAAAAAGCTGCTGGACAGTTCTGTCTTATGTTTTGCTTATACATAACCAGCTATATTACAGATCAGCTATATTACACAGACACGAATTGGAGATACAACACATTACCACTGTCTAATTGTAAAGGCTAATTCATAGTTGAGCAGGAGCTGCAACAACTCCTGGCAAGTCTGATGCTCCGTTCTCCCATAGCTTGCAAGCTTGGCTGGCAAGGAATGACGGGTTTCTTTTCATTCAGAGCACCCACAGCAGTTCTTGTGACTGAAGTGACCAAGGTGGGTAGGCCTTTTATTAAACACTCACAGAACGAAGTACAGGAGATAAGGAACAGAAAAGTCTTGAGTTTTACTCTAGCACTTTAACAAGTGTAAATAGAGCAGTAAGGAATTTCTCTCAAGTGTATCTGCCCGTGCTGTACACAAACGACATTAGTGTGGTGCTTAAGTGAATCACATCTCTGCATCATTCATTAACTATGAATACACATATAAGTATGGGCTTCTCACTTTGCCTCAGCCAACCTTTTAAGTTTGGGAAAAAAGATCAACATACCTTTTGTTGAATCCAATCTTAATGATTTCTAAAGTGAAAGTCTTGCATCTGAAGAAAGCAAAAGGCAGCAAGCTGCTCTTAAGGCTAAGGGACACTTGTCCCAACTCTTATTGTGCAGGGAATCCATCAGGTAAGAACTGTGAACCCGTGAGCAAGTAGGTCAAAATGGACATTTAGGTTTGCTATATCCTTCATCAGGAAGCCAAGTAAACTTTAATCCTCTGGATTTATTCAAGTCATCTTTGGTGGATGTTATTTCTGTACCTTTTCCTCATATCCTGGAATTATTGGCCCTGGAGTTATTTCCACATTGACTGATTTTACAAGGTCTAAAGTGACACATCGTGTTCCCCTAAACTTCCCAAGCATTTATATGTGAGGTCTTCATTAATCCAGGTCTGTACCAAGTGTTCCCTAGCATCAGGGTGCCATTGATGTTACTAAGCCTTTATAGTACCTATTTTGTTTCTACTGTGAGACAAAAATAATTTAACTGATCCTATGTAATCACGACAAGAGATTAATTAAAATGCCAAGATAGGAAACAATTTATTATAGAGAGAAGAAAAATTTCTCATCCAAAATATAGAAATCTGTACAACTTTGCCACAATCAATATACATGAACTGTACAAATTTACACCAGTTCATAATTTACCAAATAAAAGATGACTAACAAAGTTCACAAAATAGATGGTGGTTTGTGGAAAAGACTTTTACCCAATTAAGAACAAGGAAATTACAAACCAGACCTCCACTTTCTAAAAATAAGAAGTTTACTCAGTCTTAGAAAACTACAAGCTAGCAAATGTACAGATAGCTGGCTGGTGCTAACACCACAGTTCAGACAGTGTCTTTATATGGTCTTTTTAAAGCCTGTTGCCACGGCAGATTCTGATCACTTGCTACTTTTGAGGCCAATGTAAAGATCTGACCATTTCCCCAGGTCATTCTTACTATTTTATCTTATGTACATTTATACATATTTGTAAGTGCTAGGTAAAAGTCTGAAAATTAAAATTTCCAGTACTATGGTGTTCATAAGTCTTGTTACTGAGCTGCCAAAAATGCTAACAATTAATAAATGTAATAGTGCAAATTTACTCTGCAAGACCTACTGCAGAGAATCACTTTATAAATACAGATCGGGGTTGAAAATTGGTGTAGAAATTAAGTCAGGTGTCTTGGAGAAACTGACACTTCCTAGATCTTCTTACTCCCTAGCAAGCTGCAATCATTTTGACTCACAGGCTATTAAATCACTGAAAGGTACTGTCCAAACTATGGCACTGTCACTTTAAAATATACCACTCTAACGTGTGCCAGATCTTCACAGCTGTGACATGGTTTAAATTCCATAATCCATCCCCAGAGGTGCCCACCCAAAGTAAAAACCAAATTTATCCATCCATTTTAAGGTGATCCATCCACAGACTATATCTTAACCTGATACAGTCATCATATTGTAGCTTTTGGAAGGGCTAGTTCTGCCCAAGAGAAGTTCCTCCTTACAGCTTATTCTGCTGTCTACCATTTGCATGTTGGTGTTACTTTGGCTACCTCCTGCTGGTGCAGCTTCGTACAGCACACAGATCGAGCCATCCTCTCCAATGCGATAGGACACTTCGTACGGGTCAACCCAGAGAGTGAGTTCGCTCGGAAGAAGCTGAAACAGTTCCTGACTGCTCAATCCAATCCGCTGGGCTGCCTGTCCAATGAGAGGATCCATTTTATGGTTGATCCGGATACATCGGTAACCTGATCCCTTGCATGGCTTTTCTGGGAACCAGTGGTGTTTATAATGTTCTATAAAATAAAAAACAAACATTATCCTCCTTAATTCCGTGTCAAAAGATGCACGCAGCGATTACTGGTCTCTTGCAAATTTCACACCTCAAGATCTTAAAAAGCTTGTTATTTCAGCATCAAATGACTCAAAAAATCATTATAGGTTTTATTTCTTAATGATTTACGTAAGTGCAATGTCCCTTGGGAAGCACTCGTACAAAGTTACTGTTTTGTGCTACTGTATAGACAGCAATATCCACCACCAGAAAGGAGTGAAAAGCAACTTCCTAGCATTCAGAAAAACAAATACAAAAATACAGAAAAGATTAATAATAAAAAAAGAAAAACTCAAGACCTTTTAAACATCCTAAACGAGATAGGAAAAACGACCCTTTCCAGCATCCTTTTGAGATCACACCCGTGCTTAGTTTCTCACATTCTAAGAACACCCAAAAATAACTAGGGAGGAAACTGGGCAGCGTTTACCGACTGACTCAAGCTCTATTTCACCACTGTTCTTCCCAGCCTGTTTTCCATGGCGAGAAACCAAGGACTTACCTCAGGAGTTCCATCCCACCCAAAACGCTATCTATCTGAGGGTACTTGTAGCCACTATCGAGCCCACTGGGAGGGCTCGGGATAACAAAACCCACAGGGCAATGACAGAACGCTCGGTAATTGCTCCTAACCGGGGCTCTGGGGCGGCTAAGAGACGCTTCCAGAAGAAAGGGCAACCAAGACTCATCGTCCACCGATGAATTTTACTTGACAAAAAATAACCCAACTTCGGAGTATTTTTCTTTATGGAAAGCGGGCGGTTTGAGTCCTTGGCGCGGAGCTCAAGTCCGGGCTGCTCGAAAGCTTTGTCTACGGAGGCAAGGGCTGTGGGGGGTGTGTGTGGGGGGGGAGCTGCCTGCGCGACGCCCGAGCCCCTTTTGTTTACAGCCCGCTCCTGCCTCCCACACCCGCCGGGCCGGTTCGGCACGGACGATCCACGCAAGGGCCGAGCCACGGCCGCGGAGACGTCGCCCCCCGCGGAGGGGCTCCAGTCCCTCGGAGGGGCCGATCTCTCCCTTTCCCCCTCTCCGGGCGCCCGCGGAGCGCGGTGCCGCCCGCACCACCGCCAGCCCTGAGCGGGCAGACGGCCCGCGGCGGAGGGGGGGGAGCGGCTCCCGCCGCGCCCACGCCGCCCTCACCTGCCAGCAGCTCCTGCAGGCACTGGCTGAAGGTCTGCAGCTGCCGCTCGTTCATCAGCCCCTTGGTCCGCAGGAACTTGGAGATGAAGCCCACGGCCGCGGCGATCTCACGTATCATGCTGGCCCGGGTGTACAGGGCGGGATGCATGGAGGCGGCGGCGGGCGGCAGCCAGCTCTCCGGGGCGGCCGGCGCTGGGACGGGACGGGCCGGGGCGCGGGGCGAGCGGCGCGGGACGGGACGGGGGCGGCGCGGCTCTAACTGGGCGCGGAGCAGGCGGCGGAGCCCAGATCACATCCCGGGGGAGGCAGCCTCCGCCTCCTCTTCCTACGGCAGGGGGGCGGCGGCAGCAGCGGCGGCCGCGGCAGCACTCCCCGCATTTCCTGCGGCGAGGGGCGAAGGGAGCTACCCGCCCTCCTCCGCCTCTTATAGCCGCCGCCGACCGGAAGTGGCGTCATGGCACCGGGGGCGCGCCGCCGCCAATCCGGCGATCGCACCATCGTGACGGCAGGTGGCGGGGCGGGGCCAGCCGGGGTGGGTGACGTAATCGGCTGTAAACAAATAGAGCCGGGGGCGCGCGCAGGGGGTCGGCGCAATGGGCCGCGTGCCCGCGCGAGGGCCTCCGCGTGCCGGGGCGCGCGCCCGCGCCGCGGGGAGCCGCGTGTGAGGGTGTATGGCGCGCGCCAGTGCGGGGCGTCTCCGCGCGGGTCTCCGCGCGCATCCGCGCGAGCAGGGCGCGGCGCCGGCCGGCGGCGGGGCCGCACGGGAACCCGCGCGAGAACCCGCGCGAACGGGCGGGGCCGCGGCCGCGCGCTGTCGCCGGGGAGCGCGGAGCCACGTCAGCGGCGGGGGCGGGCGGCGCTCGGGGAAGCGGGGGCGGGAGCGGGAGCGGCCGCTCTGGAGCTCGGCTCGGCCCCGGCGCGCCGCGTCCGTGCGCCGGCGCCTCCCCACGCAAGGCCGGCCGCAGCAGGACAGCGGCGTGGGCGCTCCCAGACCGGTGGTTGTTTGTGCCCGCGGGCGGCGGAGGTGATGTGTCTGTGCCCCTTGCCCTTCCTCGGAGCGCAGAGGTGCTCCGATGGCTCCGCGCAGTGCCCGGCGGTCCGGGAGCCGGAGCGTGATGCTCCCTCCCGTTTGGGAACCGCGGTGTCCGGCCGGGGAGCTCCGCGCAGAGCGAAGCGTTTCCCGGGCAGCCGGCGGCCCCGGGCCCTTGTGCCGGAGCGGGGCGAAGCCGCCTCACAGGCCGCCGGCCGCGCCTCGGCCCTCGCTCCCTGCGGCCATGGCAAAGCACAGCGTCCGGCCCTGCCCGCCCGCCCCGCGCGCTCCCATCGCACTGCGCTGGTGTCCTGGCTGGCCTGGCACAAAACACCTGCGGGACTGATGTGTCAGCTGGGGACTGCCAAGAACGGTGTCAATCTCAGGCCTTTCAGTGCTCTGTCTCCCTTTCTGCTAAACAAAAGGGGAGAGGAAAGCAACGGCAGAAGGTTTCCGTTCGGTTAGTTTGTTTCGGTTTTGTTAAAAAACACGGGAGCGTAGCTTCTTTGATAGAAACCTTGTTCTTTCTCAAGGGTTTGTGCCCTGCCCCCTTGCAAAGCTTCGAGTGAAATACAGCCTGATATTTGCATGTACGGTTCTTACAGTCGACGATCAGAAATCAGTCCAACAAAGGCACATGCAACACACCATTTCTTTTTCAATGAAAATAATTCACTAGTGAAATATATAAAAATCCGTGTGTGAAATATTTGAATACAAGATGAAAGTAAGCGGATTTTTTTGCTTATCTGGTGTGAGAGATGTAAATGTACAATGGTTTTGGCCTCTTCTCTGCACATGAGATCTATTCTATCTTAGGCTGCCAGCCTCAAGGGACTCTCTTTGAGTCTATACACAAGGGAAATCGGCAAAACACCTTCAAAAGATAATCCCAAGAGATCAAACTCACAGCTTTACTGCATACTAAAAACGTTGGTGTGGGTTTTAGAGCACAGTCTCATCCATTTTCCCCCCTCCTAACTTCTGAGTATTACATTAACAATCATGAGCTGACCCTCCGTTCTGTGAGAAGGGAAGAGCTGCCAACCCAGCCTGTGCTCTTGCTGCTCCTCAGGTGCCAGCCATCCTTTCTTCTCGGTGCTTCTGTGGCATATGTGAGGTGTATCCAGGGCTGCCATTTCTGCTCTGTTCATAGATTGGAAAGTGCTGTGCTCTTTCCAACCTTGAAGCAGCAGATGCTTCTCTCCCCCTTCACAGAAATGTCCACCATCCTACTGGAAGCTGTTGCTTACCTTGTGCAAAAGCGATGTTTGATTATCGCAATTACACTAAAATAATTACTGGAAATACATCAAAAAACAAAAAATAATGTCATGTTTGCCACCTTTGCCCGGACCTGAGCTTTTTTATCTGGGTCACTTTCTCATCTCTTCTACTTAATTCCATCCAGAATCAAATGCTCAGAAGGTGTTTTAGGAACTCTCAAGTAGGTAAGTGGCCTTATACAGTAGCACCCCAAAACATGAAGTTTAATGTCACCAGCCATAACTGCCACAGACAGCAAGGCTGTTCACATTTGAATCATCCCCCTTGAGTTGTGCTTTTAAGAACATAGTGTGGCAACATGTACTTCATGTCACGGTCAGTTAGAGGGGGAGAAATTTAAAAGATCCTTTTTTATTTATTTTTTTTTCTTTAAAAGAAAAAATCTGGACCATTAAGGAGTTTCTCTCAAATCTCTTGCAAAGTCAATAAATTCAGGACTCTTTAGCAATCAAGTTTTCATAGTTCCTATTGATTCCAAATAACAGCATGTATAAAACAGTCTTCTCTGTGGAAAGGGTAAAATGCTGTGCATACAGATCCAGTGCACTGGTGAGGAATGAACTACCTTGGTGTTCATTGCTTGCAGCCACCAAGCAGTTCAAGGCCAAGGCTTGAGATGCCTGCCAGGAGGATCTCATCCCTATCCGTGGGTGTGAACAAGGTAACTGGAGCTGCTGATGCTGTTTTCCCAGTCCAGACAAGTGCATTTCCATCTCAGTGGTATGACAGGACAGCAGAGGAGCTGCTGCCATTTCCAGCCTCTGAAATTCTCCCAAAGATTCTCATCTTTAAAGTCTGCAGGCTCTTAATTGATGAGGAAGACTTTGGCATGCAGCTCACAGCATTAAGCAAAGTCAACTTTTCTTGATTGGACAGTAAAGGAGAGCATCAAACAAACTAACCATACCATAGCCTTTTGCTGGTTTAGCTTCCTGCCAGTTGCCAGCATGTTTCACTGATCTACCATGCCACTCTGAACTTCAGTGGCACTTCCACATTTTGGGATACACTGGGTTTTTGGTTTTTTTTTTTTTCCTCTGGCCAGTTCCCAGCTGTCTACTCCTGTCTCTGCAGCTCCAGACACAGAGGAGGCAGTTTGCCTGCTTAATAGTGCAAGATGTTTGCTGATACATAAATGGCAGGCTGCTGAAGAGGATAGATGTAAATGTCTGAGAACTTATTCAGCCCATCTGATACTTTAAATGAAGCGGAGGCCCTGGGGAGAAAAACTAAAGAAAAAGTGTATGTGATCATGTAATTAAAGACTGGGTCATAATGGATATGCACAGAAGGGTTGAATTAAGGTTATACTGGCATCTCAGCTTCTAATATTTCCTAACTTTTAAGGAATACAATGCAACCTTTACAACATTTCTTTCATGTTCTTTTGGCAGGATGTGTTTCTTGACATTGGTTTGGAGAGAGCCTAGCACTTTGTGAGTTCTGTCATAATGGAAATAAGCAATAGAAATACACTTTTATCTGCGCCACACACACACATACACACCCTGCAACTATTGCAACATGCTCTTTTCACAGCTTTTTCTGAAGGAAGCTGCTGAGTGTTCTCTATGGTAAGTGAAAAGATTCAAGAGTTCAAAGGTGAAGAATTAGAGTTACTTGATTTTTAAAAAATTTGCTCTAGTCTTAGGGTCTGAATTAGTATATATTTGCTTATGAAAATAAATGCATTACCTATTCAGCATGGATATTTTTTCCTGTTTGAGAACTTATTCTTGACAGCATAAAGAAATACAAGAAAGTGTGAAAGCAATACAGGCTTATTATGTGGTATCTTATTAAAGCCTTTCAGTGTAGAAAAGTGGCAGGTCTCTTCCCTTCCTGTTTCATTTCTAGATAATTTTTTTGCATTGTTTGACATTGACCTAATAAAGAAGTAACAGTTGAGAAATAATTGGTATTTGTTTCCAAAAAGCAGTATATATGCCTTAGATTGGCATAAGCTTTCTCTTACCTGTAAGCTGAAGAGTACTGGTTGCAATACATAAAATACAGCAACAATCCATTCTATGCAGAGTTTAGTTTTAGTGCAGGTTGATGTTATTAAAATGCCACACTATTTTCTTCATTTAACCAGTATTTGAAAATGTATAGGAAGAGATTGCCTCTTTTAGTTTTTTTCTCTATGCAGAAGAAAGCTTTCCATGGGATGCTTAAAACATTTTTCAATGTTTTAGCCCTTTTCAGCCTTTGAATATGCAGTGGCAGCTGTAGTGACATTAAGATGCTGTTCCAGGAGACAGATGTAACCCAGAGTCCGTAGCCAGCTCTGCATGCCATGCTGTTCCTCAGGGGACCCCAAGGCCTCCCACCTTGTTGTGTAAAGTTTTCAAGGAGACACTCCTCAAGCTACAGTGGTGATATGGGAGTCCTCCCTGGAAAAACTTTGGCTCCATGGTTTGGTTGTATCCAGAGACAGCAGCAGCCAGCCCCTCTCATTGCAGGTGAGTTCCCTTACCTGCCTTCCAAGGGGAATGTTGGCCCTAAGGTTTTTTTCTCCCTAGAGCCTTGAGAGCAGACTCTCACTCCTATTGTATTGCCACTAGAAATGTTTGGACTTGAGCTCAGGCTCAGAGCTGGGTTCAGAAATGTGGTATGGATCCAGGGCACTGGCAAAGCAGTACTCTGCAATGAGGAGGGGGTAAGGGCTTTTCAGCTCTGAATGTAAGCCTGTCTCTCAGCATTGCAACACTGCACATAACTGCTGCGTTGGAGCAGTGAGTGTTTCATCCTGAAAGTGTGGGGGTGAAGAAGTCAGTCACATATTCTTCCAAAATGGAGAAGTCTCGCATCTGAAAGGATAAGATAGACTGGTAGGAGTCAGAGAAAGGGCAAAAGTCTGATTTGTGACCACACTGGGAATTTCCCTCTCTCTTCAACATGCTCATGCTCACACGCAAACCCACATGCCTGCAGTCCACATTACTAAATTGGTCTATCAGTCAATGAATTCTTCAAACCACTTCTCACATAAGTAGAGTCCTGTTTAAGCAAGTGGGACTAGTCCTGTAAGCCAGAGTCCCATTCTATAGTCCAGCAGCTGTTTAACAAACATTTCTGTCTCTGCAGGGAGCTCAAGAGGGGATGGAAAGACTCAGAGGGGCTAGGGCAGGCTGTCAGCATTGGCCATAACTATGGTATGTTCATTCCAGGAAATCCATCTCATGATAGCCTAAAATGAAATTTTTGCAAAACTTTAGCAAAACAAAGCAAACTTTGCTTCACTTACTCCATACAGAAAAAGATTTGCACTATGGGAGATAAGCTTGATTTCAAAGGGGAGGCTCACTGAGAAGATATTTCATTGTGGCATGAGCCTCAGGTCTGGCCAGGACAGAAACCAGAATCTGGCCAGGACAGATTCAACAGAAGACTTTTCCTATGCTATTCCTTTGACTTCAGCAAACATGCAACAGCATGCACATGTAAGAGATAAAAAGCAAATTCAGAACATAGTATTCTGTTTTGCTTATAAAGATGATTTTTTTTTTTTCCTGAGTGGGATAGTAGCAGTGTGGCAGCACATGCAACACTTGTTTTTAATAAAGCAATCATAGTTTGGATCCAGTAAAAACAAAAATTTTAAAAAATAATAGAAACAGATAATTTGAAAGCTTGTCAGTAGGGAGAACTCCTCACAACATAGCTATACATAATCATTATTACCCATTCAGATTTTCTTTTTTATAAATTTAGGAATTAAACAGGATAGAATAATCTAGATGACATAAACAGTCATTCATTACAACCCTGAATAGAAGCTGTTAACAATAATATTAAAGTGAAAGTAGCTTGTAAGTGAAAAGAATGATTCAACCATTTGCTGTTGTGCTCTGCAATCAGATGATGTCATCTCAAATTCCAAATTTTTACTTTTCCTGTAGTTTTTTATAGTAAAGCTGGGATAGGGGAGGGGATCATGAAGAGGTTTATAGTTCTCTGCTTCTTAGAACTTTATTTTTTCTGGCCTGCCATGTAATTTTAGGAAGATCTGAAATAGTTTCCAACACCCTTGTCTGTAGTGGCTGCATTATGGGCTCTTGCACTGCCTGGTGACTGCCGTAGCAGCCCGTGTTGGTCAGCACAAGGCTCTCAGTAACCCTATGGTCAGGCAGAGGAAAAACCAGGAAGTTATTATGATACCTTTATTTCCTGACTTTAAGAATTAAAACTTACTGTCTGTAGATTTTAAGTGCAAATTCCATTCAAATACATAAAGATTTTTAAGAAACCAATATGTTGGTCCTGCAAGTATTTTTTTCCTTAGTATTTGAACCTTGTGTATTTTGATTTATAATGTAGTTAAAAATCTAGACATATTTTTAAAATCTTTTAATAAACATCTGAGAAAAATCTTTTTCATTTCTTTTCCAATGATGTCCTGAAAATTTCCCAAGCAGCTTTATTAAGATTCATTATTTGGAAATCAAGCACACTTTTAAATTGGTGGCTTCTTTAGAGCAGTTATTAAGTAATAGCAACAAAACCACCAAAGGTACCTGTCTCAAAAATGCATCAAAATACCAAAACATGGAGACATTGTAATGATAACCCTGGAGATTTTAGGCCATATCTTCAGAGATTACAAAGGATATTACCTACTATGCACTTACTAAAACAGAAAAAAACAGTAAAACGGTGATTACAATATTTAGCTAGACATAAGCACCTGCCTCACTACACTCCCAACATCTCTCCACCAAAGTTGGACATGTGGGGTTTTTGGCTTGTAAATCAAGTGTCTCTGCAGGAGTTTCATTTTTTGCAGGTCTGGCTTTGGAGGTCAAGTTATTTCATTTTAACTGGTTTGGGTTTTTTTTGTCCTTTTATTATGGTCAGTCTATCTAAATCCTACATATCAATGCAGTAAATACTTTGGTGCAAGAACAGGCACTTATGTTTTTCCCCTCATTTTTTTCTAGCCAACACTTGCCATAACTTATTATCTTTACCACTGTCATTTGTAGTCATGGCACTGCTCCTGTTACAGCTTTTTTTCTCCTTGCAACACTATTAACTCAGGCATTTTAATCAGTCTCAAAATTCTCAGGACAAAATTAATATAATTAGTTCTCTAGGATAGATTTGGCAGGGTAAAAGAAGCATCACATAGAGACTCTGTGTTATTACCTTCCTTGGAGCACTGAGAGATTTTCTGGATATTATCAGGTGGGAAAAAATTAAAATCACAGCTACACAGTTCTTACTTGATTGTGTGGCTTTATATACAGTGCTGTTCAATTGCATTTACATGTGAACACTTCACTCATGCCCACGTGAAAGTGTAGTCACTCATCCCTTTAGCAGGTTTCTAGTGCGTGTCGCATGCCGAAAATTCAGCTGTTCGGCCGCTCCCCGTGTGACTTGAATTCTTTCCCCAGATGGGATGAAGAACCCTGAACACTCAATAACTTACTTTCCTGAATTCAGTCATGTGAGTAATGTCCCTGGCAATGATGAGATTATCCTCATAATTGCGAATGAACAGCATTGTGATTTTAGGCCCCAAAGTCCAAGACTTTGAAAGCCAGAGCTCCCACTGATTTTGCTTCTTTCTTAGGCATGTGCTGTAAACTGAGGAATTTGCTTGGTCCTATTCCTATAAATTCCTATAAATTACCTATTCCAAACAAAAAACCAAACAAACAAACAGAAAAAACAACTGAACCCCTCCCCCCCAAAAACCCAACCAACCAACCAAAAAAAAGTTCTTGTTTTTTAATGGTACTATTTTAGAGGAAACAAGAGTTATCTGATCATTTAGACAAGGATCCTTTATAAGCATGCTTGATAACACTAGGAAAGCAGGGAGAGGAGCCTGAATACAAGTAGAGATAGTAATCTAGTTATTTCACCAAAAAAAGAAAGTTTTTTTCCTTCATTTTTTTAAAGGAAATCAGAAACAACTAACTAAAATAGAAACAAAAATCTTGACAGCACAAATATACACCTCTATTAAATTAGGCCATCAGTTCTGACTTAGATTAACCACATGTCTTAAATAGGCATGTGATGAAAAACAAGAAAATCACAGTTTTTTAATTAAAAAAAAGGGAAAAAATAGAGATGCATAGCATCTGTGAATCAAAAAATCCCAGTCTTTTGATCTATGTCTTTTCATTTTCTGCTTCTAATAGCACCTTCAGTGACCATTTTTCCCCCTCATGTTTGTCTCTGATGCATTTTCAGACACAGAGGAACAAAAGCTGCTTGATACCCCTCTTACAATAGCAAGGAGATGTGCCTGGCTGTGTGGGAGGAGCCACTCAATTCTTCAGTGTAGTGCTGGGTACACATGCTTCAAGCAGCATTAAGTGTTCCTGGGAGCAGGGAACAGAGTGTTCCAGCAGGATCTAACATACAGGCAAAGATAGAAAGCCATTTTCTTCACAACTAGCAGTGCATTAATACATGATCCCAAGCTTGCAAAGGACGAACTTACTGTTTCGGAACTTTTTCTTTTCTTTTTCACATCTTAATTCACTTTTAAATTATTTAAGAGGATTCTCTGGGTCTGTTTTGTTGTTTTTTTTTAAACATGATTTTTTTAAAATTCTCTGCTTTATGAAAGCCTGCTTATAAAAAATTACGTAAGAGACATAGCAGTTGCATAACACATCCCTTGAGGAACTTCATAAAATGTCTTTGCAGACACATTTTCCTCCCTTTGGGTTTTTGTGCCCCACAACTCAGCTAGCAGACAGTGGAGAGGGAACAAATAGAAATTCTTTTGAGATAACAGGGGAGAAGGAAGACCTAGAGCCATGTGTATCTACACTATGGAACAGGAGCACAGGGCTGTGCTCTACCAGAAGCAGGTGGAGTCCCACCAGCTGTCTCAGCCCTATCTGGTGCCACTGCAGCCAGCTCATGCCCCAAAATGGTGCTATTTCATACCACGAAACCAACTTGTGCAAGGCCAAGATGGGGAATGTGTGTCACACATTCCTTTCCCCCGTGTAGACATGTCTTTATTGTTTCCACTCAGTTTTGTTACCCTGGAGCTGTAGGATGTTTCCTGCAGAGTCATCTCTTCCCACCAACTCAGAGCTTCAGTCTCATCTACCAGGCAGCATGGTATCAGTAGAGCCATGCCAGAGCAGGTGATGTCACCAGGTGAAACAGAAGTGTTTCACCTAAGATCCAAAAAGCCCAAAACAAAACAAGAACAACAAAATTTCCCAATTTTCCCGCTTGTGTGAAATTCTCAGATCTGTTCAAAGCTATCTCCAAATGTAGGTGCATACCCCTGGATTTTCTATATTGATATCAAAGTATAAAGACAATTATTAGGGATGTCCTGGAGTGATCACAAGAAAACTCCTTCAGTTGCTACAGTCCTAAAGAAAATTACCTGTCCATCATTTACACAATTTCCTACTTTACAACAAAAATAAATTCACTAGTTTCTATAAAGAAGGCTTAGTAATATCTGACATTTCCTGAAGATTGGTCATGTTTTTTGTTCTTAAGGTAGAGGAATTTACAGTAAGAAATAGTGATTTAAAGCTGAATTTTTCATGTACATGTTTTAAATTGCTAGACTAATGCAGTGATTTCAACACAAAACAGCCTTGGAAGGATGAACTGAGCCATACTTCACTGCTTTGTTAATTTATACTCAACATTTCACCCAATGGACAAAAGTACAACAAGGATGAATTTCAGTTGCTCAAGAGAAGAGAACAGTAGTTACAACCCTAAGCCTAACACTGATGACGGTTCAATACATTGGGAAGTTTTGATGATATGAAGAATCACACTTTCTTTGGGTACAGGTGAAAATTTCACCTTTTGTTGGGTTGGAGTGCATTAGATAACTGTGGATCTCAGTTTAATATTGATCTAATAATCTCAAATCTTTTTGACCCTGTGTTTGTAAATACCAGAAACTTGCTTTAGATTCCCCACTCCAGCCATAAAGCAGTTACAGACCACAGAAATGCCAATCTCATCAGTAGCGGTTTTAGAACAAAGGCAACAGCAGTTTTACTGCTCCTGATGAAGGTCAACACTCTTCTTTGTGAAGACAGATAAATCAAAGGTTACCTGTAGTAAATAAAGTTATGGATGGTCACATAAAAATGCAGTAATGTTGCTCATTAACTCCAAAGACTGGAGACCAAACAGTTGTTTAATGGAGGGTGTAAGAGAATTTTACGTGCACTCATTTCTGAAGCGAATGAAATAAAAGTAGTGGCATATTTTTGTTTTATAACTGCCATGCAATATTTCTCCAAGTATTTTTATAGTTATCACTACCATCTCCTTCATTGATGATGTATCAGTCACATAACTCCTTGAAAGGAAGCTGGCCAGCCTATTTATACATACCTTCCTCTTCTGAAAGCATAAGGCAAACATATTGGTGTGCACAAATATCAGCTGTTCACTGGTGCATACACATCCCAAATCCAACATGCTCTCTTCTGGTGTCAGAGGAGTTTTGCTATGAAATTCTGTAGAAGCATTTTTCACTGTGTTGAATGATTTAAGAACCTTGCCTTTAAAATTTACCAAGCCTATTTTGTTTTCTTTCGCTTGGTGGCTTCTAACGTATTGACTGACTTTCATGCTTGTTTTTGTTTTGTTGGTTTTGGGGTTTCTTTCTCAGTTTTAACTGAAAAAACATTCAGATTCTGGGAAATAGATGTGTTTCTTCTGGGAATGAGTTCCTTCTTGTCAATAGCAGAGTGTTAGATCAGGAGTTGTGGAGAGACAGAGACCAGAGATCCTTGTTCAGAACTGTATCTTCTCAGTGGTCCTTTAACAGGTAGCTCTAAGGCCTGTGAATTGAGGATATTTGTTACCCTTTGCACATGATGAACGGGTTTAACAGCTATCAGATTTATTGGAATACTGAAGGGTCACTTAAAAGGTACTTAGACATATAAATTATTGAAAAGCAATTACTTTTATTTCTAGGATGGCTGAATGACCTGTTTTTACCTTGGAAATCAAGCAACACAAACAGCAATGAATATCATCCCTATGCTGATTGGAATTATTTGAACCCCTCTACTAATAATAAAAGGGCTAAGATCCATTTTTAAGAATTGGTCCCAGAGTAGTTAATGGTATATTTTGTTACAAAATAAAAAAAAAAAAAAAATTTTAAAATCTGCAGATTACCATATGGATTACAGCATTCATAAAACACACTTCAACAAACACTTTCTTCAGCAGTTCATTTGCAATTTAGATGCAAAGTGAGTGTTAAATGCTAGAGAAGGTTGAAAATGTTTTCAGTTACCAGAATTTGAAGTTTTTCTGTTAAACTGGGACAATTCTATTAAGACAAATAGTCCCACTCCTTAAGAGGACTTTGCTACTTTTCATTTCATACACACAGGTACTACTTTCAAGAGAACCAAGTATGTTCCCTGATATGAAAAAATTATTAACCTGCCAGGACAGAAAGCAAGGACAATGTATAACTGCAGAGAGTGAAGCATTTCAGATTTATTTAGGTATGTCATTTGCACATCCCAGAGCTCATAAAAGATGGGTAATTGTTTTCGTGCCCACTAAGCAAAGCCTTTTCCAAACATAAAAGAAAATAAAAGTCAGACTTCCTTCAGATTCATGCATGCACTCCCATGCACTTCCTGCTTGGCCTCAGTTCTGTCTCCCCTCCAGAGATGAGGAGACACTGGGCTGATAACCAAGGCCCCTGACCCTCTCTGAAAGAGCCACAGAGGGTTTAGATAATGCAAATATCATCCACAGACTTGTACAGAGGAAAAACCAGGCCAGGAGAGTGTTTTTGTTCCTGTACAATGCCTTTAACCACTGGGTGACTAACACACCTTTAGCCTGTTGTGTGTCTCCTCACCCTGAATTACAATCCATGGCTCTGTCCACAGAGTTACTGGGCCTGTGTGCTGTGACCCAAGAGAATAAAATCTGCAGAGTAAAATTTCTGTCTCTGAGGGCCCAGAACATGCAGTCTGTGGTGTCTGGTGCTGTGGGCTGTATGTGACCCCCTCCATTCTGATCCCTTGGGCTGTACGTGCGGCAGTGGATGGAGCACACTGTGCGTGGTGCCTCACTTGGACGGGGTGCATCGGGCTGCTGGCATGTGTGAGCACACACAGAGGCATCACTGCGGTGCTCCAGTGAGGCCCAGCTGTGGGGAGCACTCTGGACAGCCCCATGGCTGACACGACAGAGAGAAGTCAGCCACCTCAGGATACTTTTGCTGCCTGCTTGTTGCAGCTACACCTGCCAGGGCACTGGTGCAGCCGAGGATCTGGGCTCCCAGCAGCAATCAGGTCCCCCTCGCAGCTGATAATGTGGCTGTCTAAATATATCCATGATTAGGGCTACCCTGCACAGATTAAAGTCACAGCTCTGTATCTCCCAGCTGAGGCACAACAGTTGGCCTGATGACAGCACAAACATGAACTTTATGACCTGTTTTCTCAAACTGTTTTTTAAAGCATGCTTTAAATATACTGGGTCACTGTCTGTTAGAATGGATCGCAACGAATGTAATCCCTTCTCCAAGGATGGCTTCCTTTAATTCTGTGAATTGAATTGGGGTGCAGCAGGCAACATGATTAGGAGGTCATCTCTTTAATGTTTCAGATGCCTCTAAGTGTGCCACCTTTTATTTTCAACAGGAAAAAAAACAAAAAACAACAACACAAAAACAAACAAACAGAAAAAAACCATACAAAAATACACAGCAAAAAGACCCCTACATTTTTGTATAAAGTATAATCAAAAGCTTTTAGCAAAAGCTCACATTAAAGCATTTAATTTTATCACCACTAGAGTAATGATGTATAAGGTACCCTGCTTTGATAATCCCACCTCCTCTTATAGAGAGCCCTCTTTTATCTTCCTTATATGTTTCAGGGGACAGAAATTGATTCTGTGATCCTGAACAAGCCATTCTAATTGCTTGTCTGTCTAGAGCTGAATTTAAGGCATTGCTGCCTTGATAAACAGGAGTCCTTTTCTCTCCCTCAGAAATCCCCAATATAATTATGGAAGATTCAGCTCTTCATGCATTTTTCCCTAGGATTTGACCTGCTTTGCTAGTACGTCAAAATTGACTGCAATTTTTGCATCCAGAGGATAACTAAGTTGCCTTATCTTTTCCAAGTGAATGCAACTGGGAATTTGGAAACAAGGAAAAAAAGACCTTATTCCTTTAATTGGTCACTATTTTAGCATGAAGTTACACACAGGGGAGCCTTGAAACTTCTTCCATGTTCATACCCTTTAATTCAATTAAAGCCCTAAGCTAAAGCAAAGAGCTAGCAGGAGTCAGATACTATTGCTACTGATAATGTAACTGCCAGAAAACTAATGGCATATAAACAATTCAAGTAGCCCTTTTGTTATGAGATTCCCCTTCTGAAGCAGGTTAGTTTGCCTAGGAGATAAAAAAATTATTGATGAATTTCTGACTGACTTTCTCCAGTCCTTGATTTAAAATAGACCACTGGATTTAGGCACTTGAGGTGCAAAGGAGTATTTATATTTTCTAAATGGCCCTCTGTAGTCTGAAGAGATCAATGATATACATTTTACTTGCATTGCCTTCATTTGGAGCCTAGGGGGAAAACAAAAACACAAATAATGGATTGATTTAGATGGAATTTGGGATTATAGTCTGAGGATTTCAGACTATAATCTAAAGTTTGGAGGATGTGTGAGAGGCCATGTAAAGACCCAGTGATATACAGGGTTTCTTCTATGGTCAAAGTATTGGCTGCCAAATGCGGAACTTCAGAGAAAATGGAATTTAGGCTTAAAATCATTAGTGTATTCAAAAGGAAAGATCATCACCCTAATCACAAGACTTAAGCAGTAAATAAAAAAATATACAATAGGAAATTACAACAATATTTCATTGATAAATAAAACACATGTATGTTACTTTTATACTGATGCACATTCACATAGTACCGAATAAAGGACTCTGCAATACCTCTTCTGACCCAGAGGAGGAAAAAAAATACATAACATGAAAAAATACTCAGAAAAATGTCTAACAAATCCTATCCCCTGAAACCCATGAAAATACCTAAATCTGCTGAAAATATGTGAAGAAGTAGATTTCATGATCAAGAAAGATATTGAAATAATTGACACAGTGTATTAAAAAACCTCTATTTTTCTCAGGTGTGTTGATTAATTGAATAATGACCAAAAAAATAAAAAGAAAAAAAAGAAACACTGACAATATTGGCTGTACACATTTTGGATGATTGGACTAAAAAAGGCATCAAATTCTCACCTATCAGGGGAAGTCAAGTTTCAGCTGTCACTCATGTATCTATATACAGATCCTCTCTCACAACAGGGATTTTAAAAAGCAGATAGCTTTATCTTCTCTCACTTTTCACTCTTCAACATTGATTAGGATCAAACTGATCAGAACATTCCCAGGTAAGAACTTGAAATTACTTGAAAACAATGATACATTGGCAAGCTGGTTTGCTGGTCATCTTCTCCCAGAAACTGTTTAGTTACAGAATATCTCAAAATGTGAAGTGGGAGGAACCTTCTCCTTATGCAAACATCCAGCTTCCTTCTTAGGACAGTCGTGAGGTTCCTATAGCTCATATGAGTTTCTTCTGCAGAAGCATTGTATAAAAGGAAATTCACTTCTAGTGTAAAAGCTGGCTCTTGGATTTTCCTGCACCTCCTTAGTATGTCTCTGCTGCCTGACCTCATTAATCTTGTTTTTCATGGTCACTGTACTGTGCAGTTATTCCATTAACATATTATAGTGCTGCCCGAGGCTTCTTTAATGTATGTTCTATTTTATATTTGCCTAATTTATTTAGGCATTTGTAGTGCATTGACCACTGTAGGATTTCCCTTTCTATGGGTAAATGAGGAAAGCATATGGCATGGAACAGTGAGCTATTGACTGTGTTCTTGGGAAGCCTGGTAAAAGGTCATGGATACTCCAGCACAGAAATTCAACACAAGGTCAATTAAAAAAATAAAATAAATAAACCATTTTCCACATAGGGCGAGTTTTATATACATTTTGGTCTATTCATGCCCTGTGCTGAAGGAAGGGATGAGAGAAGGTGCCTACAGCCTATGTATAATAGGTATTTAAATCCCTCAACAAATTTGGGATCCAACTCAAAGAGTAGATGTTGCAGAGCTCATAAGCAGATCGTGTTATGTGGTAATGCAGAACTGTACATTCTGGTTTCTATTATTTTTAGGAGGAACAATAGAACTGGCCAGATTCTGCAAACAAAATAAAAAGCCATGACAAGGCGATAACAGAAATAAGACTTCTTTTCATGAGATCACTCTTCTGTATCTAACATATATGCATACATTTCCTTGCTTGGAAATAAAGATCCTAATTTCTTTATCCCTTTTTGCTTACTTAATGTACATTGTCTCTTTCTTTAGGAAGACAAAAAAGCTCAAGATGTCAGTGACAGAACTTTAAAAGCATAAGAAAGCTCTTTCTAACTACACTTAGGTTTAATGTATGTTGATAGAAGTTGAGAATCACATGTAAATTATTTTGATATGCAAGAGTACACAAGCGTAATCTATTATTAAAAATATTTTTAATATTGAATTTTTTCATATCCAGTCCTTAAAAACATCTTAGTTTTGATATTAATTGTAATTAATCAAACAAAAGGAGAGAGAAAACCTGATGTGTTACTGTTTCATTCTTTCATCATCAGTGTTTAAATTATATTTCATGTTTAGTGGATAATCATCAAACAGTACCTGTAGTACATTCTGAGTTGTTTTCCCTGTTTGAAGAAAAATACTAGGGACTTTTGATGACAATTTTCAGAAAGGGCTGGTGTCTCTGGGTGCCAAATTTGAGACCCTTTCATTAAGAGCTGTTCACATTGATACTGTGAGTAGAGTTTACGCACTAAAGAATCAGCAGGATAGCAACAGTAAGAAAATCACTTACTCTGAATCTAGGAAAAGTAAAGATCAGACAGTGCCTTTTGCTTAAGCCTTCAAACATCCATTCATCTCCAAAGTAAGGCAGGACAGCACTGCTGAAAACAATGAAAAATCCAGCCCAAGCTTGCTCTAAGTACCTGTCACCCCTCTGTTGCTGTCATTACATGTTCAGTTGCTGGAGGCACAGAGCGGATATGCTTTTAGACAAGAGAGCAGCTACCCCTCACAGCCCTGCCTTAGCCATTTGTCCCTCATTAGTGGCATAAGACAAGGCAATTGTAAAAACAGAGCTGGGTTCTGCTAGAAGGGTAAGAATACCCTAAAAAACTTGTTCAGATTGTTTTATGGCAGCAAAGCAGGCTTTGAAACCATTTGCATTACAAAGAGTGAAAGTTTATTGTAAAACCAGTTATTGTTTCTGAGCCGTGGGGAGTATCTAAACAAGGAGAGAAGAGCTGGAGCCAGATGGAGGAGGTTACTAGCCTGTTGCCTTCCTGGCATCTTAGGCAATGCAAAGATCAGATATTTGCTGGGGAGAGGAGGATCCTCAGATCTTCAGGATTTATTTAGTTACCACTTCTGCTCACCCTGGTGCTGAGCACAGGCTGCAAGGGAAGGAAATATGAGGAGGAATGTAGAAGTATTTACTTTCCTTCCCAGATGCATTTTCATCTACAATATCACACATAACTTCATCCTCCCACATGATTCTGACTTCAGTTCTAGGTGGAGCTTCTGGAGGTGAGGAAATACTGAGAAAGTGTTGAAAGACAGAAAGTAGTGTTTACACCATGTATGTCCTGAGGGAACTGAGTTCATCTTCTCATGGCTGTAAAACTTGGGTGCACATCACTGCGCTGTGTGGCACCTACACCATAGGATCATATGGACATGGTTTTGCTGGAGGACTGATCCTTTCCACTGATTCAGGTCAAGAGAGAGAACACATCCTCTTGGGAAGAAGCTCCAAAAAGAATGTAAAAAGTAATCTTGTGTAACGCACAGAGAAAGGGCACTTAAAACCTGTTGTACATGTAGTGCCCCTAACGTGAATGACCAGATCTCCAGAGCAAATCTGCCAGTCCATGATGCCTTCAGTACTTCCAGCCTGAGACAGATTCTGGATGATCAGAGAACCCAAATACAGCCACTTGTCCCACTGATAGGAACAGATCAGCCTTAAGTTCGACTATAGGTGTACAAGTGCATTCTTATAACAGGAGAATGTTATTTATTCAAAAGCTGATGTCCACAAATTACATGAGCACTGGCTGATCCAAGTAAAAAACTGCTATTTGCAAGTTTGAATAATTGCCACATACTTCTGCTGAGAGGACACATCATGATTAAAATTACTTCTTATTCCAGCAAAATTACTTCTTATTGCTGCTTCCAAACAAGCTGAAAGGACGTTATTAGTGCAACAAGCAACAACTTCAGCTCCAGATAGGATACAGAGAAACCAACTCTGTGATGAAACACAGGAAAACCTGTATAACTGCATACACTGCACAAAGTAAATTAAGAATTTGTACCTCATTCACATAATGCAGTTGCTCATAGTAGGAAGCAGACAACAATACAGTATTCACTGAAGCTTTAGGAAGACATTATTTTCACTCTGCTTACAACAGACAGTTGCTATCAATGGCCTGAAGGAAATTGTAGGTGTTAGCAAGTCTCACCATTGTGGATTGAACTGCCAGTTTTGTGTCATAGTAAGGTTGTACATGCTTGCCTGCACATCTAAATGTCAAACTCCTTACATGCATTGCAACTCAACTGGGTCATAGTAATGAGATATTCAGAAGTGTGTCTTTAGATACTCTCTCAGCCAAACCAGCTTTAATCTAAGTCTTTCCTCAGCTGCATTCTCAGTAACAATATATCTGTACTTCCCTCTTACCCTCAGAGTTGTCAGAGCTCTGGCTTGATGGTCTGAGATAAAATGTGTACACACACATTCACATGCAAAACAATACCAGCTCTTATTTCATGAATGTCAGAGCATTTATTGGGAAATTTTTTTGAGTTGCTTATTTCCAGCCTGAGCTTTGTGGAGGCGTCTCACAGTGTGACTTGGGGTGAGTGAGTGATACTGCATGAAACAAATATATGCCCAGGTCACTGGTATATTTGCAGACACCAACATGCCCATGCCCAAAATGAAAGAACTTAGAATAAGTTCTATCTCTAGTTACACAGACATTTTTAATTCTCTTTCACCTGAATTTAGGTGGCATTCTCTTTCACCTGAAGTTAAGTTGTACCAAAGTAAAAGCTGTATCCATGATGAAACTTATTTCAGAAATAAAGCATGTGACTACTTTCATGACATGCTATTATTTTGTATGATCTTTAAGTTACTGAATGATTTTTCAGGAATTTAAACATTCATACAGTATTTGCCAAAATTATTTTCATATTGTTTTATCTCTCTAACATCCAGTACATAAAGTAAGTAATTTCTGACCTATACAAATGGCATATAGAAATATTCTTTCCTGCCATTTCCAAAGTTTAATCCGACAATCAAAGATGACAACAGCACAGATAAGCACAAATGTCAGCCAGCTGAGCACCATCACAAACATGTCTCATGGAGAAGGTGGTAACCCTTTTTTATGGAAGAAAGGCTGATGTAGAGTAATGTTTGCATTCAAATATATGTGTTCTTAAGAGTTTTGTATTGCTCAGTATAAAACAAAATAAAACAACTGCTGCTAACTTGAAGACAAGTTTCAAGTGACCCTTTGTTTTTCTAGGTCACAGTTTGCTATCTTGACATAACACATACACACATATCTGCTCTCACACACGGAGGTAAACTTTCTAAATGCTAGCAGATTTTCTAAGTGCTCAAATGTTGTTGTTACAAAGACTGTTTTCTAAGACAGAAGGAATATTTCAAGACAAATGTAATGATTTTTCTTAAACTACTCTGAAATTTTCCCCTCAGAGGCCAAGCACAGGGAAAACATGGAATGAGAAAAAATAAGGACTGTTCTTTGGGAAGGGGTGGCTGGCTTCCAAGGGCATAAAGGAATACATGTCAGAGCAGCTGCAAATGCTTGAACTGGGATTCAAACACATCAACCACAGCCCTCATGGTGATTAAGGAATAAGTTAACTCTCTGTAGAAAGATCTATTATTTATAATGTGCCATACTCAGCACTGTACAGCAAGGAGAGAAGCACCAACTCAGCTCCTTTTCTCCACTCTGACATTTATCAGTAGCTCTTGGATCGTTCCAAGCACACACTGCACTTGAGGCTTAAACACCTGGTTATACCAGCTTTCTTAATCATGCACTTTAAATGTATTCCTCCTCTGATTTTATACTTTCAAACCAGTTCAGCTATCACCTGATTGCAGTTTATGCACAACCCTAATCAACATATTACAGCTTGGAAGCTGCTGTGCCATGTCATTCCATTTAAAGGAAATGAGTTGTTCCTGTAATGCATCAATTGCCTCACCACACAACTAAGTTAAACTCTTGAAAAAAAAAAGAGAAAAAAAAAGAAAAAAAAGAAGAGAAAAATAAGAATAAGAAAGAAAAAAAGAGCAAATATTAAAGACTTTTTGAACTGTGCAGCTATATGAAGTTAAACCTTTCCCACCCCTTGTATAATGCTGCTCACGTTGTGCCTCTGGAAACCTGTCAAGGTTGTGCATCCCACTACCTGGAATCCCTGGGTTGGTGAGACAGAATCTTGAAGCCACTGACATTGGCTTTCAATACGGTCCTTATTTCCAAGCAAATATTCTGCAAGCGTGTGATTTTTTGGCACTGCCTTAACTATTGTGGCATTGCCCTGAAGGACAGACTAACCCAGTTTATAATCAGTGTATTTAATAGTGCAGAGCTCTATAGCTTGTCTAGTAGGACTTTAACCATGGCTTTGTAAATGATTTCAAAATCAAGTTGCAAACCAAAGGGAATTTATTCATTGGCTATTATTTTAGTAATAATTTGAAGGTTGCTTTGAAGGGTTGTGGGGTTTTTTTGTGAAGTATATGTGTTTATTTGACTGTAAGCATATTTGTGAAGGCATCAGATTTAGTTTTTGGTTTTGAATTAGAACATAAGTTCCTGTTTAATTAAAGATTTTTATACTGAGCTTGCTTAAGATATGTACAGCCACACAGAAACCCCATGTACCATGATCAGATCATAAGTGCTGTTTCAGAGGGATGTTATTTCAACTTCTGTAGTCTATGTCCAGTGCATTTGTTGTGTTTTATGTCAATGGCAATACAAAAAGAAGGGAGATTCCAATGTTTAATGTCAAATACTTAGTAGTGTTCTAAGTAAAATTTGGTTTTAGTTTGTGTACTCAGAATGGAACATGTTTTAAATACATCTGTTACTATGTCAGGGTTTTAACACAGTAAGGAAAAATTACTGTTTTCAGGAAGAAGCTAGCCCTGAAATTATTCAACATGGACAAAAATTAACCAAACAGTTCAAAGGGTTTCATAACAAAACCAAAACCATGCCCATTTTTATTCCATAGTCATTTTTTGTTCTGGGCATGCTGTAAGGTCTATACACTTCTTTCAAAGATTCCACACTGGATTTTTTTCTGTGTTTCTTGTCAGCCATTGCATAACCAAATGATGGGAAAACTGTGGTTTTACAGTTTACACAAAATCCAGCGACTTTGAAAAATTATGAGACCTAGGCTCCAAGAATTGGCCCAGGGTCAGTCTCCAAGTAGAGAATATTATAGATCAGCATACTGCTTCTTGCTGAATACAAATTTCCCTCCCTTCCTTTTCCTGGTGAATGACAGATAGAAAGTGATTTTGGATAGAAAGTTAAAGCCATCATATATCATGTTTGTCACAGTAATCTTTTTTTCCAACCATTTTTTTCCGGTGGTAATGCTTTTCCAATTCCCACAATAATCCTGTATTTTTATGTTACTTCTGGAGCATGGACAATGAGCTAACCCCAAAGAACATGAAAGTAAAATTTTGTGCATGCACATCATTCTCTATTTTTGGTCACTGGTATTTTTTAAAACAGAAAAAAATAATTTTGTTAGCATATTCATCTACAAAAACACAAGAATGAAACCATTCTTTAGATTACATAAAATCAAAAAAATGTATTAAATTGTCCCAGTGTATGCAATCCTGTGTTGTGCATGCAAGGTACAAACCAAATGTTGTTCTTAACTCTTCTTTGAACGGGACTTCCAAGGACTGTTGGAAAACTGCAGAAAAATACTAGAAATCCAGAATGAATGAGGCCAGTAAATCAAGGGAAAATAGGTTTTTTCCTTGTAGACTCACCTCTGATGAACTAACATAGAACTTTGATGTGATTATATTGGCCTAAGCATGGTCCTGAAAATTGAAAGTGCTCCTCTTGCTAAGTGAGCACAGAGACTTTGCCTCTTTCTGCAAACACAGCCATGTGGCAATTGCAGTATCAGATCTCTGTGGCTCCAATACTTGGTAATGGTTATGGAGACAGTAAATAAGATGAGAATTTGTTTACCTAGTATATTTGGATTTTTAAGGAGGAACCAAGAGACAGGTGTCTGGACCAGGGCAACAGCGCTAAGTGGCCCACCATCTGACAAAGCTGATAACACCAGCACAGCCCCACTGAGGTCAGCCAAAACTTCATAAAATCCTAATTTTGCCTCATCAGCAAGATATTATTTATGTCAGGACACAGACAGCAGAAAGGTGGTACACAGTGAATCAAAGGTGAGGACATACAAGAGGAAGTGTTTAGTCAGTCCTGCTTCTTGAGGTTAAGATTATCTGAAGTCATGCATTTTCAGTTGTTTATAGGTGCATATTACTATTTAGTTCAAATATTTAGACCCCATCAAATAATCAAGCAATTGAAAATTGTTGCTGTTGTTTTCAAAGCTGATTACAGGGGACAGATATTGTTTGTTAATCTTTCCCATTCCTTGATTATACATTTAGAATATATACTCCTGTATCTCTTTTCAGAGCACAGATGCTGAAACCACAGGATGTCATTTTAATCCTCATTTACTGTCACAGCTATGGATCCAACTGCTTTTATTCCAGGCAAAGCACAGCCAACTGCAATATGTCTACTTGGGGTAGCTGTCATCTAAGCAAATATTGTTTTAACCCATGCACAAAATAAATCCCTCTCCTCTAGATATTAAGACGACAGTCTCTTATCACCTTACATGGTGGAAGAGGTAAGGGGCAGATTAGGAAAAAGGTGGTTTAGTCAAGTTTTGGTAGCAGACCACAAAATGTGGAGCTTATGTGACTTGAATGGAGCCAGACTTTGACCCTGGCCAGCAGGGAAACACAGCTATTGCCAGAGTTGCAAATGACTCAAGCACTTTGACTGTGAACTGTGAATAGAGAAAATAAAATAATAAAAGATAGAAAGCTCCTGAATTTGACAGAAAGTTTCAGCTTTCAAGCTGCAGTAAGACTCAAGTGTGCTGAAACAGCATCTTTATGTAGTTGATAGAGAGCAACTTGTATGATGGCAAGTGAGAATGCAAGCACGTTTAAAGCATTTGCTTCGGTTTGGAAAGGAAACCTAAAGAACATACTTCTTGGGTTTAAGCCCTTAAATAAAATATTTATGACACATGGCTACAAATGGGTAGCATATTTAAGAGTATTTCTTAAAATAACAAGGGGGAAGCAGCAGTTCAATTTACTGTTCATTAATTAACAGGGCCGTGGAAATAAAAGTGTTTGCCAACAAATAATTTAAAAAATATAAGCTAAACTCTTTTTGGAGCTTCAAGTATTTCCTTGGTCTTAAACTATCTGATTAAAGAGATGAAAAGCTGTACTAGAGCTAAATCTCAGCTTTATTAGAGCTATCCCAGCAAAAATTGCAAGAGCCACAGAAAGAAGAAATCTTTACTCTGTTGAGCACTGGTGGATGTCTATCAGCCAGCAGCATGTGTGAGACCTTTCTGCTCCTACAGGTGTTCACAGAGTATTTTCCCCACAACAGCTGTCCAAAAGGGCTGAAAGCACCCCAAACCTCCTGTTTGCCCATATTTCTGCATAAACAGAAGCTGCACCCATGAGCATACGGGGCAGGTGCACACCTGCCCACACACACCGCGGTGCTTGGCACTTGCCTGGTTCATCACCACAAACCGGCTCACAATGGTGGGAGCTGGGGAAGCACCAGCTGAGCTCCCCAAACAAGGGGCTCCTTTCTGTGCAGTCTGCCAGGCAACAGAGCTGGCAGCTGCCACTTCAAGGGCAGTAGCCCTGTGCAAACACCCGGTTACAAACACCACATACCCTGGGCATTAGTCACAGTGTGCCGTGGGCTAGCATGTGTTCACACAAGCAGCAAAAAGTCAACAAATGCATAAAAACCCTGCCCCTTGGTCTCAAGTGAATGTATTCCAGCAGGAAGATCCATTTGCCATGGGAGAGGAGGGACTGCAGGACGGCTGCCAAGCTCCGTTTGGCCTTCCAGGGTGGCACTAGCTGCCATTGGCAAACCCTCCCTGCTGAGCAGACCTGCGGAAAGGCTGCTCCTGAAACTGCCCATGCCCTCCAGCTCCAACCCAGCCCTGAGCCCATAGAGGTACAGTTGTGGACCACACACAGAGCACTGCATCAAGAAATTCCCAAGGACCAAGCCAAAGGAGAAAAGGAATGTTTCTGCTCAATTTTCTGCTCTCTGTTCATTGTGCAGAGGCAGCATGGTAAGCTTGCTCCATGAAATCACCACCTACACCCTGAACCTTTTTCCTTATTTCCTCAGTCCCACAAGCATTGCTCTCTACCCTTTCCATTGTGGACCACTTAACATTTCACGGACCAATCCACA
Source organism: Cyanistes caeruleus (assembly GCF_971803275.1). NCBI lineage: Eukaryota > Metazoa > Chordata > Aves > Passeriformes > Paridae > Cyanistes > Cyanistes caeruleus. The sequence goes on along the minus strand of NC_141704.1, from coordinate 38,868,628 downwards.
GCAAAAAAAGTAACTTGAATTTCTTATAAGGTTGATGCAGTCCCCCAGATTTACTTCTTCCACTGTGAATCAACCATCACTGAAGGCCCTGGAACAAAAAAGTGCCCGAGAGATATTCTGCAATCTTCTATTGGTGCAGGGTATTTCCCAGATAAGATTTCTCCTGAGGAAAAAAAAAGGTACAAGCCAGGAACATAAATTAATTCACAACACACAATTTATTAAGGCAACAACAAGCCATTGGAACCCTTTCATGAGCCTCCATGACTCATGTCTAAACAGGCTGATAAAGTGATTCATCCTGCAGGAGAATTGTGTCTAAATATGCTGCTGCTATCACACTTCCTGCCCCAGAAGAGCCACTCCAATGGCCTTTCTCATCCTAAGAGACACCAGTCATCCAGACAAGGGGCAATACAAGCTCCTTCACACTTGCAAGCTTGACAGTAAGCAGACTGACACTAGAAGGCAGATGGATAAAACCAAATCAAAAGGATGCCCTTTACAACTGCTCTAGGTGATGGCAGGGGGGAGGAGGAGGAGGAAGAGGGCAAACAGGGCTCACTCCTGTGCTTGTATTTGAGTGAGCCTTTTGTCTTTACACTTCACAGGTCCCTGTGAAATCATTCCACACAAACTTAGGGCATTATCCAACAGATTTTATTTTGTCATGGAGACATTTAATAATTAGTAGCAATACCACAGCTGGGTATATCTGTATCTATAAAGAATCTATAGCCAAAACATGAATGCTTTAGACATATGTATTATTTTCAAGAGGTGGAAAGATGATACCTATTTTATCTCTGTTGTAAAGGAAAAGAGAAAAAGAAAAAGAAAAAGAAAAAGAAAAAGAAAAAGAAACAGAAAAAGAAAAAGAAAAAGAAAAAGAAAAAGAAAAAGAAAAAGAAAAAGAAAAAGAAAAAGAAAAAGAAAAAGAAAAAGAAAAAGAAAAAGAAAAAGAAAAAGAAAAAGAAAAAGAAAAAGAAAAAGAAAAAGAAAAAGAAAAAGAAAAAGAAAAAGAAAAGCAGTACCAGCACTGATTTCATATAGTTTTAAAATATTCTTATGTTTTATTCAGAATCAGTTGAGAGACACATTTTCTGTGGCTTTTCTGAGTATATTACTTTAGAGCAGGAGCAGGGAAGAATGACTGCATGCTGAACAGTACCAAAACTCTGTTATTTCAGCATAACATTAATTAATTTTTTGACCCTTCAGTCTCTCTGACCTAGTTCTGAGAAGCTTATTGTTGTTGTCAGGTCATAACTTGCTTCAAAAAGCCAAGTGTTAACTTCCCACTTACAGATTATGCTGGCAGGAATCTGTCTGCTTACGTAGGATATGTCTTTGTCCTTGGTCTGCACTGTTTCTGTAATTCTCTAGTGCAGAAAGAAATTACTTTACAACACAATTTATAGATGACATGATGAGTGGAATAAAAATTCATAGCTGATTAGTTCTGCCTTCTTTAGGAGTTAAGGAGAAAACAAACTTTCCCTTTAATGAATGGATAACAGAAAAAAAAATGTTCTCTGGGAAATAGATAAAGTGATCTATTGCAAAAGCAATATACAATGGTGAAGTGCCTGAAAACCCATGGAAATTACAAAGTTCAGTAAATAGGATGGATAATTAGAGGCCCCTGGAATTCTAATATACACTGGGTAAGCTTGACCTTATTTGTTAAAGAGACTAAAACAGCACTGAAGATGGTAAAAGAAACCCTATTCAGTCTTGTGGTGTGTTGTGGAAATGGAACCTTTCGCCTGCATGGAATATTATGAAGCAAAAACATGCTTGTAGAGTTTGCCTTTTAAATGGGAGCACCAATTGTAAATACTTGAAGCTTATCTCAAAAGGCAAGAGTGTGAGCAATGCAGGCTCACAGGTAAAGACATAGGCCAAGTAGCTGTATTTTAGAGATAACAAATATATTTTATGTTACATACAGTAACAACACCAAAACCACCACCACCCCCCAAAAAACCCACATCTAAGAAAGATGGTGCCAGTTAAGCCACTGCTTTCCAGAGGGAGCTCTCTGCATTCTCAGATTATACCAAGCTCTCTTTAGAAGTGCCTCAATTTGGATCCCAGAAACTGAGGCACTTATCTAGTTACAGATGTTATTGAAACACAGACTGTGTTCAGCTCCATGTTTTGCATATGCCTTTTTCTCCTTGCAGGCCAAAGAGATTTTTGCAGATGTGTAGTCACTGAAATAGTCACAGTGTGATTTGGAAAACTAGATTGTTTCATACAAAACAATTCCCTATTAGAGATGTATCTATCAAAGTCGTGAATGCTACTGATAAGTAAAATATGACACTGCTCAGTTTAACTTGTGATTCTATATTCAGGTTTACTTAATTTATATTACATAAAATATCTATTTTATGCATCAATTCAAGTAAAACAGTGTTGCCTTTAGGAATTTGTATTTCTTCAAGCCTGAAAGTGAAGGAACTGGTTTTTTTTTTGCAATTATTCTGAGGAAAATCTAAAAATTAAGCTGCTGTACAGGAGTTGCATAGCAAAATAGAATTTTGGGTAGCACAGACTAGGAAAAAAGGCCAATGAATTTACCTGAGGTTCAACAGTACATCCCTCTGTAGCATATTAGTCTTACTAAAGGATTTCATGAGCTCCTTGGACTCAGGAGTGAGATCATACCAGATACAAAGTAAAAGCTGTTATTCTCTTCCTGAAGGGCAATCTGTTCAGTCACTATTTTGCTTTCAGCTTCCCTGTGTCTCTTCTTCCTTCTGTGCACAGTTTATCATTGTTAGGCTAAAGTGCAGGTTCTGCTTAACCTGATCTCACTATAAAACTTGTGCCAAGTCAGTCCTTTCAGCTTTCATGTCTTTGGCCAAGCTCAGGAGCAGATTGGTTTGCTTCTTTGTCTCCCCCAGGGATTTTGCTTACAATGGAGACTTAAAGATCTCATTTCTGAGGGGCATCCTTGCAAAGGCAGTTGCTGCCTGACACAGCTGCTACAGGACACCAAGGAAATCACACCATGAAAATAGTACTGCCACCTCTGGGTATGTAACATATATATCATCCACGCAGGGTTACAGGCATGATGGAACGGCACATGGGGGTAATTTTGAAGTCCACCTAGACTGTAAAAATGTGCCCTCTCCAGAAAGCAGGGCAGATCTGCAGCTGTGTGCCTTGTGGCAGGGTAGGATGGGACAGGCAGAAAACAATAAAATGTAAAAATAATAGCCCCTTTTTTAAAAAAAATGAACTTTATACCCCATATGGAAGTGGATCATTACACTGCCCTCACTGGGGCCTCTCTCTGCTCTGTTTGTTCTGAAGTCATCTACAGAGAGCAAGGAAAGGACTGGCTTAGCTAAGTGTGGCATGCTCCAGCTGTCTTGGGAGCATTACTAATCTCATAATAATACCAACTGCAAGGCATCCCTCAGTGTAAGAGGGCGGGGAGCTAAAAGAGACAAAGGGAAGAAAGATCACTAGCCCTAGACTGAGACAACAAAAGAAGAAATGAAAGAGGATGAAGAGGCAGAAAAACCACAAAAGGAGAGAAATAGTAGAAAATGAGAAGTCAGAAAGGGTACAAAGTTAGGCACAAGACAACAAACACAATTTTACACCGGATTAAAGAGTTCATGGCATGCCAAAGCCCTCCCCCCCCCCACCCCCCATCTTTTGGCACCTTTCTGATGACAGTAGGACTAACTACTGTGTCACATCAGTGCTGAGCTGCAAATAGTCGTCTCACACCGACTTTTAATCACTGACACCTCAGATTCAGAATGGCACAGCAAGCACTCTTGCACCAAGAGCTCTGCACATCGTACAGTGGCCATACAAAGATTTAATCACCTTCCTCTGGTGAATTTACAGAGCAGCTGCTCTATAAGGCCCCAGTGCTTAAGTATGAATAATGTGGTTTTAGCAATACTGCTCAGGGTTGAGGAAGATTACCATGCATGTCCTTAGCCATGAACACCAGGAGGTGAAAGAACTGTTCTGCTCAACCTTTAATGCAGAGGAGAGCGAATTTTGGAAAGTAAAGTGGGATTATTTGTACATCCCATTTTATAGCCTACACAGTGCTTTTCCAGCTCGTGCAGCTGTGTTTGACTGTCAGAGAGAGAAGCTCTCAGACTTTACTCTAGCACTTCTTATACCTAAGGGAATGCAACATTGGCCTCCATGGTGCAAATAAATGTCTGAAAAAGAAATTACCAAAGATTGCTTCCTCTTCCTTTGTTTCCTCTTAAGTGACACATTTAACAAAAATATTAGGCAATATATACACTTTCTCCCTGTTCTGGTTATCATCGCTTAGAATCCTGCAGAAGTTTTGGCAGTTTAGGAAAGGAGAAAACATCTTACATGCAAAAATCAGCCTGTAGTGAAATAAACTTTTTCCCATATATGTGCTGGGTTTTACACTTACCTAGAAAGATATTGGCACCTCCTTTGGGCTGAAAGAAATGAGCTTCTGGTCTTGGAGATCATTTCTTTAGATGACAAGAAATGAGCTTTATCTAAATGTTTATGAGCGTTGAATTTTGTTGGAAAAACCATGGTAAAGAAAAACACTGAGAATTCTTCTCTCAGCTTGTTTTATTGAGCTTCATAGCATGAGTTTCATAAATACCATGTAGGAATACAAACCAGCAACTTTTTAGTTTCGTGCATAGTAAAAATCCTGCTATGGCCTTCAGAAAACCAGACAAACAGGTGAATGGAAGTCTAAAACACAGCATACATCAAAAATATGTCCTGTCATGATTTGAAATTTGGAGTGGTCAATACCACCCAAACTCAAACCCCAGAGACAGTGTTCCCCAAATGCTCTAGAAGCTTAAGTAGCAGTGTTACTAATTGATAAAACAAGGCACTGAGAAACAAGGTCAATTTACCATTTAAAACAGCAGACTAGAAAGTGGGTAAACCATTGGTAATGCTGTATCTTAAATTTCTCTAAAATGAGGATTTTGAAACTTATGTTTGAGACAAATTAATTGAACCTGCCTTTTAGAAAATGTTGGTCAAGGAAAATAAGTCCTTTTGAATGATTCATAATGGAATACTCATCTTAAGAGTTAAAGCTATCCTGTCTGTGTCTAAACTCTGTAATATTATAAAGACCTTCATAATTTAGTTTCCAAATAAGCACTGAATCAACTTTGCAGTCTCTTAGTCACAAGTTGTCTCCAATTTCCAAAAGAAATTAAGGTAATAAAACTATTTGCAGGGGGATAAATAGCAGGAGAAGGTTTTAAATTAGAAGAGTCAGAAACATCTTAACAATTTTTATGCTACATTAAGCCAGAAAATTATTTCTATGCTTGTCATGCTTAACTTATAGGGAAAGCTTCAATGCATATCTAATATGTCCTTAGTTTTAAAAAAAGCTTTAAAAACAGAAATAAAATGTAAGAGCTCACAAGCAGTCATTATTAATCATTTTACTAAAAAATAAATATATAATTTAATTTCAAGGCTGGTATTTTCCATACTGATCCCAGCACAGATGGAAGATATGACATATAATATTTTGAAATTGCAAAAAATTAATATATCTGGATTTTCTACCTATGGGTATTGCTAGGGAGAGCCAAGATTTGATCTTCATATGTGTGTGAAGAAAATGAGGATTTATATCTGAAACAGGCATGCCTCTATGTTATGAATAAATATTGTCAATTGAATAGATTCATTCTCACAACTGAGAATTTCTGGTTTAAGCATTGTGAGATATACCTACCATAAACAGTTTATAACAAGAATTGTTTGACCTAGATGGGAGAGAAAAAGATGAGATGTCAGACCCTGATGTGTTTTAAACCTCAAGAGACTTTAGCACACCAGACACCACTTCAGCCAGAATACCAGAACTAACAGCCCTGCTCTAAATGAAGATGCCCTGGTCTTTCTAATATCTCCCCTTCCAGGTCAACCAAATGACTTTGTCTAGAGCACCACGCTGTTGGAAGAAAAGGAAGAGTGATATTTTATTAACTTAGTCATCTCTGCAATGTGTCAGTTCCATGTAGAAACTTCCCTGCATAATTTCCCTGACCAATTATTAGTCAGAGCTGAACAAAACATTTTGTAAACAGCTATGGTCCAAGTGAAAACCTTCTTCTGTTGTCAGCTGTCTGAATGAAGTGAGGGTCATAGTATTTACCATCCTTGCTTGTTTGCTTGCCTGCTTGCAGGAAAAAAGAGAACAGCACTACATGTGAGCTGGATTATATTAGTGAAGCTGTGTGCAAGAGGGTCATGGCAAAAATCACCTCCAGCCTGTTGAAAGCACTGTCACTTTGCATCATGGATTAAATATATGACTGGGGGTATCTTGCCATAATTTCACTGATTTCAGCATAGCTATGATGGTCTATGCCATGAAAAATCAAACCTTTTGGACTGTCATAGCCAAAATAATGTACATGTACAAAAAGGAAACAAAAATTTAAAAAACAAAACCAAAAAGAAACAAAACAAGAAGAAAAACAACAAAAAAACCACATGAAACTTCATATGATCTAATTTGGAGTAAATTCAAAAATACTTTTCTCCACTTCGAGGTGCATATGGAGGATATTTTCCTGGTCTCCACATGTTTTCTGATGAGAAGCTGCCTCATCTCACACTTAACCTTGCATGGGTGACAGTCTCAGTATGATTGATTATCCTGGGATCAACTTGAAACACAAGAGATAGAGGCATTAGGTCATGCAATGACCAAGATCCACGTTCATTTTTATTATTATTTTTCAGCCCCTTAAAAGTTCTCAGTTACTTAATTAGGAACCTTTATCTTTCACTTATTTCGAAGTGACCTTTCTCCCTCTGTTACATTAGTTATCCTTTGTCATCTACTATTACTCAGAAAGTATAAAAATAAAAAATCACACTTCACAAATAATATAAAACAAAGCAAAATAACAGACTTCTCACTTAATCATTGAATTATTTGCCTTCCTCAAACTGTCAACAACTTCTTGATGGAAGTATTCTGTGATTCATTTCTTCCTTGATGTCATCTCAGAATAATTTATCTGCTCTCACCTTAGGATACAAAGCTCTTTCATTTGATAAGGGGCTAGTTGGATGGTTTGGTATTGGATACCATCCCACTGGTTTCACATTTAAAAGCAGATGATGTGATCAATTCTGTAAAAGAAGAAACATGAAGCTCAATGATTTAAAATATTCCACTTGTGGTCAACCAGGGCTTGCAGAGTGTCATGGTTGATTTCGGTGTGTGCCCCTGACTTGGACCTTGCATCCCTGAAGTTTCAGTAGTTATGCCAAGCATTCAAGCTCAAAAATCCCTCTTTTTGCATACATATGTGTGTGAGCAACCCCAGCCATTTCAGTGGAGCTTTATTCACTTTTAATGTTTTGAAGATGTGAATTTTAAAATGCTTTATATGCTTCATTCTGAGAACCTTCCACTTGAATTAACTAATTGGCACTGAGCTCTTTGGTGATGACTGGATCATCACATATTTTTACATACTGCTATTTGTCTGTGGTTTGGTTAGTGTCAATAAGATTCAGGATAAATTATTTACCTATAAATATTTTTACGTCTACCTATATGTATCTCCTGTAGATCAACCATTATGAACACATTGCAAATTTTTGCTTTGGAATGGAGAGATCTATGTCTGCCCCTAACAATTCTTATGAGTAGCAATCCAGAAATTTCCCTTAGATATAACCAGACAACTACTTCCTTGAATTCTTTGTGAGAAAGACTCATTGGAGATTTTTTAATGAAAGAAGGTATACACAAACCTTCTTAAAAACACATTTTTCTGGTATTTTCTAATGAATATTTCCTACTATGCAATCTAATTTTCCTGAGCATGACTGTCTCTTGTTGGTTTCTTCAACAGAAATGAGGAGTACAGCAGTGTACAGCAGCACCACACCTAACAAAGACTGCTCAAGTGCCACGATGCCTCTCCAGCTGCTGCTTTGTTGAATCCTCTCTTTACAAGGCCTATTATCCATGCATCATACTACTCATTTCCTCTTCTTCACCAGCATCTTCCTTACCACAGGTGGCCACTCCTGGCCCTGAATTGAAATTTTCTTGTGCAATAGACCCTGTAACCTCTCCTTTAAACTGAACAACCTCCATTCAGTTTGCAGCATACTAAGAAATACTGCTCTTCCTTTCAATTATTGTGCCTTCAGCATTATATCTGGTCATTATTTCTCTCCTTCTTTCTCTTTGTTACCTCTTCAAAATCAGAAAATAGTGTCTCTGATCATTGCAGACATGTAATCAGGACAATCAAAGGCAGTTCCTATAGGCTACAAAGATAAATTTTAGAAAATCAGACCACCTAAATATAAAAGCCTAATATAAATTAGTCTAATATAAATTAGATAGTTTTAAACATGCTAAGATAGATGGTTCTAAGCATGTATCCTTAAATGGTGTAAATACAGATTTCAATAGGGCCTTCAGATCACGTGTTTTTAACATAAATTCTAAACCTGATGAGACAGAAAACATAATACATGCTTATAATGTCAAGCATGGCAGTAACAAACCCCTTTAGGCTGAAAACCAGAAAATGTAATACACATTCAAGAACAGCTTTTTTTACATTTTTATTTCACAAGAACCTATTGTGTTACAAAACTAAAACTGTCCCACAGTTAGAGAAAGAATGTGATCTGGCAGTTCAACAACATGGGGATTTGGATGACAATTATGTTTCTTTACAGAGTTTTCTGGACCAGATCCCATTGCCTAAATAATCAGTGTGAATAAATAAGAACATTTTTGCCTTTTGCAGTTTGTTTTATTTGTTTCGCTCAAATATCTGTTGCATTTTTAAATGATATAGGTTACAGTCACTAATTTACTTACTCAATGAAGAACATGCAGGACATATGTAACAACACATGTGTTGAATTTTCAGTTTAGTTTGAAATACATAGAATCTGATTTGGGAACTGTCCATTCTAGGGATGGCTTCTAAACCATTTTTTATATGGACCATATCAAATTAAGTCCATAATTAAAAGATTTTGATTAATACAGACAGAAATGAGACAAAACCCTTAAATTTAGGACTTGCCTTTGCAAAGTTTAGAACACAGCCCTTGAGTGATTATTCCAGCTATGGTCCAAGGATACAATGCTAAACTTGCAGCTTTGTAGGAATCAGACTGCAAGCCTTGCAGAGCACTCCTCCACTTGTGTTGACCAGCCACAGGAATATTTGGATAGCTGAACATCTCTCTGACAGGTTGTTTTTTTCACCTTAGCCATCACAAAAAAAAAAAAGAGAAGGTGGTATGATGGAGTTGCCATCTTGCCCCAGCAGACTCTGATGGTTAGCAAACACCTTTGGCTCAGCACACTGCCTGTTGTTCAGCTCTGGGTTTGAGAGAAGCAGACTGACTGTACATCCTCCTTCAGCAATACCCTCACAAGGCCCACAGCATCTCTGAGGCTGAGTGGACACAAATGTGAATAGGAACAAACTTGGCCCACCTGGCTGGAGACAGCAGTTCACAAATCACTTTGTGCCGTACTATGCATAAATTCCATGCTGCAAGAGTCTGAGCCAAGAAGAATCTATTTCTCTGTCCTTGTTCTTTCCTGTCATACTCCAGTTCAAGATTAGCTAATGCATTTTCCTCAGAAATGTAAAATAAAATAGCATCATCAAAACTAAGAGCAATACTTTCCAGTCAGAATGGAACATGAATAGTCCAAGTGCAAACACAATAATGTATTCACACACATTCCCTCAGTATCATATCTGCTTTGTCAACAACACTTTTTATTTAATAAGGATATTTTGACAGAATCTAGAATTCCCAGTTATGGCTCAGATCTCATTTTTCTGTTTTGTGTGCAGAAAAGATAATGCTTTTATTCAGATATTGTAAATCTCATACTTGCACATAAATCCATGTATGAAACATAGTACAAGAAGTGCTATATATGAAGACAGTTTTTGCCAAACTACTGTTTTCCAAGATGTATATGAGAATAATGTGTTAGACTGACATTTGAGCATGTTGAAGATCATAAGACATGTTTTATGGCACATTAAAGTCTCATAATAACAATTTCAGAGAGTTAGCATGATGTATTATTCAGAGTTAAGTACTGCCTTGAATGATAAGGGCTAACATGCCATCAGGCTATAATAAACTACAGCTTTGAAATATCAATTTTCATTTATCAGTAAGGTCATTTACATAGCTAAACTGAGAATGTAATGATGTATTTTTTTCACTATCTAGGAGTAAAAAAAAAAAGGACTTCTTTTCCAACATCCAGAAAATGAAAAAAATAAACAAACTGAGAAAGCCGATACTAAGTCATTTAACATTTCATACAAAATAAATTGTCTTGGATTTGGTTATAAAACTACAAGTACATGCATTCTGATTTCTGATATTGAATGTAAGTAAACTAATTTAAACTCTAGGGGAAATACTGTATTCAGGCATAAACAAATAAACTAACTGGGGTTTTGACAAATTGCATCTATTCATCTGTTGTAAGCGACACAGAAAAGCCATGCAACCTTGCAGCAATCCTCTACATCCCGACTGCAAAGAGGAATTCATCAGCATGGGTTACTTAGTACTGCAAATTGTCCTTAATCCACAAATAAAATACTGTATTTTAAGGCCTTTAAGCAGATAAAAGGGCATGCTCATACAGTTAATGGGGTGGAAAAGCGGGCAGCTGATATAAGAGATGGTGAAAGGGGCACCAGATTAAAAAGCACAATTATCCTCAATCTCACTCTAACCTCCTCCTTCCTCATGTGCTTGAAGAGACTCTAAGCACAGCTGTTCTGCCCACCACTCTGGAGAGATGCAAGCTACCTTCATCTGCTCTGATGGCCAAAATTTCCATGTTCAGTAGCCAAAAAACACATGGCCAGGTAAGGGCACAGACCACCAGGAAGGTGCTCAGACTAACACGTGCATGTGTGCCTTGGGCAAACCACAGCTTTGTGCACCCCATTTCCCATGCTGCCAATGTCAGATAACTTGGCAATTAACTTTTGGCATGTAGCAGGTTATGCACATACAATTCCTCCTCTGCCTTCAGCACAGAAACATAAGTGAGGACATGGAAACCTCTGGGCATGAGCCACAGCCATGGCACATGGACTCGCACACAGGTGCTAAAGCCATGGCCATGGGAATGCAGTAGGGCAAAGATATGTCTGGTACGAGGTGTACCAGACCTTCACCTCCCACACCATGCTGAGAGGGACACGGACAACTAGTCCAGGAACATTATTATCGTGCCCAGAAAAGATCAGGAGTTCCTCTCCACCAGTCTAGTGTGGTCATATGCTTATGTGGTCATAGGGGACAGCCAGTGCAGAGGTGCTCCTGAAAATTCTGCTACAGAAGCTATGGAGAAACAAACAGCTCCTGGGGACAACAGCTCTCAGAGAGAGAGTAATGAGGCTTCCCATCCACAGCAGCACTTGACCCACGTCAAACCTCATCCTGAGTCACTTGTGCCTGGATGTGAGCTAGCACAAACACTCCTTTACCCACTGTCTGCAGTGACATCTTTTGTATTAGCACTAAACTGTTATTTACACAATGAACTTTAACCATAGCAGCAGGCAGACCAGATCTAAAGCAGTCACTTGGCAGCGAGCTGTAGAGTTAAAGGAGCACCTGGATGACACTCATATGATTTTGTTTTGGATGGTCCTGCAAGGAACAAGGAGTTGGACTAGATGATCCTTATGGGTTTCTTCCAACTCAAGATTTCTGTGATTCTACGATTTAACTTGCTTCCAGGGCTTACTGCTTTTGACTTAAATGTAGAAGTTCACCCACTTAGTCAATCTCCCTGAAGTGTTTACCTGGAAGACTATGTGCTATTCTGTTTGTTCCACCATATGAGAAATTCAAGGTCTGTCACAGTCAGTGTTGATTTTGTGATGTAATTTTACAGAGCTCTCAACTCCCAGGAAGCAGTCTATTGTACATGCACAAAGTCCAGTCATTTAAATAAATAGGCCACTCTGGAAGCAGTGGGAACCCAGAATGCAGCAGCGCCTGTATCCTGATTTTTGATAGGATATTAGCTTAAAGTTCAACAACAAAAATCAGCATATTTTGCACCAAGGAGAATTCAATTCTAGAGTCAGGATAATTTCTCGCCAACTACTGTCCTTTGTCCACAACATCCATTGTTACCACTGAAGTTTCTTCTGTGCTGTGCTTTCCTTGGAATGCCTCCTCTTTCACTCATGAATAAGAGCAGTTCTCTGCTCTTTCCTTTTCCTTTCCTTTCCTTTCTTTTCCTTTCTTTTCCTTTCTTTTCTTTTCAGCAACTGCAATATAAAAGAGAGAGGAAGGGTAGATTTAATATTTCAGATAAAAGATACTGCTAGGCTTTTTAAACATATTTTATCTCAAAATGTAATTGCATGTGCCAGTCACTTTTTCCATGCTTCTGTGGAGGTGACAAACAGGCCTTCAATAATAGAACAAGTTTAAATTGGTATTTGAAAGGTACTTCCTTTCTGTACCTGTAAACCTTTAACCTCTTTTATTTTCCCCTTCCCTCATTCCACTTATATACACCGACATTGCTGGGGGATTTTTTTTTTTTTATTTTTATTTTTTGTTACTGGACCTATTAACTATGTAGCAGGATGAGACAGTGATGCACCTGTATGGAATAAAAGGATGGTGTCAGGTCAGATTGGACTTTGAGAAAAGAATCAAATAGTATCCTTTTGAAATGATTGATGCCTTCTTCAGCTTCAGCTTAATAACTTTGTGTATTCTTATCAACAGCTTTGGGTCTGCTGCAGTGAAATTTCCAGCTCTGCTCTTGTCATCCCTGCTGAAGTGGATTGTCAAGATTTTCGTTTGGCTTAGGCTAGTAGAGGGCACAGAGATTAAAACTCCTGTCAGCTCCTGCAAATTCCCTTCAGTGTTTCCAATCACAAATGCAATATGCTGTGAGCACGCAGAGGTGGTAGCATCATTATTCTGAATTTAGTTCTGGGTAAAAAATAAATATCCCTGCTTTAAAAATACAAAGGTATGACTCAAATCAACATTTTGTCAAGTGAATGTCTCAATTTTCACTAGTGCTTAGAATTACTAGGCATGAAGTACACTGATGCAGATAAGGAGGTAAAAAACCCAGATATTGAGATGCAGAATTAGGAGTCAAATTCTTGCCAGCACTGTCAGGTCAGAACTCCATCCCAGCTCCTGGACAGCCCTTGATATGGGTACCAGAAAAGTGACATCATGCTGTAGAATTTGATTTCATCTTATCTGTTTCCAGGCTCATTTGTCACCAAAAGACCAAAGTTCAAGCAAAATTCTAGGGTGTCATTTCTTTGGTAAAACTAGTGAGCAAAACTAGATCCCTCCTGCAGATGAATGACTGGTTGGAACCAGCTAATCACCTCAAACCATTAACCCTAACTGTTATTAAACTCTAGGAGCTAAACCAAGTCCTCAGTCACTGTGGCTACTGTTCACCCCTCCTACTTAGAGACCCACCCTCCAAATTCTTCCCTGAATCCCACTCCAAAAAAAACCAGCTCAAAACTTCATGTGGGAATTTGTGTTTGCGTGTTCAGGGAGATAAAAACACACTTAACAAAGTGGTCCATTTTCCACCTGTTTCAGAGTAATTTTATTTTCACATCACATACATGTCAGCACAAGGTACTTGTGGGCACTTAGAAGCTGACACATTAGTTAATCAGGGATCACTGGCCTTTCCACAAGGGAATTTAGTTTATTACTCAGCAGGAAGCAAGAGGAAAAGGACTGAGAGAAAGGAGCTGAGGAGAAGGTAAGCAGAAAATTAGGGGAAGAAGACCTGCAAGAGTTAAATCCAACCATTCAGCATTCTGAAGAGGAACCTATTTATAAAGTTCATTCTTGATGTATTCTGATAGACTTTTGTTTTAGTTTATTTTATAACCCTATTGTACAGTAGGCAACCTCTTATTTGCCCTAATCATCTGTTTCCATGACGTTCACCTTTATTGATTTACTTTCCTTCTAATGCAGTCTCTGAGATTAAAGCCATTTTTCTCCAGGATAAGTTAGCTAATAGATTTGTTTTAAGCAGCAGAAATAATTTGGATTAGTAAAAAAAAAAAAAAATTAGCTTTTTGCACAGAAGGTGTGTTTCAAGTAAACAAAACCTCTTTACAAAGATAAGCAGTAGAAGGGAGATTCTAGCACATAAACATAGTATCATTTTTAAAGTTTGAAAAAGTGATATAAATAGAAGGAGCACTCCTTATAGCATATTTATTAATGCTATAAAATACTGCAGATTTAAAGAATAAGGTACATGGGATTTTTCTGCACACTCAGATGTTTATTCAGGCTTATAGTTACAATAGGTAAAGAATTATAGGTGAAGTAATTTTCCCCAACAGATGTAGTAATATAACCCAGTATTTTGCAAGTATAGCTGTAGAAATTTTAAATCAAAACCAGAATTTTTTGCAAGAATATAATAAACCAAATCCTTTACAATTTATGCTTCTGATTTGACTTGGACAAGATTAAAAATTTAAGACAAGAGCTTATTTTCTCATCTTTATTACTGCACTAAACTCCCTCCTCCTTGTTGATACTTCATTATCTAAGGTCCACCCCCAACCTTCCACCACACATTTTGATAAGAAAAGCACCCAGCTGCCTCTTGCAGACAGTTTATTAAACACTGCCAGCTGCCATTCCATAGTCACGTATGCAGGGATCTGATTCTGCAGACCCTTTATCTCACTTAAAATCATAATGAATTATCAGAGGAAAACAGAACAAACCAAACCCACTACAGTAAATGGAAAATCATCTGCTGACCTCACAGGGCTTTGAACCATTCCTTCCCTGACAGCAGACATTCATTTCCTGCTCTCAGCCTATGCCAGGGCAATACTAAATGTATCACCCAATTCAGCTCCAGCATTTTGCAGCAAAAAAACCCAACAAAACAGAGAGCACATGCAGTAATAATTTATATATTTATTTAAAATATTTATTTAAAATATTTATTGTTCCATACATGAAATACAGAGGAGGGAGAAATATGTAGATTTATCCTAATTGAAAAAGAAACTTCAGATAAATCTTCACTAACAGTTTTTTTTCTCAAATACTCTTTTGCCATTATTTTTCCATGACCATAGAAAAATTTCTTATTCAAAAATAAAAGAATCTCATTAATTAATTATACATTTGTCTTATAAATATTTGAACTACATATTGCTTTCTGTTAAAATGGTACAGATTTACTGGAAGAGAAACCAAATGGCATCTACAGAAACACACTTCCTGTTGATAACAAAACCTGAGCTCTGCATGCTTACAAATTATCATCTGTTGTCTCGAACTTCCCCTATATAGCTTCAGCTGTGTTTTCCCCAGCTATTGTTTTGTTTTCATCTATGGGAGTTTTAAAGAATTCCTCTGAAAATGAACAACTGAGGGAAAAAAAATTATTGAATGTTACTATGGTAACAAACAAAAGAAAAATAAAAAAATCATTTAAGCAGACTAATGGCTCAGGGCACAGACCAACGCACTGGTGCTTTCTCCACAAGTAAAAGCAATCCAGGAGCCTATTTAAAAGTGTTGAACTCAGAGAATACATTAATAATGTACTCTTTTATTTAGAATTGAGAATTTTTCTCTACTCAGAAGCTGTAATGTATTATGTGTGGCATTAATTAGCACATATATCTTTGTGTAATATATATCCTTCTTGGAGACTATTTTAGGACAACATCAAGGTCACATCATTGCATACTCAAAAATCAAAGTCAAAACTAAAAGAAATCAAGAGAAAAACAATTACAATTGCATATGAGCTTTCTCCCTCCTCTCACACAAAAATAAAAGACTAATTAGTCAGTCAAATGCCATTTCTTGTACTTGGCAGCAGAAGAGGCCTTCTGGGTTAATGAAACTGATCATCAGCTATTTCATGCAACCACATTTGTATAAACAAAGATGTGAAAACACTGGACTCCTTGAAACACCTATGAATTTTGCAATTATGATCCTGTCAAGATTCTGTCCCAGAACTTTAATCCTGTGATGTCCCTAAAACTATTTGCATTCCAGTTTGCCAGGTCTTACTTACCTTTTTTTTCCCAGAGCAAGTACTGTCTTTATTTTAAAAGACTCCTCTCCCTCTTTGTTGTCTGAAGTACCATCATACAGCCACACAGAACCCTATTTTCCTTCCTCAGTCTTTGTCCTACGAATCTAAACAGTTTGGTTTGGTTTTCTATACTTCTAACATCTGCTCTCTTTCACTTATTATTCTGTAGACCACAATTCTGTAGTCCTCTTCAGTTGTTCCCATGTAATTTCATTCTCACTGAGCAGCAACAAAGTCCAGGTGTGGCTTACCTGAACTCTGTTTGATAGGATTAAGGAGTCTTTGACATAATTGGGAATAATTCCTCTGATACATTGTGGAAAATATCATATTATCTTTAGACTCTGTACAAATTCATGTGTGTTTGAAAACACCATGCTAAACTATGCTGGAAAAGAGTATGACAGCATTATATCTTTTCATGGAAATTAGAACTGAGACTTAAATTTAATCTGGTTTTCACCTCTTCCCTTTACAGGGCAGTATATTTTATCAAAATATCTCTACCAAGTCAAATGACGTTTGTGAAACCCAATGTTTATCAGTCATCATCCTTTTTTTATCCTACAACCAGAAACACAAAAGAGAAGGCATTTCTTTATTTAACATGATGGTCACAATATGGAACCCTTACAAAGATCAAAACAAATCAAATAAAAATGTTTGATTCTAATTTTCAGATGCTTTGTTCACTATATATTCCATATGTGATACTCGTGTCCATATGTGAATGATGATGTAGTTACTCTCAAACCATCCTATCTGTAGGAAAATCCCTGAGAAATGAGGGGACAGAAGAAAAAGAAGAGAAAAACAGGTTCTTTTGATGGTAGGAGCTCATTAGAAGAGATAGTGGCAGGCTTTTGAATCGCTGAACTGCTTCCATCATCTTACCTGCAAAGAAAGTAAGCAAATAAAGCCTTGGGAATAATGGTCTATAAACAGCTTGCTTTAAAAGTAATTGGCAACCTTGATTGCTATGATACTTCAGTCTCAGGGGAAAGAAACTGAAATACTTACAGCACAGTGTTGAAAGCCCTTTTTCCTTATTGACTGCAGGAAAGAATCACAAGTATTTTATCCTTGTGTTGCACATAATTATAAAGCAGGTGCAACGCAGACTACAACAGTGGGGCTTAGAAAGGAGCAGTAGATTTGATAGAGTTTTCACCACAAAAGCAAATGCTTTAAATCAAGTGTCCATTTACATTCCTGCAATCATAGAGACTTTGATGGGGAGTCAGACTATGAATTTGCTCAGCACTTTGGCTGATACATTTCCATTTCCGAGCTGCAATTTTAGAGTTGCGCAAACGTTACAGAGTAAAGTATGGCCATTGACCACGCTTCAGTTTAAAAACACAGAGCAGTAGCACAATGTCACCTTGAGATAGCACAGGGCTCTATGGGATAATCAGCAAGTGAGTTGCAGGTTTTCCTTTCGGTCAGGGTGTGTTTTACCCCTACAACTGCAGGCCAGGGCACAGACTTCCAGATGTGCCACTCCTGTGACAAGAGTTTCTGGTTATCAACAAAGAGAAAAAGATGAAGCCAAACTCGTTGCCTCAGGTTTTCTCAACTAGAATTTGCATATATCTAGAGAGGGAACCTAAATGAGTATTAGCAAAGCATTTCTTGGCTATAGGAAATAAAAGCTCAAAAATACAAACTACTGCACCTCTGTATCACCACTATGACATGATTAAACAGATACAATAACTTTTTATTTTTTTAATTAGTTTCCTAACTGTAGAAAAGAACATTACAAATCAATGAAAATCACAAACAGCAGCTCAAAGATGCAAAAATGGGTCCAGTACTAGATCAAATAACACACTGGCACACAGCTGTCAGCAGAGAGAACTCATTTACCCCAGAAGAAGAGTTAATATATGAATACCAGAGCTGGCACAGCTCACAAATGATAAGCAATAAGCCAAGGAGCTGTTCTGCCAGCCCAACCTGTGAAAGCTACAGTGAAAACAGAACCGATGGGCACATTATGAAGGAGGTGCTGAGCAGCTCACAGCAGTTCCCTGGGCCAGTTTGCTCCTGCCAGCAGATTGCTCTGAGCACAGAGGAGCAGGGCTGCTGGTATTCTGTACAGACACCCATCATACTGACTAATCAATAAGACCCTAAGGATGTGTAAAGGTGCACCTTCAAACACACCCTTGTGACTTTTCCACCTGTTTCTGAATTTAGGAGCTTTTAGGGCACATGCTGACTCTCCTGTGCTGCTACTCCAGCCTACAAATAATAAGAAAAAACGTATTGCAACATTTCATGATGATTTCAATGCTTTATTATTAGGAAGAGATGAGTTTTCAAGGCTGAACTTGACTCCTTTTTCAAAAAAGGCAGTTCTTTAGTTTGCCACCCAAATCCCTCCTAAAGATAAGAAAAAAAACCTGACTACTGAGTGATTAGTATTTTGAATATGCAAAAATTGTAAAATTCTTCCACCTCTACCATGGGAGACAATTAAAAGAAGGCTAATTTGATTATTTTTGTTTTCTTTTGTCATCTGCTAATGAGCCTTGAATGGATTAATAGAATGATACAGAATAGTCCTGGGGTTACATTGATATTACCTTGAAGCTGAATGCAGTCTTAGTCACATTTACCTTATACTTGTTTGCTTTGCAATATTTACCACAGAAATAGGATTTTCATTCAGCTCAGACCTGCTTAATCTGTGTCTCTTATCCATATGTCTGGCAAGTTGAGAGTCTTACATTGTAACTAATCTAAACAACACATGTACCACTCATTTACTCATCTGATTTTATATTAATGCAAGTGAAAAATGACCTTAGCACATGTGTCAGATGAAGCAGGACTGATGAGTATTGTGCAAAAATCTAGAACTAATTGATTAATTAATAATTTATCTAATTTGTTGAGTCTCATTGTTTAATATTTATATTCCATCCCGGGTAGAAAAAAGGAACAAAAATTGAATAAGTGTGGATTTTTATATATACATATATAGAGAGAGAGGAAGAAAGAGAGTTCTCCTATGGGGAGATGCAAAAAGCACTAATTAAATTATATAAGTTGTACAAAACAATTCTGCAGCTCCATAATTTGATTATAATATTGCAGAAGGCTTTGCTGAACATGAAAAAATAAGCCCTTAGTCAATCACAGATGTGTACTGAGAAAGAAAATGCCCTTGATCAGAGGAATGGCACCCACTGAGGATTTCCTCCTGTAGCGTGGGCTGCTAAATATTAATCTATTCCCATAGAGATGAAAACTGAGGATGAAGGGCAAAGCTAATCCTGCCTAGATTTTGACCTATGGCTCTAGAAGAGTAGTAACCTTAGACAGGAAAAGCAAATACAACTATCAGTATATTTTTTTTTCTGTGTTTATGTGCAAAATCTTTTTTCACCCTGAATAAAATGCTTATTCAGCTCTTTGCCCCTGAAATGTTCTCCCTTTCCCTAGACCTATTCTTTGTACATACTTCTGCTTAGTGCTTCTCAGTTTTATCTAGCCTAGGCATAAATCTGTTTTCTGAGGGTGGAATGTCTGGTATTTATGGGGAAACATTCTGGTCTTTCAAAATTCAAAGAGCATCTTTCTCTGTAAGTGCAGTATTTGGAGTATGTACTTAAAATTTTATTTAATTTCTTTACACACATAGCATGAGACAAATACTGTTCCTATTACTCAGTTTTCTTATACTTACTCTATGCTACATCAATCCTATTAAAGATCAAGGTGTGAACAGAGGAGGATTCAAGCATTTGTTCCATCTTTCAGGTCACACATATAATCATTGAATCATTTAGGTTGGAAAAGAACTCTAAGATCCAGCTCTATCCCCAGCACCACCATATTCACCACAAAGCCATGTCCCTAAGAGTCACATTGACACATTTTTCAAGTCTTCCAGAGGTGATGACCACTCCCCTGGGCCACCTGGTCTAGGGCTTGAGAACTCTTTTGGTGAAGAATATCTCAATATCCAAAATACCTAAAATCTCCGCAGGCCATTTGAAGGCAGTTGCCTCTTGTCCTGTCACTTGTTACTTGGGAGAAGAGGTGGACCTCCACCTGTCTACAATCTCCTTTCAGGTAGTTGTAGAGAGAGATAAGGTCTCCCCTCAACTTTCTTTCCTGCAGGCTAAACAACCCCAGTTCCCTCAGCTGATACAGATCTACATCTGATTTTTGTAATGCACATACAGGCACATCCTCCCTACCACTTTCCACACAGTCCTCCCCTCCCTATCCAGTCTTTTTTGACAACAAACCAACTCCAGAACTAATTTAGAGAGGAATATGGACCTGCTGCTTTAGTAAGGCTGTGGACCTACTTACATTTAATGTGATGAATCTCAGTTTACCTGGATGCAGAAACATACACTGGAGTACTAACATTCACTGCCAAAAAATCCATCACTTCCAAGGTCATTTATCAGTGGAGGCAGAAACAACTGAGCATTTTCATTGCTTCTTCTGCCTTGTTAAAAGAGTCTAGAAAGCTGAGTCAGATGCCCTGTTAGCAGTGTCCTGCAAAATGCCACACAGGGCAGATGCTCCTGCTCAGCCTTGCTGAAGCCTGTGCCCAATACCTTAGTGATACTTTTTGTTTTTCTCAAGACTCAGAGTGATGTTTTAGGGAGCTGGCAGCTACCTGCTGGAAAGTGCTCAAGCCATAACACAGTCCAATCTTATTTCAGTGAGACCCTGAGTTGTCCACAGCACTACCTCCCAAATTCTTTTAGTCTGCCAAAGATGCAAGATGCTGTTAAGGCAGAGAATAAATGCAAAGCTGTTCCAGGCAAAGCCAAAACAGATTAGAGTGAATTATGGAAGTGTTTTCTAACGTAAATCTTTCATATTTTAAACCCTCCATTCTTGCAAATGCCTTCTTCATTTTGCCTCAAGCTTTCTGAAAAAATAGGATCAGATCTGTGAAATTCAGATGGGTTTTTTTGATAGCTAGAAATGAAGGATGAGCCAAAATCAGGCATGAAATTGAAAACTGTTCTCTCAGTGATAAGGAACACTGTCAGAGGCCTTGGATGAGATACTTGACCTAGCAGCCTTTCCATCTCTAATGTCATTGATTAAAGTGATCATTAGCAATTTTCTTAATTATGCATAATATTTCTGGTTATCTGGATTTCTTGCTTTGTCCCCAACAAGTTCTTGCAGATCTTGCAGTTTCATCTTTTTTATTTTATTGCTAGGTTTTAATATAAAATATTAAAGATATAATTACCTTCATTGTATGTCTGTAGAGCACCAGCCTCCAAATTAGCCTTCAATCCACATGAAAATTACTTTAAAATTTTGTGGTATCTCCAGCTTCACCTCCCCCAGTTGCTTAATTCAACAACAACATAGCATTTGAAAAGTAACATAAGCAAGAAGTAATAAATTATTGGTAAATACAGAGGATGAGAGAAATAATCATGCTAGGTTTTTCTAATCACAATAATCTGAAAGGATTTGATGTGTACAGCTCATAAATGTCCTGTACAGTTATTGGTCAGGGAAGACAAGGGCTGAATCACTGTGGTTATCAGGATGAGGGAAACAGCGTGGTGCAGAGATCCCCCAGCCAACAGCAATCTGAGCTCCTGGCTCACACACAATGGCCACTGATATTCCAGGTTATTATTCTTCCTACAGACTGCAAGCCTCAAGCCAAAGCTGCACTGCCTCAGTGGCCAGTTTCTCCAGCCCCTTGTTTCTGCAGTGTGCTCTCTTTCAAAGCTGCAAGGACAGGCTGGAGGAGGAACAGGAAGGAAGAACAAATAATGGGGGCCAAGAATTTAGGAGCAGTCTTTCCTAAAGAACAGATAAAATTAACAGCACTCTTTTTAATAAACCAATAAATTAATAAAATTCATAAATTAAGATGTAGTGGGGGAAAGTTTGCTGTACAAAACTGGTAAATATCTGTGGGCTTAACAAACTTTTGCTGTAATGCCATCCTTTGTCAGCCCTTGTATTTGCCTAGAAAAAGTAAAGGGATTTTTTCTAACACACCTATTTAAATAAACTCATGTTTAGATTTGTTTCAGTACTCAATTCTCTATAGTCCTCAAAAGCCCCACATGGCATGGATGCCATGCGCTGTGCTTGTTTTACCTGGAACAGCTGGTGTCTGCTATGTGGGAATATTCTCTCTAGGCTGGATGCTAACACTGAGCCACATCGCTTTTACAATTAAGCATCAGATACATGTCATCAACCTGCTGCCTAATATTCTTTGCACAGCTTTGGCAACTCCTTTAGGGACAGTTATATTCATTGATGGATACAGTGATGCCTTAAATGGATGTTTCTCAGACATCTCTTTGCTCTTATCTCACTCTTTAGAAAACAACACTAGTGTTTGTCCCAGTTTCATCAGCAAATTAAAGTCATCTTCCCAAGTTTTTGTCTCATGGTGACAAAGAGCTATATGCCTTCAGTGGGGAGGCTTTTTACTTCACTTCACTTCACTGGCCAGAACCATGTCAGTTCTGTCCAGCTATTTTTCATCAAAATATTGCATAACCATTTTCACCCTGACATTTTACAGATGCAAAGCTTTGGTTTTAGCAAAATGCCTCTTCCATTCTCCAGGGAGCTACAATACAACATTGTTTAGTTCTGGATCATAAACCATAACCGTATTTTAGCCTATGATCTTCTCATTTTGATCTGAAATTTAGTTGATGCTTTGAGCAATATTATGAAAATGTTAAACACAACAACGAAGAGTTTGATTTCCATTTCATGATATTGCTCCCCTTTGAATACTGCTACTGTACCTGCAGTGGAAAATGACTTGTCCTGAAGACACCTTACACTGTTAGTAAGGAAATAAGTGATGTGAAATTTAATTAAAATATTTGAAAGTGTTTCTGGGTAAATATTTTGGTTCTTTCTGATTTCACCACATCAGGAATTTCAAAATAATTTTCTAAGGAAGGTTCTCCTAGCCTCTCTCTCTCTCTTCACACAGTAAAACTTGACATTGTATTCTTCCATCAATACATTAGATTAAATTTGCAGAAGAAAAGGATAAATCTTCCCAGAAGAATCTGTGTTTTGAAAGTCTATTTGCAGAGTGGTATTACCTTATGCAGAAGATATGAAAGTGAGATTTTGTCTAATGAGGATTCCTCTCCCTCCTCTTTTTGCAAGTGTAAGGCCTGTGCTACACTAAGAACCTTGAGCTAAAGAAATGTCTCACACTTCTTATAACTGAAGGTCCCAAGTGCTTCAAGACTGGGATCTTAGAAGAATTTTTGGGAATACCTTATAGACTTAATGTATCAGTATTTTCTGCTTGATCTGCATGTTTTTGTACTTTCTTGGTTTGAGTTGGGTTTTTATTTGTTTTCCCTTTTTCTGTTGCTGCAATTGTCTATATACCTTTCTTTTAAACTGATATTTAAAAGTACTAAATAATTCCATCCAGTCCATCATGAAGCAGGAATTGGATATGAGAAAGTTGATGAAAATGAAAAGCTATCTTGCCACCCTTGAGTTAACCTCTCATAGAAATAAAAAATAAAATAGAAATAAAAAAGAAATGCTCATGTACAACAAAGAGGAAGGTAATAGTCAAAGGAGAAACTTTTTTTTTTCCTTGTGCTTCTTGGCATCAAAGCTTAAGTTTCTTGTAAAAGAGTAATAAAAGTAGAGATATGTAAGGGAGAAAATGGCAATCTCCCAGCATGCTCAATATCTTTCTAAAACAGGCTCCCTATGAGCCACTCTGCTCACAAATAGCCTGGAAGATGCTATTCATGCAGAATATTCATAACATGGTGGAGACAAAGTTTATGGTTTCATTTGTCATGGCCCACACAATCCTAGATGACATAAGTCAATGGAAAAGGATATTTTTCTCCTCTCCTCAGATAAAAAAAAGCAACAGAATAACATTGTTTTCAGTAGCTTTATAAGACATCCCTGAAATCCATGATCTGGGTTTTTTCAATAGTTTATTTGGACCTGAGCCACATCAGTTATCTGTATTTAAACCTTTTTTGGGCTATTTGCCACAGAATAAAACACCTTAGTTAACATAGCTGACCAACTCTGATTTCAGATGGTAATGCCTTTCTGAAAGTATCAGCTATAGAGTCCTAGATATGGCGCAAGAGCCCAGCTTAACACCACTCACCTCAATAAACGTGCAAGTCAAAATATGTATTTTAGTCTCATCACAAACATTTAGCCACTGAGCGGCCTTAACAACCAATTATCTGCCTTTTTTATGGTGTCTGTCCTTGAAGGAAAGAGCAAAGAACCAAAGTTCAAAGTAAAAAGCTCAGCTCTATAAAACAAGAATAAAAACAAGCCAATTATTAAATGCTACCGTGTTCTAGTGAGGTGTTGCTAAGTCTCCTTCTCAATCTGTTCCAAAACACAATAATTGCATTTATCTCCACAATCTACCGGGTATTTGCTTAGTGATTTTGCATTTTTATTACCATTTACAACCGTAACCTGTGGAAATGTTACTAAGAACAAACCTAATTCCTCATTAATAATAGCAAAAAAAAAGGGATATTACTTTTTAAGGTTTTATTTATGCTATTTTGGGATTTACTGGTAGTTTAAATGCATATCTGCATTTAACAATCCAGTTTCTACACACATATAACTGTGCCGTAGAAGAGGGAAGCTATGACACTGCAGCAGCTCATGTGGTAAGAAGCAAAAATATCCAGGGACTTCAAATGGGCAAGAAACCTATAAATGACAGCCATGAGAGACAGCTAGAGCAATAGCTCCCTGCCTCCCTCATTTCAGCAGCACTGGAACAGCTGAGATTGAGCTGCCTTTGGGTGAGCCTGCGCTTTAAGGCTATCAGGAGAAAAACAACCCTCAGAAAACAAAATGCACTCAGCACTAAAAGAAATTCAGAGACTACTTGGCTATTTCAGAGCAGCACGTGCCACTCTGCTCACTTTAATGGAGGCCCCCTACAAAAAGACAGGATGGGAGATCTGCCAAGTGAGGCTTGAAGAGGACAAAGCTATTATTATGAAAGAAACCTAGAAAAGCACTGTCATAAAAGGGATTCAAATTTTACTTATACATAGTTTACTGCTCACATATTGCAAGTAGATTCCATAAATTATCTTATATAGAAAACAAGCAAAGTCAGTAGGATATTTTCTCAGTTTTTCAGACTCAAGGTTTTATACATTAGAAATGCATAATGTCAGATAATTCAGCACTTCTGTTTCCTCTCTCAGCTGTTTTTCTCTTGATGCTCCGCTCTTCAGGCACATGTAGCCTCGTGTGGGCTTCATCTGCAAGGATGGTCAAATCTGTTATGGAAGAGACAATTCTCAAAAAAAGAGCAGGAGCACCAAGACAAGGAAACCTCTCAAAATTTAGCAGGGTTTTGTTTTTTTTTTTTTCCATTAATCCCATGAAAGCATAATTTAAACAGATGATGAATCAAAATTTATTTTAGAAAATACATCATATATGGAGCCTCATTGATAGTGGGTATTGGAGCAATGTAGATGTTTACAATAAGATAAGTGTTTAAAAGTGTTTCAAGGGGATGCTTGGGAGTGGGCTTGAAAATAAGTGAAATTGGTGTCTTGCCAAAAAAGGGAAAAAAACCAAGATTAGGCAGCTGCCAAACCTAAACTGTATTAGAAGAAAGGCTGAAGAAGAAACACTTCAGAGTTCACTGAAGGAACTGGCTGCAGCCTATTGCTCTTCATCAGTTGTTTCCCATTTATGTAAATTATGGATCTGATTGAAGAAATTCCTAATTTCCTGCAATTTTGGAAAAGCTTGTTTTCCAAAGGATCATCAGCTTGATGGGAGGATAGGATGCATTATTTATTTGCCTTCTTACCCCATCACTGTGATCTCAGGTCACATACATAAGCAACTGAGAAGATAATCTCTAGGCTTCCCTGTATCCAAGTCTTCCAACCATTGGGCTGTCAGCTGTACTCTTTCCCAAAAAAACATTATAATTTCTATCCCTTTTACATCCATATTATCTCAAAAATGCCTCCCTCCTTTTGTCACACACTGTTCTCTATATTTTCATAACCCTTCTCCTATTTCAGTAGGAATTTTATACTTCCTGACCTGCCTTCCTTAGTGCAGCCAAGATGCTGCCTTGACCCTGTCGGGCTCCTTTTTCCAGTCTACCCAGGTGATTCACGCAAGTCCACAATCTTTTCCTTGGAAATCAGCACAATGGCTTAATTTCCATGGCATCACATACAAAATCATTGCTTCCAAGTCTTCATAGAATTTACTGACATTCCCGTGTGGAGACCCTTAACTTGCTCATTCTTTTCATACACCCTTCAGACCTTTCTTCCACAAGCCCTGTGCTGACAAAGGTGTGCTTGAAATAAAACTCCAGTTCTGTGACCAAGTCTGCTTCTTCTGTCCAGATCTCATCATAGAACCCATTCCTTTCAACTGTGTCACTATTCCTTCACCTCCATTTCCGCACTGTTTCCCGTTTATCTCATTAGTATTTAGTAGATAAATACATGTGAAAAAAAAAGAAGGAATGCAAAATAAATTTAGATTACTTTGTAGAAGAATCAGACTAAAATCAGTAAAATTTCTCAAAAAGTCCTGTAGAAGTTTTACCAGCCATAGGTCCACAGAAGTGACAATCTCTTCAGCATAAGGGCTTGTTCTTTTATCAATAATGTCAGATAATTTATCATATACACTATAATTTATTTATTTTTATAATTTATCATTATACAATAGCATAATATTTATTATATAATGCATATATGTATTATTCTATTGCATAGATATTATTTCTATATTTCTATATTTCTATATTATGTATTATTTTACATATAATATATATATATTATTATATAGTATATATTTATTATTCTATACCAAAAGAGCCTCAGTCTCACTACAATTGTAAATCAACAGCATTATAATACAGAAAGTATAGATATCAGAGGAAGGAAAAGATGAAGCCCAAGTAATGGCCTGAGATTCAGGGGCTTTCAAATTAATTCAGGTTCTACCTGGATGTAAAACCATTGATGTGCCTGGATAAGTGATTTATGTTTCTATGGCTTTCTGTGGTAGAGTAACACTGAGTTTCCCTAGCATCACTGTTCCACCACCGCTACCATTAGCACTGGAAACTACTCAGGGCAGTGTCCCCCTCACTACACATATGATGCCTGCAGCAAAGAAACTCCAAATCCTTCTGGGCTCTTGGGCTTTAACATATTATAACTGTTTCATTAATATAGCAGTTACTGGTAATGCTGAAAAATGCTTTTCTTTCTTTTTTCTTTCTTTCTCACAGACACAGGCACACACACCCCGTTCACACAGGCTTTCTTTGGCTGCTATCACCACCACACACTGACCTTTGAAATATGGAAATAAAAGTGCTCAGAAATAAAGCTGGCAGCAACAGCAGCCCGACTGTCGTCATTTAAAATCTGAAACAAGTGGGGCTATAGTTTGCAAGCTGTCTTCATAATTACTTGAAGCAGTTGTCACTCTGGCTCTAGTTTGTTCATTACACCCCAAACAAACAGCTGATATTTGTTAAAGCACATAAGCTGCTCTGTTGAGGCAGGGTTCTTTATTGTGAGGAACCCTGCAGCTGCAAGTCACACGCAGTTCATAGTATTTCCTGTTTTCCTTTGCTTTATTTGCTTCCCTGCATTCCCTTTACAGAAACGTCTTTTTTACCAGAGAGTTAAAAAACCAAACACAATAAGGTAAACATTAGCTGACATAAAGCTTGATAGGTTTAAGGTTTATGACCCAAATCTGGTTCCCATTAAACAAATACTTTTGCTGTCATTAAGAATGCTTAGCAATAAGAAAGTCATGGATGGAATTTGAGACTTCTGCACTCCAATGAAACAACTGCCACTTAGAGTTCAGCACCCTCCCTCTGCAGTTGCCTGAAAGGGAAGCAAATGGATGGCATCAATCTGAGCAGAATTGGGTGATTTGGGGGAATTTTCTTTCTTCGCTGCTTTGCGTCCTGAAAATGGAGGTTGTGGCTATTGTTCTGCAACAGTTTATGCTCAACTGGCTGGTGGCTGGGATCTTCTCTGATGAGCTACTGGGTGAAAGATTCCCCTTCAGTCTGCAGTTGGCAGGTCTCCATGGCTGCTGGTGGAAATGAAGGAATGGAGAAGGTGTGCAGAAAGCAGAATTGGTTTCCTCTGTGCTGTATGAGGGAAAAAATCGTGTCTGATAAGACTGTTTTTGAGCTTACTCTGGCAACATGAGCTTGAAAGAATAAAAACAATAAATATGCTCCAGTAGGCCGAAGAAGCTGACACAGTCTTGTACAAGACTAAACTTAAAATAAGCTCTAGATGTGTGAACAGAGATCTCAGCCTGGTCATCTTCACAGCAACAGTCACTGAAGGAAATAATAAAATTTCTTTTAAAGTAGAGAAGTAAAAGCCAAAACAATGAAAGATTTTAGGTGTTGCATATTTCATTTTGATAGCATGTCTTAATCCCTTTCTCGTTACTTTCAGAGATTTTTTATATGCAAAACCCCTGTTTGGCAGTCTTTCAGATATGAAAGGTGTTATTGGTTGCCCTTGTTGGAGGGGAGGAAAAACTGAGATGTTGTTACTGCAACACTGTAAAATGTGCATAAGACAAACAGTCAGGGTAAGAAAAGACGTGTAAAGGGAGAAAATGTGATCTATTTCTAGATCCTGTTGAGTTGCAGGTCCAAGCTCATTGGTGTGGAAACACAAGTCCAGCACATTGTCTAGTCTGACATCTGTGCATCCAGAAAACAGGTAGCAATGCTGAGCTATTTGAGATAATGCTTTTATCAAGACAGACAAAAGAAGCATTCCTACACTGCTACTCAATCTTTCAGTTAAACATGAGACAATGAGAAAGAATGAAGGAAAGCGAGGGGCAGTGCAGGTGGTCTTGCAGGTGGGAATGGTAAAGTCATATCTAAGAACTTCGAGAAGGTTGGGGAAGGAGGCAAAGATTCATGTGTTCTTCTCATAGGAAAGGGGTGAAAAAAGTAAAGCTCAATGGAGTGAAACTGGGTAGGAGGTGGCACATTACATGAAGTTTTCCATTCAGTCACTTCCAGTCCAGCTAAAAATCCATAAATATGCAGTATGTGGAACAAGTTAGCTTTTCATTATTCACAATTTAGGCCTTTAATTTCTCATTATCTTTCCTACATAGTGGCATATATAGCTTGCTCTCAACAGAACTTACTTTGTCTTTATGCTCTTGTTTGAGTCTGACTTTTATACTTTGCATATAAGGGGTCAAGTTAGACGTCTGCTATTTTGACAAGCACCCAAAAAACCAAGGGTCTGAAAAAAAAAGGGGAATGAACAATCTGTAATCTCAGCCTCGAGTATTTGCCACAAATACAGTATTTTCTAAGTGGAAATATGTCTACAATACATCCTTGAGAAGGGGCTAGGAGAACTTCTCAGGCCAGAGCTCTCAGCTCTAACAGGCACTCTGGGCACTCCCTTACTCCACACTGAGATAAATGCCACGGTGTGAAATCCCATCATTCCATGCTTGCAATCTCAGGCAGAAAGAAAGGGGGAATCATGAGGCAAGAAGGGGAATTTCAAAGTGTCCAACCAACTCCCTAGTCTACAGTGTTTGGGACAGGACTGCAGGGAGTATCCATGCCTGCTCTGCAGGCTGGACATGATCACTGTGACCTTGTCTCTGACGGCACCAAGCCAGTGCTGTAGTGGGTTATCTGCTACTACAGTCAGAGACAAATTACTTTTGTCCTGATGGCAGTTTTCTGTAATTCTGCTCAACCAAAAGAGTTTTCACCCTTTTCTACCTAAGTTAAACCATGCCCAACACTAACCACACTGCAAGGACGCAGAAATAGCAATAACATCATGGGTTAGACTTGCAAAACTTGTTTCATGATTCCGTCCCAAATATCAGGGAATTGTTTGTGGGAAGGGTGAGGTAGAAACATGATGCTTCAGTAGATAACCCAAGCTGAATAATTTATTACAAGGCATGAGCTTCCACTTGCACCCACCCTGTGCTTCCTGGTTTTCTTATATACATAAATAAAGCAAGTTTCATCGTAGCTTTGGCAAGCCTGGCAAATCTTTCCAGCAGAAGATTTTAAATTATTTTCCTTAGCAGCTCTGCCAGTAAGTGCACCCACTGAAAAGATAACAGAATGTTTGTAAGGAAAGGGTGACAACAGAGTAGCAATCCTAATATCCTTCTCCAGACATGCCCTTCAGCCACCAGAAAACTTCTTATGCTGGGAAATTTTAAAAGCAGGGGATACAGCTGATGAAGATCAAGGGGGACATGGCAATGTAAAGGGCAGCCAGAAGCGAGAGGTATTGGGCATAGAACTGATGACCAAGCTGAATCTTCTGAAGAAAATTTAAGATTTATTGATTGAAAGACTGAGGCAGTACTATAATGATATAGAAATGCATGTTGGAAGATAGTGTTAAGCATTTTAAAAGGCTCTATATCTCAACTGGGAAGCAGTTTCTAGAAAAAAACTGTCAAATTTCTTTCCTTCCAGTCAGTGTTTCCTTTGTCTCACTAATTAAACTGTCTGCTCATACTGAGACAAACACTGTAAAGCTGTTGCTACTTCTAGGCACACTGAGCACAGTAAAAAGCCAAAGTAAAAATTATCTTAATACAACAATACTGCAATCACAGTGTATTTAACTCTTAGTATCCAGTTTAAACTTGCATGAAATACATTTTAAAAGGCAAAGTTTGAAAAGCAAGTATGTAATGGAAATTGTTCTTGTTTGACCCGTTTTCTCATTTTCCTTCTGTTTCCTGAATATATTGTATTATTTAAATACCTTACAAGATAGACAGTGCTGTCCCTCAATTTAAATCCTGGCAAAAGAGCATTAGAAAAAGTGACAAGACTATTATTCAAACGAAAGGGTCACACTAGTGGCTTGTTACTTCATTTTCATGACAAAGATTGCATATGACATTTAATACCCAACATCTTTCAAGAAATATAGTGAAGTGCTCCACCATTTTGACCTTTTCTTGGGTCTTTATTTCTGATTGGCTCATCCATTCCTCTCTTTCCCAGGCATTATGGCCCCATCAATCAAGGAAATAGAGATTACAGTCCACTCTGAAACAATGCATATTTAAAGGAGGAACCATTAGGCTCCATATCTTCTGCGCCTTGAAGTCGTTATAAATAGGTCATTGGAAAATGTTTCCTTTTAATTATTTTTCTCCAGCCTATTGCAACAAATTATACAATTATATAAATAATAAAATCTTCAGGATTGGCAGAGCTAGTGTGTCCACAGCACCTAACAACATCCCTAGGCAACGGGTTTGCATGAGGAATGGATTTGGCACAACTAAAATAAGAATGCTCACTGAGGGGCAGCGGCTTTTGTTCATTTCCAAATCAACCTTTGTGCTACAGCAGATTTCTTTATCTTTTGTTCTCACTCCCTTTCTGCCTTCTCTGTGTATACTTTGGGGGGAGGGCAGGCAAAATTGAAGTAACTCTTTGAAAATATCCACCTGTAAGAAGTATTAATTAGTAACACCTAGTTCTTTGGTGGCAGTTTTCAACCCAAAGAGATCTCAAAGCACTTCCCAGAAGTGGCAAGGAGTATTTTTAGGAACTCCCTGTGATCCAGAGTACACTGTGGAGCCAAGAGTGGAATACAATATTCCACATTTCCCATGCTGAGTGCTCCCTAGGAACCAAAATCATTACTGAAATTGCACTGATAAAAACATGCATTTGGGTTTGTAGGAAGGTAACAGGAAACAAAGAGGAACACCACAGAGGACCACCTGCTTCTCCTTTATTCACTGTTGCTGTATTTCCCCACAAAAGACACAGTGAGTTGAAAACTGCAATTCACAGCAATGACAAATAGATCAAGGGGTTTATGGTCACTAGTGACTGGCATCAGCTCTGAATTGTGCTCTATATTGACCAAATTCTTAGCCACGACACCAAAGATATAGTGAGGTATCATTGAAGTTGCAGCTCAGCACACAAATTGGATTACATCCATAGGGAGGAGGAAAGGAGCAGAGATAGGAAATGGACAAATAAGAACTTGAGGGAGGGGATTTTCAAAAATGTGCAGACAGCTACAAAGAGAGTCTGACTGAAAAACATCAATCTGAAATAGGGGGAAAAAAAGAAACCCCAGGTTTTTCGTCATTGCCTATGCAGAGTCAGCAGCATGCACGTGCCACAGATACAGCCTTGCAGCGAGGGCTCAATTTGGTCTTAGGTGTAGTCATCTATGACATGTTGGACTCAGCACCCTGTGGGGTTTAAGGACCCACAGTAATCTGTATGAGCAGACTGTGATGTTGCATGAGAGCCAGCCACAGCCACGACGAGGGCAGGACCAAGTGAGTGAAGTGGGAGCTCTCTTCTTCTCTCCCTTGGTTGCTCAGTCTTTGCTAGTCTGGAAACACAAGAGTCATTGGCTCTTCCAGAAAATGCCAATACTATTCACTATGTCTGCTTTCTGTCTGAGTTAGGGTGAAGGTTCTCCAAGAATTACTTTTAAAACTTGAACTTTACTAGAAATCTTGTTCTTCAAAACCAATTTCTTCATGAAGACTTGTTAGGCTGGATAAAATTTTCAGCTCAAATTGTTGAGTTTCAAGAGTTCAACAGCCAAAATACTCTGAAAAGGGCACTCAGCTGAGATTTTGGAGGTTTTAGCTCAAGCATGTTAGCCCTGCTCCAAAAATAGAACCTTTAACTTAAATTATGGGGTACAGGCTAATCCTTGTTGATGTGTTGTCCTCCTCTTATCTTTCTCCACCAAAAAAATAAACAGCCAAAGCCCAAAAAATCCAACCCAAAAATAATTTTTCAAAATAATTATATGTCTTATTCTCCATTTGTTTCAGCACTACCATGTGGCTGGTTTTTCTGCTGGATTTCCATTAAGGGAACTTTTTTGTGCACATTTTATGCACAGAACAAATGTTCTTGTTGCTTGCTCACTTATCAAGTTGATGGAAAATATCATCTGAAGTTCCAAAAATCAACACAGCCTTCAACACTCAACATTTTCTGTCTTCTCTCTTTCTGCTTTACATCCAAGAGCTATCTTTTTATTAATACATTGCTTACTGTTCCCCAGGTAATAATATCTTAGTCCCTTCAAAAATAAAAAATTAATCAGAAGAGATGTTAAAACTTTTCTTGACCTTAGAAACTGCCTGTCCTTTTATTTTTCCATTAAAATACTGTTCAAGAGATGAATTAACTTTGTTTCCTGAGGCATATTTATTTTTTCATTGTTGCTTTTATAATTTCTGTGTTTCTCTTTGGTCAAGTTGTTTGCTGAAGGTGGTTTTCAGACCATTTTTTCAGCCTGGGTAAACAAAGTAATCAATGTTGTGAGTGACAATCTTGTCATGAAAAGGTTTTTCTCCAAGGAAGGTTTATGTGTCCTTCACTAGACAGGGGACTTAGTCTAACAGTGTAAGATTAACCAAGTTAAGTTTTTTAGTTAAAAATTCAGGTAACTATTGTGGGAATTCGTTCAGGAACTGGATCCCCTCAGCCAAATGTGGTGGCTACCAGCTCTCCTGTATTTAACAATGTGCTTTTTGAACCCCAGCTCCAGTAATCTCATGTATCCCAGCATTCACCCACCAGCAAAGTTCAAGTTCATGATTCAAGTTTTTTTTGGGCCCCACTCTCCCTGCATCTTGAGTGCCACAGATCCTGGAGAGGTGTCCTGGGCAGGGCAAAGGCTTGGCAGAGCAGCAGTGTGCCTGCCCACTCCTGGAGCAGGGACAGGGGGAGCCTTCCCCAAAACTCCACACAGGAGCAGATGCTGAGCCTCTTCCCTGCAGCTCCAACAGCCACGGATAGAGACTGTCTGGGCTCTGAGGTGATGGCCTGTGTAAAGCACAACTTATTTTCTTTCTTTCTTGCAGCATATTTTCTTTGGCTTAGTTTGGGTTTTGTTTCTGGTTTTTAGTGTTTGTTTTGTTTTGTTTTGTTTTGTTTTGTTTTGTTTTGTTTTGTTTTGTTTTGTTTTGTTTTGTTTTTAACTACAACATAATTTATGTGGAACACTGGGGTTTGATAGCACTCAGCCTGCAGGCTCATGCCTGAGAATGCACCTAAGCATAAATTATTGCACAATAATTCAAGCCCTGTCTGGTCTTATTGCTTAATAAAATTCACTTTGTGATATGAACCAAAATGTCTTGAAATGAAATTGCACTTTTCCAAGAATTCAACTAAAAGAAAAATACCCCAAACCATCAACAAAAGAAAGTTTTTTACGAGCGAGGTAAATATAACTCTTTTTCATCTCAAAACTTTTTTCCTTTTTTTAGAAGCCAGCAACTTAGTTGCTTTTGTTCTACAAGTAATGTGAGAAGCCTCTTAATACATGCTCTTGTTTCATCATTCAGAAGCAAAGCAAAACCAGAAAGTTGCACGTGTTCCTGGATTTTACCTTTAATGAAAAATACACTTTCTACAGTACTTTTTAACACCAGCAGTAAAAGGAATAGTACAGTGTTCTGAAGAAAATATCTAGGAGACAGGAACTTCTCTGCCACCCACTTTTTAAAAAGTTCCCAAAATTAAAGTGCTGGAGTTCCTCAGAGCTGTCTCGGTGACAAACCAGGGGGTCCCTGCTCCTCTTAGATTAAAATGTGTACAAAACCACACCAGCACGTAAGGAAACTCTAAGACTGTGCTGACAAGGAGTGTGAGCAAGACTGACTGAAGAAGCAGAGCCAGGCAATATCAGTTAGATTGACAGGAAGGCTTGAGAATTAAAGGTAGTAAAGCACTTGTGACAGGCAGCTTATTTGCTCTTTTAGGTCTGCAGGAATGTGGAAAATCTGGCCTTTTACTGGAGAAAGTTTCTCACAGGGTCCAAGTATACAGCCTTCTTCAGCTCAAGAAATGGTATTGGCTGCACAAAGACAGATCAAGCAAAGAGTCTCTCATATATATGACTTGCAAGTTACAGAAATCCATTTCTATAGCACTTCAATGGAAAAGATGTGTTTAATTCCTAGGCTAAAGCTCCAAACCTATGTTCATAATTTTGGGTGTTTTTATTTCTTGACTGGAATGATCCTCTCTCTCGCCAGATAAACAGTGATTACAGCACTCATACCAATTCATGTCAAGGCAGGAAGATTGTTTAAAACAGTCTATGTCATATTTAATACACTAAGCCTATGAGTGGTGCCATGGAGTTTATTTTGCAAATGCACAAAATCTGCTTGCAATAAAAAGTCTGAGTCTGAAAGCAGATATTTATTAAGGTAGCCCTAAGGAACCACAACATAGTAACTACTGAGAAACACAACACAAAAAATAAATAGATGTCTAGAAGTGCTACTGAATGAAACAAAAAAAAAAAAAAAAAAAAAGAAAAAAAAAGCAAATGTGTCCTTTTGTCAACCTCCTTTATGCACTGGAATGAAAAAAGTGCATTTGAATCAGAATCAAAGACAGAAAAACTGCTGGGTCTGCTCTCTACATGCCTTTGAACCGGCCTAAGCATGCCTCAGTCTAGCAGGGAGACGTGCATATACTAGCTTGAGGATTTCACAATTGTGAAAACTAAGCAGCCTTTAGTTTGTGTATTTTGTTTAGTTAAATTTAGCACCATACATAACTTGTGAAAAAGGGTTTTGAACAAATCTCCATGCAGCTTTCAAAAGCAAGATAGAGAAACACTGACTGGTTCATTTTTCCAGTCAAGAGATTAGGAAAGCAAACAACTTTCCTTTAGGTACTACTTTTTAAATGGGATCTTTTCAATGTAAACCCTACAAGATCTTCCTGTGGGCTTGCAAAAATTCCCTAGTGGACAAGAACTATATTCACTAGAATGCCCTGGTCACCATTTTTGGGAGATGCCATGATACAATTATTAGTATCCATCCTCAGGTCTGGAGACAGAGGAGAAACAGGGCAGTCAGTACAACTATGCAGTACAAAATAGTAATAATATGCTAATGCAAAACAGAAATAAAGACACAATTTCCACAATGGAGAAGAGTCCAATGTGAGTAGCTTGGAAATAACCAAAAACCTTGAACAGAATGAAGAAAAGAATTAGGTCACTGAGTCTGAGCCAGGAAAAAATACACACAAGAGGAAATTAGAACAGCAGAAGCATTTCATATTAGCTCATCCAAAGATTTAACGTGCATGGGCAGCATTATGTTCTGTCTTCTGGAAAGCTATTATGGGCAGGAAAGATTCTTGGGAATTTCTATGCCATCTCCACAATGTAACCAGTCCTACCCAACAAATTACATATGTGGCAGTATACATATGATATGAGATAGCCTTTAAGCCTGAAAGCTGAAAGCTGAACTTGCCCTAATGAGAAACAGCACAAAGCCTGCTTGTTAACCCTTTTAATACTGTACATTACACACAACCATCAAGATTAAAAATCTCCTCACTGCACATGTGGAAATTTAATTACATTAAGATTTTAACACAATAAAATCACTGCCTCAGATGCTGGAAAGAAGTTTCTGTTGTTTCCAAGGATTTTTTTTAACATTTTTTTTTTTTTGCAGAAGGTGGATGCAGTATAGGGCATGATAAGTAACAGCTTGTAGAAACCTTTCCCTGGTGCATGAAGGGTAATAAATGATTGGAAACAATCTGCACAGAATTACGAAAGGAAAATTGTGTTTGTTCAGCCTGATTGCCACCTGTGATGAAAGACTTGATAAGGGGAGAACAGTAAATTTACCTTGATTTCCATAAGGCTTTGGACATATTCTTTCACAGTGTCCTCAGAGCTGAGGAGGTGTGAGGAGATGGATGGACAGGAGCCTGGTGGGAAGAACTGCTGGACTGTTGTGCTTGAAGGGTTGTACCCAATGGTGCAAAGTACAACTGGAGGCCAATTATGGGTGTGTTCTGTGATTCAGTTCTGGGACAGTATATCTAACAGCAACCTGAGCATGTGAAGAAAGGCACCCTTAGCCGCCTCATGGGTGGCACCAAGCTGGAAGAAGCTGCTGACACGCTGGAAGGCAGGCTCGTCATTCGAAAGGAGCCAAAGTCTGGAGAAATGAACGGGGCAGAAAGTCATGATGCTGAATAAAGGCAAGCACAAAGTCCACCTGAGGTGGAATAATCTCATGCAGCAACAGGGGCTGGGAGCTGTCTGGTTAGGTACCAGCTCTGCAGAAAACATTCTGGAGGATCACTGTGGACAAGTTGAACATGAATGAGTGGATTATTACTGCAGCAGCAGGACAAGCAAGAAGTCAAAGGCAGTGTTTATTTCCTTTTGCTTATCACTCCTGAACTCTTATCTGGAATATTCTGCATTGGACACTTTCATACAAAGGCAAACCAGAGAGAGCTCTCTGGAGGGCCAAAGAGAGAATAATGGCTCTAAAGCATAGAAGAGAGAAGCTAAAGGAACTGGAATCATTTAGCTCAGAGAAAAGAGGCATAAAGAGGACTGTCCACCACAGTCTAAAAGGGACCATAGAGGGCAATCCTCAGAGGTGCACAAGGACAAAATGCAGTGAATGATCACACACTTCAGAAAAGGACATTTCTAATAAGGGTAGTGGAGCACTGGATGAGGGGCCCTGAGAATAGTGGATTCTCCTTTCTTTGAGATCCAAAGTACTCACCTGTACAAGGCCCTGAGCAAGTTGACCTGACTTAGTGGGGATATGGACTAGGGGATCACTTTCTATTTTTTTTTTGTGGTTCTGTGATACAAAATGCTGTGTGCCTAAAAAGCCGCAAGCCTGTGTCACACACAAACTCAGCTTCACTACCCTGGTGTATGGTTTACGTCCCAGCAGAAAAACTCTTCTCACAACTAGTATCTAGCGATTATGGGAATGCCCATGCTTTTGGAAAAAGCAGCACCTATGAAGTGGTTGTAGCACTTCAAAGGCACTTTGAATTCACAAATCTTATCTTGCAGGAGATATTCTAACCCCTGAGAAACTCACCTCAGTTCAAAAGAGACCTGCTCTGCAATTCGTTTTCTGAAGCCTCTGTTGAAATAAGCCAATTTACAAGAAAAAATGTAAGAGTTGTACAAGCAAGAGAACAACAAGTAGGGACTGACTCTATAGTCAATTGATTAAGTCACTGAATTAAGTGAAGAAAGAACTGGTGACAATTAGAAAAGGGTAGGATGAGAAGGTGTCTGCTCTGCTGCACATTCACGTGTTTTATAAGTAAGAATAATCAATTAGACTATCCAGGAAGAACAGGAAAACACCTACGTCTTCTCTTCCAGCTGAGATAAATCTGCTTGCCAGTTTTAAGGGAAAGAAATAGAAAGAAAGTGAGATCTTATGCTAAAGACGCAGGAGAATTGTACTCTGTCCTTTTTTCAGCCATAGACTATTGATATTATACAAGGTCTGTCCCTCAAATCAGCATTTCACAGGCAGTGAGCCGGAACAGGAGTCCTTTTCTTGACACCCTGGGATTTTATACAGAGAGCACTGGTCCATTTCCAAGTGTAACTGGAGCCAGTGTGAGATGTGTTGTGAACACAGGCTACAGCTCTTTAGTGCTCCCAGGACCACTCACTGACCAACTGCATGGAGTGCATCTGTCCATTCTCAGCTTCCAAAAGAGCATGGACTCCTCCACGGTTTCTGCTGGGACTAGTTCCTGGCCTAGCTTGACTCCTGCGCTCAGGAATTGCCAGAGGAATTGGTACGAGCCAAAACTATGTCAGGAACTGTTTTAAGAATCCAGAACAGGGTTTGAGTGATCAACGGAGCATAAGGCTTATAGCTACACATGGAAAAATAAGAAAAAGTAAAATATTGAATAAAGGTTGTGATGCAAATGCTGTCCTCCTCAGTTAGTACATGTCTTTCCTCTGCTACCCTTCCAAGTTAGGCCTTCAAATCTTCCCTCTTTCCTCTCTTTTCTGAGCTGTTTAGTAAATGTGTGAAATAAGATCTCTGTGTGTTACTGATCAAGATAAGTAAGATACTCCATTAATCCTCCTGCCTGTCTTTATCTGTTGCAGCATTTCAAACTTCTACACCAAAATCTTTGTGTAAGAACTCACTTCATATCATATTTTTTAGCATGAAATACAGTCAGGACCCAACCCAGGCTAGAATTGCCTTATAATGAAGATTGTCAAAAATAATAACATTTTTGAACATTTTCATGTGTGTTTCTAAGACAGATGTCTTGCTTTCAATTATCCCATTCTTTAATTTACACTTGGTTTTGTTTCTCAGTTCATGAAGTCTGTCTTATATATTTTTAATGCTGATTTAGATCGCCAAATGGGAAAAAAATCTTGCAGTTCCCTGGTTCAGGGGATTTAGGACTAGCTAGTGATTGAAGTATCTCTGAAATGTCTCTAATTTTTACCATTTTAGTAACAATTCCTATCAAGCAAAAGGAGACAGAAACACCAGCTTCTCTGTGTCAGGCTAACAGACCTCAAGCCTTTATACTGATTCTCAGTTTTCCCAGATTATATTCTTCTTGGAGCTGGCACAGGCCCTGGTACAATGGACTTTTTCATGCCTGTGTTACAGCTCCTTTGTGCTAACCTGCAGTGAGAAAGCTGACAGGGCACACATATTGTTGTGTGAATAAACACAGCCCCCTGTTGAATAAAGGGCTATCACTTATTTCTCTGTAAAAGGCATATTTGACTGTGACTTTAGACCTGCTCCACACTTTCACATATGAATTAGCAGGCCTGAGAGACCCACCACACATGTCCCCAGTGCCTCGTGCTCCACAGTGGAAACACATGCTTCCCTTAGTCAGAAATGCCCCATTCTGAAAGAAGAATCTTGCATGTGGATGGTGTAATGGAAAACCCTTTTGTAATGACAATTGGCATTAAAAAATGCCAAATTTTTTGGCAAAATGAATTTTCAAAAAAAGGCTTGGGGAAAAAATTTCAATCACGACTGCCAGCTGCTGTGAAATCAACAGAGGTGTGAGCCACATAGCTGGGGAGCCATCAATTCAGAGATCAGGAATGTGTCAGCCTCAAAGATGATGAAATGATATGCCTCAAAGTTGGGCATATCAGGGAGCCGTGAGAAGTAGAATCCAGGCAGCTCAGGAGACCTAGCTGGCAGAAAGCATTGGCTTCTTTATTTTCAACTTTTTTTTTCAGTAAAAAATACCTTTCAGCATGTTTTTGACACAATCTAATCCTCATAAACCCACCAGAGACACAACCAAATCACTCTAAGTGTGCCAGATGTGAACATCAGTTAGAAGATGGTGGGAGAGAGGAAAGCTGCTGCATCTCAAGGAAAGCAAAATATTGCCCACAGGTCTGAAGTGCTCTTTAATATTTATAGTATTGCAGAAAAATCACTTCTCAGTAGCATTTTTTTCCCCCAGGGACAAAAGGACCACAGTATAACAAAGTAGGATGCCCTAACAGGTTCCATTTGGCAGCAAAGGCTGCCACGCACTAACATGGGAGGTGGCCTCACTGCAGTTTAGGGCATTCACAGCTCAGGACAGAGGTGAATGAAGGGGTAGATAGCAGCTGAGCATTTGTAACTCTGTTCCAGTTAATGAGCTTGTGAGTTTTTATGTCCATCTTTCCTTCACAGAGATTCCCTTGCTCTGCAAGTGTTGACTCAGAGCTGCTACAAGGGCTAAGCACACTTTAACCCTATGAACAGAGTGTGCCTGGTAAATCTGACTGCAGGAGGATTTTTTTTCTCAGACTGGACAGAAGCCAAACCAGTTTTGTTGGGATCTAAGGGTCCAAACGTTGTTGTTACTGTAAACTGGCAAGAAGACAGGTTGTTCATGGCATTGCTTCAGTGGGATAGGACACAGGTTTGGCATGTATGATCACGACTTGAGCAAGTCCTTTAAGGCTTGACTTCACATTCCTTCCTTCTGTTTTGCTCTTCATCCTTTCTCCTTTCTCCCTGGCCCCTGATTCTCTCCAGGCATCATCTTGCACCTCAAGAATTGGTCTTTATCTCCATCTCAGACTGTCTCAGTTCTTTCTACAGTTGCAGCCTCTATGAATTCACATTATCTCCCATTTTAAATCAAGAGAAGGCCTGAAGCTCAAAAATCAATAGGGAAGTGCAAGAAAAGTAGCACAATCCAGACCTAGCCACAGGCAGCTCCTTTTATCTTCCTGAGATGAAATGTTATTTCTGTAGAGAGTGCCTTTTCATTTGGAATCCATCTTTTCAATGATGAAATAACACTTCTAAAAGCACCGCATCAGAGAGGATGGTTCTTTGGGGATACAGTGATAATAAGCAGCAAGTGACAGAGGATAATCTCAGCAAGCATTTAGTAAGGTAGGAAGCACAATACCTATTCAGCCTTTGATTGGGAAGAAAACTTCAAACTGGGATTAAGCCAAATCTCATGCATCCATGACATCTCTAAAAAAGGCAACCAGCTGCCGGGCCATAAAAGAGCTACCAGCAGAAATTCAGAGACTCCAAAAGGCTCTGCACATTTTTCCTCCAGAAATACTGATCTTGGGAAAAAATATTAGTATGCAGTTAATTGTAGTTATTTTCCTTAGGGTTAGTAGCTTTCCATTTCCACATCCAAAGCAAGAAGATATCTATTCTTTCAATCTATGAGATCTCTCTCTTGGACTTTCATATTTCTGAAAGATCCCACAACAGTAGTGAGATCCACAGACTTAAATTCTTTGAATTCAAGTGGCTTTTCCCCCAAGTTTGTATAATCCCCCTTTGTCATTAACGTGATGAGTCATAATAAGAACCTAATATTTTGAAAAACCAAAATTCCACTTTTTCCCTTTTCCTTAACAAATAAGAGGAGCACAGCTAAAAATAAAAGGAATTTAAAAATGTTTTACTGTAAATAAACAGTTCTGCCTCAGCTGCCACTGAGCATTGTGCTTCATTTTCAGAATTGCAGCACACCTGGGTGACTTATGTTTCCTTTTCATTTCCTTGCAATTCCTGGAAAATAATATGTCTCATTATGTTCTGCAAAACAGTAGCATTTCTGTAAATGCCTCAAAGTATCTAATCATCACAATACTTTCCTTTTTTTTTTCTTCCACTTAAAGGAACAGACAGGCACAGAAGACATTTAGATTTTAAAGGAACAGTTGGCATTCAAAATTTAAAGTGCTTTTATTATTTCAGCTAAGATGATTAATAGGAA
Source organism: Cyanistes caeruleus (assembly GCF_971803275.1). Taxonomy (NCBI): domain Eukaryota; kingdom Metazoa; phylum Chordata; class Aves; order Passeriformes; family Paridae; genus Cyanistes; species Cyanistes caeruleus. The sequence goes on along the minus strand of NC_141704.1, from coordinate 38,826,293 downwards.
ACAACAGTTGTCTGGCATATTGCATTTAAAACTGTACTATGGAACGCATCCTCAATTACTGTAAAACAAACAGTAGACAAGGAATAAACCATTAAATACATTTCAGTCAGGGAAAGAGCTGGTAACATTTAGGACAGGTAGTTGTGTAAATTTCAGATAATACTGGGGCATGCTGTGGGGCCGTGCTGTACATCATTATGTAAGAGAGGCCTTCAGCTTCAAATGCACAGCAAATGGGGCACATTTAAATGAGACACTGAAGGGAATTAGCTGCAGAAAATTAATGCCAGGCGAGCCCATTCTGAGCACAACAATGTCTGGAAAACAATGAGGCTGGAAGCAGATATTCATTCATAACATTAAATTACATGGTTGCATGTGTGATCTCTGCTCTCAGCCATCCCACACAGCCAAACATACATACATACATACATACATACATACACCTCACAGGCAGCCATGTAGTTCAAATGCATATGTAAAAGCCTGCCACTCACTTTTGCCTCACCACACGTGTTAAATAGGTCAAAATAACGAGAGCACATACACGAGACAGCATGTGAACAGCTGTGCATGCCAGATATTGAACAAGCATAGCAGCGTGGAGATAAAGCACTAGTCTGCACTACCACAAAACCAAGTGAAAAGGAAAAGAAATTACACTTAGGATTTCACAGTTTATCATTTGATATTCCGGTCCCATTTGTGTGTGTGTGTGTGTGTGTGTGTGTGTGTGTGTGTGTCTGTGTCTGTGTCTGTGTCTGTGTGTGTGTGTGTGTGTATGGCTAAAGATATTTCTAGATACCCCAGAACATATTATCCCCAAAGATACAGTATTAATTTTTCTTTTACTCATCTATATTTCAATTTATAGTGATACTATAGAAAAGTAATGTATGTCCCTGCTAGCATTAGTAAGGTAACTGTGAAAAATCTAGTTGCCTGTACATGAAACAAAATTTCTAACTGAAAAAGTTTCTGTTGTTGTATTTCAAGCAAGGTGAAAAGTAATGCACTAACAGAGATATAAGAGCTGTAATCAGAACCACTGGGTGTGGAGGCTGATTGACAAGATATGGTTAAGAAAAGCTGTGTATTGCATAGATTTAAAAGGAATTTAAGAACTGGAATTTCAGTCTAGAAAATGGAAATTCTTAATTGCATCAATTTGTGACAATTTTGCAACCTCAGATGTAATGTTATAACGTTAGAACTGATGGAGAATTAATCACCATATTCAGAAATAGCTGGATTTTCTTAGATTGTTCGTGCTTGCTTATCAGTTGTGAGTACATCTTCTTAGCTACTCAGCATCCAAATACATTGTAAGTATACTACGAACACAAAGGGCAGACTTATTAACACTGCTGAATGTGGGGAAATAGGCTCCAAGTTTGAAGAGGATTTCAAGGATTTTTGTGGCTAGGATACATATACGTACATCTCTTGATGTTAAAGTTCAGTATCTGCCATTGATGAGGCAGATTGTGTGTTAAACACACACTTTGATCAAACTGTGAAAACAGTTTCAGGGTTTTCAACACACTATATTAAAAGACATGTGAAAGTACAAATAAACTAATGCTCTAGAATTTAAAAATAGTAATTTAATTTCAGGGGGTTTACCATTTTGGCATAGGACAGAAGGAGAGGGTGAGATAGCATTTAATGACAGAATTATCAGACAGATTTACAGTTAAAATACATAAATAATGCATCTCCACACCAGAAATGTCTTTTTGAAGATCTGAAGACTACTGCATGTCTTCCCTCTGTGACGAACATGACGAACGCCATTATTTCAGTGTTAATTGCAGTGGAGACCAGAGAGAGGAGCTCAGAGTGCCTACTGTGCAAGGGAAAATTGTTTTCCCTGTTCAAAATCGTTAGTGCTTGACGTGGTAAAGGCTAAATACCATGAAGAGAAGTGAATGGCTTTCAGTCTTCATTGCTGATAAACAAGTCTATTGTTTACTTTTGGAATTAAAGCTAACCCATTCCTGTTGAACCTAGACATGCGTCAATCCATTGCTATATATAAAGGAAGATGCTATATCACTTAGACCAACAGGAGAAAAAGACCAAAGAGCATTTAATCCATTTGGCCCTCAAAAGAAGTTCTTCACTGGATAGAAAAATTAGTGAGCCTGCGTAAGGAGCAATCCTGAGTATTGTTCTTTTTTTTTTTTTTTTTTGAGACAAAGAATAGATTTGAAATTATTTATTACACTAGAGGTTTGCTTGGGATTGCTGAAAGTGAAGTGGCAAATGCTGGAGGGAGAGGCCTCTTTTCATCTAGGTGCAGACAAGACCTGGAGAGCAGCACTTCATGCTTGAGGTCAGCTGTGTAAGGACAACAAAACAGATCTGCAGGCTGGCTGAAATGAAAAACTGCAGTCTATGGTTTGCCACAACCCAGGGCTGGAGATTTACATGTAACACAGCATCCACGGTGAATGAGAGTGGTGACCAGATGATACACCTGCCTCTCTGAGGGAAACATATTACTGCATTGCCTAAGAACTAAGCAAGAAAAATAAATATTTTTATGATATAGGTGTATCTGCTGCAGTCCAAGTAAAAAATTGAGTGGACATGAAATTTGTATAACCTTGTAGATAACTTTGGAAAGACACAAGACAGATTTGAGAGGTATGAAGTTAAATGAGTTCACCACTTGAAGATCAGGACTGCTGTTTAGCAAAACAATTAATTTTTAATCAACACTTGGATATTCCTGTGCCAGTGTTTCTGCCCCAGCTTCACCATTTCTTTAGGAGTCCTAGAGCCTTTCTCTGCCCTTGTCTCTCTGCTCCTGATTTACACTCAAGAACACTCAGGTCAGTACACATACACAGACATTTTCCTTTTTCAAATACTACTGAATAAAATCTAGTTCTTTCTGGTCACCCTAACAGACGACTAAATATCATTTCCCACCTCCCAAAAACTTTCCTTGTTTGTTTACTGTGTGGCACCCTCATCAGCTCCATCACATGATCCAAGTCTTTTGTTTGTGAGCTCTTGTTGCTGGGGAAGCTGGTTAGGATGCTGCTCTGTATCCAGGTTGCCATCTCTTCATACACATGGGCTGCCATGTGAGCTGGTGATCATCCCCCCCTTGGATTTCTGTCCCCTCCTAATGTGTAATGCAGAGAAGGCAAATGATACTCAGGGCTGAAAGGGGGGCTGCAGCTTGCAGCAGCTGCACACAATAGAGATCCTAATAGAAAATAGAAATGATAGAAAAACACCATCATCTCTTCATTGCTGGAGTACAACAATAGAGAGCAATTCAGTTTGGGGTACATACATTAACAGAATGTGAATAGCACTGTTACAGCACTGTGATGCACACGGCTCCTGCCTCTGCTACACTATGAAAACATTGTCATGCTTATGAAGCCCCTGCCAGGTGTCAGCTAATTTTATCAGTGTAAAGGAAGAATTAACTGATATCAAGTGATACATTTCAGGTTATTGTCCCCAGAAAAATTTATTAGAGAAAGAAGATTATTTTTCAGTGTATTCATCAGGCATTATGAATCTGAAGACAAAACCAACCTAACTGGGTCCAGAAAACAAAATCTGGATTTCAGAGAATTTGAAACTTGAAGTTCTAAAAATCTGGGAAATTCTGAATTCTTGGCAAGTTTCTTTTCAGTTCTTAGATGTGGGGTTTTTACAGTAGCAGTAAAAAATGACCAGTTCTGTTATTTATGTCTACAGTTCACTCTGAGCCAAGATAGGTGCTTTTAGACTAGGCTTGCTTCCTTCAGTTTCCTATTCTGGGGATTTTCCTGAATTACCACCAGCATGTGTATTCATAGGTCACTCCCATAAAGTCACTGCTCACTTTTAAATTACTTACTGTGCTCAAGACTACAATTGGAACCTCATACTCCTTCCATTCCTGTCTTACAAGTCATTAAGAAGGTCTTTCACTCAACCCCATACACTAGCTCCTGTGTTAAGAGTCTTATGTTCCATCACCTCTTGCATACTTAATTTCAAATTCTAAAGGCTCCTTTAATACACAGTTTGTATTCCATAACATTACAGGAAATTTCTTTTCAACTTTTACACTCCAGCTGGAGGGTATTTTCTATAGGCTTGTTTGCAATTTTGTTTTCAGTTTGCACATAACAAGAAGTCGTGACACGTCTGCTCTTCATAGTTCTCAGCAAGTGTTTTAATGGACATAAACATGATATCCTACAAGAAAACGTCCCAGGAAAATGACAGAACAAAGGGCACCTGTGACTGGATGAAAAACTACTTGTGAGGGAATTCCCTTACAAGGGAATTAGTCTCCCTTAACAGTCTTTGGACTACTGCCCTCAACCAGACCCCCATGCTTTGTGTCTCTGTTGCCTCAACTCTAATCCTAGGGGTGTATTGGGCAGTACTGAAGAATCTTCAGCTCTGGCCAAGTAAACAAGGGGTCAGTGGGAAATTCTTTTCATTGCCCAGACCTTGCCTCTGCAGGCCCTTTACAGCCCCACTACAACTGGACACCTTGGCTGTGCATCTCTGTTAACCCTGACAATAAATCTCTCCCAAGGAGTGATCAGACTTCTCAGAGAGATATACCTTTGGTGCACAAACCTTCTCCTGGAAACCCCTTTGCAGTACTTCTTAATTTAATTAATAGGCTTTGTCATTCCCCTAACTCCAAAAATCTGAGTATGGCTGCAAAAGGGAGGCCTAAGGAAATTATTTCTTTCTGGTTGTTTTGGCTGCAGATAGGTTTATTCTGTGTTAGTTTTGTGGTATAGTTGATGTGGAGTTGCAAGAAGCTGATAAAGGTAAGTCTGGGCATCACAAATAATTTTCCCCTTTTCTTGTGATCTTGAGTAAAGGATTCAGTCACTTTCAGGGTTACAGCTAATGCAAGATGTGAGACAAAGCCTAAGGGTCCAGTTTGAGCAGGGACCTACAAAAGAGATGCCTATGGAAATCTGGGCAGAGAAAGGGCCAAGGCTGGAGGTCCTTATGTAAAGCTCAGGTCTTGGCTGCAGTTAGCATTAGGGCTAACTTTAAGGTTAAGGGAAAGGCAAAGACTCAGGCCTCATTGTGGTGAGGTCCCAAAGAGGTTGTCGAGACAAGAACTGAACAACAGGAAGAATTATTTCCTGGGCCAGCCCTGAAGATCTTGTGCTAGATCTCAGCCAGTGGTGAGTTTTAGCTTTTCTATTATATATTTAAAAGTGCAAAGATTTAAAATATTGAAAAGGGACAAAAAGACTCAGTAGGTCTTAACACAAATACATGAAATAAAGCATCAATCTTCAACAGAAATGTAAACTATGTAACAATTTATGGTTATAAAACAAATGTTAGGTGTAGAACATTCTGTTGGATTGAACTGGCTTGCATGGAGTGAAACAACAGATGAAGCTGAGGAGCAGCAGATTTGGTGTTATAGCTGTGCTAGCAGGGAGGAAAGAGAGAGAAGGACAGAGAGAAGGGCAGCATGGAAGAGCAGAACTATTGCTTAAGGATGCACAAAATTATTTCAGCCACATTGTCTCTGATGGCATATTAGGGGTGGCTTGTGCCAGTCCAAGAATATCCCCACACTCCTCTTGACTCTGGCTCCCCTTCCCGTGCCTCTGTCATTTCTGGGCCATTGCAGCCTCCTAACCCATCAAAAAAGGGAAAGTTGTTTTCTATATGTTAGAGAGTAAGACAGTGCAAGGCCAGAGTAAAACCATTATGTCCCATGGGAGGGTGGGGCACAGTGAGACCCAGGCTGCAGGAAGATGACTGCAGGACGTGCTGCTCAGCACAGCAGCGTGTGAGACCGGGGTCCCAGCCCAGCAGACTGCCTGCTACCCTCACCATTTCTCTCTCTCCAGTCTGTCAGCTGGAGGCATCACTGAATACTGGGTCTTTTTGGAGCTCTGTAGTAGAGCTGAGATCTTCTTGGGCTGCACAGTGACTTCATAAGCCCCCATCTGATAACACACCCCAGAGCCTCAGCCAGAAGTAGCAGAAGCTGTGGATGGAAAGAAGATGGCTGGAAAATGTGACTTCCATCTCCTGGAAAGGTCATGTTTGAGTAAAAAAGATCATCTGAGAAGGCAAACAAGGAAAAAAAAAAAAAATTATGTCATGGAGAAAGAACCATGAAAATTATATCTGTTTGCAAATTATAGCTTTTCACCTTGCTGAGAGGGATATTTGCTTTTGTTTTTTCTTGGCATTCAGACAGTATTTATGCCTCTTGTAAACTCAGCAACTGGCAGTAGCGACCATAGGATGCAACTAACAGACCCACAAATAAATACTCCCTTGGACAAATATTAAAAAACTCTGGGTTATGGCACTTTAGAGGCAACATTATCAAATACAAAAAATGTTAAAGGTGACTTAAAAAGCTTGCAGTTCTGGAACATCTGAGCTTGTAGCTATTTGTCACATAAACTATGAATAGGGACAAATTAATTGAAAGTCCTTCTGTTTCCTTTTCCTTTATATATAGCTTTTTCCACTGGAAGAATACACTTTGGGCCCTTAATCACTTCTCCAATATCACAGAGTGTCAGTTTTATTTAGAAAAGTGATATATATTTCAGCAACAAGACTTTGTGGGTATATTTACATTTTATTTTCTGTTTAGCTAGGTGAGTTTTTTAATCCCAAGGATTCCTTGATGGATGAAGATATTTTTATTTGGGGACTAGTACTGATTGTTTGGATAGAAACCAACTAGCCCTGCTGGAATGCATTTTTAAACTTATCTCTTTCTACAGAAGTTATTATTTTGTTTGTTAACAGCTCTTATGCATTGTACTGATTATGCTGTGCACTGAATCCTGTAGACAAAGACCACACTGCTATGCAGCTGAAGGGTTGGGGATTGCAAGGGATTGATTACAGATTCAGAGGAAGTGATTGTTTGGACATTTCCTAGGTTCTCACTTCCTCTTTCTGCAATCTTGAATAAAATCCCTGTTAGCAGAGCTGGCTTAATACAATGTCTTCAATTTTTCCTTTCTAATCAATTAAAAGGAGGAATAAACTGTACCGTATGCAATAATCTCCTCTTCCCAATGTATATTGCCATCAGAGATATATTTTTCAACCCTGAAAACAGAGTCCTCCATCTCAGTCCTCATCTATAGGACTGAGGGTGTCACTGGCCTCAGGGTGAACTCTGCCTTTCCTTTCCTTCTGTGCACATCCTTGAGAGATGACAGGATGAGCTTCCTTCACATCTTTAACTGTGGCAACCAGCACTTTAGACTCGATCTCTGGGTGAATATATTACAACCTCTGATGAAATCTTCCTCTTTTTTCTGCTTGACTGATGTGGCAGGGCCAGCTGTGTTTGCCACACATCAGAAATTTTCCTTTTGCTGTCCCAGCCAGCAGCAGACTAGCACATGGAGAAAATATGGGAATTGGAGCCACTCCTCTGCCACACCAAAAACTCCCCAGACTCACACGCTCTCCTCCCTGGCCTCCACATGCACCAGTGGCTTGCTGGGACATACACAGTCCTGCATCTGCTCACAAGCCAGATGGGACAGGCACTTTCTCAACAGAAATCCCACCAACAAATCAAACCCCTGCTTCCACCAGTGACCTGGGAATCTATTGCATCTCCCCACACCAGAGACCCTTTGCCCCTTTCAGAAAACACTGCCTATAGGTGTGACCACAGGCTGCAAATTTAAACAACTCCGTTTCTTACACAGAAACTCATTAATAATTCTGACTCAGGCCACAGTGAGCTGGAACAAAAAAACATGCAAGCTTAGTAGTTCTATTAATTTTGTTATTTCTCACTCCCCTTTTGTTATTTCTCACTCCCCTGGGGGCAGTGTAGCTGCAGACACACTGTTATGTTTTGATCACCTGTACTATATGAAGCTGCCATCTCACAAGCTCTTCCTTTATTTCACTTTACTTCAGACTTTCTAAACTGAATTGATAAATGTTTCAGTTTGATCCTTACCCTTAGCAAATAGCCTATGCAGCCCTGCTTGGCACCCAGAATTAACATTCTCCCAGTCAATTGCTTGGCCACTGTTTAACTTTTTGACGTTATACCCAAAGATGCCTTATCTCCATGCCATTGTCTCACTTCCTCCTTGACAGTACTTGCAGTTCCCTTTGGTTCAAGTTAATCTTGGCAGGCACAATTACATCCCAAAAGTGAAATGAGGCATACCATCAAACCCAGCTTAAGCAAACTGGTTTGAGTTCCACATTCAATCAGCAGAGGGCAAGATGTCTTTGGAGGCCTCCTGAAGGTCCACCTTATTGAGGCATATCCGAAGGAAAGTGTTCACCAAATCATATCTGGACTGGTAGGAAAGTGGCAAATGCCTCTGTTTAGCTGCCTACTTCTCTTCTGCACTGGGACACAGAAAGGTGCAGAGAAGGATGTGCTACCTACCCCTTGGTGTCAATGCCAGCGTTTGGTTTCATGAACACCGTGATAAGGGAATTTTTTTGTACCTCTGTGAAAAGAGACTTTGATCTCCTCTTTTAATCTGAGCCACCATGAAGCCAGACAGGCAGGAGTCCTGCAGCCAGCTGGAAAACATACAAAAGTGATCTTAGCTTTATGCTAGTAACTAGGACACTCCCAAGGCCAATATGGACAATATTGTGCCTTGACAGAAAAGCAGCTAAATCCTTTAACCTTAGATTTCTTTCCTAAATGTTAAAACCATAGGAAAGGTCATCATATAAAAAAGTGAAATGCCACCACTCCCTACAGTGAGGTTTGTTGTACTGCTGACCACACCTCGTCTGGTTCAGGCTTCCTCTGGGACCTTAGGAAGGCTTGGTGTGCCCATCCATATTTACACCAGGATCACAGCAGAGCATGTGCAGGAGGATTGATTTCCATCTTGCAGCACATGGGGACAGGCACAATGAAGCACCAAAGGAAAGAGGCAGACACCTGACAATGGGCTGCCTACAGGGATAGTCAGCCCAGTGCAGCAGGCAGGCTGGATTACTGTCTAGACCCTGGCTGGGCTGCAGGTCACCATGAATACAAAATTCAGACAGACAGGATCACACCAGTGTAATCCATAAAACATTGCAGATATCTTCATTGTCCTATGCACTTGGCAAAAAAAAAAAAAAGGAAGTTATTGTCTCAAACTATAGGAACAGACTGTTATAGCCAATGCTGAATCTTTTCAGCTGGGTTTCTGAGGGGCAGAAAAATAATTTTCACAAGATGGTCTGTTTCTAGTTATCTTCCTGAGGCTGTCAGACTTTGGTTTCCAGGCAGCTGTTGCTGCTGCTACTTTTCCTTTGGCAGTATTTTTTAACCCAGCTATTTAAAATGTTTATGTGCACTTCTTTTGTGCAAGATATTAAGATTTCTCTGAGTTCTTGTAGGAGACAAGAAACAGTGATGTCTAGCAGCTTAAAGCTCTGCTAAACTTCTCTGGAATTGCATGGGAGCAAGAAAAGACACATCTCTAGCCCAAGGCTCTCTCCCTTCTGAATTCAAAGCCTGTCATAAACAATAAAAGCATTAAAACTTTTTGTCATGAAAAGTTGAGTAAATTCTTCGTAACTTAGAGTATAAGGCAATAGGTATGAATATATTACCACGTACACTCTGAGGTTATCAATGTTCCCTGTGAAGCTTTAGATTTATAAAATTTATCGTCTAAGTGAATTCAACAAAAGTGTAGCAGGAAAGCAAGGAGTTACTAGTTGATCAGTAATATTTTAATAGCTAAATAGATTCCAAGAAAAGTCAGATATCACAACAGTAGTGCAAGCAGAAGTAAAAATAAACCATTAGGTCACAAACACAAAATTGCTGAGAGTCAATAGCCTGAGGTTGGCAGCAGGATGCAGAACACCAACCACTGTACATGAAACACACTAATAGCTGCAGAGAAACTGTCCAATAAAATAGACCAGTGACTCAGGGTCCAGGAGATTTAATCTGACACCATTCCAGGGATATCAGCATATGACTTCAAACACTGCATTAAGAGATAGAAAGCTTAATAGCTGCTTTCTGGTTTAGTACAATGCCTGGTGATAATATTCCTGAATTTAGAACTCATAAAATATCTGTCGCCTCCAGCAGCAATATCTCAGTACTTTACTGAGATCAAATCCTTTACTGAAGTGTGTCAAATAGGTCAGAGGCAGATGACAGTACATGAGAAGGGGCACCACTTCCATAGAAGCATTTATAAGAAACAGAATATATAAGGCCAGAAGAGATATATGGGAGCACAGATATTCATTACTCTAAAAGACATTTTCAAGCCTCCTAAATCTCTGGTCATGGATTCTACCCAGTACTTTCAGAAACTAAAGCGGAAAGCAGGCTAGCAGACATTGAATAAATCTACCAAGCATATATGAGAAAATGGAATGCCACTGATTTGGATCTGCCCCCTTTGTTCAGTGAAATGGTCAGGCAGTCTAGAGAGCCTCAGTGGCCAGCTCCTGGAAATCAGCTCCTTTGAACCGGACATTTCCCTAGTAGAGTAAACAATCTCATTTCACTTCCAGATCTTTTTCAGCATCAGGTGATGGTGCTATGCAGCAGCAAACAAGCAATTCAAGTAACACTGCTCCTTTGTCTTGGATACCAAAAGTTTATCTACAAAAAAGGTTGAGACTATTAACCTTTGGAGCTTGAGCTCCAGCTAGAAATTAATTTTGCTTTACTGCCCATGTTTGTATGAAAACTACTTAGGATTTGAATATTTACAGCAGTAATGGCCTTTGAAGTTCAGTCCTTAAAGGCATTAAGTTATGAAAAATGGTTACCCACAAAATATGAGAACAGTGGACCTTACTTGTTCATTATGTATATTCTGTATAACTACTATGGGATAAACCTCACCCAGCTGTGTTTGACTGAGATCAAAAGTAATAAAAGACTGATAATAAATACTGAATTGCTATAGAAGAATCTGAGCTGAAGTTCTCCTTGCACAAATGACCTGAAATCAACACTACACTTTACACTACGCTTGTAGAATTTGGAAGTAGAAAGCTGAGAGATGCATGAAGATTAATCTGTTATAATTCAAAAATCTTTTATACTTTTAAACAAGGCTCTACAAAACAAGGTCACAAAGGACATTCCTCATTGTTCATTAAAGCTGCTATTTCCTTGTATATGGTACTGCAGGGTGGAGTACAACTATTTTCTGCAAATCAACCAAGAAAGCTATCAGAATACAATAAAATTTAAATATGTATTCTTATCAGATCCTCCCTTAAGAGCTAAATATTTTCATTTTGACTGCATTATGTCAGATAATTTAATTCCAAGGGAAAAGATTTTACTACTCAGTATTCACTATGGATTTTGTCTCCAAGAAGTCTGCTATTCTGCCATTTCTATACTGTAATCTATATTGAAATGCTGGGATATGGTACCAGTTTTTTGTTACACCATAAACTACATGAAATGATGCCAGCTCACCACTAGGTGAACTGACCATTCAAGATCTGGGGCTGTGTTACAGGCCACAGCAGCAATTGGTGGGACTAGGTTCAGGCCAAAGGAAAAGAGAAGTTTTCTCAGGGTATCAACCTTCCTTCTTTTGTTCCTCCAGCCAGAAGACTGCTCTGGAAACTCTCACTGGCACTCTCCAGCCTGCTGCTCCTGAGGGACACATGGAAGCAGTGTCCACTTACACCAGATATTTCCTTTTCCTCCCTGGACACATCCCAAACCCAGACTACTGGAAATATGTAGACACTTTCTAGATATTTTCAGGTCTCTTACTTGGCTGTAACTTCCCTAGACCAGCTCCCTTAACTTCTGCTGGTTTTCCCAGTTCTTGCTTCACTGTCTGTCCTCTTAAGGCAGAGCTGGTCACCCCAGATACAGGAAGAAGGAGAGAGCAAAATTCATTCTAATCTGCTGAGAAAATTCAGGATAGCCTTGTCTAGACTGACCCCAGGTGATATGGTCTGAAAATGCAATCTGGACATTTTCTACCCCAACAGACACGTGCATTCTGTAACCAGGAGTGCACAGAAAATTCTGAATGTGGTTATTTAAACTTACACCTATGATACACATACAAACTGAATTAATTTTATTATCATGCTCTTAAGATTTCTCTTAAGAAACAGAGATGCTTCAGCATATATTTCCCACTTCAAGATGCCATGAGTGCTGGCAGCACAGAAGCAGCAGTAAGTGGGTTATGACCATACTCATTAAGGTGTGCGGGCCAGGGCAGGTGACTGCAGAGATGGATGGAGGAAGATATGTCTTATTTAAAGGAATGCATTGAAAATAATTATATAGATTCATGGAACTTCCAAGAAACCAATTTAATCCTCTTCTATATAATTTTTATGAAAAATATAGCAATGGAAAGATTTAAGACATTCTTCAGTCCCTTTGTCTAATTTTTTCTTACAGTTTAATATTTAGTAACTTGTCCTGTTTCATTATACATCTTCTTGCATCTTAAGCAATGAAGTTGATACCACTTCCCTTAGAGAAATATTCCATAACTTGCAATTTCACACTTGTCAGGAAATTTTCTCACACCAGCTTGCATGCTTCCTGTTCTAATTCTCTCCAGTTCTGCTAACAGTATCCTCATCTACCACTTCCAGCAAGAGCAGCAATGACTTGTTGTTACTACTCTTGTACTACTCCAGTAGCTATGGGATGCCCACAGTTCCCGTGCAATTTAACAAAGATTCCTGCCCCAAAGTAACAAAACACATGAATTAACATTTTGGTGATCTCATGAGAATTCATTACACATTAAACATTTCCTCTCTTTTTCAGTGGCACATAGATGCAGCCAATATTTGTATTTTGAAATGCAGAAGAATTGCACCTTTTGGGTTTGACTAGAACCAGTCACATCAGCCTAAAATTTTGTGTAAAGTGTGAAAACTTAACTGTGAAAAACAGCTTACCAAAACATAACATGCTTGTTGTGGGATTACTGTAAATGGTAAGGGCAACAGTTGCAGCTGAACTTTGGTGAATACAGCATCATCCATGAAAGGTGAGGTATTTCAAATGGTAAAAACTGAGCAGTATAATTCCATGGGCTTTAATGTGTTTCAGTTCTGAATTTTAAAAAAATGAAAATGTCAAATTTTCTTTAGAGATAATGTTATAGAAAAATTGTCACATGTAATTGGAACATTCTCATTTGCTAAAGCCATAACCTTTTGTCCTGTCATAATATCTTTTCCTTTTCTTGCTGTAATGTTATGATTTATAATGCTATGTACTGGTTTTAAAGTGTTATTTTACATTCAAGACAAAAATCTAAATTACACCATTTTTCAGTCTGTTTTGTATAAGTATGGGCATGTCTCAATCCAAGATTTTTCTGTCATTTTAACAGCATTTCCCTACAGGAGAATACTCTATTGGAAAAATTTCAACTATCATTTTTTAAGTCATAAGCCATTCTCCTTAAGCAATTAAAATTTCAAAATTAACAAAAGTAAAGAATTTTGTTGTTTTCCTGAAGTGGAAATTTTGCTTAAATTGCCCATTGCTCAGGTATATGATTCAGTGCCTAGAACTGAATCAGGTAATTTATTACATAATTTTCAGTTTGCCAATAGCTTGGGTGTGAACATCTAAAGAAATCCATTAACTCCCTGTAAGTGCTGGAGTCATTAATTCTTACAGGTGTGTACTCTTCAAATATATGAGATGAAAAATCATGATTCCTTGAGTAATATTTTTTAGATAGCTTGCTTTTGACCATACTTTCCATTGTGTAATTTAATCTTAGAAGTTTGTACAATGTGATGTGGTTCAGAACTCAGAAAATAAATCCTTAAACAAAATATTGAGGGGTGCTGCTTTATCTGCTGTTCTTAATTGTTCAAAGCAAAATAATTGAACAGTGTGGGACACAATCCAGAGTCTGAACACAGAAAGGTAGAGTTGTTCTATATGGAGATCCTCAGTATGGCTTGCCTGAGAATCTTTACTATATTTTTGCATTAAATATTTACAAGGTTAGGTTTGGGGAATTGAGTATCAAGTTCATACAGATAATTTAATATCTCTTTTTGTTGTTTTTTTTTTTGGTCGACATATATATGGTGTTTTGAAAGAGGGCTGTGGAACTACACCAAAGGGTAACTTCTTATCTAACCTGCATCTGGAGGAGTGGCAGGCACAAATGTTGAAGTGGAATCACTAAGGCTCAACAAAGGGACACGGCTGTCACGAGGATGTGATTCTATCCTAACCTTAAACACCGCCAGTCATGGGAAAAAATCTCGTCAGTTCAGTCCGACTTTGATCACTGCATTTCTGCAGAGGGCCTGCCCCAGCACTGCGCGCCGAGTACAAGCTTGACTAGACTCCTTCAAAGAGATCCTTAGGTAGGATGTGGCTTCCTGTGCTGGGTTAAAATCACCTTCTGAATTACCTTACCCCAAGAACATTCATTTGAAATAGTATGATTACAAGAAAAGTTGCTTCAGGAATACTGGCTTGCCTGCCTGCTGGTTTCCTAAAGGCAGATTCTTAAGATGAAACTGTAAAACAGCAAAAGGTTATTGAGCTGTAAAAGATTATGGAAATCTACAGCGTCAAAAGTAAATCAGTTTCAAAATACCTTACTAATTCTTTTACTCAAGGACATAATAGATATGAGTCCTTTTATAGATCTTTTTCTCTGCGCAGCACATGTCTTGTAAACTTTCAGCTGGACTAGATTAACGGGAATAGAAATAAAGGACAAATCCTTGTGTCTGATTCAGCAGGATCATCACATATATTTAACTCCAAACACCTGATTCCCTCTAATTCAAACTTTAAAGCATGAAGGATTCATAACTGACTGTTGCTAGTAATACTGCAAAACAGACAGGCCTCATGTTATTTAAGTAATATATCATATCAATATATATCTCTGAGATATACCAGAGACTTTAAGCGAAGATTTTGGATCTTTTTATGCCCTTCTACCTGATGAAACTTAAATGTGAGAGCATGGCAACACAGAGTATCCACATGAAATGGCACTGCAGTATCAAATAGACACCAGCAGGTTTACAGCCAAAAATTACAATGAAAAGAGAGAATGTTTCAATTTCAAAATAATGTGGAAAAAACAAATCAATAACTGCAGCATATGAAAAAGGAGGGTAGATACATTGAAATCCATGGAAAACCAGAGTCACAAGAAAGAAGGTAAGAGGAAATAATTAAATTGTGTATGTGTGTTTTTTCCAGAATATGCTAGAAAGTGAACTGTGGGAACTGGAGAAAATGTTGAGCCAGGTATCTATTGAACAATTCAAAAAGAAGCTTGGAACATTCATGGGAAATGAAATGTATCAAAGAGGTAAAAAGAAAACTGTAAACACATCCAAGAAATCAATAAGAGAGATCAAAATCTCACAAAGAACTATGGGAGACAGAACACTTCAGGCTAGGAGAAGGTGATGTGGTATAAAGATGACCTGAAAAGAGAACACTAATAGAAAATACAAGGGAGTCACATTATCCCAAAACCATGAAGGCTCTAATGCATTCAGTCCAAGACTTCTCTAGATACATGACACAGAGCAAGTGGCACACAACACTCACAATGCTGAGAAAAACTTCATCCCAGTGCAGAAATCTGTCTTTGAGATTAAATTTCTCCTTAGCTCTATATCCAGAAAAAGAAAAGATTGCCCCAGTTTCAGTCTTTAATTTCTTTGTGGATGTCCAGAACAATATCAGAAGTGGTGGCTGAGTCAGACAAACTCTCAGTTGAGTGTGGTATTCTAATTTTAAACATTCTGTTATTCATTCTGTGATCACATCATGAGATCACACATGAAATCTTGTTTATCACAATTTTATTACACTGGAAATTTTTGGATCTGCGCCTTCATAGTGTGAAATTCATTCATCCATATTAGTCTGCCTGAAATGCTCTCCTTGTCACATAGATGTCTCCTGGTCACATAGACTCCTTGACCAGGGAGAAAAATAAGCAGTTCAATCATGTTATCTACTTCAGACATCTCTAGAAAAGACAAAACATATCCCACATGTGTCAGCGATGCTCCATTAACTGCGAACAGGGCCATAGGTGAGTACCTCAAAGGGAGATTTCTGTGATGCAAGTGTCTCTCACTTTGAATGGAAGTAGCTTAGAACAGTTCCAGCACTTTGTGAAATAAGTGAATTTTCTAACAATTCATTACAAGAAAATTAAATGTGAATTGCCTGTAGATAACCTGGGGGCCAATCAGATTTCATTCCAATTGGAAGAGAAGCACAATTTAATTGAATTTATTGACTAACAGCTGAAAAGGCTGTTTCTAAGTCCATCTGTTAAGGATTGTTTATCAAGTTGAAACCAAGTATGAAAATATTTTTCTTCAGATATGGTACTATTTTTCACAGAGATTGGAAACCATTTGAATTGGGAAAAGTAGGTAAAACTGCTAGGACAGAAATCCTGGCCCAAGCAGTACCACACAGACAACAAGGGTATGCAGCCAAAGCCAGGCTGATGGTGAGGGGTCTCCTTAGCCAGAAACTAACCAAAATCAATCATAAGTATCAATTTCCAACTTAATATTCAGTCTGCATTAATCTGTGTATCATCCTGAAGATGTTATTTCACTCCCCTGCATGTCTTCCTTCTGCTTGCCAGGCATCAAAGGACAGAATAGGAAATTTGCAGGACTGAACCTGATGCTGTCCAGAGTAGAGTAACTATCATAGGGTGTGTGCAGTTACTGTTTCTGCAGCTACTGCTGTATTTGCCAAAATTAATAAAACTACTAGTCTGGGTGTCTAACAAAAGGTACATCACAGTTTGGTGCAATGGTACATCATAATGGAAGCTTCAGATCCCTGCAGGAGTTAGTGGTACTTTACTACAAAACAATTTCTAACCCACAGGCCATGAACTGTGTGATAAGCTTCATTAAAAACATATTAAAAAAAGGTTTAGAAGCAGGCTTCAAAGAAATTTGGGAAGCAGCAGCAAAATATTTTGTATGGTCACATCTGTGAAGAGCAAGGTCCATGTTTTAATCCTCTCCTCCCTCTTTCCATTCTCTTGTTAAAAGGGGAGAAAAAACAAAAACAAAACAAAAGAAGGAGGCAAAGAAGAAGAGAGAGAAGGGGAAAGAAGACCTAATGCCAGAAACTCTTTTTGAAGTATTTCTTCTCTTGATTAAGAGTTCTCAGTTTGGCAAGACCTAAATCAAGATACATCAAAGAGGGTTCAAAATAAAGAGCAGCTGAATGAAAATGTATGAGATGACAGAAAGAATAAACAATAATAAGTATGCATATGTTTAAGTCATCTGAAAGTGATTGCAGCAATGTGTTAAATGTCCAGAAATACACATTAAAATAGCATCATAACTCCCTAAGGGGAAAAAATCTGCTTAAATCTTAAATAAATCTCGTTTAGACTAAACTGCATCCACTATTCCCTTTGTGTTATGACTTCAGGAGCTTTCCCATCCTCTTTGTTTGGTTATGTATAATGGGAAAAACACTACTGTTCTTGCTCAGATTTTCTGAGGTGTCAGCGGGTTTCTGGAGGTAAGTATACTGGCAACCTAGCCAAAACAAGAACCTCTCCACCAGTCACAACTCATATGGAGGGGATGAAGAAACAAGGGATTATAAATACCTTCTGTTTGCTGGCATTTGTTTTCCTCCAGTTGAAAAGTGATTTTTTTCTGATAAAAGTTTGGAGAATGTGATTAAACATTCTAGGGAAATTATTCACAATTTGGTGCAAGATGCTTGGGAATTGAAGAGAAGACCAATGGAAACAGATGTAAAAGGGAAATACAGCACAAGACTCGGGAAAATAACAGGCAGCAGAAAGCACTGTGAGAATAGTAACATGATGGCACCCGTTTTGGTTTCCATTTTCAAATTCTCCACATCCTGGTACCTATGGAAATAATCTAACCATGAGATTAACATTGCTAACAAAGTTACCACATATTTTAGCTAGGAATATCTCAGCTTTAAAATAACCGTGTGTCATATACTCTATTTATTTTCTTTCAGATTAAAAACCTTGAAAATTCATTTTAAAATAATACAACTCTTATAAAACTATTCTTAATTGATGTTATTTAGATGGCTCTCTTTAGCACTTTGACTTTTCACTATCTGCGTTTCCATTGTGGCACTGTAAACACTATTGAACAGCACCACCATAGCTGTATTTTAACAAGGTGGCAGAATAATGGCTTTCTCTCTGTTGAATTTTTTCAAGCATTCAGACTCTAGGAACTCTTGCAGTAAATGGTTAGCAGGTAGCTAAGAAGTTGAGATTAGTTTTTGGCTCTGGTATTATCTGACAGGCTATCATTATCAGTCACTAATGCCTTTCATGAAATGGATAAAAGGTCCAGGATATCACTCATGTGGCTCTTCTAAAATGCCCTGAGGTTTTCTGTTTCGGTTTGGTTTTGTTTTATCTCTGAGAGTGACAAAATGTGGCAGACAGGAGGGCACCACAGAATACTTCTTAATCATTTCACATATGTTGAACACAAGGTGTTTAAAAGATAAGGCTGTGGAAATCAATGCATATATAGATGCTTTTTTCTTACCCTGTGCCAGAAAGCGTAGCACACTTACTAATGCTGCAACTCTACACAGGCAGCCAAGTGCAATTTATTTGATTCTGTATTTATATTGCTATAGTTTATAAGGAAGCATACTGGGTATATTTGAAAACATGAGGTGAGAATTTTGAAATGGGCGCCAGTTTTGCTTTCTAAAGTCAAACGAGCAACAGGGAGTTCTAAGTAAGTGTGGAATGCAGCACTGTCTATATTGGTGTATGATGCTTCACAATGTACCAAACTAAAATGTACCCTCCTTGTTTATTCTCAAGCAATGAGAAGTTCATGGAGCATGAAACAACAGATAGCATTCTGTAGGCTGGATGAAATTAGATCGTATCTCATGTTCTCTCTCCATTTACTCTCTGGTACTTCTAACCTAGCAATTTTTATAAAATAAAGGTGGGATCAGGCATCTGTTGTCTCCAGGTGTAAACCATTTCTTTTGCTTACCCTATACTGCTAGGGTATCTTGATCTTTATTATAATAAAGGTATCTTGGTCTTTCATATGATCTTTAGTCATCTCCAGTCCAAGGAAAAAACACCAGTGGCCTGAGATCAGCTGAAGAAGTGAGTCCTAATTAACCACCTAATCCCTTCTCTCATCTTTCTTCACACCCACTAGAGACAAATCTAATGATGATGTAGGATACAACAGGGATCTGTTTTTAATTGCTATCTATTGTTAGTAGATTGGGCTGCCTACTATAATGTGAAGGTGCTCCTGTTGAGTAGCCCTGTAGGTAGTCAAGCACATAACTCAGCAAACCAGGAATGCAGCCAAACAAAGAAGCAACTTCCCAGAGCAGGCAAATAACCTAATAGCCAAACAACTGCAACTTGGTTAGAGCAGCAAAAGCTCCTATCTCTGAGGCTACCCAGACCTAATTGGCACTTATTTTTTTCTTAGTCTTCTACTCATCTGCCAGTTCTGCAATGTCCTAATTCTACTTGCCATGTTCACAGGTGTGCTCTTCAGCTTTATAAAGGTGGCCCACCTCAGCTTTATAAAGCTCCTTTTCCAGCTTCTTCTCCATTCTTCCTTTCCTTTCTCCTTGCCCTGCAGTGAAGCCAGAAACTCCCAGGACTGTCCCAACACCTCTTGGATCAGTGTTCATATAATTTTTGCCCTTCCTGATACTGCCAACAATGAATATGAATCTCTCTCTACCTTCTCAGTTCAAAGCATATCTGGGAGACGATAGTTAGAAAAGGCAGTTTCTTGTTTAAAAAACTTGTCACAATATTTAGGAAAGTAGGCTCCTACTGCCTTGAAACTGCAAGAGCCTAGTGTTTACCAACTATCTGTTTGCCCAAAGCACACTGGACTTATGGCTGCATTCCCTTCACCTCAGTTACATCCTCCCTTGTCCTTCTCATTGCCTTTTCCCCACCTGGTGTCATCTCTTGTCCTCAGTGTCTTCAGGAGTTCCTTCCCACTAGTTTATCAACCTTCCTAACCACACCTCAACCTCTCTGATACAGATGAAACCAAACCTGAAAAGTCTGTCCAAGCCCATTGCAGCACAAAGATTTTCCTTTTGTGGTCATTGTGGTGTAATGCCCCTTTCTTGCTCCACCTGCCAGCTCTGCCCACACAAGGGGCATGGCTGCAGAGGAACACTCCTCGAGGCACGACAGCCATGCACCCAGCTAAGCCACAGCAGCACCACCAACCTATTGCAGATGTGCTGGGAGTTTCACCAGCTCCAACAAACCCTTATCTGCTAAAGGCATGGACTTCAGGGCATGGACTGTCTACTCCATTTATCCTCTGGACAGAGGAGGCCTCAAGCCTTGGCATCAAAAGAAATTCCTTTAGATATATCAGTACAGGGCAGGAAAAACACCTTCCTAGGTCTCTGAAAGTCTAAAGGGAAACAATTATTTAACAAAAGCCCTTCCCCTCTGGCTCAGCCTGTAAACACAGTAACTTCCATATTATTTTGTTTAAAAAAAACTTCTACTCTTACATTTGTGAGTAGTTTTCTGCCTTCTGTGGGACTAGTCACATTCAAAAATCTAAAATAAGTCTCCAAAATCTCTTCAGAATCAGTATCCATGAGTTCTGATACATTAACATTTAAAGATTATATTAATATTCTCAGCACGGCAGGAAAATGCCGGGTCCTTCATGTTTACATTAAATATTTGTTTTTATTGGCTGAGTTTTAATGAATCAGTTAAAATACTAGGAGATAAATGGATAAATAATTTTTTTTTCTTTAAATCTGGAGACGTATTTTAGAAACATTCTCACACCATATGTTAGTCCCAAAATGTATCTAGCAGGATGTCAAAGGTTAACAATATTACTAAATATAGAGAAATCATGAAGAACATTAGGTGTACATATACAGCTGAGAATAGTTTTGGAAGGAAAACTAACTTTCCAAGTTTGCATTCTGTCAGAAATAATTTTTTTTTCAAAAGAAATTGTGCTTCTCACTGCCAAGAGACCAACGTTATGCGTAAAGAGGAATCCATCAAGTACAGTGCTTGCAGCTGTGAATACTAATGCTGGATGAATGACCGTACACATAGCTGTAGGTCTCACTGGACTCATCACGTTGTTCCCTATTTGTAACAGTAAATCAAATTCTTTGTCCAAAAAGAGTCACCACTTACTGCTAAATGGAGTCATATGATTGTTTCTTAGCCACATGGTATTGACTTCAGTTCACTAAATGCCTGACCTACATTCAGGAGACACGCCTGAGAAAATCACTGCACTTCAAATTCCATAATGAAAATCAACAAGAAAGCTTTTTAAGAACAGAATGTGAGAGAGCAAGCTTATTCATGAAAGAAATGCAAGACACTTGAGATATTTTTGTCCAAGTTCTACATCAACACCGCCATATATTTCATTAAATTGTTGTAGACGTCAATTTTTTAAACTGTTTCCGTCTTCTCCCCATCTACAGAAATAGAGGCAGGGAATTCAGTACAGTTCTTCAATATTTTGCATTCAGTTTTCTTTTATTATGCAAGCAACTCACCAGCCTTCCTTCTCTGAGACTTCATGGCTTTCTTTTCTCCCCTTTCTAATAAGTGGGATAAATACTTCTCTTTCCTAGGCATTGCTCCATGACATCATATTTACATACCTCAAGAATATCTTCACGTCACCAGCTCTGAATATATTAATTACAAGAGTGTGGTGGTTTTGGACTTGAAATGTTTTTAAAACAATTCCAGATAAAAAGCAATTTTTTATCTGAGACATGCTTTCCTTTGTGCAATATGGGTTGCACAACCTCTATAGGGTTGACCACAAGCAGACCAAAATACTATTCAGCAATACATTATTGCAAGCATACTTCACCTGACACAGATTTTCAGCTTTAATTCTCTCCAGGATCTACAAATAAATATTTTCATACTCCTTTTTTAGTTCCCTGAATCCGTCAGCTTGCCAGAAACACAGGTCTTCCAAGCACCTATTCAGCCTCCCTTTTCAGCTATGGCTTTAGTGGCTCAGTCAGAATCTCTTCCTGCTAACTTTGCAGGTAATCTTTTCTGAGGTCTTACTCTATCATACCAAGAATAGAAAAATTCTAATTAGGATGCACAGCTTCAAAACAGACCAAAAATAATTTATTTTTTTTTTGCAAGATTTAAGAGGAAAAATTATCTATAACCTCTCACTTCTTGAGACCTCCCAGCTGTAACAAATCTGATGAACTCATAGGGTTAATATCAGAAATATTATTTTACTTTAAAATATTTGTGAACGTATGAGGACGATAGAAGTGGTCATTTAAGGTTTTCCAATCAAAGAGGGTTTAAGAAGTTGCAATATCAATGTAAAACTGAAGTCTGTACCCTGGAATACCAGTTACAATGAAATTCAAAGCAGGTATTTTTTCTACAGAGAAAACCAGGAGCCAGGAAATCTCAGGATGGAAGCTTGTCAAACACACACAACTAGGTAAATATGCTTTTGGATAGTGTAATAAACTGAAAGTGGAATATATTTTTTCAGTAAACATAGCATTCATCTAGAATTTGAAATTGTCATTCTCAAAATGTTTGTTTAAAACGCACCAAAAAATAAAATTCAGAGTGTTAATCCATGCATGGGAAACAATTTGTCTACTCTGACACCAATGCTTTTCTCTGTAACTATGAAAGACCTTTGAAACTGGGGAAAAAAAAACCACAATCCAAACCACAGGAAGCAAATGAAAACATGCTTGTAGGGTAGCCTACAGGAGGAGGAAAACAGGAACTCTTGGAGAGCACTCAAATAATGGTGCTAAATCTGGAAATCCTTTAGGTGTTTGCCAATGGCTGATGGACAGAGAGATGGATGGAAAAGACCTGACTGAGGCACCAGACCCATTTTGTTACCCTTCCACAGAATACTGTAAACCAGAAGTTTTTCTGGTGCTCCCAGATTTAAATCTCAGACTGCCACAAAATACATTTACTGAAATAACTAAAATAATTACTAAACAAATACAAACCAGAGCAGCTTAGAAATTCAGGAGAGCTATAGCAGCTGTGAACATGCAACACTCTTTTGTAAATCCATCATTTGATATTTGCCATTGAATGCAATGGCTTCCCTCTGCCTTCTATTATTGTATTGCTCCCTGTATTATTAACTCCCACTTTTTCTGATTCATACTTTATTTCCTGAAAAAAGATTTTTTTTTTATTTTATTTTTTATTTTTTTCTTCATAAGCATCTTTTTCAGTTGAATTACATTCTGCATCTCCTCCCCATCTCTGGCATTATAAAGGTGTCCCCTTGAAAGGCTCCATTTACTTCAATAATCCACTCCTTCCTCCCCTGAGGTGCTTTTACCCTTCTTGAAATATTCTCCAAAGTGATGTGCTGTGTAATGAAACATTCCCAATGAGATTCAAAGCCATTGTAAATCTATCCAAATATAATGCCTTTTTCCGGTGTTTTGAGTTTGGGGTTCTTTTAGCATTGAGGTCTGCACTCAAACTTGGAAATGTAAACAGAAAAAAAAAAAAAAAAAAAGGCTTAAAAAACACCTCCACCTCTTAGTTTTTTGTAAGAATAGTTTGTTTCCAAGAAGCAGATAAATGTGAATCTGCTCACAGTTCTACCTCTTTCACAAATCCAAGGCTCTGTTCCAGCTGTGTCAATTTAATATAGGCAGACTATATTGAACTGAAATTTAAATTCTCTTTCATATATACTTGTGTATTTATTTATATGTATTTCAGGTAAAATGAGAAGCTAATTTAACATGAGTAGTAAATTAATCTGTGTGTTGTTTCTGATAGTCTTAGAGAGTACTATGGGTGGGGTGCGATTTTAAATGACTTGTATACTGAACTTTCAAGTCTGTCTCCTAAATTTCCATTCACTGTTCCACATTTTGAAGGACTCTCTCCCTTTCAAAAGCTTTCTTCTCCTAGGGTATTTCCTAGTTTGCATGATAGATTTCACAGAAGTCCTGCAAAAAATAAAAAATATCTGAGCATTTCAGAATGGTAAAATAATTTCAGAGAACTAAGAGGAGGGTGTTTCAACTTGACATCTTGGGGATCACTTATACTGAAAGGTGTAAATTTATAAGAAATTAAAAGTGATTCATCTTCTTGTGTATGCTAATTTGCGTTAACTTTAGGAGAAATATTAGCATCACTCTTTTATACATACACAATAGGTACCTGCTGTATATTTTACATTTGGATATAGTAGCAAGGGAAGCTGTAGTAGTATGTGTCAGGTTGGATGGGGATTTTGGCAACATGGTCTAGTGGAAGGTGTCCCTGCCCATGTCAGGAGGTTAGAACTAGATGATTTTTTAGGTTCCTTCCAACCCAAACCATTCTGTGATTCTATGCTTCTGTGATATGTATTATATGTATACATAGAAACTCTGCAAAATGTATAGTGCACTTTACCCAAAACAGCTTCATACAGATTAGAGAACATGCTGCTCTTGCCATAATCTCAAAATCAAAATTTTTCTTGATGTTTCATTTTCTTGAAATTTTATAAGCAGAAAACCCAGCAAAGAATGTGATAATGGAAAATGCAGTTTAGTTTGGTTTTCACTGTAAGATAGTTCCTGTCATAAAAAACTGTGTTAACCACCTAAAGCACTACTAAAAATTTTAAATAGTCTTTAATATAGACCACATGCTGGAAAAAAAACAACCTATAGAGACATAAGAAATTGACTTCTTAATTGTATATCATCCTAATTCACCCATTTTCTGATAATTAGCAGCTGTTATCTGACAGACACCATTTCCTACACATGCTTTTGCTCAGTATTAGTATGAGAAAAGCTTGCTGAAGGCAGGACTATTTTTGGCCCAGCAACACTTATGTTGCTATGTGCTCTCAGATTACTGGGCAGATAGGCACACAATGAAGTCAAACAGCTGATCTGTAAAACTGAGAACATTGTGTGGTTTCCTCCGCTGGTGCTTGTTTGTGTATAAATATGCACAAACCATGGGTAAGGAAAGGTTATTTTTCTCTAGATAGGCTTGTCAGAGAAAAGACCCACATCCTGCATCCTGTTAAAACCCTCTGTTAAAATGCAGCCAGAATCCCTTTGCAAGTTCTGTGAACTCACTCCATAAAGTTGTGCCTGTAACAGTTTGTACCTTCCGTCACACTGAGTAATTTAAAGTTGATCTTAATTAAGATAGAAGGAACATGTGTCAGTGCTTTGATCGTTGTGGTCACAGCAAAGCTGGTGGCTGCAAATACAGTATCACTTTCATTTCAGGTCAGATGGGGGATTCTTCCAAGGTCTTTGCTAAAAACTAGACACTACCTTCTGTGTAAGACTGGACTCAGTACTTTTCACCTGCCCTTTCCTTCCCTTGACACATTGGACTGGTCACCTGCTGGAATACAGGCCAAGCTGTCTCTGCAGGTTAGTAAGAAGAAGCTTGAGCCCTCGTATTTTATTAACTGATGTAGCACCCCCTAAGGCAGTGAAACACACCAGTGAGTCTGATGGGCTCTTGCAAGGAAGCTGTGACACCTGGGTGAGTTGACCTATACCATGAGTACAGAGAACAGCAGCTTTTACCACAGTTGGCAGTATAAGAACCTTGATAAACAGCACACACAGAAAAGACAAAAAGCCCTGTACTAGATATTGAGATAGGTTAGTTTTCTCAGCCATATCCTTGCCTTATGATGCACTTGCTGGCTTAGTTATGCACCACTAATGCAGATAAAAGTTCCATATCCTGTCTCAGTTACAGCTACACTTACTGAAATAAATATTTGTGTCATTACCTAAGGCGTGGAAGCAGGTGCCTCCATGCTGCACTCCCCAAAGACACTTCTGCAGAGAAGGCAGGAAAAGCAGGCATGTTGGGAACACAGCCCACAGTGCTCTTGCACAGGAAGCAGGGCTGGAGGAGGCAGCAGCTCTGGCTTTCCCTGTTTGCCTTTTCCTGTTCTGCTGGGATTTTTGGGACCACTTAGGGCACCAATAAGATGGTTTTGCACTCCATGAGAGTCAAGGTAGGTTTTTATAGTATGCAAGGGAAGTTATTTGAAGACATGTCAGAAGGGCATCTGAGGTACACCAGATTCAAAGCCCAGCAAGGCCTGTCCTACTGTCCCTTGCATGTGAGGGGATGACCCATTAGTGTCCAGCTTTCTCCCACAGAAACCCTCCCAGTAGGAGCCTGCTGGGCACTAACAAACATTGTCATTGACCAGTGTTTGGCTCCCCATCCACCATGCCATAGCCTCATGTGACAATAAGGATGTCCTCTTCTGTCACAAGGATGGGGAAGCATGGAAATCCGCTCCACTCCTCTATTAACAGCAAATTCTTCAGTCTGTGACACATACTGTGTCATTTATAAAACTCCATTAGAGGAATGAAAAGAGCTGTGACCCCACTTTCTCCATAACTCCTTTAGGATATGTAGTTTGACCATGTCTGCATTCCCCCTCTCAATTAGACCACCCTATTTTGTAACTGCTGCATTTTGTTTTGAGCTTTGTGAAGGAATTCAAGACCTGTCTGTCAAAAAACTGACTACAAAACGGATATGTGATGATAAACTTTGGTCCTGTTGCAATACAGTGTTTCACTTTTTCTTCCTGCAGATTAATGAGGTCAAATAAAATCAGGGAAAGACCACAAGTTTCAGATTCTTTCTTCCAATGAATCTAATCCAAGCCATGACATATGACTTAATTCAGTAAAGCCCTTCATGTTATAACTGGATTCACCCTAGCAGGAGAGTCCCCTAAAGATATCTTTTGCTGAAGATGAATGGGTGATCCTGAGAGAAGAAGGTGCTAGTCTTCATTTCAGATGCACTTTCTTTGGGTTTTGGCAGCATGGAGATGTCTTGGTTCTCTGAATGGGACATATCATGTATACCAGCTAAGATAAGATTGGAAATGCTATAATTTTATTGAGGGTGTGAAAGGGAAAATCCCAGCTTTGAAATTCTTCATTATTCAAACATATCTCTTGGGCATATTAAAAAAAAAAAAAATCTTAGTTCAGACTTGAAACAGGAGGGGAAACCCCTGAGAAGACAGAAAAGGGGAACCTGACATTTACTTAGGATTCTGCAGCTGGGTTATTTCTCAGGAAAATGCTGTTCAAGACAGAGAACCATAGGGCTCAGCACCAGCTGCAGAAGACTACCATGGGCAGTGGTGTGCTCTATACCTCTCTGCAACTTCAGGCATCTTTTGGAAATTTGCTGATTAACCCTTTTTTCTTTTCCTCTTTTCTTTTCCTCTTCCCATCATCCTTTCTAGACTTTTAAATCCTTTCTAGTGTTGTTTGTAGAAGCCAACAACTGAAGGCAGCAAATCCACTCTGTGAAAGCCACCCTCCATTTCTGCAGTGTTAAATAACCAGTGGGAGAAAGCAATTATCAGGGATCTGCTTCTGCAGTACAAAAATATCAGTCAGGAGAGACAATGAAAATATTATATAGTGAAAAGCAGATCACCAAAAGCAGATAGGCCTAAGGGAGAAAAATACCACTTTGATCTAAAATACTTTTTAATGTCAGTCATACCCAATGTGATGGAAGAGTTTAGTTTCTCACCATCATTTTATTATGTTTCAGTAAAAAGTATGCAAATACAAGTCTATTCAAGCGCATGCAAAACAAAGATCACACCTACATAAAAAAAAAAAAAAAAGAAAAAAAGAAAAATCCTAAAGAAAAAGAGAGCTGTATATTTCATTTTAATGATTACACTTGGTATAAACCTACTGTATTGGTTTGTGTCAGGGAAATTAGTGTTGGGCTAGAAAAATTCCCAGATAATATGAACCTCAGAAGTGTTGGAAATGTAGAAAGAATTCTGATATTATGTATGAAATTCTGAATGACTTTGGGGACTTACATAGTAAAAAAGGAGAGTTACTTAGGAGTAGAATCTGTGGTTTTGGTGTACAGTACAGTCACCAGCTACCCATAAACCAGCTGTCTCTTTTGACCATAATAAGGCAAATGAAACTGCAAAGAGCATTAGGCAAAATGATGTTAGTTAGAACAGCATGGGGGAAATCGACCCACCTGGCTTTGAGAATAGTTAAGATTGTATGAAATGGATTACATGACGTGATTGCCTGGAATAGCGGGGGATTGTGTTCCAAGAAACCTGGATCTGCTGGTGGAAATCAAAGTAAAAACAAGACTGAGAAGACAAGGGCTACTTAACTTATTGAAAATATACCTTGGAGCAAGATGTGAATTATTATGTTTGCAGTAGCCTGAAAGCTATTATTTATTCAGCTTTTTTGTGAAATCAAGAAGCAAGGACTCAGGCAGTCCTTTGTACACAGCAGCTTTGCTTCATTTTCTGTAATCACTGATAATCTTTACTGACACTGAATTAGAAAATTCAGGAACAGGGAGAAAAACAAAAATGCTTGTTTGCTTTGTTGATAACCGAATAAAGCAAAAAAAGGATATTTGTAAGACAGGGTGGTAAAAGGATGATGGCCAGACCTGAAATTATTCAGAAGCAGTGGGCATTGGCAAGGAAAAATCCCGCTCATTTATCACAAAGCTGTGCACTTGCAAGCAGGATCTGGTGATAAGTCCGTGCTGTCACAGCAGGTCTGTGTGTTATCTGCTGCAGAAAAAGGCTGGTGCACCACCCTCCAGCCTAAGTGCTGCCTGGCAAAACACAATCAAGTCTTGTGACAAATACTCGAAAAGAATACACCAATTACCTTAATGGAAAGAAAACTGTTTCCATACATGATGGAGCTTTCATGCTATTTGTATACAGGGCCTGGGAAGTGTGAAATGAGTCATGGGTAGCTTCTTTTTTAAAAGACTGTTGCATAAGTTATTAGACAGGCAGCTACTATCAGGCCAGTGTACTGGCCTGAAGGAATAGGTAAACACAAAAGTAAAGAATGAAGGGATGAAGAGAGAGAGAGAGAGAGCAGTTGCTCACACAATACTATTCTGCATGCAGGCAAATAGACTTTCTAGTGTCTCAAATTTCTTCCTCTAGTAACAGACTGAGGGCTGTACTGAACTTTAAAGGCCTTCATTAGTTGCTAAGTTATGCTGAGACCAACCACAGTGCAGCTATTCAATAGAGATATTTCATTATTTTGTTGCTAGACTGCTTAACATCTCAGTACCAGAAACAAAAAGCCCCAAAGACCAAGCACAAATTAGAGCTGTTAATCTTTAGGACAGCTGATCTTTCTAAATATTCTGGGACAGACATCTTTCTTCCTGCTGCTATTAGAGATTGGTTCTTAAAGAGTCCCTCTTGTATCAATGAGAACTATTTAATTGTTTCCTTTAAATAAGCATTTTTTTTTCATAACTGTATCAAGCTCAGCCACATGGAAATATCTGGCATTTGCTCATTCTTGAGGATTTACCTCTCCCAGCAAAGATATTCTTGCCCGAGATTACTGACTAGCCAGCTATGCAGCCATTCAGAAGCAAGAGTTTGTCCAGGGAAATTCTGGTGTGTTGAAGTGCCTGTGGGCAGTTGGGAGGTTACATCCACTTAAAAGGACGATGCCTGCAGCAAGAGCAGATCTTTTCTTCCGTAGTTTTGTTCAAGCTACCAAACAAAATTATTTATTTAAAATTAAATAGTATGACTCATGCTTGCACTATATCAAATCTGGTTTGACTTTAATGCAGTCTGTCTCCCAATCCATGTATGCCTACTCCAGGAAAAGCAGCAGCAAACATAACAGAGATGATTATTGCTCTGCTGCACCATTTCCTGTCAGTCTTCATCAACATGAAAATTAAATTGTAACACAGCAAAAATGAGGGAACACCAAAATATGGTCACTGAAAGTGGACTAAGTGGTGCTTTCAATATGGAGGTAGATTCTGCTTCAATAATATTTGTCTGTTAATAGCTACCTGACAGAGAAAACACAGATTTCTCTGGCCTTTCCTCCCTCTAAAGCTCTTCCCTTCAGTATCTGTTTTACTGAAGTCTTGTCACATTATAAATGCCACCTCAGAGCTCCTTTTAATTACTGCAGTGGATCATCAAAAGTTAGACTTTTTTTTAATTTCTGTTTTCAAGCTTATTTGTGGCAAGAGAGGGGACTGAGTATGAAATTAACTTCTGATTGCATTTCACCATGAGGAAGTATGCAAGGCTATTAAAATAATAAAAAATGCCACATTCAATTCCCTCTGCACAGTGAGTATCAGCACTCCAACACGGAATATGGCCATGTAACTATTTCCCTGGGTGGATACTAGCTAAATGCATCTACCAATCTCACAGAGTTTTCCACTCCACAGCTGAGTGATCTGTCTTCATCTCACTTTTTGGCAAAAAACAAGAATCAGGGAAGTAAGAGAGACTGGGAAGCAATATGAAGTGATGAAATAGAGTGTGTCTCATTGACAAAAATCAATTTGTGATAATTATATGCAGTAGTAACTTCTATTTTCCCTCCAGGGTCTGTATGAGGGACCAACCCTATTTAATATCAACAGCATAGACAGTGGGATTGAATGCACCTTCAAGCAAGTTTGAAGATGACACCAAAGCTGAGTGGTGCGGTTGATTCACTGGAGGAAAAGTATGCCATCCAGAAGGACCTTGGCAGACTTGGGAAAAGGACCCTTGCAAACCTCTTGAACATCAACAAGGCCAAGTACAAGGTCCTGCATGTGGGTTGAGGCAATCCCCAGTATCAGTCCAGACCAGGAGATGAATGGACTGAGAGCATCCCTGTTGAGAAGGACTTGGGGTACTGGCAGGTGACCTACTCAACATGAGATGCCAATGTGCTGTTGCAGCCTGGAAAGCCAAGCATGTCCTGGGCTACATCAAAAGTAATGTGGCTACCAGGCTGAGAGAAGGGATTCTACCCCTCTGCTCTGGTCCTATCAAATGCTATCTGTAGTACTGTATCCAGCTCTGGGGTCCCCAGGAGTAGAAAGATGTAGATCTGTTAGAAAGGGTCCAGAGAAGGGTCATGAAAGTTTTCAGAGGGGTGGAACACCTCTCCTATAAAGTAAAGCTGAGAGAGTTGGAGTTGTTGATCCTAGAAAAGAGAAGGCTCTGAGGAGACTTTATAGCAGCCTTTCAACACATAAAGCCATATAAGAAAGATGAAGATGTTTTACCAAGGCCTGTAATGATAGTAAAAGGGGAAAAAGTTTTAAACAAAAAGAGAGTAGATTTGGTTTGGACATAAGAAAGAAATTATTTTATGGTAGCAGTGGTGAAGCATTGGAAAAGGTTGCTCACAGAAGCTGTAGATGCCTCATCCCTTGCATTGTTCAAGGTTTGTTTGGATGAGGCTTTGAGCAACCTGCCCTGGTGAAGGATAACCCTGCCTATGGGGTTAGACTAGATGAATTTTAAAGATCACTTCCAATCCAAACCATTCTCTGATTCTACAATTCCGTGATTCTATGATTCTGGGATTCAATTATTACAAATTGTTCCAGGATGTCAATCCTGGATGTCAATCCTAGATGTCAATCTAGGATGTCAGGTGTGATACCTGACAGGCTGCTTTATCTGATCAAGTGTTCCACAAGAAGGAATTCTTTACCAAATAACATACTAGAAATTTGTCAAATATTACAAGTAAAATTCAGTTCATTTCTGCATCCAGCCATGCCTGACGAGACTTCTAGGGATTTGATTGCATTTATTATATTTATTCATTTTCCTATATTTATGTTAGAAATTCAAATAACGTCAGCCTGAGATGAAGAGTTTTGATTTGAAAAAGGAACTGCTAGAACAGCTTTATTCAGTATCTTACTCTACTCCACATTTATACTGAAATTTCTTTCTTCAAACAACATAATTTATTTCATTCTTATTATTTCAGCACCTCCAATTTTTATCAATAATCTCACTGGAAATGTTATTGCTGCAGAACTTCCTGTTGAGATAATATTAGGAAGCAAAGGGAGTGTCACAGAGGAATATGCTCTCATATTTTTGGTATCACCTTTCTCCTTTTAATTTCCTCTCTATTTGTATGGGAGGAAGGGGAGAGTCCAGAATCCAGTGTCTGAAACACTTACTAGATTATCTTCCTGTCATTCTCTGCTAATACAACATTCTTCCCTCCATGCCATCAGCTAGTGTTTTGACAAGTCATCAAAGACCCAAACAAACATTCTTCTCAGGAAGACACATATCTCACTGTTGCAAAGGTTTGTTTCATGCTTAGCCAAAACAGTCCTTTTCAAGGCCTTCCATGTAGTTCTGACAAATAGTAACACCCAAACTACTTTCCTTCCTTGGAATTTAGCAGCCTTCAGTCATACACAGGTTTTTGTGAGAAAGCAGTTTGTTCTGTGAGTATCATGTGCAATTGTTGCACCATGTAGTTTGTCCAGAAACAGAGAAAAGTTTTAGCCCCAAAATGTCACAATCTTTGTAGCCAGCTAAAAAAGCCTTTAAGAGCAAAAATGTCCAGGTAACCTTAGCTACTGGCTCTGTTATAAACTTCAGCTCCACAGAAGTAAAGGGTTGTGAGAGCTTGTATTTGTGCAGACCTCTGAAGATAAAAGTGTTGAAAGTTATTTTCTACAAACATATGTGATGGCTAGGTCGATGAACACTGGACAGGAGCCTCTAGAGCTGAGAAGCCACTGTCTGAACTTACAGTGCAATATCTGTTTGTTACAGGAGACAGGAATTCAGCAATATCCACTGGACATTCTTCTCTTGTTTGTGTTCCAGTTCAAGTCTGTATATGACATGTTTAAAAGCACACAAACAAATATGTATATGCATGTATGGGCATTTCCTACTGTTATTTTCCAAATCTATCTTTCCAAACAAAAGCAATACTAAAATGGGCATAATATTGGGAGTCTGTGGAATTTAGCAACTTAGACTGAACAATATTCCAACAATGTTTTAATTACTTTCAAACATTTATTTTGAAAGTAATAAATTCAAACTCAAATTCAGCTCAGAACATGGCAAGTTATGGAAATACACAATTACAATATAAACAGTGCATATTTCTAACCCTTTCTCATATAACTAGAGGGAAGGTGAAAGTATTTCAAAATCAATATAGTTACATTTACTGTTACTAATTCAATAATCCTTCATCATTGCAGTAATAATAATAATAAAAATAATCATCATCATCATCATCATCATCTAGTCCTTGAAGTGTAGCTTTCCAGCTTGTTTTCTAGCAACTTTCTAGTAACTGTACTAAATATTTCTTGCAAAAACAACATGTAGTAGTCTTTCTTTCAGAGTTACACTATTTTAATTCCTGTAAATATCATCTTTAGAAGATAAGAGCCAGTTCCTCATTGGAAGGGCTGGTGTTTCAGAAGTTAACTTCTAGAAAGGCTTCTTCACTTCTTCTCAGCTACTTCATGGCCAAAAAAATTTCTTAATACATTTCTCATTTTATTTTCAGTTCAAAAAGTAGGTTTAATGTGGTTATTCCCGTGAAACAAATGTTTTTCTAATATTGTGAAATTTAATGTATGAAAGAAGAGTAAAAGCTCCTGCTTTGCATCACTCCTACACATCTGATAGAAAATTCCCATCTATGAGTCACATGTGGTACAACACAAGCAATCAGCCCACATGATTACTGTGAATCTTAGCTTGTAGCACCAAAGGAAGTATGGGGCTTTCCAGATCACTACTGCAATGCAAGCAACATTTTAGAGTGATGAACTATTATTTCTGTCAATTCAGACAGCACAGATATCACAAACAGAAACTTCCTAAGGAACAAAAGCTTCTCATGACTTACACAAAGCAATGCAATGTGCAGACAAGGTGAGCAAACAGAAAAGGTGTAAATAGATTAGGAAAATAATAGGATAGAAGAGAGAGTGAGTTTACAACTTCTTCAGTTCCCTGTCCACAAATCATTGATGTATTAGAAACCATCACAGCTAAGTTTGTGTCCTCCTATAAATTCCCTGTTGCAACGTTCTTCCCCTTAGAGATGTCCTCATCACTGTTAGGGTGTATTTTTACCCACATTTACTTGTGCAAGTTAGAACAGACATTCAGTGAAATACCATTAGAGGTATCATAAAGCTGGCTGAATTTTATGATGAGTTAATTTTATGAGAAAATGCCAATCCCCCAAAACCAGAAGGTGTTACGCAAGGCTGTTAGCCTCACAGCCTCCTGGCAATCATCATGTCATTGTAACACCAGACAGGACTTCGAGCATCTGTGAGCCTCATGTTAGAACTGCCTCAGGGACCTGAGGACTTTCAGAGGTTGTCATGTGCAGCCTTCCAGACTTCTGTACCCTTTCCAATGGCAACAAATCCCTGGATCTCAAACCCTCCCAAACCTTTTGCTTCTCCTGCTTGTGCCGGGAGGCTGGCAGTCTTGGAAAACCCTGACTAATGCCAAAGCTCAAAGGTCTGTCTCTCATGCTCATTGATAACATGATGTGAGGACTCATAATCTCCTAATTGTCTTATTGATTTTCTTTTTATAGCCAAGCCAAGAGATGCAGTGCTTGGCTTTCCACTCTCACTTTCACTACAGACTTGCTAAGCCAGATTTTAGTTTTCCACATGTAGGCATCTTCATTTTTTGTTTCAAAATGGATCACTCTTGGTCAGCAGGTCTGCACTTTTGGGGTGAAGATAGTTTAGCTTTATCTTCAGATGTAAAGATCCAAGCTTCTAAGGGCAAAATCAGCTGCTCAGCTCACCTAATGAAACCATCTCCTTCTGTGTTAGAGGATCTGCTAGGAAAATATGCTTCTGGCAGAAAATATTACATCTATACTTTTTTTGCCAAGAAAAGTTACACCAATTTATCCTTGATGTCTCTGTCAACCTTGCATTCTGTGACTCAATATGGTTTTCTCTTTGTACTTATATTTTAGGGTTGAAGAGCTTTTAGGTCATAATGATGCTATGCCAGCTCATTTTGGTATGTCAGCTAATCTCAGCAGACACATGCTTTCTACAAAGTGGTAAGACTTGAGTTACCACTATCTTCTATTTCAGTTTTTTGGGAAGAAAACCTCAATATATGATGATTAACCAACCAAATAAAATGTCAGCTTTAGGATTCACCACCAAGAAGTTCATATGACATTGCTGAATGATCCCTCATTCTCCCTGGCCCAGAGTTAACTTACATCTGCAGTGAAGACTGGATCAAGACAGCAAAGGAAAAGCTGTTTCTGGGAGCACATGCTGCAGCAGGGAATCATAACAGCAATGTTGTATTTCCTAATTCCAGTAAATTCACCTGTGAATAGAGTACTACAGGTATATTCCACTATCCCTGCTGGAACAAAGACTCTGAGAGAAACATATAGCTATTAATTCCTTAAGATTAAACCAGAAACAAACGTTGCTGTTTCTCAATTGAAACTCAAACCAGAAAAACCTCTCAAAACTCCAGAAATCTGCACATCCCCAGTAGTCTCATCTAGAACGAGTCTCACAGCTGTGCTGCAAGGCAGTTGGGAGAACTTACCATTACCACCATATTGCAGATCACTAAACAAAACCAGTTAGCTCCAAATTTTCCCCTTTTTTCTTGAGTGATTCTCTTTCAATGATTAAAATGGCCTGGTCAGACACCAAAAGAGTAGTAACAGAATCCAAAATAACTCTAAGAGAAGTAAAACTGATTATTGCTAAGGTTGGTTGCAGGTGCTAGTTCTGCACCAGCTCCTCTAGTTATTATGTTTATTAATGTTAAAATCATATTTTCTATTTTTTCTATTTTGTGTCTTCCCTTTGACTTAAGTGAAGATCAAAGCAAAGAAAGGAAAAAGTGTATAAACTCTTGGCATGCAAATCACACTACTTTAAAACAGTCACAAAATTTCTTGCCAAGAGAGATAAGACTTGATGCAAATTATACCTTACACTAAACTGATTGTATCTGCATGCAGATGATAAGCTGAAACACACCATTGAAATCTGTGCCTGCTTGCACGCTCACAGCAAGGTCATTTTGATAGCTGAGTACCTGCTGTATCTTATGTGACACAGTGCATTTATTTGAATGAGCACAACATTTTCCCCTGACAGAAGAACTTTGTCAAGGTAGCATTCCCTGACTTCTGATAGTTTCCTTCTTACACTTACTTGGTGTTATCATTGCAGAGAAAGCTCATGTACACTCTAATACTATCTCCAACACAAGTTCAGTTCTTTCTAGAATTGCAGCTTGCCTGGTCAGGACTGGACACTTGTCCAAATTGAAGTTAATTACAGCTTTTCCCAGACCTTGACTGGAACAGTAACATCAGGGAAAGGACCCCCCACAGGCTGTAATACACATTAAATGATATTATAAGAATAATTGCAGATGACGAAGAAGGTCCATACACCCCACTGTGAACTGCACTGTTAGCATCAGTAGTGTCAAGCAGCAGACAGGAGAGAACCAGGTCAGCACAGAAGTGCACACCCCAAATATCACCCTCATCTCCAGCAGTCAGAGGCTGACTAGCTCTTACAGCACGAGATGTATTACTCACTTTTTTCTTTAATAATTCTGAAAATTCTTGCTGTTATTTTTTTTTCCTTAGTTAGCACTAAACAGCTCTGTGACATCCACTGTCAGCCTATATTTACTTACATTTCTGGGGAAAGCATATCCTTTTGATTTACTGTCTTTTAATCTCACTTATGGTCTCTTCCTTTCTGTGGTGCTGGGCTGGCAGACAAAAGGCTTCAACCTTGCCTTCTTACATGCCAGTCTGGAAGGTTGTGTGGTCCAGCTTGCCACTAAGAGCTTGGGCTGTAGTCCCTAGGGCGCTCCCATTGAACCTGCTTCTTCATCCCAGGGAGCAAGGGACAACTTGCTCATGCAGCAGACTTGTCTCCTGCTGTGCCAGTGACATCCCAGCACAGATCACCAAATTCTTCCTCCTACCAGCCTGTTGGAAAAGGTGAAGGGTTGTGGCTCCTGCTGACTGGGAAAGGAGCAGAAAAGATGAAGGAAACACTGACCTGACCTACAGGGAGGATTTAATCCATACTAGGAAGTGTGAAGTATGGAAGATACGTGTCAACACATAACCAAGACAGAGCACACAGTAATTAGTTCATCCAAACTAAAGCAAAATTCCCCATCTTCTCAGAGGGATTTTGCTTAAGACAGCCCTGACCTAACAAAAAGTCACACTGCTTATGCAGTAAAAATTTCAAGGCTCATCACAGTGTCCAAGTATGATCAAAATAGATCAATATTGCAAATGTTGTCTCCCAAATTGCCATCATTGCTTACTTATAGTTCTGATATACCCTTGGGTATATAACAAGTTGTAAGAAGCATCTTTTTGATGCTAATGATTTCCCATTTTGATATGAGATGTTATGCTGACACAGTATCTGTCTTCCTGTTATGTACTAGTCAGAGTGTCTTGGAAGAAAAGACACTGCAGGAGTGAGAGTAGTCAGTAATTCTTTTGGTTTATCAGAATCTATTAATTTCAAATTTCCAATAGCCAATACTTGACCCTTATGTTAGCTTTCAATTAGTCATTTCAACTGACAGGGAGAATCCTTTAGATTTTAAATATGCTATGAAACTCCTGCTGAATACACACATGCATTTTATAACTATCAAGCAAAATTGTTATAGATGGTTAACCACAAAATACTATGGCTCTTTTGAAAACAATAATTTAACAACTGTTCTGCTACTAAATTCCTCGACTTCTCCCAGTAGAATAGCTCAAATTGCTGTTTGTTTTGACAGGTTTAACATTACTTTGGCACTATTTTTCCTCATTTCCTATTTGTGGAAAAATAAATATAATATCTTCAATTTTCTTACATGTGAAGAATCTGTTCTAATGAAATGCTCTTGCATAGAACCCAATATAAGAAAAAAAAATTGTTATCAAAAAAACATTGGGGTCTGCCTTGAGTATTAACTATAGTACTACTACTAGATTATGCTTCCTACTGAGACACGCATCAGCCTTGTTGCCTCATACTATTTCATTTGTACTCACTGGAACTGCTATTATTCTTAAGTACCTAGCTACACACTTGATAGAGTGAGGATTTTGTTGCTAGTATGTTTTACCATTAAGACAGGAAAAGAATGGCTGATGCTCTCTGCTAAGCCCAAGAGCCTAAGGGAGGATGTGGCTGAAGGAGTTACAAGATTACCTACATGATGACCACCCATATTCAGAGATATTGACTGGATCCTGGCAGCAGAGGACAGAGTGTTTCTGCAGCAACTTTGCAAGACAAAGATAATCTATCTGTAGCAAGAGATCTAAAACTATTTTATTGTGAAGTAGCTCTGTGCACACTGAAGAATAATAAAAAGGCAAAAATGCTGTTAAGTGGTACTAGTCAAAAGCAAAGTGTTTCCACAGCAAAAGGGCAGATGTAGAAAACACTGCTTGGCATTTTC
This sequence comes from Cyanistes caeruleus, assembly GCF_971803275.1. NCBI lineage: Eukaryota > Metazoa > Chordata > Aves > Passeriformes > Paridae > Cyanistes > Cyanistes caeruleus. The sequence goes on along the minus strand of NC_141704.1, from coordinate 38,787,881 downwards.
CAGCTCCATTACTCCTGCACCATGAGCCTTAAACGAAGTAAGTCCAGGCAAGGAATGGGTTACTGCATTCCCAGCTGTTCACACAACAGGACACTTTGTACCTGTTCCCAGTGAATGAAAATTTGCTTAGTGTAAAAGCAGTTCATCACCCCAGCCTTGGAGTCCAGGGGAGTGGTGGAGCAGCAAAGCTCAGGCACGTTCTGGCTGGAACCAGAGTGCTACTGGGGAAGAGGAAGGCTGAGGGGCAGGTCTGCTGCAATCGAGATCCATTAGCTTTAACGTGTAAACATGCCGCCACCTGAAGTTTGATGTAATAACAAACGCAAACAGCAGGGATAGTCTGCTAAACGTAAGCAAGAGAATGTGTATTTTTCACTTTAATCCCAGCTCTATCTAGTTTACTGTATTTGCTTAAGGCTGGAGTAATTTTCCTATCTTCCACTGAGGTACTATTCAGAAAAGTCTGCACTACATTGACCCTATACAATCATAAAGTAGTGTACTCCATGCTTCCTTTGATGTTCTCTTAGATCTACATCTCCTAAACTGTGATTTGTTTCAGACATTGCCATAAGGTTTGTGCCAGGCCCTCAGCCAGGGTAAATGAGTGTAGGTCTGTGGGATCTCAGGTGAGCCCCAGACGTTCAAGTTCCAAGTGCCAGTGGCTGCCTTGGAAAAGTCACGTCTCAGGTGATGCAGTTATGACAAAGGCATGGGCTGTGGCTAGAGAAAATATGAGTCTAGGCTAGAATTTCTATATTAAAAAATAAAAAAAAAAAAATAGAATTAAAACCAAAGTCACATAATTAAATGAGCAGCTTCTCCTCATGTCAGCTGGTGACCCAGCAGTTTAAACGCTTCTCCTCCACACAGGGGTCACAAACAGGGCATGTAGGCCATGCGTCTGGGCCAGCACACAGCAGCAGGACAGATCTGGATTTCCTCTACATCTTCACCCCTCTGACCTTCAGAACATCACCTCCCACCCCCACTTTAATCCTTGAGTCTTTACTTTAGAGCTTATAATAAATCAATAGACAGTAGAAGAAAATCCCTGTGGGAGCAGCAATTCTGGTCCTGTTATAAAAGCTTAAATTCCCCACCTGCCACTTGACCAGCAAAAAGCCTGGATTCCCCACTCCAGTTCAGATTATGTAAAACTATTCAAATCCTGAGTGACAGTAGTTATGAAGACAGTTGGACTCCAGCTGGAGGAGGCAGGAGCAAATGCTGTGGAGTCCAGTAAGAGCTCTCTTTCTATTCACCCTTCCTCCCAGAGATTCTTACAATGCCTTTGGTTTCTTTTGTTTTTCTTTCTTATTTTCCTTTTTTTTTTCTTTTTTTTGGTTCCAGTGAAGGGAAACAAATAATCAGTTAAAGAAGTAAAAAATACCCAGCCTCAAAGTTCTCAGAAATGTCATTTAAAAACAGAGACTTATCCAGAAACAGCTCTTCTCTCACTCAAACACCCTCCACCCCCACCCAGCCAATCCCCTTCCTCTCCACACTACTTCTGAGTTGTGTTATTTGTTAAAGAATATGGCAGAAGATGGTGGGGTGAGATGCCATGTGAACCAGTTATTTGTCAAAACCCCCCAGTTTGACATGTTTCTGGGAGGCAGATTACACTAGAATGATGTTACCACCTTTTCATAGAGACACCCCTCTTCAGCTCACTAAAACTCTGCCACTGCCAATATTACCATTCCTGGTGGTATTTCAAACTATTTACCAGGAGGGTTTTGATTCAGGAATGCAAAGTGGTTTCCCATGACAGTGGTTACCGTGCATTGGGGAGAGCTAGAGCAAGAATCCCAGCCACTCAAAATCACAGTGAATTGTGAAAGCCCCGTTAACTTCCCTGTGTTCATTGTGTTCTGAATGCCCATACAATACTCCTGCCTATGCAGGGGTAATTGGAGAAACCTCTTTGTTTACACCTTTTTCTTACAAAGGCTGGGCTTCTACAGAAGTCAATAAAGAATGTTTTATTACTGGGAGGAGGATCAGCCCGATGAAGTTTTGCTGAATGTGCAATGTTCATTTGACCTACATCACATCTGAGATCAGCTCTAACAATATGATGGATCAGCATTTGATAAAGCCTTCAAGAGGCATAACAAAAACATACACCAAACACACCTATTGCCCTATGACCACAACCCTTTAACCTTCTCTTTTGTTCTGATCAAGAGCTAGTTTCTTTTCTCTGTTGCATTTGTACAGTTACATTTTTCATGTGCAAATCCCCACCTTTACTTTTTTTTTTGTCTGGCAACACAGAGATGCCATAAAACGGTATAAAGAGGAAAACTGGAGATCCCCTTGCTGTCCTGTTGCAGTCAGATCAAACTCAGGCCCTTTCTTCCTTGCACCTTCCAGGCTAATGGGTAGTGCAGGCCTTTGCCATAGCCCTCGTACTCCCACTCCTCCTCAACCAGGATGAGGTTTGATTCATGTAACACTTCTGTTACCATAAAGGAAGGTGCCTAACCCCCTTCCAGCCGAGTGTTCTGAGAGAACTTGGCTGAACTGCTCTCTGCACTGCCTGATGTACAGACACTGCTAGCTGAGCCCAAATGGCTTTTACATGGCTAAGAGTGAATAAAGCCACTAGAGCCCAGAGGGGTCAGAAACCTCCAAAGCTCATGCCAGGATTTCAACCTGCCACAGGACTGAAATAAAAAGTAGAATTGGTTTCCTCTAGTGTCTTTAATTCTGCAAGCACCCAGAACATTAGCCAAGGTGTTCACAGCTGCAAATGTCTCTATCAAAAAGTTCTGAATGAAGCTTTCACAGAAGAGCATGGGGGGAAAAAAAAGCAGTAGCAAATATGAGTTCTGATGTAAAGAAGATTGTTCTGCCAAGTCTTCCATTTAATGAAGTCAAGTTATATGATTAATTTTAAACACCAGAATTTGTGCCACTGTATTATAATTTACATCATAATAAATACTTCTTTCTGGCTGGTTATAACTGATGAATTTTGAGGTAGTGGCTGGACAAGCAGAACATATATGCCCCCCAAAATAAACAGAACACTCCTAATTTAGACAGTCTGTTTCTTTTGCAGGATTGAGGAGCATCCAGTTCAAGTCAAAGTGAGAATGGAAGACACAAAATCCTTCACAGAAATAGTTTTGCTATAGTGCATTTATAGCTAATTATTTGGCCATGTGAACAGCTCTTAGATGCAGGTTTCAATTATAAATATTTATGCACAGGCAAAAAAAAAGCATTTTGAAAATTTTTATCCTTCCCTGATTTGCCTTGTGGAAACACACACTTTCATTTTTTTTGTTTTTTTCTTTTTCCTGAGAAACATTACAGTAATATATTTAAAAGCTTCATAGCAGAAAGGGCATGGGAGTCACTCTCAGGTTCCAGCTTTGCACCACTGTTTGCCACCAAAGAATGCATTCTAATAAGTCTGGGACAATGAGAGAGAAAAGGTAAAGTTTAATTTGAGAAAGGGGTCTTTGAATGGGTAATTCCCTTGTGAGTTCAGGTTTTTCTCTGCCTCAGAGAGACTCAGTAGCAGTTTCTGAGTGGTGCTGCCAGTGGGTGTGATCTGGATAAACATTACAGTTGTTCTTCCCACACAGTGCCCCCCTGCCTCTGACATCAAGAGACTGTCCCAGGCAACTGGCATGTCCTGGGATAATGCTCAAACCACATGTTTAACACAGCAGGTATGTTAAATGGAGTGAACTTGGCAGGTTAAGGTCAGTCTCCAGAGATAACATTATCATAATAGCCATTTGTCACCAGCAGGAGCAAACACAGGCATGTATCAAATCCTTCTTTCCACAGCTTTTGCCAGAACCTGATAGGAAATAAAAATACCAGAACTTTAGGAATCAGGGTTCTTGCTACCCTTATTTATTGACAATGTTATGTTTGATTCTTCAGTATGTCCTGCTACCTGGCCTGTAGCACTAGCAAGGTAGCAACAGCTTTAACCAGAGGAACCTCAGGAAAAAACAAATCAGGTATGTAAATTTTCCCATTCATGCTGCAATAGCATTGAGATCTGGCTGTGCATTACCCAGAACACAAAGCTATACAGTTTTAGTCTTTATCAAGTCCTTCATTCTTTCCTCTTGAACTATTCCAGACTTCAACGCACTGAGTTCAGAGAAAGTTCAAGCTCACTACTTATACCAGGAGCGATGAAATCTTTGGTTTCCACTTCACAGGGATCATTGCAGGTTCACAGAGAGGATAAAAGGGAACAACTAATATTTGTGTCAGCCTGGCACTCAATCCATGCTGTTCAGCCTCCTTGCTGCACTCCTTGCTGAGCTGGGATGGAAATCATTCGCAGCTAGAAATGTTTGGCACATCAAAGCTATGCTGCCAAGCTGGTACGTCTAAAATGTTATCTGTCCTCTCTTGTCTACATTTATTTGCAAAATCCACATTATCTTTTGAATATAGAAGTGTTTTCTTTCCAGGCATAGCTTGGAGTGAATACTTTACTAGGTCAGTATCAATGTCAAATTGTTAACAGTCTTAGTCCAGTGAGTATGCAAGGGAAAAACAAAACAAAAATGCCAACAAACAAAAAAGGGGGAAAGGGTGAAGATATCTTAGGGAAGGAATAATTCTGTTTGGACTTGCAGAACATTATCAGAAATTACAATGAGAAAAAACACGTTTTTGAAAGTTAGGGAAATTATATACCATATACATTCTCAAATCTGAAAACAGGCTTCAGATCTCACATTTTAAAAGAGGCATAATATATTGACTCACTTTATTGACTTGTTTGTGGTTCGTGATTAACAATGCATCATATAAAAGCCACCATCCATTACACTATGGAGCATACTGGGGGGAAATAATTTTCACTGAATAGTGTTTTCCCAATATTTAAAAGCAAAACTTATTTTTCAGTTTTCAAGTCCTGCTAAGACATTTGCTTCAAAAAGAAACTGGCAGTAGCAACAATAACAAAGTACTGCTGCTGAATTAACAAAATATTTAATGTGATGATTTAAAATACATTGTACAATCGAAAGTTATGCCTTTGGCTTTAGCAGGTGAGGTAGTGAATTTTTATCACACCAGTGTAAGTAGGAGCACATCCCCTTCGGTTTGCTCAGAGAGCAGGTTCCAGCAGGGGCAGGCAGACCAGGCACAAGTGAGGGCTGCTGGTGACAGGGCTGGAGTGACTTTCACCCCACGGATGGCACAGCCCTTGTGCCTGGACTTGCAGGTGCTCCCAGCCTGACAGTGTGAAGGCTTGGCCTTTGCTGGGTACAGACAGTGCGACAGGAGATCAGCCAGCTGTGCCTTTTGCTCACTCTCACTGCCTCTGACCAGTGCAACATGGTTGCTTGCTCCATGGCATGGTACAAAGAGCAAACAAAATCTGCCCTGACATTCCTTCATCTCATCCCTTCCCTTCAAATCAAATAGGTCTCATAACTACATTTGGGTGGCAGGTTTGCAAAATTGTAGGCTCCCTAAGGCAGAGCCAGCGTGATGTGATTTTCCTGTACAGGACCCAGCAGAATGAGGCCCTAAACCTAATTTGCAGCCTCTAGGCACTACAGTAATATCACTAATTTAATACAAATGACAATGAGAGGAAGGGACATGCTATTCACAAGAGTGACTTCCATCCACAGATGCTTGGCAGGACTTCAGATTTGCATTTAGGGAGCGCATAGGCTTTGCTGAAATGGCCATTCTTTGTACAAATATGCCCCCAGGCAGCAATAAAAAGAAACAGATGCAGATTAACACTAACAAATCACATACCCATTGCACTATACATGTAACCTAATGCATGTGAATAGTCCTACTGGGTTTACATCTGCTACAGAGTCACAGACTTGTTGAAGGCATGTTGAATCTCCCTCACAGCACCAACTCTCCCCAAAAACAAGGAGTTTGGCAGCAAAGTCACCCCCACAGAAACTGGAGGACACCAGAGAAAGGCAAAGTGGGGTACAGCCACCTTCACTTTACCTGACGAGCTCTCAGAATTTGAGGCATCTTGTGAAAAGTTGCTATCTCAGCTCACTCTGACTCCCATGGGGAGATTGAGGGGATAGGATGATTCATTCACCCCAATACCTAAGGGACCTGCTATAAATCAAAGTGGTTAGAGCAGAGTTGGAGCCTGGATGATCTGCTTACACTGATCTACAAATTTTTAGATGACTGCAGGTGGGTAAATTAAATCTCACTTTGGTGGCTGACTCAGTTATACCACCACAGCAGTATTAAAAGTGAAGGTAGAGATAAGGAAGTACATCCCCCTGCTCTCTGGGGCAGCCAGAGCTCAGTCAAAGTGGAAAAAGTAGTTGTGACCTGTAGGTGAGCAGATCACTACAAGTAGGCAGCTACTTTTGGTGTCCTGTCTCTTCCCTCCACTGACAAAAGAGACACTGTCAACTTCAGCTACGTAAGGCTGACAGCACGTATTGTTCTCATGGTCTTAGACACTATCAGCGGTGTGACAACTTAATCATTCATCCAAATGAGATAACCCAGAATCTCCAACAGCTCTCATAAGAGTTATGGGCTAAGATGGACTATGCATTTTGGAGAAGGGATTCAAAATTGGAGAGAAGGCCAGCTGAAGGGACTATGCAAAACATGGTCCATACATTTATTTCAAGCTCCAAATTGACAAATTTGATGAAAGAAAGACAGAAAGACAAGAAAGACAGAAAGACAGACAGACAGAAAGACAGAAAGAAGGACAGAAAGACAGAAGACAGAAAGACAGAGAGAGAGAAAGAGAGAGAGAGAAAGAAAGAGAGAGAAAGAGAGAAAGAGAGAGAGAGAAAGAAGAGAAAGAAAGAGAGAAGAAGAAAGAGAAAGAGAGAAAGAGAGAAAGAGAGAAAGAGAGAAAGAGAGAAAGAGAGAAAGAGAGAAAGAGAGAGAGAAAGAGAGAGAGAGAAAGAGAGAGAGAGAAAGAGAGAAAGAAAGAGAGAAAGAGAGAAAGAGAGAGAGAAAGAGAGAGAGAAAGAGAGAGAAAGAGAGAAAGAGAGAGAGAAAGAGAGAAAGAGAGAAAGAGAGAAAGAGAGAGAGAGAGAGAGAGAGAGAGAAAGAGAGAGAGAAAGAGAGAGAGAAAGAGAGAGAGAGAGAAAGAGAGAAAGAAAGAGAAGAAAGAAAGAGAGAAAGAGAGAAAGAGAGAAAGAGAGA